>NC_138988.1:47272289-47872289 GCF_964341445.2 Mesoplodon mirus | reverse complement strand
GATTCCAAATGCTGTACTCTTCCCTACATGACCCTGCCACTGGGGGTATACATCAGAACCCTAGGACTAGTATTACCCTGGGGTTAACTGTTGGCAAGGGATTCTATCTGTATCTGGAGATAATCTGTGCAGACTCTCCATTATTAACAAAATGAGATACCACTGATTTAAGGTTGAAGTATTGCTTCAGATTACCTACCTTAAGTGTTTCAGCATGAATTTTATTCAGCTGAGAAACTTCTTGCCGCTTGCAGGCTTTTGTTGCTTCCAAAAGGTTTTCAAGATTAAGGTTCGCCTTTTGCAAAGACTGAAGCTCTGATTCTAATTCCAGCTGCCTTTTCCTAATACATATTATAATATTGAGTGTTTCAGGTAATAAGTAATGTCATACATTTGTAGAGTACTTTACAGTTCATATTCTCACAAAACTTTATAGTTATCTCTTTAAATCAGAGATATTTTCAGATTATTACTGGGATTTTCCAATTGGGTAAAATACAACTCAGAGATTGATGACTGTTTAAGGTATTCAACTAGCAAATGGTAGAGCTCCAATTCAAAAGCCCAAACAATCCACAATGATTCCATATGTAATATGTTATTTTTAAAACAAACATTTCTATATATTTTAGAATAGGATTAATCTTAGTTATAATATGAATGTGGTTTATCTGTTTTCTTTTACAAAGAATATCAAGTGAGAATATTAACAGGAAAAATTTAATAAAAAATAAATAACTGCATAGAACTTGAATCTCAAAAAAAAGAATATTAACAAACCTGTAATTTCTAAAAATCCTGATCTAATTCATAACAGTGGTGATTTAAATTTGCTGGCCAGATAAAGAATTTACAAGTAACTTTAACAGATACTCATCTTAACAGGTATATCCCTTAAAACATCTGTATCATCTAGTTCATTGAATATATTATTAAAGACTAGAAGTTTATGTCAACTGTACTTCAATTTTTAAAAATGAGTAAAGAAAAAGAGCTAGATGCAAGCTCTTTTCCTTCATGTCAAAACAAGTTAGCTGCTATATTAGAATATTTAAGGTAAATGCTCAATTAAATCATCAATGCTAAACACCAAAACAAAGCAACGCTAAAAGATCAGAAATAGTAAGCATGAATGTGTATTTATACTTTACCTAGTTAGTTCTTTGAATTCTTCGTATTCTTGCTTTGAATTATTCAGCTCTGTCTGAACTTGCAGGAGTTGTGCTTTTAACTTCTCAGTGTTTGCTAACGAACATGGCTCTTTCGGAGCTTTGGGAGAGAATCTTTGCTGACCTGATAATAAGGAAACAACCTGGTCTTTGAAAGAGAAAAACAACAGAATACATATTCTAAGTTCTCTGCCAGGTATCAATTTTGAAGCACAAGGAGGAAAAAAGAGAAATCATTGGAAAGTGGACCCTAAAATACAAGAGCCTGTAACTCAAGAGGAGACATAAGACACAACCCAGTGCATCAAAGAGTATCAGAAGTTGTTTTTGAGAAGCTGTGAAGCCACAGGATGAAGAGGCATATTTAAGCCAACACCTTTTCCATTAAGAGAAAAGAGCAAACAATGACTGAAGTATAACACCCACACTGCTGGACAGAGAAACATCACCAACTGAATCTTGCAGGAATTAGTGCCAACGGTCAATGAATTTTTAGCAAAAGAAACAAATAGCAATGGCAGCCAACTGAAAGAACTTGGTATCATCTACCAGGTAGAATATATTAATTTTCAGGGATTGCTTAGAAGGCTGAATTTGTTGAAAAGAGTGCCACTGAGTTTCAGTATGGGAAGTAACATGTAAAACTGTTTAGAGAGGGACTTCGCTGGTGGTCCAGTGGTAAAGAATCAGCTTTCCAATGCAGGGGACGTGGGTTCGATCCCTGTCCAGGCAACTAAGATCTCACATGCCGTGGAGCAACTAAGCCCGTGCACCACAACTATTGAGCTCGTGCACCTCAATGAGAGCCCGCCTGCTGCAAACTACAGAGGAGCCCATGAGCTCTGGAGCCCACGTGCCACAACTACAGGGCCCACGAGCCCTGGAGTCTGTGCACCACAACTAGAGAGAGAAAACCTGCATGCCACAACTAGAGAGAAGACCACGTGCCGCAGCTAGACAGAAACCCGAGCAGACGGTGCACTGTAACGAAAAGATCCTGCATGCTTCAACAGAGATGCCTCAACAAAGAACCCATGTGCTTCCCAAGTAAGACCCGACACAGCCAAAAAAAAATAAGGAAAAAAAAATAATAAATATGTTTAAAAAAAAGAAGAAAGGTTGAAGTAAATACCTCAAACTGCTTATTAAAAAAGAAATTGTTTAGAGAATGATGTATGTTTAGAAGATGGTGAGTCCAGAAATTACCATTAGTATCTTTCAAAGGTAGTAAGTTAAGGTACTATTGAGGGCAAAATGGCCAACAAATACAGAGCACTGTAGGAAACAATAGCTAATACAGAAAACCTGATTTTAACTTTGCATCTAAAATTGTGGTCTCTCTACAACCCGTATTCTGTGAATTTTATTCGTTTGTTAATTCATAACAGAATGGAAGAAGGCTTGGAAAAGGAAATTAAAAAAATTTTTTTTTCTTTTATCATTGCAGTATAAAAAGATTAGAACTATCTCAATTTCAACCTAAAGAGAAACAAAGGCTGAAACAGAGCGTGATAAAAGACCATGAAGATATTCACTCTAAGAATGGAGCAAACATAGACTTTGTTACCAAATCCCAGAGCATTAACACCAATAGCTGCCAAGCATGTAAATCAGATCAGTAACTAAACCACTTTTCAGAGAGTAACAGTAAACTTACAGAACTAATGTAGAGCAGAACGTACACTGGCAAGCATGGCCCGCAACCATGACATCAGGACCCATCACTGTGCTGGCTGGACTGTGAGTCTGATCACTCTGACATCTCTCACACTGTACAGATGTTCGTCAGGTGAATAAATATCTCAACTCTACACTCATTCATGTTGTCATTAGTTAAGCACGTTTCATTTCAAATACTTAAAATAGGAAAATTCCATTTAATAAAAGTGTAAAGTAATATCTGAATCAATCTTTTATCTGTAAGACAGAGATATTCTTTGAGTATTCCTTTGCTAATGGGTATCTATTAGCCTTCATAAAGAATAAGTATGTATATAAGAAATTTGTACACCAGGTCTAGAGGCTAAAATGAAAAACCTCAATGCAAGGCAATATCGATGCCCTTTTAAACAGTCCCCTCGCCCCTAGAAGGCAGGTTTACAACTATCACGTCTTACTTTTGTCATTTTTCTCTGTGCCAGATACTTCAATGAAAGCTTTCTCCAGGATTGTGATGGTCTGGGCATCCATTTCGTGGGCTCTTTTCACAGGCTGTGACAATCTCAGTCTTCTGTTCTCCTCCCTGAGGGAATGATTTTCCATAGCATATTTTGCAACTCTGGGGTGATGCTCTACCTGTCACATGGAAGAATTAGAGACGTACGTATTTACAAACATGACCTTAGTGAACAAGTCTTTCTGAAAGCCAACAGCAAACACTGTGGACACACAGGCACTGTGGGGGTGGGGAGCACCTCAGCTTTTACCATCAGACTGAATATGTGCATATTCTACAACTCTGAACTCTACATTCAGGTCTGGAAACTCGAAACTTCCCCGTCTACCCCTGAAACGTTCACCCAGGCACCTGCAGTGATAAGCACAGGGTGCACATTGTGGCATGCTCTTCCTGCAAAGGAGACGGCTTGAATTAACACACTGAAAAGAATTAGGAAACTCTACTGACCAGGGAGGAATGCCCCCCAAAGACACATTAAGTGAAAAGGGCAAGGTACAGAAAAGTGTGTATGCTGTCTTCTTGCACGTGCACAAAAGGGATAAAAGTAAAAACATCTATCAATATTAGTTGGAGGGCTTCCCTGGTGGCGCAGTGGTTGAGAATCTGCCTGCCAAAGCAGGGGACACGGGTTCGAGCCCTGGTCTGGGAAGATCCCACATGCTGCGGAGCAACTGGGCCCGTGAGCCACAATTACTGAGCCTGCGCGTCTGGAGCCTGTGCTCCACAACAAGAGAGGCTCTGATAGTGAGAGGCCCACGCACCGCGATGAGGAGTGGCCCCCACTTGCCGCAACTAGAGAAAGCCCTTGCATAGAAACGAAGAGCCAACGTAACCATAAATAAATAAAATTTAAAAAAAAAAAAAAAAAAAAAGAAAAATATTAGTTGGAAAATGCAGAAAAACCTCTCAAAAGATATCCCTTCTGGTAAGAGATTATCCTTGTTTTTTAATTACGTGCCTGTGTCAACTATCCATCCTCTCAGGGAAAAGGAAAAACAACAACACTTCAAAGGGCTCAGCTGCGAAGAGACTACTGGCTCCTGGCTCCGATAACCCCAGGTGCCCCCTGGGAGGGAGTGGGCTTGGCCTGCTGGGGCTAAATGCCACGGCAGCGACACCACCACCACATCCTCCCTTCTCCCTTCAGGTTTTACTACTTTAGAAAATTGGGCGGGGAGGGGGGGCACATTATGCAATCATACTGTCAGTTGAATTCATTTAAAACACTTTCTCTTGCATTAAATTCCAAGAATTTGCTGACCAATTTGGTGACTGATTCATACTTGCCTTGAACTTCTTTTAGTTTTACAATTACTGCGAATGTCATGTACTCACTTGTTCTCGCAGAGTTTGAATCTCATCCCTCAATTCCGACAGCAAACGATCCTGCTCCTCGGGCAGAAAACTTCCCCGGGATTCCTTGTGGAGCTTCTCCAGGCGCATTATTTGATCCTCTCGGAATTTCACGATCATTTTATTAGATTGAATAAATTTTTCTTTTTTGAGGGTGAGGTCTTCCAATTGGCTAACTTTTTCTACCAAAGACTTAAGAAATTCATAATTTGGTTAAACATAAAAAATAATTGGGCTTCCCTAAATTTTCACAAAACAAGCAATAAACACTAACTTCACATTTAATCTCAAAGGCAAAATTAGGTTTTTCAGTCTTCCTTTGTTTTATTTACCTGTACCATTTATTTCACTCGGAAAAGCTCCTCATGGTGAAAGCCTAAAATATCTTGAATTCCCTTTTACTAATTCAGTTTCCTACCTTCTTTTCCTGTTCAGATTTCTTAAAGAATAACATTGCCTCTCGGAAATACTTCATGTAGTCAGTCTCGTCTTTGTCTGTAATGGGTCCAGTAAGAAAGAAAAGGAAAGAGGAAAAATGTTTTATCTCCCAAATTTTAAGAACAAGAAATGAGCTAAAATAGCCTTTGATTGACTGCTCTCAATTCGTCTTAAAGAATCAGACTCTCATCACCAGTTCATGAATTTCAAATTAACCCAGTCTACAAATTACCTATTCTTTGAAGAAAAGTAAGTCTCTCATATCCAATTTAGTAAACATATAAAGATTACATATGACAGAATCTTGGAAGTGGATCTAAATGAAATTTACTAGTATCTCTTTTTAGCACTTATTAGGGATGAATTATTCAAAATTATTTCTACTCCCCCTTCCCACCACATCTCACAGAAATCAGTACCTGTGGTAACTGTGTCTGGTTACAAAGTACCATGTTCCTATGTAGGTGAAATAAACAGGAACAGACACTTGTGGGAAATCTGGGTAGCCTTACTGTGTTGTGCCTGTCACTGGAGGGCTCTCATACTAATACCCACACCTGGATTTCCTCAGGTTAGAGGACACTGCGCTCATCGTACCTCCGGTCCGAAAGCTTTCTGGTGGTACCTGCCCTGCAGTAAGCTGGGCCAGCTGCTCTTTGAGCCTCTTTACTTCAGCTTGGAGCTGGGTCACATTTCCTTGCGTGTCTTCATTTACCACTGCCTGTTCAAGAATTTTTTAAAAAAGCATTAAAAGAATGCTAAGTCATACAGTCTCGTGTTTATATTTGTTTGTATGATTTGGAGTGACGAAGACCAAACAAAACTGCACTTGCATCTCACAAACAGTCCAAAGGCCTCCAAAATCAGTGCCCTGGAGTGCGGAGGGAGCTTCCTTCCCCTCTGCCTTCACACCAAGAGCCAGAGACTCTTTCCCCTCCCCTCCCCAAGCCCCCACTTAGGTCTCTGCTCTGTTGACTAGCCCTGGGCCCTGCTGGGCTGGGTCACCTCTGGGATCAACGTATATTCATCTAACACTGCCTTCTTCCTGAGATAACCCCACCCCATGAAGAAGAGCAAACACCTCCATGAGTGTCACCTCCCCCTGTCTTCGCTCACTAAAGAGGTGTAAGGAACTGCAGAGCTGACCTGAGCTCCACTGGCTTGGAAGAAACCACCCTCTCCAGAAAAATCCAACCCTGTATTTCCTAACAGTCTCCTGGAAGGGAGAGTTGGTTTGACAACTCCATTTCTGTTTTATTATCACACTAAATGCTGTTTTAAAGAAATGTCTTATTTGAGACGACTTCTAAGAAGTTCATAAAGTCCCACAAAACCTAGAGGGTGATAACAAGAGTCAAGAACTGAGAACCAACCAAATCAAATACCCAATACTCCAGAGTGAGGGAGAAACCTCTGACAGCCCCAAGGTCCCCATGTTCCTGTCTGTAGCTGGGTCTGC
Organism: Mesoplodon mirus; assembly: GCF_964341445.2. NCBI lineage: Eukaryota > Metazoa > Chordata > Mammalia > Artiodactyla > Ziphiidae > Mesoplodon > Mesoplodon mirus. Next base: position 47,865,691 of record NC_138988.1, on the reverse strand, counting down.
CCACTGGGAAGGACTGTTCACCCCTAAACAAATTCCAGACATCCGAGCCACTTTCCCTTGGTAGGCTGCAGCAGAGGACTCACCATTGGCAGTGACTAGTATAAGGCTCCTGGTTTGGTTATTTCATGTGTTAAGAAGCCAGTTCTAGTTGTTTCTGATTCTTATGGACAGCCTCATTAAAAGGCACTCCTATACACTGTGACATCACTGTCACATTAATTCTAATTATCCCTGCAGTTCTCCACTCTCCAAAATTTTCTAGTAAGTCCCAAGAGATAGGGTCAGGAAGCTCTAATGATTTTCCTCCTCATATTACAAATATCCCACAGGGGGTTCATAATCCAATAAAATGAATGAATAACCAGACCTATACTCTTCTGCCTTACCCAAGGGAAGAGGCAACATGGACCTCTTTGCTTTTACCATGATAAGATCACCAGGGAGTCTATTTTGGGAGGTAACAATGACCACTTTCTCTGTTGAAAGAGAGAGGAAATTAATTTGCCAGTTTATGCCCTTTGATTCTTTTGTCTAGAACCAAAGAGCCCTCCAACCTCTCCAAAGCAAGTGGGGAACTCCTTGGTCTTTTGACAGTCTGCACCAGGGGTTGGAGAAGTGCTGCTTGAACATAGCCACGCCCGTATGTTTACATATCATCTACAGCTGCTTTCCCACTACAAAGGCAGAGCTGAGTAGTTGGGACAGAGACCATATGGTCCAAGAAGCCGAAATTATTTACCTCGTGGGCCCTTTACAGGAAGTTTTCTGACCACTGGTGTACACAAGTATCAAGAAAACTTCTTGTATATAAAGAAAAATGAGGAATCCTTAGAGTTACAGACAACTTGAAAGACAAAGTTGGTCAATAGCATCAAATTACGTTCATAGCAGATCCTCCTGCTCCCAACACCCAGCTCCGATAGCGTGGTTTAGGTAAATAAATTTAGTCTCCAGCCCAATTACAAAAGAAAAACTTTGCCTTCCCTTGAGAAAAAACTAGCCAAACAATAATGACCACAAGACCTATTCTAGTGTCAAATTACATGAGTGATATAGAAGGCTCAGAAAGATAAAATAGAAACCCTGCTTAGAGTTAGGCTTTCACAACAGAGAAATACAATAACTAAAAGCTAATGTTAAAATGAGGGCAATCACAAAAGTGAGATACTGCAAGCTTAAATATTTTTCTAATTTACTTAAGTATACTCAGTATTTTACCTTATTTTTAATCAGCTTGGCTCTTTGGGCAAAATTAAGCGTTGATAGGGTTTCCCCAAAACACCTAGATCCAGGATGAACATTTGCAATTATGGCTGTTTTGGCATTACCTCCAAGGGAATCCTGTTTAATGATATGAATGGTACACATTTTCAGGGGAGAAACCACAAGATGTTTTTTAAGCAAAGAAAATGTATACTATTAGCACCAAGGCTGAGAGATTATCCGACTACCAACCATAGTGAGCATAACCAAAACAGGGGCCCAGGAACCCAATGATCTACTTTACCCGGAGTAAGAAGGTAAGTTTGGAGTCTCTGTAGCAAACGTGTCTCTGTTTTCCATTACCCACATCGACAAGCGCAGTAATCACCTGGCCCAGGCAGCTCAACGATCGGTTTATGTTACCTGCTTCCTAGGGCATTGGGGAAAAAGAACAAAAAATTGAGGTGAACTGATGTCTTTTTAGTATTTTGAATTAAAATATACCTAGCAGGGTGGCAATTTTGAATGGAAAGGCAAGACAGGGACAATATTAGTTAAGGTAACTAACTTCTCAGCAAAAAGATGTCCTCAACTGTCCACTAACCTTTTCCTATTCAAGGCACACACTGCAATTTTAGTACTATTCAAATACAAACACAAAAATCATGTGAAGGAAAAAAATATCAATGTCACCTCATAATTGTAATAGTTTTAAACTGACCTATAGGTAGGGATAAAATCTAGAAGAGAACACAGGAAAAAAACTTGGAGTGCATTAATAGGCATATTTTTCAATCCTTTTATGTTAAAATGTTTGCTACATTATAAGGGTATGGTAACTAATAACCCACTCTCATGTCCCACAAAGCCACCAATGAACATATTACAAGAGAACATTCAGTCTAATTCTGTAATGCAATGTATAATAAAACCCCTTTAAAAGAGTGGTTTCAGGAGAAAAGAAAAATGTTTGGGTTAAACATGTTACACTGGATTTTTACCATAGGGAGCATATTTCGATAACTGGGTCTGCAGAAGTGGGAGAATAGAAAAAAAGAGAGGAGGAATAGAAATTATTAAGCAAGATGTGATGAGTCCGGAGTTGCCACTATCTGTTACCATTCAGAAAGGTGGTTTAGGGTCACAGTTGAGAGCCCTGTCAGTGGAGCTGGATTACCATCTGAATCTCAGCGACCCTTAGCCATGTGCCCCTGGAAAATTTCCTCCAGTTTCTTCAAAATAGAAAGGATAATAGGATCACTTCCCAGAGTTGTTGGGACAGTTAAATAGCTAATATATATAAAGCATTGAGAATGGGCCCAGCATATGTCCTATTTTGAACTTATGCTATTTTTCTTTGCTTCATGTCCCCATAGAAACACAAATGTGAGACAGACTGAAACTGCCTGAGAGTTCAAGTGGCTCAAACCCTCACTTTTAAGGCAAACAAGACCCTCTCCTCTACCATTTCTGACTCTTTTCCCCTCTGCCCTTATATATCCTAAACTGTAGAATCCACACACATTTTATTTTTTTAATTAATTTTTATTGGAGTATAGTTGTTTTATAATGTAAGAACCTTTTTTTTTTTTTTTGTCCACAGGGCATGTGGGATCTTAGTTCCCTGACCAAGGATTGAACCCGTGTCCCTTGCATTGGAAGCGTGGAATCCTAACCACTGGACCGCCAGGGAAGTCCCCACACACATTTTATTGACAGTACATATTACAATACATATACATATACACATTAGCAATTACATATTACCAAGAACTTCTGATAATACCTTAACCTAGAACGAGGTCCTTAACCCTTAACTCAAGAACTACTTTGCCATGTTTCCCCCAAGCAGACCATGTCATACCCTTCTTCCTCTGACCCCTGCTACCACTCATATTATCACCCCCTTTGGCATGAATTCAAATACTCTTGCTACTGACACTTGTCATATCCCATGTATGTTTACTGTCCCTACCCCACAACAAAAATTTCTATACCTTTTGGATGAAAGCAATTTCTTAATCCTTTGTAGCCCTCAAAACACTTAGCTTGGTATTGACTTCTAGTAATAATTCAGTCAAGAATTGAAGACCATAATTCTGTTCTTACCTTCAATCTCATCCCTTCTGCATGGGTATCTTTTTGCCTTTCAGATCCTGCTAAATCCACCAGATTGAGAAGGGAGGTCCGTATGTTCACAGTTTCATGGCTCTTCTCCATCGACTCTATTGTAATTGTAAAGACTGCATGAGACCTAGAGGATTCTCTATTCATTGATGTTGATGCTACACGTCTGTTTCTCCACCCTCCAGACAACACCTAGGCAAAAGGAAAATACGTTATCACGACTTCCAAGTGGTCACGACAGCCACGAACATCAGTAGGAAATTTGCAAAGAGTGGTGAGAGACTATCTAATGAAGAATACACTCAAGTTATTTTCCTTTCTCTTTCTTTTTTGATTCTTCTTCATGTCATGAAAGAAAACAAGCAGGAAATCAGAAGGCATAGGATCTAGAATGGGTTTTGCCATTTCTCTATTTGTATTAACTCAATGCAAATCGCAAAATCTCTCTGAACCCTCTTCTTTACCGAGACTAAGAGAAAGTTAGATAAAATAAATCTTAAAATTACCTTCAAGCCCAAAGTTTTATTAGCTCTTTTGGTCTACAAAGTATTTGTTTTCCCTCCCTATTCCCTGTGGCAAGTAGATACATGAAGGTTCAGACTGCAGACTCTAGAATAGGATGAACATGAGTTCAACTCTTGGCTCCACTATCTACCAGTTGTGTGGTCTGGGGGCCAGTTGACCTTTTCAAGGCTCAGTCCCATATTTGTAAAATGGGAATATGGGTATACCTACCTCACAGGGCAGAACATCTTAAACTGTAATATAAATGCTAATCAGCTAGGATCTGGTTAAAATTCAGATTCTGACTCAGCAGACGTGAGGTAGAGACTGAGATCCTGCATTTCTAACAACCTCCTATGTGACACCCATAGTCTGAGAACTACATTTTTTTTTTTTTTTTTTTTTTTTGGTGGTTCGCAGGCGTCTCACTGTTGTGGCCTCTCCCGTTTCGGAGCACAGGCTCCAGACGCACAGGCTCAGCGGACATGGCTCACGGGCCTAGCTGCTCCACAGCATGTGGGATCTTCCCGGACCAGGTCATGAACCCGTGTCCCCTGCATCGGCAGGCAGACTCTCAACCACTGCGCCACCAGGGAAGCCCAAGAACTACATTCTTGAGTGGCATGGTTATAATATGCATTGGATAAAATGAAGAAATTAGTAGCTTACCTCAAAAAGTAGATAAAAAATTAAATGAAATAACGTATACAAAAGAAGTTAGCACAGGGCTTAGCACATACACTCAATAAATGGAGCTGTTATAACCCTCTCTATTAACCAGCCATAGCATAAAAATGAAATTGTTTATATCTTTATTTTTTTGGTTAGTAGTTCATGCTTCCTTTTCATAACACTAAATACTGTATATTAAATATTACATAATGATACATTCATACAGCTGCAAAGAGAAAGAGAGAGAGACCCTCAAACATGGGACAAATTTCAAAATACTATTAGCTTAAAAAAGCAAGTGCAGGGCTTCCCTGGTGGTGCTGTGGTTAAGAATCCGCCTGCCAATGACGGGGACATGGGTTTGAACCCTGGTCCGGGAAGATCCCACATGCCGCGGAGCAACTAAGCATGTGAGCCACAACTACTGAGCCCATGTGCAACAACTACTGAAACCCATGCACCTAGAGCCCGCGCTCCGCAACAAGAGAAGGCACTGCAATGAGGAGGCTGTGCACCTCAACAAAGAGTAGCCCCTACTCGCCTCAACTAGAGAAAGCCCACGCACAGCAACGAAGACCCAACACAGCCAAAAATAAATAAATAAATTTATAAAAATAAAAATAAATAAAAGTTTTTAAAAAGCAAGTGTAGAAGTAGCACAATATGCTATCATTTGTGCAACACAAGGTGAAAAAGCAAATACAAGTATGCTTAGATACTTATGCAAAGGCCAAATACAAACAAAAATCAAAGACAAAACACAAAGCCATTTGGTGAATGCTCATGGATCGGAAGACTCAATATTGTTAAGATATTAACTCCCCCCAAATTGATTGACAGATTCAACCCAATCCCACTCAAAAATCCCAGCAGTCTTTTCTGTAGAAACTAACAAACTAAATCTGAGTATATGAAAATGCAAAGGGCAAAAGAATAACCAAACTAATTTTTAAGAAATTAGAGAACTTACTCTACGTGATCTCAAGACGTACTTCTCAGCAATAACAATACAGGCCTAACTCATTTTATTGTGCTTTGCAGATATTATGTGTTTTACAAATTGAAGGTTTGTGGCAACACTGTGTCAAGCAAGGCTGACTCCCGTTAGGGGCTAATGTAGCTGGTGACTAAGTTGAAGCCAATGCTCATTTACCATTCTAAAATTCCTAGGGCCTTAAGAATTATGCTAAATCTACTCTGCTTATGCTCTATAACTGGAACAACAAAGCCTGGATGACAGCACATCTGTTTACAACATGGTTTACTGAATATTTTAAGGTCACTGTTGAGACCTATTGCTCAGAAAAAAAAATTCCTTTGAAAATAGTATTGCTCATTGACAATACACCTGGTCACCCAAGAGCTCTGGTGGAGATGTACAACAAGGTTAATGTTGTTTTCACGGCTGCTAATACAACATCCATTCTGCAGACCATGGATCAAGGAGTCAATTTGACTTTCAAATCTTATTATCGAAGAAATATACTTCATAAGACTAAAGCTGCCGTGGATAGTGATTCCTCTCATGGATCTGGGGAAAGTCAACTAAAACTTCCTAGAAAGGATTCACCACTCTAGATGCCATAAAGAACATTCACAACTCGTGGCAAGAGGTCAAAATATCAACATTAACAGGACTCTGGAAGAAGCTGATTCCAACCCTTATGGGTAATTTTGAGGGGTCCAAGACTTCAGTGGAGGAAATAACACAGATGTGGTAGGAAGAGCAAGAGAAGTAGAATTAGAAGTGGAGCCTGAAGATGTGACTGAACTGCTGCAATCTCCTGATAAAACAGATGAGAGGTTGCTTCTTATGGATGAGCACAGAGAGTGGTTTCTTGAAATGGAATCTACTCCTGGCGAAGATGCTGTGAAGATCGTCGAAAAGACAACAGAGGATTTAGAATATTATATAAACGTAGTTGATAAAGCGGGGCAAGGTTTGAGAGGACTGACTCCAATTTTGAAAGAAGTTCCACTAGGGGTAAAATGGTACCAAACAGCTACAGAGAAATCATTCATGACAGTAAGAGTCCCCTGATGCAGCAAGCTTCATTGTTGTCTTATTTTAAGAAATTGCAACATCCACTCCAACCTTCAGCAACAACCATCCCTATCAGTCAGCAGCCATCACCATTGAGGAAAGACCTTCCAGCAGAAAAAAGATTATGATTCACTGAAGGCTCAGAGAATGGTTAGCATTTTTTAACAATAAAATATTTTTAAATTAAGGTATATACATTGTTTTTTTAGACATAATGCTATTGCACACTTAATAAACTACAGAAGAGAGCTTTTATATGCACTGAGAAACCAAAACATTCATGTGACTCACTTTATTGCAATATTTGCTTTATTGTGATGGGGGGGACCAAACCTATGATATCCTCAGGTTTGCTTAATATCGATCAACAATATCAATATCAAGACAGTTGTGTATTGGTAACTGATTCAGACACAGAGATCAATGAAACAGAATACAGTCAGATATAAACTCATATATGTACGGTCAATTGATTTTCTTTAAAGGTGCAAAGGCAACCAAATGAGAAATTTTTTTTAAAAAAATGGTGCTGCATACGGGATCAAAACCAAAAAGGTAGCCCAAGAGTGAACTTCTGATGTCAACTATGGGCTTTGGGTGATTATGATATGTCAATGTAAGTTCATCAATTGAACCACTTTAGCGGGGAATGTTTAAAATGGGGAAGGCTACCCATTTGGGGGAGCACGGGATATATGAGAAATCACTGTACATTCCTCTCACTTTTGCTGTGAACCTAAAATTGCTCATCTTAAAAAGAAGCAAGAGGGACTTCCCTGGTGGTCCAGTGGTGAAGACTCCATGCTCCCAATGCAGGGGGCCCAGGTTCGATCCCTGGTTGGGGAATTAGATCCCACATGCTGCAACTAAGGGTTCACATGCTGCAACTAAAGATCCTGCATACTGCAACTAAGACCCGACGCAGCCAGATAAATAAATAAATATTTTTAAAAAAGAAAGGAAGAAAGGGGAAAGAGCATTGAATAAAACAGAACACAAAACACTAAGAAAGATGGTAGAAAGATGGTAGAAACCAGTCCAACAATATCAACAATCATACTTATGTAAAGTTAGGTAAGATGCTGTCAAAAAAAATTTTTTTTTAAAGCAAGATATAACTACATGGTTTTTCTTGTAGAAAAACTTAAAACATTAAAACACAGAGGACTGATGGGAAAACACATGTCGGGCAAATAACTAATCAAAAGAATGCTGAATGGTAGGTCAATATCAGACAAAATAAATTTTTAAGGCAAAATATGTTAATAGAAAACTGTGTTAATAATAGAAAACTAAGGACTTCCCTGGTGGCGCAGTGGATAAAAATCCACCTGCCAGCTTCCCTGGTGGCGCAGTGGTTGGGGGTCCGCCTGCCAATGCAGGGGGCGCGGGTTCGTGCCCCGGTCCGGGAGGGTCCCGCGTGCCGTGGAGCAGCTGGGCCCGTGAGACATGGCCGCTGGGCCTGCGCGTCCGGAGCCTGTGCTCCGCAGCGGGAGAGGCCACAGCAGTGAGAGGCCCGAGTACCGCAAAAAAAAAAAAAAAAAAAAAAGAATCCGCCTGCCAATGCAGGGGACACGGGTTCAAGCCCTGGTCCGGGAAGATCCCACATGCCATGGAACAACTAAGCCCATGTGCCACAACTACTGAGCCTGTGCTCTAGAGCCTCCATGCCACAACTACTGAGCCCGTGCGCCTTGAGCCCATGCTCCACAACAAGCGAAGCCACTGCAATGAGAAGCCTGTGCACCGCAACGAAGAGTAGCCCCCGTTCTCCACAACTAGAGAAACCCCGCACAAAGCAATGAAGACCCAACGCAGCAGAAAAACAAAACAAAACAAAACAGAAAACTGTGTTAATATAAATACAAAACTATGAATTCAAATCAAAGGAAGATATATTAATTCTACTACTTGCATATGCCCCTAATAAAAGTCTATCTCTATATGTATACATATATATTTACGTAAATAGACAAAAGCCAAGACAAAACCAACACTTTAGTTGGAGATTAATATATCTCAAGTATTGATAGATTATACAGACAAAAAAATATTAGTAAAAATATAAAACCCTATATCCAAGGATGTACACACTTCTTCTCAAGCACACACTTATAAAAGTTGGCCATTGTATTAATCCATAAATTATTTCTCAATAAATCTCAAAGACTAGGAATCAAACAAGACCGCATTCTCTGATCCCAATGCAATTAACAATCAACATGAAAAATAAATTTAAATTTCCCATAAATTGGGGAATTTAAATCACATTTCTAAGTAATTCATGGGTCAAAAAAGAAATTATAATGGCATAATACTTAGATCTATATGACAGTTAAGATATTAAAACTTGTGTGAACTTTAAGTAATATTAAGTAAATTTATAGCATTAAATACAAAAGAAAGGCCAAAATGAGCTAATAAGCATCAAGCTTAAGAAGTAGGAAGGACAGTAGGATAAACCCAAAGAAAGTAAAAATAAAACATTAAAGAGTAAGGCCATATAAACCATCACAACTATTCAAAAAGAGAACAAAACTGTAGTTACAGCAAAGATTTTAAAAATGAGAATACTAGGAACAGCTTTATGCCAATATATTTGAAAACTTAGAGGAAACTAAAATTTTTCTAGGAATATGCAACCTATCAAGACATCTGACCCAAAACGCCTGCATAGGTCTATTAAAGAATTTTTATTTGTTGTTAAAAATCTTCTTACCAAATAAATAAATAAACATATAATCAATCTAACTAAACACAAGGCCCAGATGTTTTGGGGGATGAGTGCTACATGCTTTTTAAGAACAGGTCATTCTAATCACACGTATTTCCAGAAAACACATAAAGGTGGTAATAAAGCAAGACAAGGAAAGTAGGAAAAAGGAAAATTACAAGTTTATCTCAATCTTAAGCCCTGATGAAAAATGATAAACAAAATACTGACAAAGCTAATCCAATATTTTATCATGTTAACATGTTAAATGAGAAAAACCATATGATCATCTCAGTACAGGTAGAAAGAGCATCTGACAAAATTTAACACACATCCTTGATTTTATAAGATAGCTAACGGGGTGGCTGTTTATAAAAGCATTCTATTAAAAAACCTGCATTTCTATACATAACAGACAACATGTAATTTTAAAAAGAAGTTATCCCCCACGAGAGCAATAAAAAATATAAGGTATATTAGAATAAAGGTAACAAAAAAAGGTAAGACTTTTATGGTGAAAATTATTGTAATGTAAGACATTAAAGACCCAATTAAATGAAGAGACATACCATGTTCATGTATGAACTCTATTGTAAAGATGTCAATCCCTCCAAACTGGTCTCTAACTACAATGCAATTCCAATCAAAATCTCAACATTATTTTTTGAATATGCATATATATATACACCGGATCACAAGTAAAACCTATCTCTTACTATGAGAGTCACAGTTTAAGAAGTTTGAAAAAGATTTGCTGAAGATAGAAGAATACATTAATGAACTCTGATATATGTGTATTTATTTATTTATAAATATTCATATAATGGATTACACAGCAGTGAAAAAAAAGCAACATAGATGAATTTCATACACTGTGTTGACTTTAAAAAAGTTATAGAAGGCAAAATACATACCTCTTTTTAAAACTCAAAAACAGGCAATACTAACATTTTAAGAAATACATACATATGTGATTTAAAAGTCGGGCTTCCCTGGTGGTGCAGTGGTTGAGAGTCTGCCTGCCGATGCAGGGGACACAGGTTCGTGCCCCGGTCCAGGAAGATCCCACATGCTGTGGAGCGGCTGGGCCCGTGAGCCATGGCCGCTGAGCATGCGCGTCTAGAGACTGTGCTCCGCAACAGGAGAGGCCACAACAGTGAGAGGCCCGTGTACCGCAAAAAATAATAATAATAATAATAAAAATGAAAATAAAAATAAAAGTAGAAGAAAATGATAATGACATTCAGCACAGTGCTTATGTTTAGGGAGGAACCAGGGATATGAGATAGAAAGAAGCACACAGGTAGAATGATAATATTGGTGATATTTAAGTCTAAATTGTCTAATGGGGTCCTGCAAGTTCATTTTAACATTATGCTTAGTAAGTTATATGCATATGGCAATACTGTATATGCATCAAATATTACATATAAAAATTTTTTTAAATTCAACTGGCCAGGTTAGAATCCATAAAATGTGAATAGAGGAAGAAATAGAAAAAATGAACAGACCCAATCACAAGCAATGAAATTGAAACTGTGATTAAAAATCTTCCAACAGGGCTTCCCTGGTGGCGCAGTGGTTGAGAGTCTGTCTGCTGATGCAGAGAACACGGGTTCGTGCCCCGGTCCAGGAAGATCCCACATGCTGCAGAGTGGCTGGGCCTGTGAGCCATGGCCGCTGAGCCTGCGCGTCAGGAGACTGTGCTCCACAACGGGAGAGGCCACAACAGTGAGAGGCCCGCGTACCACAAAAAAAAAAAAAAATCTTCCAACAAACAAAAGTCCAGGACCAGATGGCTTCACAGGTGAATTCTATCAAACATTTAGAGAAGAGCTAACACCCATCCTTCTCAAACTCTTCCAAAAAATTGCACAGGAAGGAACACTCCCAAACTCATTCTATGAGGCCACCATCACCCTGATACCAAAACCCGACAAGGATACTACAAAAAAAGAAAATTACAGACCAATATCACTGATGAATATAGATGCAAAAATCCTCAACAAAATACTAGCAAACAGAATCCAACAATACATTAAAAGAATCATACACCATGATCAAGTGGGATTCATCCCAGGGATGCAAGGATTCTTCAATATGCACAAATCAATCAAAGTAATACACCATATTAACAAATTGAAGAATAAAAACCATTTGGTCATCTCAATAGATGCAGAAAAAGCTTTCAACAAAATTCAACACCCATTTATGATAAAAACTCTCCAGAAAGTAGGCACAGAGGGAACTTACCTCAACATAATAAAGGCCATATATGACAAACCCACAGCAAACATCATTCTCAATGGTGAAAAACTGAAAGCATTTCCTCTAAGATCAGGAACAAGACAAGGATGTCCACTCTCACCACTATTACTCAACATAGTTCTGGAAGTCCTAGCCACGGCAATCAGAGAAGAAAAAGAAATAAAAGGGGGGCTTCCCTGGTGGCGCAGTGGTTGAGAGTCTGCCTGCTAATGCAGGGGACACGGGTTCGAGCCCTGGGCTGGGAGGATCCCACATGCTGCAGAGCAGCTAGGCCCGTGAGCCACAACGACTGAGCCTGCGCGTCTGGAGCCTGTGCTCCGCAACGAGAGAGGCCGCGATAGTAAGAGGCCCGCGCACTGTGATGAAGAGTGGCCCCCGCTTGCCACAACTAGAGAAAGCCCTAGCACAGAAACGAAGACCCAACACAGCAAAAATAAATAAATTAATTAATTAATTAATTAATAATAAAAAAAAGAAATTGCATCATTAAAAAAAAAGTTGACTGATCTGTAAGCTTAAGACAAGTATACTTTAAAAAAAAAAAAGAGCAAAAAAAAAAAAAAAGAAATAAAAGGAATACAAATTGGAAAAGAAGTAAAACTGTCACTGCTTGCAGATGACATGATACTATACATAGAGAATCCTAAAGATGCCACCAGAAAACTACTAGAACTAATCAATGAATTTGGTAACGTTGCAAGATACAAAATTAATGCACAGAAATCTCTTGCATTCCTATACACTATTGGTGAAAAATCTGAAGGAGAAATTAAGGAAATACTCCCATTTACCACTGCAACAAAAAGAATAAAATACCTAGGAATAAACCTACCTAGGGAGACAAAAGACCTGTATGCAGAAAACTATAAGACACTGATGAAAGAAATTAAAGATGATACAAACAGATGGAGAGATATACCATGTTTTTGGATTGGAAGAATCAATACTGTGAAAATGACTATACTGCCCAAAGCAATCTACAGATTGAATGAAGTCCCCTACCAAATTACCAATGGTATTTTTCACAGAACTAGAACAAAAAATCTTAAAATTTGTATGGAGACACAAAAGACCCTGAATAGCCAAAGCAGTCCTGAGGGAAAAAAATGGAGCTGGAGAAATCAGACTCCCTGACTTCAGATTATACTACAAAGCTTATCAAGACAATATGGTACTGGCACAAAAACAAATACAGATCAATGGAACAAGATAGAAAGCCCAGAGATAAACCCAAACACCTATGGTCAACTAATCTATGACAAAGGAGGCAAGGATATACCATGGAGAAAAAGACAGTCTCTTCAATAAGTGGTGCTGGGAAAACTGGACAGCTACATGTAAAAGAATGAAATTAGAACACTCCCTAACACCATACATAAAAATAAACTCAAAATGGATTAGAGACCTAAATGTAAGACTGGACACTATAAAACTCTTAGAGGAAAATATAGGAAGAACGCTCTTTGACATAAATCACAGCAAGATCTTTGCTGATCCACCTCCTAGAGTAATGGAAATAAAAACAAAAATAAACAAATGGGACCTAATGAAACTTAAAAGCTTTTGCAAAGCAAAGGAAACTACAAGTAAGACGAAAAGACAACCCTCAGAATGGGAGAAAATATTTGCAAACGAATCAATGGACAAAGGGTTAATCTCCAAAATATATAAACAGTTCATGCAGCTCAATATTGAAAAAACAAACAACTCAATCCAAAAATGGGCAGAAGACCTAAATAGACATTTTCTCCAAAGAAGACATACAGTTGGCCAAGAAACACATGGAAAGCTGCTCAACATCACTAATTATTAGAGAAATGCAAATCAAAACTACAATGAGGTATCACCTCACACCAGTTAGAATGGGCATCATCAGAAAATCTACAAACAACAAATGCTGGAGAGGGGGTGGAGAAAAGGGAACCCTCTTGCACTGTTGGTGGGAATGTAAATTGATACAGCCACTATGGAGAACAGTATGAAGGTTCCTTAAAGAACTAAAAATAGAATTACCATATGAGCCAGCAATCCCACTACTGGGCATATACCCAGAGAAAACCATAATTCAAAAAGACACATGCACCCCAATGTTCACTGCAGCACTATTTACAATAGCCAGGTCATGGAAGCAACTAAATGCCCATCAACAGACAAATAGATAAAAAAGATGTGGCACATGTATACAATGGAATATTACTCAGTCATAAAAAGGAATGAAATTGGATCATTTGTAGAGACGTGGATCGATCTAGAGACTGTCATACAGAGTGAAGTAAGTCAGAAAGAGAAATACAAATATTATATATTAACGTATATATGTGGAACCTAGAAAAATGGTACAGATGAACCAGTTTGCAGGGCAGAAATAGAGACACAAATGTAGAGAACAAACATATGGACACCAAGGTGGGGGAAGTGGTGGGGTGTGTGTGTGTGTGTGTGGTGGTGTGATGAATTGGGAGATTGGGATTGACATGTATACACTAATATGCATAAAATGGATAACTAATAAGAACCTGCAGTATAAAAAAATTAATTTAAAAAAATTCAAAAAAAATGTGAATAGAATATTTTGCAAATTTCTGTCAAAAGGTTTCTTTGTCCTGAGCTGAATGGCCAAAAGAGGTTGCCTTTTGACACCTAACAAGTAATAAACAAGGGTAGAAAATAGAGAGAAGAGCCAGCTGGTTTGAAGGGCAGAGATCCTAGGAGCTCTTCAAAAGGGCAGCTCCGGGCTTCCCTGGTTGCGCAGTGGTTAAGAATCTGCCTGCCACTGCAGGGGATACAGTTTCGAGCCCTGGTCCGGGAAGATCCCAATGCCGCGGAGCAGCTAAGCCCATGCGCCACAGCTACTGAGCCCATGTGCCACAACCATTGAAGTCCATTCGCCTAGAGCCCATGCTCTGCAACAAGAGAAGCCACTGCAATAAGAAGCCCGTGCACCACAACAAAGAGTAGCCCCACTCGCCACAACTAGAGAAAGCCTCCGCGCAGCAACAAAGACCCAATACAGCCAAAATTAAATAAATAAATAAATTTATTAAATAAATAAATAATAAAATAAAACTGTAACTCTATATCCTTTAAAAAAAACCCAAAAAAACAAAAGGGCAGCTCCCAGGAGGAACAACTAAAGGGATATGGTCACTAACAAACTGTCCCCCAGTGACATATAAGGTGGTTTTTAAGAGTCTATGACCAGAATGAACAACACCAAAATAACAAATAATCAAGGGGTCAAACTTCTATTTTAACTAAGGGGAAATTTATAAAACAGTGTCATATCCTTCTTTCATTTCTTCTCATGAACATTCTGGTTATGGCTTTATAAAACATTTTTAGTAACTCAACTCTTTCTTTTTTTTGAGATCAAGGTGCTCATCACAGCATGCTATGTTGCCTACGAATCAAATTGCTCAAGGCAGGGTACCTGATAGGATTCAGCAGCTGAGGTCACCACCTGCTCCACAGCACCAACAACGAAGACTCCCTTCTTAATATGCTCCCTTAAGTACAGTCCAGCCGAAGCAGAGTCCAGGAGGTCATAGATCTGCTCGTTGTAGATTTCAATAAAGGAACACTTACAAAGAAAACTCTTTCCAGCTCCAGCCTGTAAAAGAGAAGCCTGGTTTAGCTATATTCTTTTCATGAGTTCATCCTTACCTTTCATGAGCATTCATCTTTCACTCACTTCACAACATATAAATTTCCTACAACATTATCCTTTACACAATACAGGACACTTAAAAGTCAGTATTAAAATGTAGGTTACTAGTTTCAGCACATCAGTACACTTTAAAGCAGCATCAAACTGTGGTCCCAGGAGCCCTAAAGTTCCCAACAGTGCCTCAGAACAAAGACAGGGAGGTGGGACTTGAGCATTCCAAATAGGCAATTCCATTTTTTGTTTAATTGAGGTATAATTGATATACAGCATTATACTAGTTTCAGGCGTGTAACATAATGATTTGATATTTGTATATATTGCAAAATGATCACAATAAGCCTAGTTAACATCCATCGCCATACATAGTTACATAATTTTTTTCCCTTGTGATGAAAATAGCAATTCCATTTTCACCTGTCTTATATATGAATCAAGTGTTATATTCCTCAAACGACTGAAAACAATGTATTTTAAAAGTCTCTCTTTAAAAAAATAAACAAATAAAAGTTTTCTTTAAAAAGCCTTGCTATAGGATTTTTAACCACAGAAATGCACATCACCAAACTTACTTCACTGGCAAATAATATGTGTGTCTAACTGCAATGGTCAGGCATAGTTTCTGCAAAGGAGTAAGTGGTAAACCAATGCTATATATCAGACTCCTTGGCACAAACGTAATAGAACATAAAACACTAATGGCTCTTAAGCCTGGAATTCCCTAAGCTAAAGACGCACAACCAACAGAATGACCCAATCTGGGAGTCAATGGAAAATGGAAGGCCACATCGCTAGGACGATGGAACACCATGTGTGAAGCAAGGAGAGCATAGTCAGATGGTAGCAGGTGCTGCAAAGGAAGTACAGATGGGCCCATTACTAGTGGCTGTCATGAAGATGTAGGGACAGCTGCAGTCAACTGTGAGCCTAGGTGCAGGTAGGTGATGGAGCTTAATGAATTTGTTTTCCTCAGTTAAGATTTTCTTTACACTTTCTCTCTTGTAAAATCTGAGAGCCTAAGAAGCACTACATTCTTCTTTCTTTCAATGTGGGTTCATGGATGATGCATGTTTTATAGACTAAAAACGTGTAGAAAATAAAAAACTCAGAATCCTTAATTTTATCTTAAGAATTGAAAGATTTTTTTTATGACTCTAGCCTATCCACACTGTAGACTACCAATGATGCCCTTCTATGTACCATGAGCTAATTATTAGTAGTTAGCTACTCAAAACTAGGTATTTCATAGAATCGCTTTATTTTTACAATAAGTTTTACCTTCTCTTTTTCACGTTCAATTAAGGAAAACAAATATTCAAAACTTCGTGGAATTACTCCTCTCAGGTTATGAGAAAAATGATCAGATTCGGATGGTCCTAAAGAAAAATGTAAAAAAATATATATATAGCTGTTCATTTTTATTCTGTTAACAGGAGTCTTTCAAAACAGCAAAACTGAAAGGCAATTCATATAGAAAAGACAAATTGTATAATCAGTTTCTTTCAGGCCCCCAAACAAGATAAATCGTGGTAACAGATGGCATAATAGAACCTGCCTATCAATGGGACTGAAGGGAAGGGCCCACAATAGCCACTAAGCAATTTTAAAAAGTAGTTGTTGTTTGATAAATTAAAAAATCCATTTCAGTCCCAAGCTTGAAAATTTTCCTTCTGCAGGTACCAAAAGTAGCAGAAATAACAAATAATTGTACTTTACTGTTGCATAAGACATTCTGTCTCCTAGGCTGATCTTTATACACTGGCTGTGTGGCCACAGGCTAATTACTTAACCTCTTGGAGTTTTCAACTATAAAATGGAAATAGTAATGGTAATAAGTATCTCACAGGGTATAAAAATTAGCATTAGCTAGTATTTTCTTAATTGGGCAGTAAAAGCCAAGCTGGTAAGAAAGATACTACAGGAATTCTTCACAAGATTTCTGTACAGACAGAAAATTGAAGAGCAATCCAATCTCTATTTTGTTAACACTGGGGAAAAGGGGAGATGTGAGTGGATATGTAAACAGCAGGATTTTTTGGATACTAATTCAAGCTATAGCTATATTTGCCAGAAATAAAACTATAAAGCTAGAAAAGATCCAGAAGTTACTATATGTATTAGTTAAACATGCCTTAGAGGGACTTCCCTGGAGGTGCAGCAGTTAAGAATCCACCAGCCAATGTAGGGGACACAGGCTCAAGCCCTGGTCTGGGAAGATCCCACATGCCAAGAAGCAACTAAGCCCATGCGCCACAACTACTGAAGCCCATGTGTATACAGCCCATGCTCCACTACAAGAGAAGCCACCGAAATGAGAAGCCAGTGCACTGCAATGAAGAGTTGCACCCCGCTTGCCACAACTAGAGAAAGCCCACACACAGCAATGAAGACCCAACACAGCCAAAAATTAATTAATCAATAAGTAAATTTATTTAAAATATATATATATGCCTTAGAGGCCAAAGGAACTAACAAAATGCTGGTGTACGCAAGAAAATTACAGAAAATAAATTTTAAAATATTATTGTCATCTCGGTGTGCTACACTTAAAATATTTTAAATGGCCCTTGTAAACTGTACCTTAAAAAGATAAAAGAAAAAAATAAAAACAGGGCAGAGAAATGCAAGTAAATGAACACAGAGGACAGATAATATTAGAATACGTGCAGATAATTTTATAACATTTTCCTGCTAAATACTATATAAAGATACTCAAAATATTCATTATAGTTACCTTATCATCTCTTGCCTAGTCTCCTGCCTTGGCTCCCTATCTTGCTTCGGCTCTAGCCCCTCCTAGGGTCTCTATTCCATTCAGCTGCCTGAGTAGTCCTTTTAATTATACATCAGACCATGTAATTCTTCTTTAAAAAAACAAAAACAAACAAACAAAAAAACCCGTTCCCATGACTTCACATACACTCATGAAAAATTCCAAAATCCATGACCTGGCTTCAGGCTACAATTTCAACTTGCCCCTTATTCTGTAAAATTCCACTCTAGCCCCATGTGTCTTCTTGCTGTTTCTTGAATGCTCTTGAGCATGCTCCCAACTCAGGGCCTGTGCATTTGCAGGGATGGTCCCTCTGCCTGGAAGATTCTTCTCCCAGAGTCTTATGGTTCCTTCTCATTTCACTCAGTAATTCTCTTCAAATGTCATGCTGAGAGGCCTCTCTGACCCACCCAACTAAAACAGCACCTGCTGCTCTTTTCCATCCTCTTATTTTTCTTCATAGTACTTACTCCCTCTGGCATAATTACTAGACATTTATTTGCTTTTACTTGTACATCCCCCGTGAGAATATAAACTCCATGAGAGCCTGGACATTGCCTTGTATTTGAACAGACCACCAGAGCCTTGAAGAGTGCCTGGCATATTTTAAGCACTCACTTATATGTTGTCATAACCTCAGAGAAGGGAAAACCTTTCTTACTAAAACTCACAATTCAGAAACCATTAAAAAACAAAACAAAACAAAGAAAACCTGAAATTCAACCACATAAAAATAAAAAACTTTGGCATCAGAAAAAATTAAATAAGCCAAAAGAAAAAACCTACAGAAAAATCTGTAATCTATATCATAGACAAAGAGATAATCTATTTTATGAAGAATCCCCACAACTAAGAAAAAGACAAGATAATTCTTAAATAAGAAAAAAGCTTGAGGGACTTCCCTGGTGTCGCGGTGGTTAAGAATCCACCTGCCAATGCAGGGGACATGGGTTCAAGCCCTGGTCTGGGAGGATCCCATATGCAGCAGAGTAACTAAGCCCATGCACCACAACTACTGAGCCTGTGCTCTAGAGCTCTCGAGCCACAACTACTGAGCCCACATGCCACAACTACTGAAGTCCGTACACCTAGAGCCCATGCTCCACAGCAAGAAAAGCCACAGCAATGAGAGGCCCACGCACCACAACGAAGAGCAGCCCCCACTCACTGCAACTAGAGAAAGCCTGCACACAGCAAAGAAGACCCAATGCAGCCAAATATAAATAAATAAATTTATTTTAAAAAAAGAGAAAAAAGCTTGAATGGGCATTTTACAGAGAGGCTATTCAAATGTCCAATAAACGTATAAAAGGTGCTTAGTAGTCAATGGACATCAAACAAGTGCAAATAAAAACACGAGATAGTACTATACATACTCCAGAACAACTAAAAATTTTAAAACGGACAATACCAAGTGTGGACATGGATGTGGAGCACTGGGAAATTCTATGTCTACGCATCTCCATCATGACATTTTTACTAAAGCTGAACATACATATACTATAACCCAGCAAGTCCACGCCCAGAAGTTCAATAGATATGCACTATAAAAGACACACACAAGAAAAAAATGTCCATAACAGTACTATTCATGTGCTCTAAAACTCTCTAGCAACAGCAGAATAGAAAATGTGGAGCTCCTTTAAGATGGCAGTGTGGGAAGACGCAGAGTTAGTGTCTCCCCACAACTAGGGCGCCTGCCGGCCACTGGTGGGGGACTCTGACCCCAAAGAGATGGGAGGAACCCCAGAGTGAACCAGTAGGACATAGGGGGACCAAGGGAGGAGGAGAAGTGGAGGCCAGACAGGATTGGCTCCCCTGAGGCTGCGGAGATCAGGAGAGGGAGGTGGGAGGGACTCTCCGGGAAGAGTGGGAGAGGAGCGTAGGGCAATTGCCTGGCCCACTGGTCTCGGGGAGACTGCTGAGCTCCCAAGCCAGTCCCCCCCCCACAAAGCCCCATCCAGGCTGCATGGGTCCTGGGGGCGCAGGAGGGAGGCCAGGGAGATCAGGAGTGGCAGGTGGGAGGGGCCATCAAGGAGGAGGGGGAGAGGAGCAGAGGGTGTTTTCCCCGCCCACTCGGGCCCAGGGAGCCTACTGAGCTCCCAGACCACTTCCCTGCCCTCCAAGGCCCACCCCCAATTGGTCCTGGGGGTATAGGAGGGAGGACAGGGAGATCAGGATTGGCAGGTGGGAGGGGACCCTAACCAGACCCCAGACGGGAGGAGCAGGAGAGGAGAGGAGAGGAGGGCGTTTGCCCCACCCACTCAAGCCCAGGTAGCCTGCTGGGCTCCCAGGTGAGGTCCCCCGCCCTCTGAGACCAGGCCCATGCCTGAGCCCCTTCTGTTCCTTGAGCCTAAGCCCCACCCCCACACAGCCCCCAGGGCCTTTTCCAGCCCTGTGGGTGCTGAGCATTGGCCCCACCCACCGCCCAAACCTCACCCTTGCTTAGGCCCTGCTCTCCACAGCCAAGGCCTTCCCCCACCCCTTTCCTTTTTTTTCTTCTCCCTCCTCCTCTTTTTTTACTATTGTGGTACTGACGTACCTTCCAGTTGTTGATTCATCTATATTTTTATTGTTAGATTCTTTCTAATATATCTATTAGTTTCCTAGTCTAATTTTATTTTTTACTTTGTTATTGTGCTCTTTTTTTTGCCACCCCATGTGGCTTGCGAGATCTTGATTTGTGAGCACAGGGTTGGGCTGAAGCTCCTGCAGTGGGAGCTCCGAATCTGAACCACTGGACTAACAGAGAACCTCAGACCCTAGGGAATATTCATCGGAGTGAGGTCTCACAGAGTTCCTCATCTCAGCACCAAGACCCAGCTCTACCCAAGAGCCTACAAACTCCAGTGTTGGAAGCCTCAGGCCAAACAACCAGTAAAACAGGAACACAATCCCACTCATTAAAAAAAAAAGAGAGACAGCAAAAAAATATGTCACAGATGAAGAAGCAAGGTAAAAAAAACCTAGAAGACCAAATAAATGAAGATGAAATAGGCAATCTACCTGAAAAAGAATTCAGAGTAATGATAGTAAAGATGATCTAGAATCTCAGATATAGAATGGAAGCACAGATTGAGAAAATAAATGTTTAACAAAGATCTAGAACTAAAGAACAAACAAACAGAGATGAACAACACAATAACTGAAATGAAAAATACACTAGAAGGAATCAATAACAGAATAACAGAGGCAAAAGAAGGAATAAGTGAGCTGGAAGACAAAATGGTGGAAATAACTGCCGAGGAGCAGAATAAAGAAAAAAGAATGAAAAGAATTGAAGACAATCTCAGAGACCTCTGGGACAACACTAAATGCACCAACATTCGAATTATAGGGGTCCCAGAAGAAGAAGAGAAAAAGAAAGTGTCTGAGAAAATATTTGAAGAGATTATAATGGAAAACTTCCCGAACGTGGGAAAGGAAATAGTCACCCAAGTCCAGGAAGCACAGAGAGTCCCATACAGGATAAACCCTAGGAAAGACACACCAAAACACATATTAATCAAACTAACAAAAATTAAGTTCAAAGAAAAAATATTTAAAAAAATAACACGCAAAGGAATCCCCATAAGGTTGCCAGCTGATTTTTCAGCAGACTCTGCAGGCCAGAAGGGAGTGGCAGGATATACTTAAAGTGATGAAAGGGAAGAACCTACAACCAAGATTACTCTATCCAGCAAGGATCTCATTCAGATTCGATGGAGAAGTCAAAAGCTTTTCAGACAAACAAAAACTAAGAGAATTCAGCACCACCAAACCAGCTTCACAACAAATGCTAAAGAAACTTCTCTAAGTGGGAAACACAAGAGAAGAAAAAGACACACAAAAATAAACCCAACTGGGGCCTCCCTGGTGGCGCAGTGGTTGAGAGTCCGCCTGCCAATGCAGGGGACACGGGTTCGTGCCCCAGTCCGGGAAGATCCCACATGCCGCGGAGCGGCTGGGCCTGTGAGCCATGGCCGCTGAGCCTGCACGTCCAGAGCCTGTGCCCCGCAATGGGAGAGGCCACAACAGTGAGAGGCCCGCGTACCACAAAAAAAAGAGAAAAAAACCAAACCCAACTAACACACCATTGTAAAGCAATTATACTCCAATAAAGATGTTAAAAACAAACAAACAAACAAACCCAAAACAATTAAGAAACTGGTAATAGGAACATCCATATCGATAATAACCTTGAATGTAAATGGATTAAATGCCCCAACCAAAAGACACAGACTGGCTGAATGGATACAAAACAAGACCCATATATATGCTGTCTACAAGAGAACCACTTCAGACCTAGGAACACATACAGACTGAAAGTGAAGGGATGGAAAAAGATATTCCATGCAAATGGAAATCAAAAGAAAGCTGGAGTAGCAATACTCGTATCAGATAAAATAGAGTTTAAAATAAAGACTGTTACAAGAGATAAGGAGGGACACTACATAATGATCAAAGGATCAATCCAAGAAGAAGATATAACAATTAAAAATGTTTATGCACCCAGCAGAGGAGCACCTCAATGCATAAGGCAAATGCTAACAACCATGAAAGGAGAAATTGACAGTAACACAATAATAGTAAGAGACTTTAACACCTCACTTACACCAATGGACAGATCATCCAAACAGGAAATAAATAAGGAAACACAAGCTTTAAATGACACAATAGACTAGATAGATCTAATTGATATTTATAGAACATTCCACCCCAAAGTGGCAGAATACACTTTCTTCTCAGGTGTACATGGAACATTCTCCAGGATAGATCACATATTGGTTCACAAACCAAGCCTTGAAAAATTTAAGAAAATTGAAATCATATCAAGCATCTTTTCTGACCACAATACTCTGAGACTGGAAATCAATTATAGGAAAAAAAGTGTAAAAAAACACTGGAGGCTAAACAGTGTGCCACTAAATAACCAAGAGATCACTGAAGAAATCAGGGAAGAAATTTAAAAATACATAGAAACAAATGACAATGAAAACACAATGACCCCAAACCTATGGGATGCAGCAAAAGCAGTTCTAAGGGGAAAGTTTACAGCAATTCAACCTCACCTCAAGAAACAAGAAAAATCTCAAATAAACAATATAACACTACACTTAAAACAACTAGAGAAAGAAGAACAAAGAAAACATAAAGATCAGAGCAGAAATAAATGAAATAGAAATGAAGCAAACAATAGCAAAAATCAATAAAACTAAAAGCTGGTTCTTTGAGAAGATAAACAAAATTGATAAATCCTTAGACTCATCAAGAAAAAAAGGGAGAGGATGCAAATCAATAAAATTAGAAATGAAAGGGAGAAATCACAACTGACACTGCAGAAATACAAAGGATGATAAGAGACTACTGCAACAACCATATGCCAAAAAAATGGACAACCACGAAGAAATGGACAAATTCTTGGAAAGGTACAATTTTCTAAGACTGAACCAGGAAGAATTAGAAAATATAAGCAGTCCTATCACAAGTAATGAAATTGAAACCAGAATTAAAAACCTTCCAACAAACAAAAGTCCAGGACCAGATGGCTTCACAAGCAAATTCTATCAAACATTTAGAGAAGAGCTAACACCAATCCTTCTCAAACTCTTCCAAAAATTGCAGAGGGAGAAACACTCCCAAATTCATTCTACAAAGCCACCATCACCCTGATAACAAAACCAGAAAAAGATATCACAAAAAAAGAAAATTATAGACCAATATCACTGATGAACATAGATGCAAAAATCCTCAACAAAATACTAGCAAACAGAATCCAATAGCACATTAAAAGGATCATACACCATGATCAAGTGGGGTTTATCCCAGGGATGCAAGGATTCTTCAATATACGCAAATAAAACAATGTGATACACCATATTAACAAACTGAAGAATAAAAACCATATGATCGGGCTTCCCTGGTGGCAAAGTGGTTGAGAGTCCGCCTGCCGATGCAGGGGATGCAGGTTCGTGCCCCGCTCCGGGAGGATCCCACATGCCACGGAGCGGCTGGGCCCGTGGGCCATGGCCGCTGGGCCTGCGCATCCGGAGCCTGTGCTCCGCAACGGGAGAGGCCACAGCAGTGAGAGGCCCGCGTACCACCAAAAAAAAAAAAAAAAAAAAACCATATAATCATCTCAATAGATGCAGAAAAAGCTTTTGACAAAATTCAACACCCATTTATGATAAAAATTCCCCAGAAAATGGGCATAGAGGGAACCCACCTCATCATAATAAAGGTCATATATGACAAACCCACAGCAAGCATCATGCTCAGTGGTGAAAAACTGGAAGCATGTGCACTAAGATCAGGAACAAGACAGGGATGTCCACTCTCACCACTCGTATTCAACATAGTTTTGGAAGTCCTAGCCACAGCAATGAGAGAAGAAAAAGAAATAAAAGGAATAGAAATTGGGAAAGAAGAAGTAAAACTGTCACTGTTTGCAGATGACATGATACTATACATAGAGAATCCTAAAGATGCCACCAGAAAACTACTAGAACTAATCAATGAATTTGGTAACGTTGCAAGATACAAAATTAATGCACAGAAATCTCTTGCATTCCTACACACTAATGGTGAAAAATCTGAAAGAGAAATTAAGGAAACACTCCCATTTACCATTGCAACAAAAAGAATAAAATACCTAGGAATAAACCTACCTAGGGAGACAAAAGACCTGTATGCAGAAAACTATAAGACACTGATGAAAGAAATTAAAGATGACATAAACAGATGGAGAAACATACCATGTTCTTGGATTGGAAGAATCAAGATTGTGAAAATGACTATACTGCCCAAAGCAATCTACAGATTCAATGCAATCCCTATCAAATTACCAATGGCGTTTTTCACAGAATTAGAACAAAAAAACTTACAATTCGTATGGAAACACAAAAGACACCGAATAGCCAAAGCAATCTTGAGAAAGAAAAATGGAGTTGGAGGAATCAGGCTCCCTGACTTCAAACTATACCACAAAGCTACAGTAATCAAGACAGTATGGTACTGGCACAAAAACAGAAATACAGATCAACGGTACAGGACAGAATGCCCAGAGATAAACTCACGCACATATTCGCACCTAATTTACGACAAAGGAGGCAAGAACATACAATGGAGAAAAGACGGCCTCTTCAATAAGTGATGCTGGGAAAACTGGACAGCTACATGTAAAAGAATGAAATTAGAACACTACCTAACATCATATACAAAAATATATTCCAAATGGATTAAAAACTTAAATGTAAGACCAGAGACTATAAAACTTTTAGAGGAAAACATAGGAAAAACACACTTTGACATAAACCACAGCAAGATCTTTTTTGACCCACCTCCTAGAGTAACAGAAATAAAAACAAAAGTAAACAAATGGGACTTAATTAAACTTAAAAGCTTTTGCACAGCAAAGGAAACCATCAACAAGACAAAAAGACAACCCTCAGAATGGGAGATAATATTTGCAAATGAAATAACAGACAAAGGATTAATCTCCAAAATACACAAACAGCTCATGGAACTCAATATGAAAAAAACAAACAATCCAGTTAAAAAATGGGCAGAAGACCTAAATAGACATTTCACCAAGGAAGACATACAGATGGTCAAGAGGCACATGAAAAGATGCTCAACATCATTAATTATTAGAAGTCAGAGTAATACATATGTCAGGGGACAGCAGTGGGAGTAGTTACGGACTAGGAATCTTGGTCTGGGTAGTGGTTATACAGTACATAATATATAAAAGTTCATTAAACCCACTTCAAAAATTGTTCATTGAGCACATACTCTGTGCTAAGCATTGAGCTGGGAACATAGCTAAAAACACAGACTTTGCTATAATGGAGGTCGCAATCTGACAGAAGCTTGGGAAATAACCCTAATTTTAAGAGGTCAACATCATATACCAGAAAGTATTCCTTTCCAAAAAATATACTAAGTTCTGTCATCACAAAAAGAGTAGACTAAGCCAGTAAATGTTAATCTCTAATTTACTTACCCATCATAGTAAATGTTTTCCCTGAACCAGTCTGTCCACTGTAAAAAAGAATGTTTCATATATTATTTTCACACATGAAATTTAGAAGACTACCCTGTTTTAATATGGTCTACTAGTATATAAATTTTCCCCACAAAGAACTAATTGTCTTTCTTTTTAAAAATTATATCAGGTAAAAAGTGAATGATACATTTTCTTTCTCTCCTATTCTACCACTAAAACTTAACCACTCTTAACTGTCTAATAAATGCTTCTGGATTATACAGACATGGCCATCAGAGTTTTCATTTAATTTTTACTTACAAAATTGGAATGATGCTATTCATACTTCTCTGCAACCTGTTTTTTCCCCTAAATTTTTATCTCACACATCTTTCTATGTTGGTAAATAGAGATCTGCCTCTTTATTTTTAATGGCTACATAGTATTCCATGAATGTATCATAATTTATTTAATCAGAACCAACTAGACTTTTTTTCCCCAATTTTTGCTATTCTAAATAATGCAGCAATTATCTTCCTAAATTCTGCCTTTAAAAGATACTAAGATGTATGTCTTCATTTAAAAATAAAGCAATTAAAAACATCCTTATGCTATAGGCTTGATTTTTTTTTTTTTTTGTATAGTGTCATATCTCCTCAGGTACACCAAGAAACAACTAAAAAAATTTAAATTTAGGGATTTCCCTGGTGGTCCAGTGGGTAAGACTCCATGCTCCCAATGCAGGGGACCCAGGTTTGATCCCAGGTCAGGGAACTAGATCCTGCATGCATTCCACAACTAAGAGTCCACATGCCGCAACTAAAGATCCCACGTACCACAACTAAGACCTGGTGCAGCCAAAATAAATATAAATAAATATTTAAAAAATAAAAACAAAATAAAAATTTATGTTGAATATAGATGTCAATTAGGATGTTAAATGTGTTTACATTGGATTCATGGCACAAATATAAAATTTTGAGTTTACTTTTTGGTTCAATGCTCCCAAGAGCTAGAAAACAGTATAATCTAGTTGTTTACCTCTTTCTTTCGGAAGTAGGGGGAAAAAAGTTCTTCAGTTAACTCAGAATAAGAAATGGATATCGTTGAGTGTCCTACTTGAAAGTGAAGGGGACACTATTAACAATAACTCGAATTGAGAATGTCTAAAGTAAACCAGAAAGCATGCTCACCCAACCAATAAATCAATGCTCACTTCTCTCCGTATGTTTCTCATTTCTGCCCTCGACTACCAAAAGCAATTTTCAAATTAAATATTATAATTAGTATGCCTAAGGATCTTCAAAGAAAACAGTTCTGAAGACATATAATCTCTGGTAATTATGGCTCTTATTTCAAATTTATTTTTGAACTTTACCACTCAAAATATTCTGTGGAAAAAAAAATCTCTTTTTTTTCTTGAGAAGACATGAGAAAATGGTTATCTGCTTCACAGGTCAAGAGAGAATATTTAGTTCTGCTGAACACAACTGAAAAGTAAGCATGAAAGGCAAAGGCAAATTTTCAAGGAAGAATTTGTGCACAAGATGAATCCAAGCTTTAAACTTCTTATTTTTTATTTTCTTGTATTTTGAGCCAATTACAGATGAACCAAGGGCACACACACAAAAAAAGCATCAGCTGCTCAAAATTAATTACATAATTCACTACATCCTAGTAAAAACCTCTGGTTCTAAATAAAATTAGGAAGTCTATTGCTAGAAGAAAAGGAAAAAATAATTGTACTACAAATTATATTCCTATTTATGAAATAAATCTGAGATGATTCACCTTGTAAAAAAAACTGACCTTGTAGAACTGCCAAGGTTGTCAGCTTACATTCCAACATTAAACCTAGAGCAGTATTTTAAGGCTGCCAGCATTTAGAAACTCAGAATCATCATGCACTTTTTTTTTTTTTGGCTGCGCTGTGAGCCTTGCAGAATCTCAGTTCCCCGACCAGGGATTGAACCCAGGCCCTTGGCAGTGAAAGCACCAAGTCCTAACCACTGGACCACCAGGGAATTCCCATCATCATGCACTTTCAATATATATTTGGAAGACAGATTGACAGTTTCTTATACTATATGACCCAGCAATGTATTCCTACGTATTTACTCAAGTGATTTGAAAACTTATGTTCACACAAAACGC
Organism: Mesoplodon mirus; assembly: GCF_964341445.2. Taxonomy (NCBI): domain Eukaryota; kingdom Metazoa; phylum Chordata; class Mammalia; order Artiodactyla; family Ziphiidae; genus Mesoplodon; species Mesoplodon mirus. Next base: position 47,837,603 of record NC_138988.1, on the reverse strand, counting down.
AATATTTGAATGTTTGTAGCAACTTTATTCATAATTGCTAAAAACTGGAAGCAACAAAGATATCCTTTAACAGGGGAGTGAATTAAAAAAACGGTGGTAAATCCACACAGTAAAATACTACTCAGCAAAAAAAAGAAAAAAAAGGAAAGAAAGAAAAAGCAAAAGCTACTGATGCATGCAACAACATAGACAAATCCTAAATGAAAAAAGCCAGAACCAAAAGGCTAAATATTGTATGATTCCAATCATATGACACTCTGGGAAAGGCAAAGCTATAGGAATGGAAAATTTATTAGTGTATCCAGAGGTTGTGGGGGGGCGGGTAGGAGTGGCTGACTATGAATGGGACAAACAGGAGGAACTTTGAAGGTGGAGGAACTGTTCTCTTCAATAGGGGTGCTAAATGCTTGGGTCTCTGCATTTGTCAAAACACTATGCAACTGTACATCACAAAGGGTGAACTTTAAAGTATGCAAACTAAATAAACAAACAAAACACATCAACTAGGATGTCAGAGACCCCAGGATGGAATGCATCTAATTGAATTACAAGTTCATGACATACTGCACTGAAAGGTATAGGTGGAAAAGGGGCTGGCCTAAGTAAGTTTACAAAATAAGGTTTTGACTAGAAATTGTAGGACTTAAGGAAAAAAAAAAGGATCTGTACATAAACACTGTACGCAGTAAATTTGTTCTTCACAGGGATACAGGCTAACAATTCTGAAACTGCTTTACATGTGTACTGGGGATGAACAAATAAATAAATGGATGGTAGCAGTGGGAGCCTGGGTTTCTCACTGTCAGCAAGGGAAGTTACAGATAAACAAGAAAGGAAAGCTAGAATGAACCCACGTGGATTCTAAACCCTTGGATTAGAGTCAGAGACATCAGTATGAACTCAAGTTTACCTTACTGTATATAGAAATGGATAGAAACAGAAACAATTAGAGATATGTCTGTATACATGACTTAGTATACATACATATATTACCTAGCTCTATCTGCTGAAAAGGCCTAGAAGCAATGACACTCCAGTAGCAACAAACATACCGAGTGCCCTTAGTTTTTAAACACCATTCTCCAACAAAAGGAACCAGGGCTCCTTGCCAAAATGGCTGATTCTAGGTCTCAGACAGGGAAAATATAAGATGAGCCAGGAGCATACTGTAGCATCGTAAAGGAAGTGCTCAAAAAACAAAAGCATGTGACATGTCAAAGGGACACAGAAACCAACCTCAAAAAGCTCCCAATGGCCAAGCCAGAACAATGTAAGCAACAAGATAAACATAAGGTAGCATTAGATTATAACCCAAAGTATGAAATAAATATATGTAAGTCCATACCATATAAATGAATGAATTAATTAATGGGCCAAAAAGACAAATCTTCCTTACAGAAGAATCCCGGATAACATGTAGATCCTCTCCAGGAGGGTAGAGTTTAATCCCTCCCACCTTGCTTACACAGGTGGGGCCAATCAGATCACATGAGTTCTTAAAATTAAAGAACATGCCCACCTCAGTCAGAGAGCAACATGACTAAGGAAGAGCAAGAGTTGCATGTCACTGGCTTGGAAGATGGAGAAAGGGGGCTGTAAGCCAAATAATGTACATGGTCCCTAGAAGTCGGAAAACTAGATTCTAGATTCTCCTCTAGAGCTTTCAGAAAGGAACACAGCCCTGCTGACACCTTTATTTTAGCTCAGAGACCGGCGTCAAGCTCCTGACTTACAGAACTGTAAGACAATAAATTTGTGTTGTTTCAAGCCACTAAGTATGTGGTCATTTGTTACAGAAGCCATAGGAAACAAATAGAAGCACTTACTATTGTACCCTTGTATAAGGAAATAGTGAACAACTTACTATGCAAAGATGGTACCATTATAGCCACTCATGCAAGACTCCACAATGCCTTTGGCCACAGTTGAGAACACAGACTCCTATAAATGTTAAGCACCAAATATGTTAACATTTCACAAAAATGAAAACATTTTTCCTAAACTACATTCTAAAATATAATAAAATGTGTGTGAAAATTTTCATTTGCAATAACATGAAAATTATATCTACTATAGGAAAGGCTAAAATAGCTAAGATGATAAAACTGTAAACATAATTATGTCCATTAATCTCCTATGCAATTATAGATTTAAACCTCACATCTAGAGTTTATATAGAATTTAGCATACTGTATGCAATATTATACTGGTATCAGCATAAAATACATAGCCCTATATGTTCTTCAGTACTTTTCCCACAAGCTTATACTAAATAATCAACATCTGACTGTTATTTTCATTTTTATATATAAATAGATGCAGCCTTATCAACAATGCAAGAATTTGTAGATCTGCATCGTCTAGTATAGTAGCCATGAGCCACATATGGCTACAGAGCACCTGAAAGGTGGCTAGTCCAACTTGAGATGTGTTGTAAGTATAAAACATACACCAGTTTTGGAAGACTGAACATGAAAAAAAAAAAAGAATGGAAAAATATCTCATTAATAACTTGCTTTATGATCCTTACATGTTGAAATGGTATTTTAGATATACTGGGTTAAATAAGATACAGAATTAAAACTAATTTTACCTGTTTCTTTTTTACTTCTTAAAAATGTGGCGGGCTTGCCTGGTGGCGCAGTGGTTGAGAGTCCGCCTGCCGATGCAGGGGACACGGGTTCGTGCCCCGGTGCAGGAAGATCCCACATGCCGCGGAGCGGCTAGGCCCATGAGCCATGGCTGCTGAGCCTGCGCGTCCGGAGCCTGTGCTCCGCAACTGGAGAGGCCACAACAGTGAGAGGCCCGCGTACCGCAAAAAAAAAAAAAAAAAAAAAATGTGGCTACTAGGGAAATCCCTAGTAGTCCAGTGGTTAGGACTCTGCGCTCTCACTGCTGAGGGCCCAGGGTCAATCCCTGGTTGGGGAACTAAGATCCTGCAAGCCGCACGGCACGACCAAAAATGTGGCTACTAGAAAATGTTAAATTATATATATGCCTCACTTTCTATTTCCACTGTCCAGCCATGCCCTAGATGAAAAAGATCTAAAGATCTACATGTCTCACCAAAAACATCAAAAACATCCATGTGTATGAGGGAATAATCAAGATGTGTGATGTCCAATGCAATAGCCATTAGCCATGTGTGGCTATTACTTAAATTAATTAAAATTAAATAAAAATTAAAAGTCAGGTCCTCAGATGCACTAGTCATATTTCAAGTGCTCAACAGCCACATGTGGTTAGGGCATCTGAGAAATTAATAATCTGAAAAGGTGAATTTGAAATTTTAATTAATCTTAATTAATTTAAACTTAAATAGCCATGTGTATCTAGAGGCTCATGTAATGGACAGCACATTTACAGAACATTTCCATCACTGCAGAAAGTTCTATTTAATAGTGCTAGCTAGATTTTAACTAAATTGTCCTTAATTAGAAAAAGTTATTGACACCATAGCAATTTTTTTTTTTTGGCCACGCCTTGTGGCATGTGGAATCTTAGTTCCCCAACCAGGGATCGAACCCGTGCCCACTGCATTGGAAGTGTGGAGTCTTAACCACTGGACCGCCAGGGGAGTCCCAACACCATAGTAATCTTAAAGCAATCATTCTCTGCTATGGATTGAAGGTCTCCCCGAAATTCATATGTTGAAACACTAATCCCCAACGTAATGGTATTTGGAGATGGGGCCTTCGGGAGGTAATCAGTCGTGAGAGTGGAGCCCTCAGGATAGCAGTACAGGCACACCTCAGAGATATTGTGGGTTCGTTTCCAGATGAGCTCAATAAAGTGAACATAGCAATAAAGCAAGTCAAATGAATTTTTTGGTTTCTCAGTGCATATAAAAGTTATATTTGTACTATACTGTAGTCTATTAAGTGTGCAATAGCATTATTTCTAAGAAAACAATGTACATGTCTTAATTTAAAAATACTTTATTGCTAAAAAATGCCAAAACAACTACAATAGTAACATCAAAGATTACTGATCACAGATCACCATAATAATAACAAAAAAGAACAAAATATTTCAAGAAATATTGACCAAAATGTGACACAGAGACATGAAGTGAGCAGTGCTGTTGGGAAAATGATGGTAATGGAGGTGTTCAATGCAGAGCTGCCACACACCTTCAATTGTAAATAAACACAGTATCTGCAAAGTGCAATAAAGTGAGGTATGCCTGTAGTGCCCTTATAAGAAGAGACACAGAGAATTCTCTCTCTCCACCATGTGAGGACACAGTGGAAGACAGCTGTCTACAAGCCAGGAAGTGAGTCCTCACCAGACGCTGGATCTCTTGCACTTGATCTTGGATTCCCAACCTCCAGAACTGTGAGAAATAAATGTTTGTTGTTTAAACCACCCACTCTATGATATTTGTGTAATGGCAGCCAGAACCAAGACACTCTTCTTGGGCTTCCCTGGTGGTGCAGTGGTTGGGAGTCCGCCTGCCGATGCAGGGGACGCGGGTTCGTGCCCCGGTCCGGGAAGATCCCACATGCCGCGGAGCGGCTGGGCCCGTGAGCCATGGCCGCTGAGCCTGCGCGTCTGGAGCCTGTGCTCCGCAACGGGAGAGGCCACAACAGTGAGAGGCCCACGTACCGCAAAAAAAAAAAAAAAAAAAAAAAAAAAAAAGACACTTCTTAAACTAGGTAGTTCAACTTTACTTATCAATCATCCAAGTGGCTCTGAAAAGTACACCTTCACCAACCTCCATCACAGGTTGGAGAGGGAAAATAAAGCAGGCTTGTCATTCTAGTACAAAGTCTGATGAAGGAAGAAAAATATTTAATAATATTAAATTTTAAATATTTATGGAATGTTTGAGCTTCCTTATCTGAGATCTGTCAAACTAAAGAGACCAGAAGTGAAATCCTCCCAAATAACAGAATCTTATATGTTCCAAATGAAAAGTTGAGTTCCCAAAATCATCATTACCTGAGTGGTGTCCATTTCTGCCACATGATCAAATACGAAGGTTTTGGGCTCAGGGTTGGAGTGCAGCCGGACAGTCATAGAGGACAGCACAGATAGGCATAAGTTTTGCTCTCCATCAGCTGATCCAGAACCCTCTGTAGGTGGGCGAATTCGCACAAAAACTTTGATAGCATCGCCTTCATTACTAAAGACAAAAAAATATAGCAGCTAAGTTTACTGGAGAAAAAGGATCTAAGCCTCATATTACCTCTAGTGTTTCTATTCTGAGTTTCCCCAACAAAGTCCGAGATCTACCCATTTACGTTTACCTTTTTTCAAGAGTCTCCCATAACCCACAGCCTTTATTGATTTGCTTCACATCAGCCAACTTCAAAAGCCTTTACTTGAAATCATCTGAAAGGCAGCTCTAAGCTCTGCTTGTCTCTGACTTCCTTTTTAATAGCAATAATAAAATAAGTCATCCCAAGGGATGTTACGGATTCTATCTTTTAGCCTGGAAGGTGAGGGGACAGAGGCTGGGGAGATGTGATTTTTCCATATTTCCAGGTAGCCGAGGACAAAGCTTAATGCTGAAACAAGAAACCCTTACTTATTATGCTAAATGGTTGTTTTAGGAATACTACATCCCTAATTCTTTTGGTCTCATCAACAAGATTTTTTCCTTACCTTGGTTGGTTAGACTGACAATTTGTCACACTGCGTAACTCAGCTAGAAAAAAAGATAAGAAGTCATTAAAGGTTTTTAAAAGTACAACATGAAAACCCCATTCTTCTAGCCTATTCTTCAGTTGCTGACACTCCTCAGTCTCCCGGCTCCCTGGCCTGGGCGTGACAGGGGACAAGCCTAGATCTTCCACTCCATTCTAACTGTAAGCAGATAGGTTAGGGGGTCCCCGGAGAAAGAGAACCAGGAATGGCTTTCTTGACATAAGAGAACCCATTTTGGTCTAAGCCTGGCGCAATGCTTGCCCTCAAACAGGTCTCAATAATTAATGACCTTGAGGGAGGAAATGCAGAAACAAGGAGGAGCAGTCGAGAAACCACAGTACAGCCTTGGGGCAGCGTCCAGGTTCCTCAAGGGATATACATAATAACATACCTTTGAGTTCTGCAGGAACTAAGGCCCATAGTCAGGTGGAGGATGGAATTACGATGGTGACCCTCCAGACTTCAATCGACTAAGGTTTGGACTCTTGTCGACCTTTGCCCCAACTCTATGCTAAATTTCCTCAGTTCAATCAAGTCCCTTCATGAATATGTATGTACGCTTAGCTTAAAACTTCCCCAGTTTTGCTGTTCAGGGAGAGTCTGCTTTGGGAAAGATCCCGGTATTCTCCTCTTGCTGTAAGTAATAAATCCTAGAGAATGGGGAGACCAGTACCCAGAGTTGCTGTAACATATTATCTAAGATGTCAAGTTTCTAACAAAAAAATTATAAGGAATTCAAAGAAACAAGGAAGTATGATCCATAAACCAGAAAAAAAGCAGGCATCAGAAACTGCCTGTGATAGTGCCTACATGCTGGGTTTGTCAGGAAAAAACTTCAAAGTAGCCATTATAAACATGTACAGAACTAAAGGAAATCAAAATTAAGAATTAAAGGAAGGTATGAGGACAATGTCCACATCAAATAGAGAATATCAATAAAGAAAAATTATAAAAAAGAAACAAATGGAAACTCTGGAGTTGAAAAGTGTATCAAGTGAAATAAAAATTCGCTTGAATGGCTCAAAGTAGATTTGAACTGGCAGAAAAAAGAGCAAGCAAGCTCTGAGATAGATCAATAGAGATTATAAAAGTCAAAGAACAGAGAGAAAAAAGGATGAAGAAAAGTGAAGTGAGCCTCAGAGAAATGCGGGACGTCATTAAGCATGCCAACATACATAAATGGGGAGTAGCAGGAGAAAGAACAGAAGAGAAAGAACAGAAAAAATTCAAAGAAATAATGGCCAAAAACTTCCCAAATTCATTAAAAGGCAATCTACACATCCAGGAAGTTCAACAAATTCCAAAAAGGATAAACACAAACAGATCCACAGATACATCATAGTAAAAATGCTGAGAGTCATTACTTATGAGAGAACCCCAATCAGATTAACAGCTGACTCTCAGCAGAAACAACAGAGGCCAGAGGAATTAGAGGGAGTTTGTTGTTAGAAGGCCCACCTTACAAGAAATAGTAAAGGAAGTTCTTCAGCCTGAAAGTAGTGACCACAGACAGTAAAATTCAAATCTACATGAAAAAAATCAAAGAGCACCAGGTAACAGTGATCATGTAATTATAAAAAACAAAAGAAATTCCTATTTTCTCCTCCCCTTACTTGACTTGAAAAACAATTGTATAAAATAATATGTATATAATGTATTGTTGGGCCTACAACATATAGAAACATATGTATATTTGCCAATAATAGCACAAGGAAGGTGGGTAGGAACAAAGCTGTAACAGCCTAAGGAAATGACTAAAGATGGTAATGTATTGTTGGGTTTTTAACAATAGACGTACTTGTTTAACAATAATACCAAAGAAGGGGTGAAAGGGAATAAAGCTACATAGCCCCTGCTCGCTGCAACTAGAGAAAGCCAGCGCACAGCAACGAAGACCCAACACAGCCAAAAATAGAAGCTGACACTGTTAAGATGTATATGTTAAACCTTAGAGCAACCATTAAAAAAAAAAACTTCAAAAAAAGCAGGGAGTTCCCTGGTGGTCCAGTGGTTAGGACTCCACACTTCCACTGCTGGGAACACGAGTTCGATCCCTGGTTGGGGAACAAAGATCCTGCATGTGGCATGGCCCCCCTCCAAAAAAAAAAGAGCAGTAACAAAATGGAAATAGAGTCACAGATGTAGAAAACAAATTATTTATGGTTACCAGGGCGTAACAGGTAGGGAGGGATAAATTGGGAGATTAGGATTGACATATACACAGTACTATATATAAAATAAATAACTAATAAGGACCTATTATATAGCACAGGGAACTCTACTCAATACTCTGTAATGGCCTACATGGGAAAAGAATTTTAAAAAGAGTGGATATATGTATTATATATATGTATAACTTATTCACTTTGCTGTACACCTGAAACTAACACAACATTGTAAATCAACTATAATCCAATAAAATTTTTTTTAAAAAGCAGTAAAGATGGAACAGAGAAACATAAAAAACATGTGACATATAGAAAATGAAAAGTAAAGTGGCAGATGTGAATACAACCAAATCAATAACAACATGTGAATGGATTAAACAACCCAATCAAAAGGCAGAGATTGTCAGACTAAGATGAAAAAACATGCTCCAACTATATACTATCTAAAGGAAACACAGTTTAGATTCAAAGATATAAACATATGGAAAGTAAAAGGATGAAAAAAGATTATCTCATGCAAACAGCAATCATAAGAAAGCAGGAGTGGCTATACAGGTTTCAGACAGACTTTAAAACAAAGTTACTAGGGGCTTCCCTGGTGGCGCAGTGGTTGGGAGTCCACCTGCCAATGCAGGGGGCACGGGTTCGTGCCCCGGTCCGGGAGGATCCCGCGTGCCGCGGAGCGGCTGGGCCCGTGAGCCGCAACTACTGAGCCTGCGCATCTGGAGCCTGTGCTCCGCAACAAGAGGTCGCGACAGTGAGAGGCCCACGCACCGCGATGAACAGTGGCCCCCACTTGCCACAACTGGAGAAAGCCCTCACGCAGAAATGAAGACCCAACACAGCCAAACATAAAAAAAAAAAAAAAAAGTTACTAGAGATAAAGAAGAACATTTTTTATAATGATAAAAAGGTCAAACTACCAGGAAGATAACACAGATATAAACATATACTCAGGGACTTCCCTGGTGGTGCAGTGTTAAGAATCCACCTGCCAACGCAGGGGACACGGGTTCGAGCCCTGGTCCAGGAAGATCCCACATACTGCAGAGCAACTAAGCCCGTGCGCCACAACTACTGAGCCTGCGCTCTAGAGCCCGCGAGCCACAACTACTGAAGCCCACGCACCTAGAGCCCATTGTCCACAACAACAGAAGCCACCGCAATGAGAAGCCTGCGCACTGCAACGAAGAGTAGGCCCTGCTCGCCGTAACTAGAGAAAGCCCATGTGCAGCAACGAGGACCCAACGCAGCCAAAAATAAAATTAATTACTTAAAAAAAATAACAAACATATATTCACCTAGTAACAAAGCACCAAAATACATGACAAGAAATGAAGGGAGAAATAGACAATTCAACAATAAGAGCTACCATATGACCCTGCCATCCCACTCATGGGCACATATCCAGAGAAAAACATGGTCGGAAAGGATACATGCACCCCAGTGTTCATTGCAGTACTGCTTACAATAGCAAAGACATGGAAGTAACTAGATGGATAAAGAAGATGTGGTACATATATACAATGGAATATTAGCCATTAAAAAGAATGAAATAATGCCATTTGCAGCAACATGGATGGACCTAGAGATTGTCATACTGAGTGAAGTTAAGTCAGACAGAGAAGGAGAATGATATCACTTATACGCAGAATCTAAAAAGAAATGATACAAATGAACTCATTTACAAAACAGAAACAGACTCACAAACTTAGAGAATGAATTTATGGTTACCAGGAGGGAAGGGTGGGGCAAAGGGATAGTTAGGGAGTTTGGGATTGACATGTACACACTATTATATTTAAAATGGATAACCAACAAGGACCTACTGTATAGCACAGGGAACCCTCTGTTCAATGTCATGTGGCAGCCTGGATGGGAGGGGAGTTTGGGGGAGAATGGATACATGTATATATATGGCTGAGTCACTTTGCCCTGCACCTGAAACTATCACAACATTGTTAATTGGCTATACTCCAATATAAAATTAAAAGTTAAAAAAAAAAGAAGAAGAATTTAGAGTGGGCAGATGACACAATCAGAAAATAAAATAAAATAAATAAATAAATATATATGTAACTGAATCACTTTGCTGTACACCTGAAACACTGTAAGTCAACTATACTTCAATAAAAACAAACAAACAAACCAACCTTAGATGCTTACTCTGCAGTCCAGATAGCTATGGATCATCTAACCAAATATGATTAAGTTCAGAAAGGGACTCTTAAACTCAGTCAATTTCATGAGGGTTATTTCACATTCTCATTTCTCTGATTTCAGTCAGCAGCCCATGGTGCCAGCGTTGTCACAAGAAATAACCTTCATGAGCACAAAAGTAAGAGCTGCAGGGAGCACTGCATGGGCTCTCTCCTTCCCACTCCATGTTCCTGGTCTCTAGCCTGCTGGGAATGCACTTACCTGGGGTGTCATCAACCTCAACTTTGCTAACAAACTTAAAGGAGCAGGAGAGTTCCCCATGGAAATCACCACCATCATAAAGGGGAGCTGTGTCTCATTGCGGTGGCTTCTCTTATTGCGGTGGCTTCTCTTATTGCGGAGCATGGGCTCTAGGCGTGCAGGCTTCAGTAGTTGTGGCACATGGCTCAGTAGTTGTGGTTCGCCGGCTCCAGAGAGCAGGCTCAGTAGTTGTGGCACATGGGCTTAGTTGCGCTGCAGCATGTGGGATCTTTCCGGACCAGGGATCGAACCCGTGTCCCCTGCATTGGCAGGTGGATTCTTAACCACTGTGTCACCAGGGAAGCTCTCCCATCACTTCCTGATGTGTACAGACAGGACAGAGTCCTTTAACACAGTCACATACATATGTCACTTTCCATTAAATAAACAGATGCTCTAATATCACAAACATCAATTCTCTTGCTTGAGTCCAGATTTACTGAACACTGTGATTGTGCAGAAAGCGCGATCAACATTTTGCTCCAATAACGTACCAATTTGTGTGCTAATATTCCCTGAATACTGAAAATGGGGGAGGAAAAGGAACATTTTAGATGGAAAAAGAGAGCATAATGAGGTGTTAATGGTATGATGGACCTAAAAGGTAAGTAAAACAACAAACGTATCAGGAAAGAATTGCAACTGACAGCTAAAAGCATTAACGTTATTGAAAGGTTCAAACACCAAAAATTCACCATTTCTTCAATCTTCTAACATAGGCATCGCCTCGTTACCATTCATAGCATTCACAAAAATCCATCTAATCAGCTCAAAATCAGCTTTGAAAAACCAAGACTCCTTAAAGGGTTAGGCGATGTAAGAGGCACGTATACAGGAACAGCAAAGGACCAAGAAATTAGTAAAATTGAACGGTTTATCAAAAGCAAAAATGACAGGCTCCCTTCTATGAGAAAAAGGAAGAAATTGAAGGGGTCTCCTGGAGAAGAAAAAAGGGACTGTGAGACTATAAAGACACTACTGAATCCTGTGCTTTAAAAGTCCCTTACCTAAGGAGAGTCCACAGCGGACCCTCCAAAAGAGAAAGACATGCTTGGAACAAGAATAAGTTCTTCCCTTCAGGAAACTCAGTATTGTGGAAATACGCAGAAGGTAGTGAGAGCTGGAGCCGACCCTCAGGCGAAGATACCTAGAGAGGCAGCCCGGGTCCGGACTCGGGAAGAGGCCAGCGACGAAACGGCAGGACCGAGAACGGGAGGGAAGAACCAGAAGGTCGCTTAGGAGCCAAGCGCCTGGATGAGGGCTCGGTTCCGGTTCTCTGCTCAGCCCCAGAGCTTAGAATTGCGCCAGGCTCGTAGCGTGCGCCCAACACATAGACGAAAGGGAAGAGAGCTGTTCCATTAGTGTATTATCTTGGAGAGACAGAGGGAGATTTCAAACATCCCCCGCCGCTCAGTCCGCTCCTGCCCTTCCCGCCCAGCAGGAAAGTTCGTATTTGGGGGCGGAGACGGGGTCACGAAGCCTGGGCTTCTCACTTACTTTTGCAGCCGGACGCCATGGTGCCCTCACCCCTCGACCCCGAGACCGACGGAGCGACTGCACTCACTCCCAGCCCAGCCGCGCGCGGAGATTCCGCCCACTCAAGATGGCCGCGAATTTAAATTTGGCGCTCAGGTCGAACGTTGACGCCAGCACGGAGGCTGCCATGTTGCCAGGCCCTGTGTCAGGGGCGGGGCCGACGTGACGTCACGAGCAAGCGCCGTCGCCTCTGTACAGTCTCCAGGCGGCTGGGGCATCCTGTTTTTCCCTAGCGCGGCTATGAGCAAGCGGAACCAGGTGTCGTACGTGCGGCCAGCCGAGCCGGCGTTTCTGGCCCGCTTCAAGGAACGGATCGGCTACGAGGAAGGGCCCACGGTAGAAACCAAGGTGAGCCCAGGCCAGTCCCTTTACCGCAGAAATGCGGCCCGCTCCGCCAGTTCCAGCTTCTGGCTTGACTTGGAGGCCAGATACTGATGGGTCCCTCCTCGCACCCGCGCCCGGCCCCTAGTCCGAGTGTCCTCGGACCCCAGGCTGGTCATCTTCAAACAAACTACTGCCTCTTTCGCCCAGGAAGCTATTTGTCGTTTTCACAGTGCTGCTGTGTTCTTGAAAATGACTTCACGCAGGTAAAGCGCCTCGTCCTTGGTAGACGGTTAAGAAAGATCATTTTCCTCTCTTCGTTTTCACTTGCTTATCCCATAACCTGTAGTTAGCAGTGTGGGTGGTAGCGTCGTCCCATTTTCCAGGTAAAGAAACTGAGGCCACTCGATCAAATGACCTGATATCCTAAGCCTTGAGTCTGGAACATCCTTAATGAATGCCCTAGATCTACTTCTGTGCTTGTTGTCACCAAAAACAAAAAACAAACAAACAGAAAAACCCGGAAAGCAAAAACCTTTTATATCTTGGATCTCAATAGAAGAAGAGGAGCTTCAGGAAGGAGCCACACCTGGATAGTTAGAAACGGGGATCGGTGGGAGCCAACTTCTAAGCCCCCCCAGGCTCCTACCCGAACTGATTCACATCAAAATCTGCCCTTTTTTTTTTTTTTTTTTTTTTTTGTGGTACGTGGGCCTCTCACTGTTGTGGCCTCTCCCGTTGTGGAGCACAGGCTCCGGACGCACAGGCCCAGTGGCCATGGCTCACGGGCCCAGCCGCTCCGCGGCGTGTGGGATCTTCCCGGACTGGGGCACGAACCCGTGTCCCCTGCATCGGCAGGCGGACTCTCAACCACTGCGCCACCAGGGAAGCCCTGCCCTACCTTTTTTAATAGAAAGAGACTATTATGCTTAGGGCATGTGTGGAGAAATAGAGAATTTATTTAGCACTTTGTTTTTAGCACTTGCACAAAGACCCACCCCTCAAGTCACTTAGTAGAAGGACACAAGATTGACTTAAGTGCAGTTAATCCAGTGAGTATGTGCTAAATCCAGGCCCTGGGCCAGGCTCTGAAAGGACAGAGATGGATCTCCAAAATGCCCTGTTCTTTAACACCTTCCTGCCTGCCTCATCTCAGCCTTCACAGGTCACCAACTCAGTGAAGCCCTTTGAACCTCCCCCAGACAGTAACTCCTCCTCTGTTCTTCTCTTCACTCTATCCGCATCTTATCTGCAATACTCATCATTATGCATGGCAACTACTTGCTCTCTTGGGTATCTCCACCACTAAATCGAACACTCTTAAGTATCTTAATCCCTCTATATTTTCCTAGTACAGTGCCTGTGGCACCAAGTAGTGGGTGACAAGTTACATTGGTTAGATGACTGTGGTTATCATCAGGCAAGGCTTCATGGAGGAAGGGACATTTAGATTGAATCTTGAGCATAGGTAAGTCAGCAGGTAGAGATGGAAGGAACAGCATGGGTAAAGGTGTAGAGATAGTGAGTCACGGACTGTGTTTAGAAGTGATTGAGGGACTGATAGAGGTGAGGCCATATGGACTATTCAGTAGGCAACAAGGAGCATGTTTGGATAGAGATAAGATGATCAGGGAGTGACTGGTGCCCAGGACCAAAAACAGTGACTATGGCAAAGAGGATGAGGTTTGAGAAAAGGGACATGGTTTCAGCAATGAGGAGAATATGGACCTAACTTTATAGTTTGCTTCAGGTCCTAGTGATGATCATGTGTGTGCCTAGTTAACACCTTGAAGATTGAAGCTTAGAATGCTATCTTAGGAGAATTCGGGGGGTTGGGGGGGGAACTTTCCAATTAATATCAGTCATTCGGGCTAAGACATTTGATCAACAGACTTTTCCATAGACAGATGTCCCAGGTTCCTGTGTTTGCGAAACCAACTTCATTCTTAATCATTTTGGCAGTATAATCATTCTAGGAATCTGTTAACAAAAAGAAAAAGAAAAGAGTTTCATGGGAAATCACTATGTAATTATAGTTTATAGTTTAAGATTATAGCTGTGGTTATTGACTGAGGCCAGATCCTGCAGGGCTTTGTTGCCCTGTTTGGGAGACAAGGAAGGCTCTGTGAGAGGTGGACTGACAAGCTATTTGCATAATGTCTGGTGGGTGTGCATGCCTTTCAACCTAGCATTTCCATTCGAGGAATTTATCTATGTATAAGTTTGCAAAAGTGAACAAAAACGTGCAAAAATTTTATTATAGTAGAAAAAAACTAGAAACAACCAAAATTTTTACTTACAAAGAACTGGTCAAATAAACCATGAGATAACCATATGTATAATTAAATACTGGGCAGTGATTTTTTAAAATAGATGATGCCATATGTATCTCTAGGCATTGTGCAAAGGTTTTTTTGAGTATAAAACTTGGGTGAGTGGGGCTTATATGATATCTGACATTTTTTAAAAATCTCAGTCAACTAGCCAAATATTACCATTTGTTGCACCTGTAGAGTCAGTGCATGGTTTCTGTTATTTTCTGTACTTTTTTATGTTTGGTAAATTTCATAATTTAAAAAGGAAAACGAAAGCGAGTCATATAGTAGTATGTTCCGTGTCTTGTTTGTATACAAAATGTTTTCTGTACCTCCGTATTTTTATACACTTAGAATAACACTTAGGATACCCACCAAACAAGCTACTGGAAGGGGGTAAAGATGAGCAGAAGTAGGTGAAGGAAGACCTTTTACTTGCCGTTTTCTGTACTTTGGTGGTGTTTATTTTTTGTCACACTTTGCGAAGAGATGTAAATGAAAAGGGTTGATGAAGAGCAGAGAGAACTCCTGTAGTCAGCACTACCCTGAGTAGGCTGAATGCTGGCACAACATAAAGCAGAGGGCCCCTGACATCAGGAACTGCAAGCTGGGTTCCTGCTGAAATGGAAACCAGTTCCCTTGGACAGGCACCCCAGGATAACTGGCAGGACCTCTTCCCTACTCTGGTGAGGTTAGATTCTTAAGAGTTACTTGAAAATTCATTGCCAAACACATTTAGTCAATAAAGTTACCCTTCTCACTCTAGTAATTACAGTTTCTCACAGAGACAGTGGTTGTATTTAGTTCAAGGTCAGCAACTTAAATGTTATGTTTGTGTTTTTTCCTAGAGAATCCAGCTTCAGCTCCCAGGTGAAGATGATGATCACAGTGACAAAGAAGATGAACAGCCCCAAGTGGTGGTTTTAAAAAAGGGAGACCTATCAGTTGAAGAAGTCATGAAAATTAAAACAGAAATAAAGGCTGCCAGAGCAGGTATGTCTGAAAGTAAGCTGGTTTTTCTACCAACTTAACGAGTTAGGTATGAAATCATTTTATACAGTGGTATGGTATGTTTGAAGGAGACAGTCCTAGGTTCAAACTTTGGCTTTAACACTTACCAGATGTGTTACCTTGAACATGTTATTTCACCTCTCAGCCTCAGTTACCTCATCAGTAAAATGGGGACAAGTTGTGCCCACTTTATTGGGCTGTTATAAGGATTAAGTACAAACTTAAGTAAAAACATCCTGTTTTTAAAAAAAATACCTGGTTAGGTTTACAAACTAGTCAACAGAGGTGTATTTAATTAGTGCCTGAAGTGTGGTATGCTATATAGTATTTTTTTCATTATTTGTAGTATTTATTACATTGCTTTAGGAGGAAATGCTGGAGTTCCAAACAATTGCTTTTCGAAATACTTAAAAAATATAGCCTGATAGTAATGAATTGGGGACTGGCAATATTACACTATACTTCGTTTGGTACATGAGGTTTGTGTTTTTGTTTTTTCGGTTTTTTTTTTGCGGTATGCGGGCCTCTCACTGTTGTGGCCTCTCCCGTTGCGGAGCACAGGCTCCGGACACGCAGGCTCAGCGGCCATGGCTCACGGGCCCAGCCACTCCGCGGCATGTGGGATCTTCCCGGACCGGGGCACGAACCCATGTCCCCTGCATCGGCAGGCGGACTCTCAACCACTGCGCCACCAGGGAAGCCCTGTACATGAGTTTTTATTAAGTGACTGCATGTCTTGTGGCTATATAGCTAGAGGCAGTGGAGAAGACCAGACTGAATTGACTCAAGGACATCCATAAATACCGTATGAGATTTTCTTGCCATTTGACTCTCTGATAAAGTCAAAATAACAAGAGAAAGAAAGTTTTTTAACTTTGTTTTTTCCTGCAGATGAAGAACCAGCTTCAGCTGATGGAAGAATTATGTATCGAAAACCAGTCAAGCGTTCCTCAGATGAAAAATATTCCGGTTTAAGAGCAAGCTCAAAAAAGAAGAAGACAAATGAAGAAGATGAAATAAATAAGCAGGATTCAGTTAAAAACAACTCACGAAAGCAAATCAAAAATAGTAGCCTCCTTTCTTTTGACAATGAAGATGAAAATGAATAAGTGTAAATAAATATTTTGGACTTAGTCTTCTTTAAGAACATACGGAGTATTTTTTTAAATAACATCTTTTTTTCCTATTATAATACAAGTTCAGGGACTTCCCTGGTTGTCCAGTGGTTAAGACCTCATGCTTCCACTGCAGGGGGCACAGGTTTGATCCCTGGTTGGGGAACTAAGATTCCATAGGCTGCACGGTGTGGCCAAAAAATAAAAATAAAACATTAAAAGAAAAAAAAAAGATAAGACACGTTCACTGGAGAAAATTTAGAAAATACAGAAAACATTCAGTAAGATAAAACATATCTATCCATCAATACCCTTTTGACCTGAACTGCTAACTCTCTATAGACATTAACTGCCACTAACATTTTGTTATTTCCTGTGTGTGGGATGTGTGTGTATGTAAATAACAGTACCTAACATATTAAGAGCAGAATAAATATAGTTAGAATAAATGAGTGTTTAATTTTTTTTTTTTTAACAGGCCGGTGGTTCTCAAAGTGTGGATCCTGGACAAGCAGCATCAGCACCCCTGGAAACCTAAAGATGCAAATTTGCAAGGCCTTGCCTGAGAATCAGAAATTTCGGGTGTAGGGCCCAGCATTCTCTGTAACAAGTCTGCCAGGTGGTTCTGATGCTCACTCGAATTTGAGAAATACTGATAAAGCCTATTATAAGGGAGATAAAACAAAAAATTTAAACAAGTAACATGAAAGACTGTTTAAAAGATCTTAAATCTTGAAACTTAATCTTTACTGTAGGTGATATTTCTAACAATGTAAATGTAAGTGTTACCAGCCAGGAAGCATATCTCATGATGAAAGACCAAGACCAAGGTAGGGTGGCAGGTGACATCTGCTAAGCAGCCTTAAGAAAATTGCTTCACCTCTGTAAACTGCTTTCTAAGAACAGTGGGTCCTGTTAATTGCAGAGAAAGGTGAATGAGTTTGGGGCCAGAGAAGAGAGGCTAGTCCTTTTCCCTCACGAACTATCCCCTTGCTTCTCAGAAATGGACCATAGGAGCAGGGCTAGACAAATAGGCCAGTAATGTGATCCCAGGGCTGAGGCAGGAATAGTAAAAGAACAAGCCTGGAACATCTTGTGCCCAAAAGTAAGGCGGTCCTCAAAGAATAATGGGGGCATGTCAAAAGAACACACGTGGAGGAGAAGGGATAGGTCTTCCTTGCAGTAGAGTCCCAATTAATAAATGTAGGAGGAATGATGGAAATAGAAAAATCACCATTTGGGGGACTTCCCTGGTGGCGCAGTGGTTAAGAATCCGCCTGCCAATTCAGGGGACACGGGTTCGAGCCCTGGTCCAGGAGATCCCACATGCTGCCGAGCAACTAAGCCAGCGTGTCACAACTACTAAGCCTGTGCTCTAGAGACTGTGAGCCACAACTGCTGAAGCCCGCACGCCTAGAGCCTGTGCTCCACAACAAGAGAAGCCACTGCAATAAGAAGCCCATGCGCAGGAACAAAGACCCAATGCAGCCAAAAATAAATAAATTTTTTAAGAAAAAAAATCACCATTTGGAAAATTCCACAATAAGTTGCAGTGGTCTGAATGGCAGCCTCCTAAGAGGTAGGTCCTAATCTCGAACCTGTGAGTGTTACCTTATGTGGTAAAGTTTTTGCAGGTGTGATTAAGGCGCTCAGAGAATCCTGGATAATCTGGGGAGGCTCTAAAAGCCATCACACATTTCCTTGTAAGAGAAAGGCAGACAGAGATTAGACACAGACAAGACAATGTGAAGAGAGGCAGAGAATGCTCACAGCCACCAGAAGCTGGAATAAAAAGATTCTCCCCAAAAGTCTTCAGAGGGAGTGCAGACCTGCCAACACCCTGACTTCAGCCTAATGAAACTGATCTCAAACTTCTGGCTTCTAGAACTCTGAGAGCATACATTTCTGTTCTTTTAAGCCACCAAGTTTGTGATAGTTTGTTACAGAGGCCATAGTAAACAAATACCTAAGTGGTGTTGGAAAGATTCATCAAAAGATGTCAAAATTAGTGGCCAGAAATAGGCTGAAAAGATCACTATTTGCATAGTCTCAAAGTATATCTCCA
Source organism: Mesoplodon mirus (assembly GCF_964341445.2). Taxonomy (NCBI): domain Eukaryota; kingdom Metazoa; phylum Chordata; class Mammalia; order Artiodactyla; family Ziphiidae; genus Mesoplodon; species Mesoplodon mirus. Next base: position 47,818,960 of record NC_138988.1, on the reverse strand, counting down.
CCAGATATTACAAAAGGAAAACAAGTCGTTTACAGTGGAAAACCAGGCAGATGCCACCTTATGTAAATATGATCAAAGTAACATTACCACTAATAAGTCATACTGACATCATGACCTCCTTACATGATGCACTGAGATGGGCACGTCACTTTCCAAAGGCCGAGAAGAGCCCCTAGGGCCTTCCTGATGCCCTTTTCAAGGATAAGGCTCAAGTGCAGTACTAAAGAGGCCCAAATCCTACAAGCTGACAATGGCACATGAATGTCAATACAGGCTCCAGGGCTTACCTGTCAGTGTCAGTGCAAAGATGCCCATTTATGCTTTCTTCTGAAGAAGTCCTTTATTCTGAGATTATAGGTTTCTTACCTCTGGTTTTTATTTTATGAAATAATGGTTATAACAAATAGCTAGTTAATCTAATGTGCTTACTCGTCAAAATAAAAGGTCATCAAATCTATATCAGTGTCCAAAAAATATTTTGAAGTTTATTGCCTAGGAAAGCCAAACATCAAGGCCAGCACTGTCTGATAGAATATCCCACAATATGATTCACTTTGTTATACAGCAGAAACTAACACAACAATGTAAAGCAATTATACTCCAATAAGGATGTTAAAAAAAAAAGAATATTCCACAATAATGGAGATGTTTTACAGCTTTGCTGCCCCTAGCCACATGTGGTCATTGAGCACTGGAAATGTGGCTAGAGTGAGTGAGAAACTGAACTTTTCCTTCTGTTAATTTTAACTAGCTTAAATAGCCACATGTAGGAAATTCCCTGGTGGTCCAGTGGTTAGGACTCAGTGCTTTCACTGCTGAGGGCCCAGGTTCAATCCCTGGTCAGGGAACTAAGATCCTACAAGCCACACGGTGAAGCCAAAAGAAAAAAAGAGAACAAAATAGCCACATGTAATTAGTGGCCACTCCATTGGACAGTGTAGTTTTAGGTATTATTGGAGTAAACGGGATTTTTTCTTTCACTCATTAGGAGTCCTGCAACTCCTGAGGAAGTCTCTGCCACTTTGTAAGGGTCAAAGGTATTTTCACATTTGACACAAAACAGTGCAAAATGCAATCATATCTGACTGCATGGCTCAAGATAACCAGGGCAATGCAGTCAAGTCAGGAAGCAAGACACATGTCTTCTGAGTTTTCAAGCTCCCACTTCTGTGGCCCTTTCCCCAGTCCTGGGCCCTGTCTCTCCAGAGGTTCTTGCTTTCTGAGCCTCACAGTGCTATGGAAACAGTTTGGACTGACATCTACTCTCACCAACCTACTGCTTCTCCCAAGTTATGCATGAAGTCTTTCAGACAGGAGAAAGGCTAGACGGAAGGCGTCTGTCCAGGCCTGAGGTTAGGAATCCTCCATTGCCCCACAATCATTCTAGGCTAATGGCAGCCCCAAGTTTAACGTGATTTAGGCATATGCGGTCCCAGAAGCTGGGACAGAAGGGACCATTGAGATATCATCACTGATTTGAACATTTCCTTAGAGACTGGCAACAGCTAGCACAGTCCTGGTCCCAGGAGCTGCTGGGGGAGAGCTGACCAAGTTCCTCAGCTGCAGGATGGGACCCCGAACTTTGTATTCGTGTAGCTGTTTCCCCAAATTCTCCCAAGTCTAGCCATAACTTCTCTTGCTCCTCATCCCATCACAGCCTCCATTCTCTCCAAAGTCTGGATCCTCTGACTCTGCAGTGTGGGGTCCTAGAACACAAACCATCTGTCCTGCCTTGACACTCGCAGTCCTTCCCACCATTCTCCTCCCTACACCAATCCAGCTGTGCACCACTACACTTTTCCCCTCCTACCCTGGGCGCCTGAGGAGATGGTAGCACAGAGTCGGTTTTCCCATTGCCCTTGCCTCTCCCTGGGCCAACAAGTCAAGCTGGGTCTCTGGTACAACTGCGGCAGTATTGTCTACCTCCCAGAGAAGGTTCTCTGTAAACTTGTGGGCAATGGAAGCTGGACACCCAATTAAAGATGGGGAAACATCCTGAATAGATACCTCATCAAGGAAATATACAAATGGCAAATATGCATAGAAAAGATGCCCCACCTCATATGTCATCAGGAAAACAAATTAGAACAACAATAAGCTGCCACTACACACGTATTAAGATGGCTAAATCCAGAGCACTGACAACAGCAAATGTTAACAAGAATGTGGAGCAACAGGAACTCTCATTCATTGCTGGTGGGAGTGCAAAATGGTCACCACTTTGGAAGACAGTTTGGCGCTTTCTTAAAAAGCTAAACATGATCCAGCAATTGCGCCCCTAGGTATGTACCCAAAGAACTTGTAAACTTAGATCCACACAAAAACCTGAACACAGATTTTTATTGCAGCTATATCCATAATTGCCAAAGTTTGGAAACAACCAAGATATCCTTCAGTAGGTGAATGGATAAATAAACTGCGGTACAACAAGACAATGGAATGTTATTTAGCGCTAAAAAGAAATGAGCTATCGGGTTTCCCTGGTGGTGAAGTGGTTAAGAATCCGCCTGCCAATGCAGAGGACACGGGTTCAAGCCCTGGTTGGGGAAGATCCCACATGCCGCGGAGCAGCTGAGCCCGTGTACCACAACTACCGAGCCTGCGCTCTAGAGCCCGCGAGCCACAACTACCAAGCCTGCGAGCCACAACTACTGAAGCCCATGCACCTGGAGCCTGTGCTCCACGAAGAAAGAAGCCACCGCAATGAAAGCCCGCGTGCAGCAACGAAAACCCAACACAGCCATAAATTAATTAAAAATATTAAGAAAAAAAAAAGAGGGCTTCCCTGGTGGCGCAGTGGTTGAGAGTCCACCTGCCGATGCAGGGGACATGGGTTCATGCCCCGGTCCAGGAAGATCCCATATGCCGCAGAGCGGCTAGGCCCGTGAGCCATGGCCGCTGAGCCTGCGCGTCCGGAGCCTGTGCTCTGCAACGGGAGAGGCCACAACAGTGAGAGGCCCGTGTACCGCAAAAAAAAAAGAGCTATCAAGCCATGAAAAGACATGGAGAAAATTAAATGCATATTACTAAGTGAAAAAAACCAATTCAAAAAGTCTGCATAGGGGCTTCCCTGGTGGCACAATGGATAAGAATCTGCCTGCCAAAGACACGGGTTTGATCCCTGGTCCGGGAAGACCCCAGTTGCCGCGGAGCAACTAAGCCCATGCACCACAATTACTGAGCCTGTGCTCTAGAGCCTGTAAGCCACAACTACTGAAGCCCACGTGCTTAGAGCCCATGCTGCACAACAAGAGAAGCCACTGCAATGAGAAGCCCACACACTGCAACGAAGAGTAGCCCCCTCTCGCTGCAACTAGAGAAAGCCTGCGTGCAGCAACGAAGACCCAACACAGTCAAAAAATAAAGAAATAAAATAAAAAATTTTTTAAAGGCTGCATACTGTACAATTCCAACTACATGACATTCTGGAAAAAGCAAAACTGTGGAGACAATAAAAAGATAAGTAGTTGTCAGGGGTTGGGAAGAGGTGGGGATGAATAGGTGGAGCACAGAGGATTTTTAGGGCAGTGAAACTATTCTGCATGATACTATAATGGTGGATACATGTCATTATACATTTATCCAAACCCATAGGATGCATGACTCTTAAGAGAACCCTAATGTGTTGGAGAAAAGGGAACCCTCCTACACTGTTGGTGGGAATGTAAATTAGCGCAGCCACGATGGAGAACAGTATGGCGGTTTCTCAAAAAACTAAAAATAGAGTTGCCATGTGATCCAGCAATCCCATTCCAGAGAAAACTATAATTCAAAAAGATACATGCACCCCTGTGTTCATAGAAAAACTGTTTATAATAGCCAAGACATGGAAACAACCTAAATGTCCAATGACAGATGAATGAATAAAGAAGATGTGGTATTTAACACAGATGTAGAGAACAAACATATGGACACCAAGTGGGGAAAGTGGCAGGAGGAGGTGGTGTTGATGGGATGAATTGGGAGATTGGGATTGATATATATACACTAATATGTATAAAACACTAATAAGAACCTGCTGTATAAAAAATAAATTAAATATTTTTAAAAGATGTGGTATTTACACACAGTGGAATATTACTCAGCCATTAAAAAAGAAATAACACCATTTGCAGTTACATGGATGGACCTAGAGATTATCACAGTAAGTGAAGTAAGTTAGAAAGAGAAAGACAAATACCATATGATATCACTTATACGTGATATCTAAAATATTACACAAATGAACTTATCTATGAAACAGAAACACCCATAGACATAGAGAACAGACTTGTGGTTGCCAGGGGGTTGTGCAGGGGAGGGATGGATTGGGAGTTTGGGACTAGCAGATGCAAACTATTATATATAGAATGCATAAACGACAAGGTCCTACTGTATAGCACAGGGAACTATATTTAATATCCTGTGATAAGCCATAATGGAAAAGAATATATATATATATATATATATACACATACATACATACATATATATACATACATATCTGAATTACCTTGCTGTACACCAGAAACTAACACAACATTGTAAATCAACTATACTTCAATTAAAAAAAAAAAAGTTAACCCTAACTTGAACTATGAATTTTCAGTTCATAATGTGTAGGTTCATGGACTGTAACAAATGTATCACCCTGGTGCAGGACATTGATAATGGGGAGATTGTACATATGTGGGAACTCCATGTACTTTCCATTCAGTTTTGCTGTGAACCTAAAACTGGGGGGGGGTTGTGTTTTTTTTTAATTTATTTATTTTTGCCTGCAGTTGGATCTCTGTTGCTGTGTGCGGGCTTTCTCTAGTTGCGGCGAGCAGGGGCTACTCTTCGTGTGGTGCATAGGCTTCTCGTTGCAGTGGCTTTTCTTGTTGTGGAGCACGGGCTCTAGGCACACGGGCTTCAGTAGTCGTGGTGCGTGGTTTCAGTAGTTGTGGCTCGCGGGCTCTAGAGCGCAGGCTCAGTAGTTGTGGCGCACGGGCTTAGCTGCTCTGCAGCATGTGGGATCTTCCCAGACCAGGGCTCGGACCCGCATCCCCTGCAGGGGGGGTTGGATTGGCAGGTGGATTCTTAACCACTGCACCACCAGGGAAGTCCCCTAAAACTATTCTTAAAAAGTCTATTTTAGAAAAAGGAGGGAAACATGTTTCCTTGTTTATAATCATCTGCCTCTGGAAGGAAAACAAGCAACTGATAATATTTTTTATCTGGGGTGGCTGGCAAGAAGGCTTTTCACTGTTTAACTTTTGTGCTTTTAGAATTTTAAACCATAAGCTTCTATTGTCTAGTCAAGAAAAATGAAATTTTAAAAATAAAATTAAAGATCATACCTTCTGAAAATCCTAAGGCAATAATTTAAAATGATGAAAAAGCTTTATATACAAACATGTTTCACTGCTGAGTTAATAATTTTACTAGCTAACATGAGCACGTACCATGTGTCAGGCACTGCACTAAGTGGACCAGCTGATTTATAAGAAAAAAATGGCATTAATTTAAACAACAAACAGAAGGGAAACAAGTCAGTAACTTATGAGCAGGTCAATAAAATGTTAGGCAACCATTAAAACGAGGTTTATAGAAAGTCTGTAATAGTATGGCTAAATCCTTATGTTAAAACAAATAGCAAGATGTAACATAATAATCATAGTTACTTTGTTTTTTTTCTTTTGGCCACACAGCTTGTGGGATCCTAGTTCCCTGAACAGGGATTGAACCCGGGCCCACTGCAGTGGAAGCACGGAGAACTAAACACTGGACCTCTAGGGAATTCCTCAGAGTTACTTTTTTTTTTTAATGGAAGAAAGAAAAGCTAAGCAAAGAAGAAAGGCTAGAATAAATATACTAAAGTAAGTACTTTAGTATATGTGCTTGGTGAAAGTATGTAATTTTAATTTTTTCCACTCTTATTTTATAAATGTATTTCAATGAGCACACATTAAGTTGAGAAAAATACCTCCCCCCGTTTTTCACAATTTTGGCATCTCATACAATGGAAAGGTTCAGTGATGGAAAATTACCTGTGAGTTTGGTACTATAAAACTAGGATCTAGACTGAGATTCAACTCTGACATTAGCTGTTTGACTTTGGGAAGTCAAGTTCCTCTTTCTTTATCCCTGACTCTGGAAATGCGGAAAATATCTCCTACTTTTCTTACAAGGGTACCTTTTAGTGTTAGATGTGCTTGTTTACCTTAAGTACCTTATTAGCATTGCATGAAGCACCATTAAAAGTATCCTTTGAGGGCTTCCCTGGTGGTGCAGTGGTTAAAAATCCACCTGCCAGTGCAGGGGACACAGGTTCAAGCCCTGGTCCGGGAAGATCCCACATGCCACGGAGCAACTAACTAAGCCAGTGCACCACAACTACTGAGCCTGCACTCTAGAGCCCGTGAGCCACAACTACTGACCCTGCGTGCTGCAACTACTGAAGCTCGAGCGCCTAGAGCCCATGCTCCACAATAATTGAAGCCACCGCAATGAGAAGTCCGCAAACTGCAATGAAGAGCAGCCCCTGCTCTCCGCAACTAGAGAAAGCGCGTGTGCAGCAACAAAGACCCAATGCAGCCAAAAAAAAAAAAAAAAAAAAAAAAGAATCCACCTGCCAATGCAGGGGACACAGGTTTGAGCCCTGGTCTGGGAAGATCCCACATGCTGCGGAGCAACTAAGCCCGTGAGCCACAACTACTAAGCCCATGTGCCACAACTACTGAAGCCCACAAGCCTAGAGCCCGTGCTCTGCCACAAAAGAAGCCACCGCAATGAGAAGCCCATGCACTGCCACAAACACCCAACACAGCCAAAAATAAATAAATTGTTTTTTAAAAGTATCCTTTGATTTCTTTGCTTCTTTTGAGCTCTAAGAAGCCATTATTTGTTGTAAGTGAGGCACCCCCACCCACTTATCCCCAAGACGCTATTCTCATGTTGGCCCCACCTGCTGGCGCCTAAGAACCCAACGTCTCCTATCCTCCTTTTCCCTTAAGAGGCTCCCCTTTAGTGTTGTGCTCCTAGATATCAAAACAAGTAAAGACACGTCCTCATCAACAGGCTTATATTCTCTATCTTATGCCCCCTCTCTATTCTCCTGTGTCTTTTCCTCATCCCACTCCACCTCAAAACACACACAAAAGTCCTGAACACGAGTTTTTACTCAGTTAGTGTTAGTGAGGCTTCCCTTTTCATGGAAACGAGAAGTCCAGAGCTTGAAGTGAAATTAGATCCAACAATGGAAGGTATCAAAATCTACATAAAGCTTTTCAGAGTACCCAAAATGTCCACTCAAATCCCAATCATTTCTTTTTTCTCTGATTAAATCTGAATTTTTTCAAGGAGAAACTGGTCTTAAATGTGTTCTCCTATTTAAATCTATATGTTATAGTTTAAATAGCCTTCTGTAGATTAAGTATGAAATCACAGCCCAATTACAAGAATATTCTTAAGAAAAAATATATTATGAGAAACAAAAAGTTGACCTTTGTTTTCAATAACCAGATTTATAAACTTTTGCAACATCTATCACTCAAAACCAATTACTGGCAGTTAGTTATTATATACCACTCATTTTACTCTCAAGACAACCCTAGTAAGTATCCTCATTATTCTTTGGGGAGGATGGGAAAAACTGAGGCTCAGAGCGGTAAGGTCAGACACCCCTTAAGTGGCAGAGAGGCCATCAAACTTAAGACTATCTAGTTCTGAGTCTATTTTCTTAATTTTTAGGACACATTGCCTTGTGCTCAACATACAAAACATTCATCCCAGGGGAAGATTTGAGTCCTAATCTCCTAAGAATTTAGAAAAAAAAAGAAGTGTTTTCATATTGATACAAGTCTTTCCACCCTAGTTATATCCCGAGTTTTATTCCCCAGCATGAAGCCTCTGATGTCGAGCAAGTGCTGAGCTGTGCCTGAAGGATTTCCCACAGTTAGCACATTCATAAGCTTTCTCTCCAGTGTGAATTCTGTAATGTTCACTAAGGTGTGCTTGCTTGCGGAAGGTTTTTTCACACTCACTACACTTAAAAAGTTTCTCTCCAGTGTGAGTTCTCTCATGTTCAACAAGGGAAGAGTTCTGAGTGAAGGCTTTACCACATTTGGTACATGTGTAGGGCTTCTCTCCTGAGTGGATTCTCTGATGCTGCCTGAGGCACGCACTCTGATTAAAGGCTTTCCCACAGTCGTTACACTTATAAGGTCTATCTCCAGAATGACTTCTCTGATGACGAGTAAGGCATATGCTCTGACTGAAGGCTTTGCCACACTCGCTACATTTATAGGGCTTCTCTCCAGTATGAATTCTCAGGTGTTTAACAAGGGATGGACTCTGACAAAACGCTTTGCCACATTCATCGCATTTATAGGGTTTCTCCCCAGTATGAATTCTCAGATGCTGGACAAGGACTGCTTTTGTTTGAAAGGCCTTCTCACATTCATTACATTTATAAGGTTTCTCTCCCGTATGAATCCTCAGATGTTGAGTAAGATTTGACTGTTTACGGAAACAAGTTCCACATTCAGTACATACATAGGGTTTCTCTCCTGTGTGAATCTTCTGATGCTGGGTAAGAGATGATCTCTGAGTAAAAAACTTTCCACATTCACTACACTTGGAAGGTTTCTTCTGTCTTTTAAGTCTCTGATGTTTCACTTGCAGTGAAATCTGGCTGGAACTCATGCTTTTTGTAACACGATGAAGGGGCATCTAATAGGTTCCAGTTTAAAAGAAACTGTCTCTCAAATTCAGAATACTTACAAGGTACTTTCTCAAAGATGATTATCCTTAGAGTAACACTGTTCTCCTTTGAAAGGTCTGTGTGCATATGGTGTCCTCCCAGTCATTCCTGCAGGATTTCCCCTTCTAGTCCTTATTCAGCATGCATCTTCAACTTCTCCTCATGTGAACCCCTGATGACCAGGATCTCTGACCCTCCATGTCTTTTCAAGTCATTTAACACTGTGCCATCAGGCTTAGTTTTCTTGCCTGAAAAAAAAATTCACAAAGGAAAATGTCCTCCGTGCAGAAGAGAGGACCTGCATTGTGAAGTCCTGATTTTTATCCTCTTCTCAATAATAGAGAAAGAAGATCACAATGACCTGGGGAAAAGATTAGAATAGGTGATTGGGAGAAAGAGATTAAGTAGTGACAGGTTTTGGTAAATCTACAAACTTCCCTATTGTGATCAATTCTGAAATGCTCAAATACTAAAAACTGACCCAGGTAATTTAGGATCATCCAAAGTGATAAATGGTAGAAGAATGTGAATGGGATAAGTACATTAGTCTTGGGTAAGTTAAGTGTTGGGGAAAATTACCACTCACCTACAGTTTCTAGTCCTCAAAAATGGGTGAAAAGTAATTATATTTCCTTAGGTTGCCTATAATCAGTACCTTGGCAGAGCAGTGATAATTGAAGAGTTCCTCTTTCAAGATTTCAAAGGTGATCCAGGCTGTAACTTTTGCTAGGTCCATCTCACCTATCCTTCCCTATTCACTCACCTTGATAGGTGTCTCTTTGGACCTCTCTTTCTCTCCAAAACATTCAGCCCCTAGGTACAACTGGGAAGGATCTAGGTTTGAAAAGTAGAGTTCTGCTTAATGAAAGAAAATAAGATATCACTGTTTTGTTTACATAAAAATAAGACAGAGGTGGTCCTTAGGGAAGAAGCCCCCATTGGACAGTAACTTCACTATAGCATCATGATCCAGGATCTGGCCCTCACCCTTGAAGCCAAAAAATGCTTCAAAATCTAATGTGTACTAATCAAATTTACAAGGAGAATGATGTAGAAAACAGAAAGTCACTTCACTAGTTTACAATGAAAATTTTGTATGCTTAATGTCCAGCTGGTTAATATATTCTCTCCAGTATAGAAAAACTGTATGGGAACCAAACTGTTGTCATCAGGACACTCCTTAGGAAGCACAGAACTGGAGAAAGAGTGGACTACTTAGACAATCTTAACGGCATCAAACTTTGAACCTGATGCCCTCAATAAAGGTGCACAGAATCAGAGAATGGATATTCAGGAACCGCATATCAGAGCAACCTCTTCTCTGGATGGTCTGGAGACACAAACACATTCTTATTCCCTGAGGCCTCCTTCTATTTTAGTTTTCTAATTATACAAGTTACACATGGATATATCCTCACCTTAAAATATTTAGATAATATGAAAGTATACAGGATAAGACAGTAATTTTTATAACCATCACCACCCCACTCTACCCAAATGAAACCACCCCCTTCCCAGAGATAATTTGGAGTATATTCTTTCAGTCTTTTTTCTCCATATTTTTAACACACATATAGCATTTGATTCTTTTTATATAAATAAAATCGTTGTATAGATGCTGCTACGCAATTTGATTTTTTTTCACCAAGGAATGTGTCTTTGAGATCATTTCATGTTGGTACATACAGATCTACTGGGGTGAGAGTCAACTGGTACACACTGGAGTATCTGCACAAATGGTTTACAGTTGGAATCTCCAAAATATACAAACAGCTCATGCAGTTCTATGTCAAAAGAAACAACCCAATCAAAAAACAGGCAGACATTTCTTCAAAGAAGGAATACAGATGGTCAAAAAGAACATGAAAAGATGCTCAACATCACTAATTATCAGAGAAATGCAAATCAAAACTACAATGAGGGGCTTCCCTGGTGGCGCAGTAATTGAGAATCTGCCTGCCAATGCAGGGGATACGGGTTCAAGCCCTCGTCTGGGAAGATCCCACATGCCGCAGGGCAACTGGGCCCGTGAGCCACAACTACTGAGCCTGCGCGTCTGGAGCTTGTGCTCTGCAACAAGAGAGGCCGCGACAGTGAGAGGCCCGCACACCGCGATGAGGAGTGAACCCCGCTTGCCACTACTAGAGAAAGCCCTCACACAGAAACGAAGACCCAACACAGCCAAAAATAAATAAATAAATAAATATTAAAAGAAAAAAAACTGTAATGAGATATAACGTCACACAGGTCAGAATGGTCATCATCAAAAAGTCTGCAAATAATAAATGCTGGAGAGGGTGTGGAGAAAAGGGAACCGTCTACACTGTTGGTGGGAGTGTAAATTGGTAAAACCACTATGGAGAACAGTATGGAGGTTCCTTAAAAAACTAAAAATAGAACTACTATATGATCCAGTAATCCCACTCCTGAGCATATATCCGGAGAAAACAATAATTTGAAGAGATACATGCACGCCAGTGTTCATTGTAGCACTATTTACAATAGCTAAGAAGCAACCTAACTGTCCATCAACAGAGGAATGGATAAAGAAGATATGGTACATATATACAATGGAATATTACTCAGCCATAAAAGAGGACAAAATAATGTCATTTGCAGCAACATGAATGGACCTAGAGATGATCATACTAAGTGAAGTCAGACAAAGAAAGACAAATATCTTATAATATCACTCATATGTGGATATAATTTTTAAAAATGATACAAATGAACTTATTTAAAAAACAGAAACAGACTTACAGATATCGAAAACAAACTTATGGTTACTGAAGGGGTAACATGGGGAGGAGGGATAAATCAGGATGTTGGGATTTACATACACACACTACTATATATATGTAAGATAGATAACCAACAAGGACCAACCGTATGGCACAGGGAACTCTACTCAATATTCTGTGATAACCTGTATGAGAAAAGAATCTGAAAAAGAATGAATACATATATATGTATAATTGAATCACTTTGCTGTACACCTGAAACTAACACAACATTGTAAATCAACTATAATCCAATAAAAAATTTTTTTAATGGTTTACAGTCAAGAGCCTGATTTGATTGGGCAGTCTTGTACCACACTGGTTGTTAATATATTGACTATTTTGTGTAAATCTATCTTTATCTGCTGTATAAACGTCCAGTATGGATATATATATACAAAAATAAACTCTAAGTGGTTTAAATAGCTAAACATAAAACCAAAACTCTAACCACACCTTTATTTCCTTTATTTTTATTGTCCAAAATAAAAAAGGTTTCCTTTTCTTAATCATACAAGGAAAAAAAACCAGCTCATTCTGTAAAATAGTCAGTTAGTCCAAAAATGAAATTACTTGAAATCCTACCACCCAAAAGAAACAGTTGGTATTTTGATGAATTTTCTTCTAGGATCTCTCAATGCACATATGGGCACATATGTGTACATGTATTATGTGTACATATTAGGCTAGACTGAATTCTGCAGGACATAAATAGTCTATTATATCTATTCAAAAAGTTCCCATTACCTAAAAATCCAGTTCACCCAGTACTATTCTTACTTAGTTTAACAGATACCCAGGCTCCACACTGCCATCTGATGGCCAATAACAATGGCAGTTGTGATTACTTAAGCTCTTGTTCCAAACGAGGCCAGAAGCCCATTGCATACCCTCTGAGGAAACAATCACCTTTGCAATGGGTCTTCCAATAATTTACTATCAGTTTCTGACCGCTACACCATTAGAGCATCATACTTAGCAGTTTAGCAAGTGGTTTCAGCGTGTTCCACCAGATGACTGCAGTTTAAGTTCATGTGATAAGAAATTACTGAGACTTCCCTGGTGCGCAGTGGTTACGAATCCGCCTGCCAACGCAGGGGACACGGAGTCGAGCCCTGGTCCAGGAAGATCCCACATGCTGCAACTAAGCCCGTGTGCCACAACTACTGAGCCTGTGCTCTAGAGACCACGAGCCACAACTACTGAGCCCGCATGCCACAGCTACTGAAGCCCACATGCCTAGAGGTGGTGCTCTGCAACAAGAGAAGTCACTGCGACTAGAAGCCCGTGCGCAGCAACAAAGACCCAACGCAGCCATAAATAAATAAATAAATAAATTTATATAAAAAAAATTACTGCACACTCTGATCTATCCTATAACCAATTACTACATAGCGTTCTTTCACAATAAGCCACTCTAAATCTGATTTGAGTAAGATGGTCCCATTTCTGGGTGGTTCTGTGTTTTCAGTCTGCAGGGTCTAGGTATAGTGGTCACTGCTGGGTCCCACCTTAGGTGTGCCTACTGAGCAGCCCCATCCTGGGCTCTCTAGTTAGATTTCACTTACCCAGAGACAAGCTGTTAGGAATACAAGTGACTATGGTTTGTCTCTTGGGGACTCTTCTCATGAGGAAGAGCAGGAATTTGAGGCACAGAGGGAAGAGAAAGAGCACCCATAAATTGTCAGCCTACTTCCTTCATACTCTGGATTCAAGGGAATCCAGGAAGAGCCCATCCCTAACCAAATGACTATTTTAAGTCTGAATGAATGTCCTTGTTCTCATAGGCATGTATCACCAATGACAAAAAGTCAGTGAGGGCTTCCCTGGTGGCGCAGTGGTTGAGAGTCCACCTGCCGATGAAGGGGACATGGGTTTGGGCCCCGGTCTGGGAAGATCCCTCATGACGCGGAGCGGCTGGGCCTGTGAGCCATGGCCGCTGAGCCTGCGCGTCTGGAGCCTGTGCTCCGCAACGGGAGAGGCCACAACAGTGAGAGGCCCGTGTACCTCAAAAAAAAAAAAAAAAAAAAAAAAAAAAAAGTCAGTGAGATGTGACAATGCACAAAGAAAGAGGGCAGGTGCTCTTAAGGACCAGGCATCCTGGGGTAAAAATTCCTCCACCAGAGATAAGACTGGAGCCCAAAGGCACCCCCCCCAAAACCTAATGGAGAAGTCACTGACTTCAGAAATCAAAGACTATGGGGCTACAGAAGGCAGTGAGACAAGCAGTGGACTCAGTCAAGAGGTCTGGGTTCTAGTCTCTGCTCTGCCCCTAACTTGCTTAATGACCTGAAGCAAGTCACTCAATTTCAACTGTGACTTTTTAAATCTGTGAAATGAAAAACTAGTTATCTAAAGCTTCCTCTAGTACCAACATTTTGTGATTCTTTGACTCTAAAAACAGATAGAAAAGAGCAAGAACCTCAAATCAAGCCCTTCCAGTCCCTCTTTGATTGAAGCTGGTTATTAATTTCTGTGAAAAGTACTAACTGAGCAGCTACTATGTGTCCAGCAGTGAGATGCCCTCTTGTTAAGAATAGGCTGAGTCAATAGCAGGGCAACACCCCAGCACTTAGTCTCCCACAATCAGAGGCCTATCTATGAATTTCAGGAAAATAAGACTGCCTCGGTGTGAAGCAAAATCTCCAACAAAAGACAGGGGGTGTCTGTTGGAAGATGTTAAGAACCCCTCCTTAAAGGAAAGGTTTTAAGAACCCCTCTGAATAGAAAGACCACCATATCAAAAGGCGGTGACCTGGTTTCCAGTCTAATCCATCCCAATCCACTAGCACCTCTTGACACTAAACAACTAATTATCTTCAAACTTCTAATTAGATTAAGTTACTCTTCTAAACAATTTTAATATTCAGGTCAAGTATGAACCACCACATTTCTTCCTTGAGGAAAAGTTTTCTTCACGCTTCCAAGGCACTTCCTCAACATTCTGGAAAAATTTCACAGGTCTACTATAGCTTCTTCCACTCTTGTGTTTAATACTCTGATTACATCCCATTTTCCTCTACCAAACTTGAAAACAAATATAGCATGGGCTCGGGGCTAGTGGTCTCTGGGTTTGAATCCCTGTGCCACCCTTTATTAACTAAGTGAAATTGGGTAAGTTACTCTATCTTTCTGTACTCCATTTTTAACAAATGTTAAATGGAGCTGATAATAACTACTTCATAGGGTGATGATGTATAAATGAGTTAACACATGGAACGTATTTAGAAGAAAACTGACTGATAAGCATTCAATAAATAGTACTTGCTGTTAAATTATTATTGATGTCTTCGTACAGCACCTATCCTGTTGCTATTAGAGAGGAATATAAACTTAATGAAAAGAAAGAGATAACTTGCACATATACTTATTCAACCCGTACAACTCTGTGAAGTGGCAAAGCGAGGAATAGTATTCGCTTCTGGAACACAGAAAACGGAACTTAGGGGTTCGCTGGCTCAAGTACATGCAAATGCAACCCCGGCCTCCCGACTCCCAGACCAGGGCTCTGGAACAGCCTTCGCCCCTCCCTCTTCAGGGGAGCCGGCCCCGGTCCCCGGGCCTCCGGTCCAAAGGGCCCTGCTCGGCCGGAAGGAAGAGGCGCTGCGGCCGGCGGGGTTTCTCCTGGAACCAGCCGCAGCCGGGTACAGCCGACTCCGCTCACCACGCGCTCCCCACGACGCCGCCGGCCACACCTCTCCACCCTCTGTCGACTGCGCGCTCCTGGGCCCCCCGCACAGCTCTTCCTGGGCGCTCTGGGCCGCCACGACGTCACCAGTCCGCGCCACGCCAGCAACTGCAGCTGTCTCCTCCCTAGGAGGGCAGGGGGCTTCCTCCCCGGCTCAGAAACAGTGGCAAATCCATCAGTACACCTCTTCCCAGCATAAGGAGGCTGACCGCAAGTGAGACTGGGGGACGCCACAGGGAGTTCTTACTCCAGGTTAATTCACCCAGCAATTCGACCACATTGATCTTCCTAAAAACTCTTCTGCAGGTCACGGTCCTTTGGAGGTCTTCTAAAGGTTTTCCCAAAGCTTATAGAACACACTTATACACATTCTCACCTGCCGGATAATTGGCTTCCTCAGAGGAACCGCAAACACCCTTCCGGATCTTTGTTCAACAATCAGCCAAAAGACAAGAGCTCAGATTCTCAGTGTGTGAACTTGGGCGTTACTTTACCCCTCTGTGCGCACTCCTTAATGATACCAAATTTCATAGGGTTGTGAGGATTAAATGAGGCTAATTCGTGTAAATTACCAAGAATTTCTGGTACTTGAAAAATGCTCAATAAATGTACGTCCTATCATGTTCCCCAAATCCCAGCTCCAGTCCCTCATTGACTGAATTGGCTTCCAGGACGTTTCAAGCCTTCCAGGTAGCACCCCTGCCCCCCTTTTGGGAAACTTTAGATCCTGCTTATCCTCATTAAGGAATATTTGCACATAAGGTCTCATCCTGACAAATGTATCCCAGGGATGAAGGCATGGGCAATATGGCACCTGACCTACTTCCAGGCATTCCCACTGATCTGCAAGCTCAGGAAAATAGGGCTCTCTGCTTACCATCATATCCCTAGTGTGAGTAGGCTCTCAGTAAACAATTAAAAAATGAATGAGATGCAGCAAAGAAGTTACCTGCTCAAATTTCCAGATGGACTGTTTTCCCAAAATGGAATCCATTTAGGATGCTGAAAACAGGAGTGGAGATGCCAGACTGAAACCATCACTAACTATCTTCAGCTAAAAGGGGACCCTTTGTAGAACTGTTAGCTGACATGCCAGGGAACAATGTTGGGCTTGCCTTTCCTTTTACCCAATGTCACAGTCTCAGCACTTCTTTTGAATCAGATAGCAGGTTCTTCCTCCATAGCCCTAACATCCCACATGCCACAGAGCCTAGGCCTACTCATTTCCCCCCTAAGTTTTAGGCTTCAAAGAATCTCTAAATCAGCAGGCTCTGCTGGGTGGAAACTAACCCTGGAGTGGGGTACCCTAGGCAGAGCAGGTTAGAAACAGGAATCTGGGGCTTAACTGCAATTTGGGTTGAGATTTTTCAATGAGAGGTGGAAAATGGATTGGAGGAATGGACACCAAAAATATTCCACAGGGCTTCCCTGGTGGCACAGTGGTTGAGAGTCCACCTGCCGATGCAGGGGACAGGGGTTCGTGCCCTGGTCTGGGAAGATCCCACATGCCATGGAGCGGCTGGGCCCATGAGCCGTGGCCACTGAGCCTGTGCGTCCGGAAGCCTGTGCTCCGCAACGGGAGAGGCCACAACAGTGAGAGGCCTGCGTACCGCAAAAAAATAAAATAAAAATAAAAAAAATTCCACAAAGCTAAAATGATCCTAGCCCTGCTCTAGACAGCAGCTGCAAGAGTGAAACTAGAGCTACCCCGGGTCAAGACTAGACTTCTGCATTATGTGGAAAGATGGGGTCAAAATGTAAAATCAACTTATTTCTCACCCTCACTTACATGCAGTAAGGTCTTATTCTGTGGGCCAAAAAGCTTCTTGATCTAAAGTGAGCTTCTCCCATTCTCAGGAGTAGGGCCTAACAGACACAAGTAAAGAGGCGTCATGGAGCAGTTACAACCAGTAAAGAGAAATCTGAGGGGAAAGCAAGGACACTGGAGTTTCAGTTTTACCTGAGACTAGATGTGTGACCTTGGGCAAGTCCAACCATCTTTCTGCTTTCCCTTATGTCGTTTTGAGGATCTCATGTGGCCTCATCCCATGTCCTTCTGAAGTCACAAATTACATTTCGGCACACGGAACAAAAGCAACACATTCTAATTTTTTATCATTCCAGAGCCCAAGGAAAGCCATAAGCTTCCATGTTGGGGTTTCCAGCTCAACTGCTCTCCTGCCAGGCCAGCATCACTGCTCAGCTCCTGTCTCTCTTATTTCATGGATATTCCAGTTGACAGAGCTGTGCTTCTACAGCTGCATGGATTTTCCTCTTCCTGTTGACCCTGACATCAGTATATCTAAAGCACTTTGTTAAACTATGATGGGACATTTAAATGCCTAATTTGTAACAAAACCAAATTCTTTGCTACATATTACTTTTTCTTATGAGATCCTCTCTGTAGGATCTCATAAGAAAAAGTATCAGAGTGGGCCACACACTCTGTACCTTGGAGGAAGGTGCAGAATTCTTGCTTCTGGCAAACGCTTCATGACACATTCATGTATTCACCTTTCTGCTCAGGTATACTCATGTATACCTCCTTTCTGCTGCTAACTGTGGACCTAAGTCATGACCTGCAGGTGGGCATGGAGAAATGTCTGACTTGATTTTAGTTGAGCTCAACAAATATTGAGTACCTACGAAATGCCAGAGACTGAGGATACAAAGACGAATAAATTTCACATGGCTCCTGCCCTGATGGAGCTGACAGTTCAGTGGAAAGAGAAAGATTTGTAAACTAGCCATTACAACCTAACATGATACATGAAATGATGAAGTTACAAAACACAGAAATAATACAAAAATGTGAGGTCAGAAACAGCTTTGAAGAGATGTTGCCTGAGCACATTCATAAGTGACAAATGGGAGCCTCCCAGGCAAGCAGAAGCAAGGAAGGCAAATAGGCCATAGAAACAGTATGTGCAAAGGTGCCAAAGTAGAGTCCAGAGATGATGAGGAGTCACAGGAACTTGCACTATGGAACAGAACATGCAAGGAATGTCCTCTGAGAATGGCAAAGGAGGCCTGGGCCAGATGAGGAGCCTCAGATGCCCGTTGAGGCTAGCACTTTATTCAGAGAGAGAACAATAGAGCTGCCACAGTTGTGTCTTGCAAAGACCACCCAGAAGAAATGTGAAAGATGGCCTAGTGGGGCAAGAAACTGCAAGACTGGTTGGGAAAACAAAAATCGCCTAGGAAATAAACCAGGGAGCTGGAATAAAGCAGCAGCAGTAGAGATGGCTTCCAGACTTAGGAGGTAATGTCAACAGGATATAGTGGTTGATTGGATATGACGAGGGAAGGCTGAGGAAGAGGACAATTCCTAGACTTGGGGCCAAGCTGGAGTGGCTAGGTATATGGTGAGCCAGCAACTGAGAGAAAATCAGGAGCAAATATTGCAAGGGTGAGAATATAGGATGAGAGTAAAGATGATACGTTCTTTTCCTTCCTGCTTCCCCAGGAAGTAAAAATGGTACCGGACGCTCTTAACCTGAGGATTAAAAACTCCATTTAATCCATTCTCTCCATTCCATTTTAGAAAATCTTTCTAACAGCAACTTAGGCATCTTTCACCCCTAAGGTTTTCCCATTTCTTCCTCAAGAAAATTCTCCCTTTCCTCTCTAATCTCCACTCAAGACTCCAAAGATGGTAGCAAATAAATAGTACTCTAAATATCAGGAAGTTCCTAAAGTTTTTGGTGGGCAAAGTTTGACTAAAATATATTAATTCAACAAATAAATATTTATTGAACATTTACTACATGCTAGCAATGAGTTTAGTGGGTTTTCTTCATTTAGAAAAAAAATACATTGACATTTGCTTTCAGTAGACTATATTTTTTTTCCATGAGCATAAAATGTAAAGTTTTCATAGGGTTACTTTTGCCCATATTAATTTACTCAATTATGAATTGTCCTATGGCAGGTTTGAGAACATAATCTTTATAGCTGGAGAGGGAAAAGTATGTTATTTCTGCCACATTCCCATTATTGGTAATTAATTGCTCAAACCAATGCTTGTAAGACACTTGCTCTGGAAAAAAAAAATCGATGCTGAGTTCCAAATAACCATTCCAGAATTAACTTACTTTAGTTTTTTAATAGTCATATTTTTAAAACTATGTAAGCTTCAGAGCATAGAAACGATTTCAAATACTAGTCAAAGGCTATCCTCACTTAATCTTCCAGAGCTGAATCTCTGGGTAGCAGTTAAGAACATGAAAAAGAATGGGGAAATAAAGGGGAAACATGCCCTTCCTTTCTCTCAAAAGAATAAAATACCATCACAGTCATGGCAAACCATGTTACCTCAATTTTCAGGGATTTGAAAAGAGGTAATTCTCTCTAGAATTCTTTCCACATTTATCCCACGAGAGATGTTTCCCTAGATACTCCTAATCTGCAGGGAATGATAAATATCCTGGAAAAAGAGGGCCAATAAAAACAGAAATATCTGAGATCTAATGAATCCATGGTTAGAGCCACCAATGCCATTACACAAAACCTAGCCATCCCCACTACGGTGACCACTTCATCACTAATGCTTTCTCCTCTCTAAAGGCTAACAAACCAAGTCCCATTTTGTTAATCCTAGTGGGCCCCTCTCGCCTGGTCCCTGTGCACTAGTGCCCCAGCCAAACTTACGAGAGACAGGTGTACGCCCTAGTCTAGGACAGGGATATGTGGGTAGCTTGCTCAGTCACAGGCAGGCTTCCTGCTCTGAGGCTTCTTAGCACTAGCAGCCTAGCACAAACCATTTTCTTTCTGGGTAAGAGAATATTCCTCTGGGAAAGAGGTTAGGTCTTCCTCTCTGTGATCCTCTGAGCAGATCTGACTTCCTTCCCACAAACTGACATCATTCAAGAGAAGTCTCTCTTGATCTCTTATTTCCTTCTTAGCCCCAAGTCACCCTCCAGCTTGAAAGGATCAGGAAGCTCTCCCTCACCCTGATAAAAGCCTTCTTCACCAACTTTTCTGTAGCAATCAGCCCAGCTCTTGCCATATATCCCCTTATTTGCTGAATAGATGAATGACTAAGGATTCTATTTTCACTTGTTTCTATCTCCCCTTCACGGGAACACTTCCACAGATGGGCAGCCTCCCCACGGTGGCACGGTCAGAGCGGCCTCAGGCATCTGCAGGCTACTCAGCACTACCTCAGAGTTGCTGCCACTTTCACACCAACAATCAATTTGGAAAAGCGCCTCAGCCTATGACCAGTGAACACAGGTGACAAGTTGGGAAGGTGAAGCAGGGGTGTTGTAAGGGAAACACAGTGCTAACTTAAATGGCACCTCCAGGTATGAGAATGCCATGGAGACAAAGGAATGGCAAAGGGCAAGGATTTCTCTGAAAAGTAGGAGCTTCTTTCCTACCCTGTATTCCCAGATGCCCACCTGGAGTAGGCTCTGCATTCTCCAAGCTCCCACCTCCATTTCTCAAAACACCCTCCTGAGTGCAGTACCCAAGGCTCCTTTATCCTTTCCTCTAGGAACTCTTCCTGTCCCTCTTCCCCAGCCAGATTCCTAGTCACTGTCTCTAGAGAAACTGTCATAACCTGAATGCCAGGTTTATTCACCACTGTGAAGTTTCTGATGTCTGAAAAGGACTGAACTATGTCTGAAGAATTTTCCACATTCAAAGCACTCATAAGGCTTCTCACCAGTGTGAATCCTGTAATGTTCACTAAGGTGTGCATACTTGCGGAAGGTTTTCTCACACTCACTACACTTATAGAGCTTCTCACCAGTGTGAGTTCTATGATGTTCAGTAAGAGACGTGTTGTGAGCAAAGGCTTTCCCACATTCTTGACATTTATAGGGCTTCTCTCCAGTATGAATTCTCATATGCTGAGTGAGGCAGGTATTCTGGTTAAAGCCCTTCCCACATTCATTGCATTTATAGGGTTTTTCTCCGGTGTGGCTTCTCTGATGCCGAATAAGGCAAATGCTCTGAATGAAAGCTTTACCACACTCACTGCATTTGTAGGGTCTTTCCCCTGTATGAATTCGCTGATGTTTAGTGAGTGGGGTGCTCTGAGCAAAAGCTTTGCCACATTCCTTACACTTATAGGGTTTCTCTCCAGTATGAATTCGCTGGTGTTTAATAAGGGATGGGCTCTGACAAAACGCTTTCCCACATTCCTTACATTTATAGGGTTTCTCTCCAGTATGAATTCTCTGATGCTGAGAGAGGTTTGCCTTTGTATGGAAAGTCTTCCCACATTCATCACATTTATAAGGTTTTTCCCCAGTGTGAATTCTCTGATGCTGTGTAAGGTTTGAGTGTTTGCGAAAAGAAGAGCCACATTCATTGCATAAATAAGGTTTCTCACCAGTGTGAATTCTCTGATGATGAATGAGGTGTGTGTTCTGACTGAATGCCTTCCCACATCTACTACATTTATAAGGTTTCTCTCCAGTGTGAATTCTCTGGTGTTCAGTGAGATGTGAATGATTGCGGAAGGAATTCCCACAGTCATTACATTTATACGGTTTCTCTCCAGTGTGGATTCTCTGATGCTGAGTAAGAAATGATCGACATCGAAATGTTTTCCCACATTGCTCACATCCATATGGTTTCACTCCGGTGTGAATTCTTTGATGTCGAACAAGGAATGAGCTACGACTAAAAGTTTTCCCACATTCCTCACATGTGTAGGGTCTCGTATGAGTTCTCTGATGCTGGGTAAAGGATGAACTCTGATTAAAAGTTTTTCCACATTCACTACATTTCCAAGATTTTTTCTGTGTAGAGAAGATCGGACATTTACTTTGGTCTGAAATCTCATTGGTGTATATGTTACTTGTCTCCCACTGATGTAGGCTCTCTTCTGTAGAAACCCTGAGATGTGTAACAAGGCTTGAGGTCAAAAGCAGGCTTCTCTCAAAATTATATTCTTGTCTAATCATTTCTGGAGGTGCTTCCTTGTGGATGAAAGCTATTCCCCCAAAACCTTCTTGGAAAAGGCATGGTCCAGGAACCTCTCTGGGAGGGTTTTCCTTCATGCTCTCACATACATATTTTTCTTCAAATGTAGAATCCTGGTATTCATACTCTTGGGATCTCTTTGTTGCTATCCCTGGCAAATCAATTTCAGAGCCATCCTGCTCTGGAGCAGGCTTGTTCACCCAACCTGAAAAAAACCACCACAGTGAGTATCTCTTGTGCAAGGCAGAGTGCAAGCCCCTGAACTTATAGGGACCTAACTTTGACAGGTCTCAGTAATGGCCTATGAGTAATGGCCAATAAGAGCCAGTGGGGGTAGGACTTCCCCGGTGGCACAGTGGTTAAGAATCTGCCTGCCAATGCAGGGGACACGAGTTCAAGCCCTGGTCTGGGAAGATCCCACATGCCGCATAGCAACTAAGCCCGTGTGCCACAACTACTGAGCCTGCAAGCCACAACTACTGAAGCCCGCACACTTAGAGTCCATGCACTGCAACGAAGAGTAGCCCCTGCCTGCTGCAACTAGAAAAAGCCCACGTGCAGCAACAAAGACCCAATGCAGCCAAAAAAAAGAGCAAGTGGGGCAAGTAATTCAGAGTTACAACTGGTGAAAGAGATCTGCATCAGGGTAAGGTGATCACCATTAATGAAAAATGAGTAGCTGCAGAGACCAAGGAAGTGACAGAATCAGAGACCAGGGAGATAAAGGGAAAAAAACAAACAATAACAGACTAAGATTAGGGCAAGACAAGAAACATGGATGGTTTGTATTCAAAGAGTGGAGAGTGGAAGAATGTAAAAGTGCAAAATAGTGGAAATGAGATCAAGTGAGTACCAGGGAAAAGCTGGCCTCAAGAGATGCTCACTCAATAGATGTTCACTCACATTCACCCCAGCATTCTTAAAAGAGAGGGTAATTTGCTCTCCTGAGCTTCATTCAGTTTCTCTTGTAAAATTTCCAAAGCCCTCCTGTTTCTTCCACTGGTGATCCCTTGCTTACTCACCTGGACAAATCTCTCTTTCAATCTCTCTCTCTTCAGCTCCTTGCATATTCAACATCCACAAATCTTCTCTTTGCTTTGATTGTAAAAGACTTCAAGGTTGAAAAACTGGGAGCCCTGCTCATAGAGGAAAAAAAGGTGGGGGAGGGGATATCACTGTCCCAGTAAACAGAAAAATGAGATAGAGCTGTTGCCTAAGGATACTATCTGGTAACTCACACAAAACCTGTCAGGACAGCAATGTGCCTGAATCACCAAGAGTCAGGGGTGGCTTCCAGCTTTCTAGGTTAACAAACTCCATTTGTCAGCTGTCCAAGAAGTGGCAGCCAGACAGACTGACATATTAGCAAACACTCAAGTACTTGAGAAATAAATCAGAACGTTATTTATAAAGATAAAAATAACTATGAAGTGAATAGGAATATCCATGTCAATTAGTGCACTCTTTCCACTATACAATAATCTATATGAAAAGTCAATTAATATGGTCAAACGTTATGTTGGGAAACGGCTTCACAGCAAGGCTAATGCATTAAGTCTGATCCACCCACCTCCCCTATATGTCAAGGAGCTGGATAGTAATTAGGGATTTCTATTTGATACAACCTAGAGATATGCTGATTGTCCTTTCTTCAAGATGTCTTATCAATTCAAAATCTTTTCTTCAGGCATAGCTCAGTATAAGAGTGTAGGCTGCAGTTGAAAAAACAAAAACACTCTGTGAAATAATTTTTGATTTACAAAGAGTTGCAAAAATAGTAGAGAGAGTTTCTGGTTTTTGGAAGGTCAAAATCATAACTATTCATCCAAAAATGTCTCTCTGTATAACCCTGAAGTGAGGAGTAGAATTGGAAGCATTATTTCAAGAAAAACAGAAGGCAGAGAGATGGTTTACCATAATCAAGAGCTCAGAAGGCATGGAAGAATAGGATGTCTGGTGAAGTATAGAATAAGGCTGGCCCTGGGGACTTCCCATCAAGGTCTGTGCCTCGGTGTTGAGTTTTAGAGGTTTAAGAGGATCCTATCTGGGATTTCCTGATCCTCTTCCATAGCAGGGACATAAAGTGGACCCACTGCAGAATCCTACGGAGACTCATGAAGTAGTGTGGGGTTTGGCTATAATCAGAGCTAGACAGTGGAGAAAAAGTCAGAAATGCCCCTGCCTACCCAGAGCTTACGTCACAGCTCAACAAAGACATTAACACCAGTAGTTACAAATAAGGGAATTATAAAAGGAGAAATATTGGGTCCTGTAGAATGCAGAGCAGAGGGGACCTAATCTAATCTGGGAAAGAAAGCCTCCCTGAAGAAGAGATAAATAAGAATTAGACAGGTGAAGAGGGAAAAGAAGATACTAGAGAGATGAAACAGAATATACAAAAGAAATCAAGCCCCATACTTCAGAAGAATGAAAGAGATCTAGTAAGGCCAAAGTATTAGGCACTAGAAATAAGACATGAAATCCGAGGCAAGCAAATACAACCCTGCAAACCACTTTAAGGAATTTACCCTAAAGTGAGCAAAAAGCCATAAAAAGTATTGGAAAAGGTTTGAAAAATATGTGACATGATTAGATCTTATATTAAACACACACACACAAACACAACTTATCCTTTTGCCCACAGAGCAAAGTGTGTACAAGGGGTGGAAGGTAGGAGGCAAGGTGAAGGCTGGAGGACCCCTTGGGAGGTTGTTTCAGCAGTCCAATAAGGGGACTTGGATGACTAAGAGACAAAAGCAACAGGACAGGATGACTACTGGAGCGAGATGTGAGGGAGAAGGAGAAGTTAATGACAATTTGCTGGTTTGGGGCTTGAGAGATGACAGTGACCTTTAGTGAGAGTGGTAACACTGGTTTGAGGAGGAAAAAGATACATTCAGTTTGAAATATCAGGCATACATATATGGAACAGAGGACAGAGGTGTGGGCTGAAAACTTGTATTTAGAGTTTTTGTCATAAAGAAGGTAATTGAAATTCTGGGGGTAACAGATAAAATCATCAAAAGAGTGTAGCTAGGAAACCTCAACAGGGAGTTTACACATTTATAAGGAGGTTTAACTCTGGCTTTTGATTTTAGAGATTCCTAATCCCTAAGAGAAATAAGTAAACTAATTTAATATATGATAAAAATTGGCATTTCTAATCATAAAAAAATTGATTACTCAAAATTTATGTTAGGATTGTTGCTTAAGTATCTGGAAAAAACACTTAGTGAGATTCCTACCTCACACCACATACCAAAATAAACCAAAACCCAGTAAAGGGTTAAAAAATGTATTTTTGATTTATACATCAAGGAGTAGATAGACCTGATAGATAAAAGACTTCCTATTAACGAGTAAAGAAAAAAGATGAACTGATAGAAAAATGCAAAGTACAACAAATACACCAAGAATTACAAAAGGCCAATAGACATACCAAAACAAAGTTTCACCTCACTGGTAATCAAAGAAATGGGAACTGAAAGAATGAAAAATCAATTTTTATATCAAGTTGGAAACTCTCTCTTTAATGCTAAAACTCAAAACTGGCAAAGGTGCAGGGAAAGAGAGCTTCTCACACACCACTGGTGGGAATGTAAACTGGTACCATCTTTCTAGAGCTAACTGGCAATATACTGGGATGGCCAAAAAGTTCGTTCGTAAGATGGTACGGAAAAACGCGAATGAACTTTTTGGCCAACCCAATATATTAGGTCTTAAAGTTGTAGGCTGAGTGGCAGTTGGGACAGCAAGATCACCTTTTTGTAGGTACAGAAAGTCAGAACAAAATTCTCAATCTGTACTACATACAACACCTGCAATGGATCTCAGAAGATCCTCAGTCATCAGTATGTAATAAAAATGCCTATATTATTTAACCTAGTAATGCTACTGTTAGAACTTCTTCATAGAGAAGGAACCTCCCAGAGTGAGAGAAAAAAAACCAAACTGAATTCTTTTGTTACCTGTAAAAAAAAAAAAAATCCCCTGAAATGTTGTTGGAAAACACACTTTTTCTGTTGATGGACACTGAGGCTTAGCAATTTAGCAAAATATGGTACTTCCACTTGGTGGAAATTAAACAGACATCAGATAATTGAAAATGAAAATATGTGACAATGTGGAAAAATACTTACAGGCAAATGTGAAAAAAAACACAAGATATTAAAATTTCAAATACAATCTAACATCATATATGTATGTTAAAATATACATATGAATAAGATCAAGAAGGAAAAGTAATTACCACCATGGTGATATAAATTATGAATGATTTTCTCTTCTATTTTCCAAATTTCCTCAATTATCTATATTTTGCCTTTTTTAAAAAAAACTTAAATCTCTCAGAATATCTATCAATTTGTTAGCCATGATCATCTTGAGGAATAAGATTATGGTAAATTTTTATTTTAAGGCCTTTCTTTTTGCAATGTTTGAAAGTTTTCCTGTAGAAATAAGTAAATAACTCTGTAATCAGAGAAAACAAGTGAAAAAAATATAATCAGAGATAAGCACAGAGATTTATGTACAAAGATCCCATTGTTACTATAACTGTACAAAATACAGGCAAGTAAACATTGATGGCATATCAATATGATAGATTATGAAACTATTAAGAGTTATGTTTTCAAAGAATATTCATGAGAAAATACAATATGTTAAAACAGGAGACTACAAAACACTAAAACAAAACATATGCCCATATATACCAGTACTAAAGTAAGCATTCAATAAACAGAAACTATTATTACTACACAGATATATACAAAACACACACATAAAAAAGGACAGAGGAGGGCTTCCCTGGTGGTGCAGTGGTTGAGAGTCTTTCTGCCGATGCAAGGGACACAGGTTCGGGCCCTGGTCTGGGAAGATCCCACATGCCACGGAGCGGCTGGGCCCGTGAGCCATGGCCGCTAAGCCTGCGCGTCCGGAGCCTGTGCTCCGCAACGGGAGAGGCCACAACAGTGAAAGGCCCGCATACCGCAAAAAAAAAAAAAAAGAAAAAGGACAGAGGAAAACCCACTAAAATGTCAACAACTGATCTCTAGGTCATTTAATGGGTTACTTTATTTTGTCTTTTATATCCTTTTACATATTTCATTTTTCCTGCAATAAACATGAATTACTTTTATAGTCAGTAAAACATTTAAAAATGAGAGATCTCACTCAGGGGTTTAAGCACCCTCCCCCCAAAAAAACTTTCTTTTTAATGCCACACCTAATGGATATGGTATTGGTTTCCCTTTCAAAATAAGATCAAAGTGGCAAACTGGACTGGGCTGGGACTCAGGAAACTTTGCTCTGCCATAGCCCACATGAGCAGGCTATTTATCTGAAAAAGGTGACAAATTAGATAATATCCACGAGTCCTTCCAGCTCCAACGTTCTGTGAAACCCCTGACTAAATAATTTTTTTTTTTTTTTGGCTGCGCCGCACAGCTTGTGAGATCTTAGTTCCCCGACCCCAGAGATTGAACCCAGGCCCTCAGCAGTGAAAGCTCGGAGTCCTAACCACTGGACCACCAGAGAATTCCCTAAATGAGTTAATTAATTCACGTAAAGCATTTATAAAGATATCTGCCACGTATCAGGCACTCAACAGGGGTTAGGCATTATTATGTTTGAGAAGGACAGGTTGGTGACAACCACTGTCCTCCAGTCGTGGATCATCTGAGCTGTTTGTCTACGCCAAAAGTTAGCAAACCTTGCCTTTGTAGTTTGAAAACAGAACTAGACAATATGTAAACAAGTGATCTTGGTTGTGTTTCAATAAGTTTTTTTTTTAACAAAAACAGGTGGTAGACCAAAATTTAGCCCATGAGCCACAGTCTGCTGTCCCCCTGGCCTCTAAGTTGCCCAGAATAGGATTTATAGGTGCTTCCACAAATACATAATGTGGAATAATCTGTTGGTGATTTTAAGATCTGAAAGGATCTATCTGAATCCAGATTTGGGGGAAACGGGTATTATGGTGAACGGACATATATATCTCCATCCTCATCTTGCTAAACTAAGAGGGATCTGGCTTCCTCCTCATGCCTTGTAAGCTTTCTCCCTGCTGCCACTTCCCTATCCCTCTAGAAGGATTCTGGGGAAGCCAGGTGGGGTTTTCCAAGAATTTGAAACTACAATTCCTTCAATAAGACCACACTTAAATGTACTCTTCTCTGAAGCCCTTCTTGATTTGCCTGTTGGCTCCAAGTAACGTATTCTTCTAGGCCTGCAGCAGCACACTGGATCTATCTCTTCTGCAGCCTTGGG
Source organism: Mesoplodon mirus (assembly GCF_964341445.2). NCBI lineage: Eukaryota > Metazoa > Chordata > Mammalia > Artiodactyla > Ziphiidae > Mesoplodon > Mesoplodon mirus. Next base: position 47,790,564 of record NC_138988.1, on the reverse strand, counting down.
TCATTCAGTAGCAATGTGTCCTCGGATAAGTTACCTATTCTCTCGTACCTCAATTTCCTCACTAAAAACTAGATAATACGTTGCTGTGAAGGCTAAATAAATTAGCACAACTGCTTAAAACAGTGCCTGGTACACGTTAAGTGCCAAATAAATGTGTTTTAAAACATTACCACAGAAATCTGCTCACATATATATCTTCCAGCACTACAGTGGCAGCGTCTTCCCATTTGGCGGGCTCCGAGGCCACTCACGCTGTAGCCCCGCCTCTAAACCCTGTGTAATATTTGGCAAGTAATGGATAGTATATTTTTGTTGTTAGACGTTAACATTCCCATACGTGCTATCACGTACATGCTATCAACTGAGCTTTAGAGAGAAAAGAAGGCAGTGATAGTCCAACTTTATAAAGATCAAGAAATCGGCTCTATCGTGGGTAATTATAACCCAGGTCTTGAGACTCCCTAGCTGGTGCGCTTTACACTATTTGCCTTCTGCTGTTAAATCGGTCCCTTAAAAAATTTGAGCTGCAGGACTGGTTGGGGGAAGTAGCTGGTATCCAGACCGAGAACTCTGGCCCCAGGATTTCATTTACGAACACGGGTCCTAGGTCTTGATCATTTATCCATCACTCAATCATCATTCATTCATTCATTTATTCACTCCACCATCTTCTTAGGCGCGTCCTCTGTGCCAGGCCCTGGTGAGTGCAGTGTTGAAGCTGCAAGCCGGGCCGGGCCACCGGGAGTTCGGAGCCGCCGTGCAGGCAGCAATCCGTGGAGAACGAGGCCCGGGAGGGCTTGCTACATAAACCTGGGCCGCCGCCACAGCCGAGACGCACCCGGAGCCGCTGCCTTCCCCTCCCTTGGGCCCCGCCCGCTCACCGTGATGTCCGGCGGCTCCCAGCGGGGCGGCGACCACGGTCCCGGAGGTACACGGAAACCCAGGGCGCAGGCTCACCCGCCCGGACCGGAAGAACAGCAGCGCGGCCGGTAGTGCGTCATCAGCGACCCCGAAGCGCAGCCCTCGCTTGCCTCTCTAGGAATTGGAAGGAGCCTCTCGATAGGGGCCTCATAGAAGGCGGTCGTGGCCCGCGGCCTGGTTTCCCTCCAAGCCCAGTGGCGTGCCTGATGTCCCATGAAAGACTGCCTTCACCCGGAACACAGTGACCACCTGATGCCTGGGGAAAACTGTAGATGGGGGCGTTAGGGTTGGAAAGAGTGCTAAGTGGGAGTCAGAATGGGCCATCTCGGGCTTCCGTGGTGGCGTAGTGGTTAAGAATCGGCCTGCCAATGCAGGGGATGTGGGTTCAAGCCCTGGTCGGGGAAGATACCACATGCCAGGGAGCAACTAAGCCCGTGCGCTAAAACTACTGAGCCTGTGCTCTAGAGCCCGCGAGCCCACAACTCCTGAGACCACGTGCCACAACTACTGAAGCCCACTTGCCTAGAGCTGGTGCTCTGCAACGAGAAGCCACCCAGTGAGAAGCCCGTGCACCACAACGAAGAGTAGCACCCGATCGCCACAACTAGAGAAAAGCCCGTGCGTAGCAACAAAGACCCGAGGCAGCCAATAAAATAAATAAATTTTTTTATTAAAAAAAAAAAAAAAGAATGGGCCATCTCAGCAAGGGAGTAAGTAGTACATTCCATCTGCTAAAAATAGCTCCTGATTATGAACCTTGACCTCAACACTGGGCTCTGACCAGGGAGGCCGGCCTGGTGTTTCTTCTGGGCGTGAGTAGTCTGGTGGCAGACGAGATGGGAGCTCTGGCCGAAGGCCTTCCTGCACTGGGTGCGGCAATAGGTCTTCTTGCCCGTGTGGCTCTGCAGGTGCACCAGGAGGCAAGGGCTTCAGCTGAAGGCCTTGCGGCACTCAGGGCACACGCAGGGCTTCACCCCAGTGTGCACCCTCTGGTTCAGGCTCAGGTGGGAGCTGCGCGTGACGGCCTTCCCACACTCCCTGCACCCACATGACTTCTCCCGTGTGCATTCTCTGGTGGACCATGAGAGTGGAGCTCTGGCTGAAGGGTTTGCCACACTCAGTACACGTGGAGAGATTTTTGCTGGGGGCAAGAAGTGTTTTGTTTTTTTTTTAACTTTCATATACCCCCTGATAAAAAGGGAACAAGACTGGAAATGCACCATGCAAGGAAGTAGAATAACACTCCCTCTGGGATAAAGATATATCAATAACTGGCCTTTCATGGGCCTTCTCCTTTTTCAGAATAAAACGAAAACACACACTCATTCACAAGAGAGGTACTTGAAAAGAGGTGAAAAGAACAGAGTAAAGGCACCCATCTAACCACAAGTCTATCTGTAGCATCAGTCATATAAAGACTCTACATACATTAAATCAATATATTCCTGAATTGAATTCCCTTTGGATTAAAAACTGCCATTGAAAAAAGTTCATTAACAAGTCTCTCCTCACTTACTTGTCTGCAGGCTGTTCAGAATGCCCTGCTGTCCTGCTCCCCTCTTCTCTGGCTTCCCCAATGCACAAACCTCTGGAATCTCGCTCTGGAGTCTTAACAAAGAATTCTCCTTTCAGTTTGCTCTAGAGTCAAATCCTCCTTTTCAACTTTAGTCTCACTATCTGAGCAAGGCATAGAAGATAAAAACAAATAATATATAGCAAAAAGAAAAAGAGAATCAGCTTTATATTCTAGACAGGTAAAAGAGACTATATTGGGATTTGAGGAAACCCAATAAATGACTTCTCCCTTTAAAGTAACATGGGGGAATTCCTTGGTGGTCCAGTGGTTAGGAGTCCGTGCTTTCATTGTTGAGGGCCTGGATTTGGGGAACTAAGATCCTGCAAGCCATGGGGCATGGCCTAAATAAATAAATAAATAAAAGTAAAGAATCAACGTAGCACTGGGGCCAAGTGTGGTCTCTGGGGCCAGACTGCTGAGGTGAAATCCTGCCTCTGTCACAAGCAGTTACTTGACCTCTCTGTGCCTCAGTTTTCCTATCTGTAGAATAGGTTAATGCTAGTACCTATTTCATGATGTTTTTAGAATTAAAAAATTTAATGTCCATAAAGTGTTAGCTAGGTAAGTGTTAGCTATTAGTAAAATTCTCTGCTCAATTGACAAATAAGATATGCAAAGACCAATATATTATCTTTATTACTGAAAAGCTGATATTGTTGAATGTGGCTTATAGTTGCTGGCAAGTGAGGTTACTAACACCGAATCCCAGGATTAGACAGCATTAAGCACCCAGGGACACAGTGCTGGGCTACCATGGGTTTGCCCCTGTAACACCTGCAGCAAAGAGGAACAGGGCAGACACATGGTCTCTGTGGAAAAACTGGACCCTAAGGGTGAGGAAGGAGGAGGGCTGGCTTTCACACAGTCCACTTCTTTTCCAAAGTCATCAATCAAATCCAATCCCTTTTTGTCCTAGGGCAAGAGTGAGTGTGGGGTCAGAGAGAGGATACAAGTGTTACACCAGTGAGCTTCCTGAAACATCAGGAGTGAGGGAGTACAGTATTTAAATTCATAATTTTTCTATACACGCACCATGGTTTCAGAGTATGGGCAGAGGAAGAAAAAAAAAAAGAAAGGGCAGTAAAGGAAAGCTTGCATTCTGGGGAAGAGGCAGAGATGGCTCTGTCACTAGAAATGTTGTGCCCAGGGCGGGCCATGCCTGCAGACGTAAAGACTGCCAGGGCTTCCCTGGTGGTGCAGTGGTTGAGAGTCCGCCTGCCAATGCAGGGGACGCGGGTTCGTGCCCCGGTCCGGGAAGATCCCACCTGCCGCGGAGCACCTGGGTCCGTGAGCCATGGCCGCTGAGCCTGTGCTCCGCAACGGGGGAGGCCACAGCAGTGAGAGGCCCGCGTACCGCAAAAAAAATAAAAATAAAAATAAAGACTGCCAAAACAGGAGGGGACACACGGGATGTCTTGGGAACTGGCCAAAGCAGCAAGTGAAGGTCAGAGAAGGGCTTGGATGTAGACTGTGGGGTCCTAGGAGTCAAGGAGCTTGAGCACATCCCCCTTGCCAGCAAGAGAGAGGCAGGACGAAAACTCCTGAGAGGGAATTGAGGAGTCCATGCAATCAGGTGGGGCAGGGGAGCAGGGAGCTACGAGGTAGGCAGGGTCAAGGGCTTGCTGTGGGCAAAGCCAGGCACTGGGATTGGCAGTGGGGCAGGGAGGTGGTGCACAGAGGTGTGGATCCCCAGCCTCACAGCCTACAAGCTTAGTCTAGGTGGGAAGAGAGAACAGAGTGGCCGACCCTCCAAATCGGTGGGGATAGACACACTCTGCCCCTTTTCACCCCACATCTACAGGAAATAGAAAAGGAAAGAAGACCCACTCAAGGAGGTCCAGGAGAGGGAACTCGGCCTTTGCTTCCAGGAGGGCTGCAGAAGCAGGGGAGCGTCAAAACGCCAAGGAAGGGCTTCCTTGTTGGCGCAGTGGTTAAGAATCCACCTGCCAATGCAGGGGACATGGGTTTGAGCCCTGGTCCACGAAGATCCCACATGCCGCGGAGCAACCAAGCCCGTGCACCACAACTACTGAAGCGCGCGCGCCTAAAGCCCGTGCTCCACAAGAAGAGAAGCCACCGCAATGAGAAGCCCGTGCACCGCAGTGAAGAGTAGCCCCCGCTCACCACAACTAGAGAAAGCCCCTGCACAGCAAAGGAGACCCAATGCAACCAAAAATAGATAAATAAAATAAATTTATAAAAAAAAAACAAAAACAAACAAAAAATAACGCCAAGGAAGCTCCTTAGTGGAGCAGTCCAGTTTCCTCCCTTTGGGACTGGGAGAGCCAGGGAGGGAAGACTCAAGCCCAACACCGGGAAAGAGTGATACCTGGTCAAACTGTTTTTGAACACATTCTCGAAGAGCAAAGAACAGTTTGGAGGGTAGAGGTGGCCAGGGTCTACCTCAGTCCAGCCTGAGCCCTCACTGTGGTCTTATCTCCCATTCCCTAACCCCCTTCTCGGCTTCCCTGAACTTTCTGGTCATATTCATGCTCCCTAAAAAAGATTTCTTGCCTGTTTCTTTTCTCTCGTCTTCCTCATGGCCTGGAGCAGTCAATACTTGTCCTTCTACTCACCACAACTGCCCATCCACCCAGCCACCCAGCCATCCATCATCTGGAACTGGCTCAGGTCGCACCTGCCTCAGGGAGTCTTGGTCTGCCCCTCCCCAAGCTCCCAGTGACTGCCCCCCTCCTGTCTCCTCAACCACCTCGGCTATCCATCCCCACTGCTTTGACAAATGACTTCACATTTTTTTGTGAATTAGCTTTCTCTTTCCCATCTGTCCATTTTATCTTCCCAACGAGGCTATGAGTTTTTGCAGGGCCACAGCTGAATCCTACGATGCCTACAGCCTTCCTAACCTGGTGCATTGGTGCAGGTCTCCGTGAGGACACAGTGCTGGCTAGGCATAATCCCTGCCCTCAAATCTGCCAAGAGGAGGGACTTCCCTGGTGGCGCAGTGGTTAAGAATCCACCTGCCAATGCAGGGGACACAGGTTTGAGCCCTGGTCCAGGAAGATCCCACATGCCGCAGAGCAACTAAGCCCATGTGCCACAACTACTGCTACTGAGCCTGCACTCTAGAGCCCACGAGCCACAACTACTGAGCCTGAGTGCCACAACTACTGAAGCCCGTGTGCCTAGAGTCCGTGCTCCGCAACAAGAGAAGCCACCGCAATGAGAAGCTCGCTCACCGTAACGAAGAGTAGCCCCCACTTGCTGCAACTAGAGAAAGCCCGCATGCAGTAATGAAGACCCAGCACAGCCAAAAAAAAAAAGAGGCATATGCTGAAGAGTCATCTCCAGGAGGGGATGTGGGCCCCATACAGTCACAAAAGCATCCCTCCCAAAGAGTACACCTTCTCTTCTTGGACAGGGAGCTCAGCCTGACTAATGATCACAGCAATGTGACATGTCTGACAGTTCACAGCCTCGTCCTGGCCCCGTCTCCTTGAAGCTCACCACCCTGTGACACTGGCTGGGCAGGTGAGGAAATTGACTGGGAAGCTGGCTGGGCTGGTGAGGAGTCTGTGGCTTCCCAGAGATGACCCAACAAGTCAGAGGCAGAGCAGGTCCTCAAAGGACCCTCAGGGCTGCCTGGCACTCAGCACTCCGTACGAGCTGGCCACTTTGACACTGGGTTAATAAGAAAGAAATGAGCCCAGTGCATCTGGGCTAATACACCTAAAGGTCCAGGACCCACGGGGGAACCAAGAATGGCTTATGAGAAGGCCAGAAGGTGAGTCCCACCCCTGCCCCAACAACCCCTGGTCCTTTTCTCACCCTCTTCTAGGGCCAGCCTGTCTCCCCACCTCTCACGGCCAGCGATGGTCCACCAGGCTCCAAATGGGAGCTCCGCTCAGCCCTGCCGGTGGTGTTCCCAAGGCTAGAGCCACTGCCGGGGCTTCTCCTCTGTCAGGCTCACGGGGCTTGTCCTCACTCGCGTGCATCGCATTCTCACTCAACTCTCTGATGGCAAAGAAGAAACCCTGATGTATTCCTGACTGTGACTTCCTCGGGCTCAGGGAGTGTCACCTGAAGGGGAAGTAAACACTGTTCAGCACAGAGCTGGCCCATCCTGGGAGGGTCACTGGCTCTTGAAGGAGGCAGGGCCAGCTTTGGGACCAGGTCTCCTGTGAACACAGCTCACGACAGTGGGCACCCGTTGTTCCAAAGGCCCAGTGGTGCCCAGCAGGCTGGAAGGAAGGACAGGTGCTCCAAACCACCCCGGGCACTGGAAGCCACTCTAGCATCCATAGCTCTCTGGGACCAGGGCTCATCCATTCTGCTCTTGCCTCAGTCCAGACCCTGCCAGAGACTCTTACTTCCTGAGACATACCCTCATGGCTTCTTCTGGCCTCAGGGGTCACAGAAGCACCTGGCTCCTTCCTCAGCACAGTGGTTCCTTGGACTCTCGTCTAAACAGATTCTACCTTTTGGGACCTGAGTTATGACTTTACATCTCCCCTCCCTGACCTGTTTCCTGTCCTCTCAACAGCCAAGGCCTCTGCAAGGCCTCTGTTTCTTAGTCTCAAGCTTCAGGTAGATTTGGTGTAACTTCCAGCAGCAGTGATGGGGGAATCCAGCCCAGCTCCAGGGGCAGGACTGAGCTTGGCTAAGGCCTTTGCGGTCCCCAGTCCCTGCCCAGATGAGGGCCCACCGCCACCAGGGGACAAAAAGGAACAGCTGCTCGGCGGCTCCTGCCATTGATGTCTATGGGTGAGGCAGTCAGCAGGAACTGCACCCCATGTTGAACTGCGAAAGTAAAAATGTTTTCCCAGTCAGGTAAAGCTTGGCTTCCTTTATCCATGCCTACCCTGTCCTCCAGCAGGAATATGGCAGGTCTCTGCAACCAGGCAGCTTTTTAACGGTTACAGAGCCATTTCAAACTCATTTCATCCCAGCCTCCTACCTGGAGTGGAAGAGAGGACTTACGTTCGGAGAGGTTAGGGATTTGTCCTGGGTTGGAGGTAAATGAGGGGCAGGGCCAGTCTAGAATGCTCTCTTCCCCAACAAGAGGTTTGGGGAAATAATCCCGTCCGCAGCGGCACGTCTCCTTCGTGTCCACCGGCCCGAGGCCAGCGAAATGAGCTCAGCAGGACCGGGATCCCAGGGTCTTGGAGGAAGCCGCCCTTGAGCTGGTAGGAGCCCCTCCTCTTCCAACGCCCTGCCCCTCGCCCTCCCACCCTGTCCGACCCCTTTCCCCGCCAAGGCACTCTCTCCTCCACGTCTCTGCTCTTGCCCATCCCCACCGCATATTCTCCCCGCACGGGCCCGGCCCCATGCCCACTCCCCCCACTCCCCACTCCCCACCCCCGTGGCAGCCTTCCTCCTCCCCTTAAGCTGACCTCAGGCTGCAGCCCCTCCTCCGCTTTCACAATACACCCCCCACCACCACCACCCGCAGCGCCAGACTGCAGCCGCGTCCTCTCTCTCCCTCGCCCGGGACTGCGGAACCCGCCCTCTCCTCCATCCCCAGCAAGCCTGGCCCACCCCGCCCCTTCCGGCTATCCCCTCTTTCTCCGGCAGCTGCCCCTCCCCTGGGCCTCCACCCACGGCTCACCCGGGCATGAGCCTGTCTCTCCCAGACCGCGGACCCTCGGCGACCTGAGAGCGGCTCAGTGAAACGGCCGGGGTGGGAGCACTCGGCTGCCGGCTGCTGCCCCACAGCTCCAGGAAGCAGGGAGGTGCCTCCATCTTCGTGGTGCCCCCGCTCAGTTGCCCCTGCTGGACTCCGAGGAAAAGGGGAGGGCTGCGGAGCCAGGACCCAACTCGGTCCTTACTACAAAATGGATTTCAAACGGACCTATCTCAAAGACTAGGCGACATCATGGGACAATGTATAATCTTGAAGAGGGCAAGTCTTTGATTTGACATTAAATCCTAAATATCCGAACAGCAAAAACTAAAGTAAAAGGACTAACTGTAAACTGGGGAAAATGTTTGCACCACATCTGGCAGATGAGAAGAGTAACTTCTTTACTACAGAACTGGTAGAAATAAATTGCTAGGAGGATCAACAACCCAACAGAAAAACTTGTTAAGAACATGAGCAAGCAATTCACACAAAAAAGAAATACACCTGGCTTTTAAACACAAGACATGATATTCAGTTTCACTCATAATTGAGTGCAAATGAAAACATGAGAGCATTTTTCATCTATCAGATCAGAAAAGACAAACAATAGTTCTATAGAGGATTCAGGGAAGTGGGCATTTTCATACACATACTGTACTGGGAACTGCATTTGAAATTTCTATCAAAATATCAAAAGTACCTACCCTTTATCAATATATCCTGCAGACAAAGTCGTGCACATACCAAGGGCAGTGTGCCGGAATATTCAGCATGGCATTGTTTGCAAAAGCAAAAGATAGAAAAGACCCTACATGGCCACCAATAGGACCCTTGCTCATGAATCATGGTACATCCATACAACAAACTATCACACGGCAGGGAAAAGAAGAATGAGGTAGATCTTACAAGGTAACACTGAACCATCTCCAAGACACACTAAGCTTAGTGAATCCTAAGCTCGTGTGTGTGTGTGTGTGTGTGCGCGCGCGCGCGTGCGCGTCTAAGGGAGAATACAAAAGACTGTAAATGCATGTCTGGAAGGATCCCCCAAGGAAATTGACAACGGTTATCTCTGGGGTGCTCCTACATAGGGTACTCTGGACTGGGAGGGAGATGACTTTTTCATTGTCTGCTCTTGTACCACTGAACTTTTCACCCCAGGCAAGCCCTGTTCTTCCAATTTAACAAAGCACTTTTAGATGAGGAAAGGGGTTCATGGAGGCACACTGAGAAAGTAGCTTGGGAAAAGGGAGAACGGGCTTTGGCCTCAGTTATTCTAATCCTCTGACTACTTACTTTGAAAATGGAGGTAAGAGATCTTCCCTCCTCAGGTGAGGTCAGAATGAGATAGGAAACATTTGGCATTTAGCACAGTGCCTAGCACACAGGAACCCCTCAACTAACAGAGCAGTTACAACCTTGCTATTGGCCCAGCAGGGGGACCTGGGTAGCCAAGTAGCCTGCTAGGACTTGGGTTTCCTCCTTCTACACGTGGCGACACAGGGCAGCCCCACAAAGAAACCAGGACCTCTCGGGCCTGGGTCAGGCCCCATCTGTCACAGGTCACGTCTTACAGGGTGTGGAGGGCTGGATTTCCGGCTTGGGAATTGGCTGCTTGATCTTCCAAGCCCCAAAGGTGGCCTGCTCATCCCCTCTGTCCCTTCTCCTCTGGCCCCTGCCGCTGCTTGGGTCAGAATCCCAGGGTCTCTCTCGGACTCTGACAAAAGCTGTCTATATGGTCTCCCGGATCCTTTCTCCCCTCACCAGCCCAGCCTCCACACTCCAGCCACAACTGCATGTCACAAACATTGGGGTTACATATATGCCCCAGCTGAATCCCTTCGCCTGGCATTAGGTCCTTGGTAACTGGCCATCTTATTTCCCCAGACCCTTATTCTGCTGTTCCCCACTACCCATTCCATACCCCACAAGGATGCCTTACCACTCCAAACAAGCCATGGTCTTTTTATTAATTTTTCCCTTCTGATCATAAAAGTAATTCAGGCTCATTGTAGAAAATGTGGACAATGCAGGAAAATTCAACCACTGTTAATACCTGATGCACTTATTTCCTCCCAATCTTTTCTATACATGTACATTTAAGGAAACTGGGCTGTCTGTACACACCACTGAATTTTATACTTTGCCTTTTTAATATTATTGTGAACGTTTTATCGTATCACTAAATACTCTTTAAATTATGATTTTTGGTGGTTGCATAATATTCCATCACATTGTAATTTAATCATTCCACTGTTGTTAGTCATTTGGGTTGTTTCCATTTTTGTAAAATATGGACATTGATAAGTATATATACCATTGTCAAAATATTCATTTTTAGGATAGCTTTCTAAAAGTGGTACTACTGTATCAAAGGATATAACATTCTTTTTTAAATCGTTCAGCTTCCCCTAAAACAATAATGTATTAAAATGGTTTAAAATATATAAATAACAATGATGGGACAAGGGGAACAAATTTCTAGAAAATGGAAAATGGATGAAATGGTAACTGAGAAAGTTGGGTGGAGGGAGCGACGGCTTGAAACACTTGTTGAGGGCAAGATAGTGGAAGGATGCAGCTGAAGTACTTGCCGAACCCCAGCTGACTTGGGACTTGGAAACCCAAGGTGCAACGAAAGGTGAGAGGGAGAAGTGGGGCTAAAAATAAGGGTATTACCTGAAGGTATGTAATAACATTTGATACCCTTCTCTCCCACTCTAGAGAAGCACTTACATCATCCAAACCCCAGACAAAAACATCAGAGGATTTTTTGCTAAGAAAATGTAAGCACCCCAGCCAAAGATCTCTGCATTCTGGCATTTAGAGGTCGCCAGGGAAACAGCTTGCTCATTACCAACCACTCTAGAGGGAAGCCTTTTACTGAGCCAATCCCACTACCCACCTTCCCACCACACAGATATATGCATGTATTTGTGTGTGTGTGTATCACTAAGAATCACAATATATTTGAGGAAAGTCTCCAAAGACAGTCAACAAAATAAAGAGAAAAAAGGACCCAGAGCAGGTGAACGAAGATGGTGAGACAATTCATGTGACAGAAGAAACTTTTCAGAAAATCCTTCTAATTACAATACTCAGATTTGACAGGTATCTCTAAAATGAGAAAAGTATGCTACAAAAAAGGAACAAACTGAAAACAAGAAAAGGCTCTTAGAAATTAACTACTGCCAAAAATAAAAAAATTCACTAGAAAGGTTGAAAAATAATCAAGGTACTCTCCCAGAAAATGGCACAGGGAAATGGAAATACTAGAGAAAGTAGTTGACGATCAATCCAGAAGGTCCAACATTTGACTGACAGGAATTCCAGAAAGAGTGAGAATAGAAAAAAAAAATATGGAAACGGAGAACTGTCACATAAATAACATGAGAAAATTTCCAAGAGCAGAAGTACCTGAGTCGCTAGATTGAAAAATCTCAGAGTACATTAGGGAATTGAGTACATCAAGGATAAACAGGAGACTTTAAAAGCTTGAAAGGGGTGGGGAAACAGATCACAAAAATGTAAATTCTATTTATTGTCAAAGAAATAAGAATCAGACTGGAATCAGGCATCTCATTAGCAACATTGGATGTTATAAGTCAGGGAAGCAATGCCTACAAACTTTGGGGGAAATTTTTCAATCTAGAATTCCAGAGGCAAACTACCAATCAACTGTGAGGGCAGAGACAGTTGTTTTAGATATATAAGCACCCAACAATTTTGCCTTCCACATACTCTTTCTTGGCAAGTGACTTGACGTGCTGCAGTGAAATGAGTGTGTAAACGAAGAAAGGAAGAAATGTGGATTTTAGGATGCAATGGAGCCCAGTGTAACAACTGGACAGTACGCAGACAGAACATGAAGGACAGGGACTTTCCCGTTGGTCCAGTGGTTAAGACTCTGTGCTTCCATGGCAGGGGGTGTGGGTTCGATCCCTGGTTGGGGAACTAAGATTCCACATCCCACATGCTGCAGGGCATGGCCAAAAAAAAAAAAAAGTTAAAAAAAAAAAAAGAACATCAAGGACAGACTAGAGCAGAAGGCTGGAGGTCTCTGGGAGGGATATATACAGGAGAAAGGGGGACTCAGAAGAGTGTCTAATTGGACGGAGAATTTGAAAATAACTGAGGATATGTTAAAAGCAACCAGTACAAGGGAAAAAGAAAGACAACCAGAAACTTCGGTAAAAATTAAATGCTGCTCCAAAAAGGAAATATAATCACAATAAACTACGTAGGTCTGCAGTGAACAACATTTACACAGTCATAATAACATTCATGCTGTTTATTTCAACTTTCAGAACAAATCAATAAACAAAGCATAAAGACTATGGTTTCAGAACAGAATTCAAGAATTATCAGACTTGACATTGTCAGAGGCAGAGAGGCGGACAAGGGGAGGAGACAGAAGCAGGGTGCATCCCCCATTCTACAAAATGGAGAATTGAGATACTGTTTACAGTTAATACAATAAAACTAAATTTGTAGTTACAATAAATAATTTATTTTTCCTGATTATAAAATTTTTGTTCCTTATAAAAAATATGGAAATTACTTAAAAAAAAAACTTTTAATCACCCATAATTCCATTATCCCTAGGACCTGGGTTTGAGCCCAGGCTCTGCAATTTACCATTTGTATGGCTCTGAACAAGTCAACCATTTATAACATTTTCTTATATTTCCTTCATGTTTATCTATATACTTTCTCATAGTATATAGTGTACATAACAACATTATGTGAGAACTGTACTATATACACAATTTTGAATCCAGACTTTTTTCACTTTTAAGCATAAAGTAAAACTCTGGATACAAATATCATGCTCTTCAATACTTCTAAATATACTTCTTGGCCATAGGGCAGTCAGAGGTTTCCCAGAGATGGGCCCGAGCCAAATCTTAAAAGAAACCAAATGTTAGGCAAAGCAGACAGGGGCTGTGGGGCGTGGTGGTGAGGTATCACAGGCACCGAGGACAGTGTGAGCAAAGGCACGAGAAGAGCAAGCACGTGCCTCCAGGCTGCAGTAAAGGTGCGTGTGAAGTGAAGCGATGAGGCTGGGAAGAGCTCAGTAAATCATGTTGAGGGATCCAGACATCTTTCCCATGAGAGACATGAAAAGGGGGTATGGTAGACCTTGTTTGCTTTGGCAACCCAGGACCTAGCACCATGTTTGCCACAAAGAGAGTGCATAATAAATATTTTTGTAATCAACGCATGATACATCGGAAGCCAGAAATGCCTCCTGGGTTTCCAGTCTGGGTGCTGCATAATGCCACCATTTGCTGAGGGAGGGAAGCCAGGAGAAGCAAGACTGAAAAGGTTATGTATCTGGGCAACATCCTCAGAGATTCTGTAGTCTGACCTCATTTTTTAAAAAGCCACCATTTTGTAGCATGTGAGGGCAATTATGTAGTGCATCCCCAGGTCTGACTTGAGGCCCTGGAGGCTCCACGGATTGGCCTCAGCGAATTTATATGCCTCCACAAATAAGCACAGAACTGAGGGTGCAATCCGAGTTTCTCCTGAAGAGGGTCCACAACCTCCATCAGATTCTCAAAGGGGCTGTGACCCCAGAAAGGTTAGGCACACAACGGGAGAAGTGACAGAAGTGGGAGAAGGATGACCACCTATGGGAGGGAGGGGATCTAGAGCATAGAAAAAGGACTAGCTTCCTGAGCCTGGAGGAATTCACAGCCAATTGTGTTTGAGAGGGGTGTGTGTGTATGCGTGCTGATGAAGAATCTCTCCCCACAGAGCCTCCAAAGCACTTACACATGATTTCACTTCCTCATCCCTGTGCTCCACGTAACACACATCTGTTGGTCTCATTTGAGGGTAGAAACAGGCTTCTTGGCTCTACCCTTAATACTCATCACTAGGTCTGACTCTTTGTCTGAGATCTATAAGACTGATAGCTCTTGGCAACTTAAGAAAATGGGGCTTCAGAGTTCCCATCTACTTCTGGCAAGACCAGCCCAGAAAGAAGGGAGATGACCCCAAGGAAAAGGAAAACCTAAGCCAAGTCTGACAACAAAGGGTAGTCACTCCTCTCCTATCAGAAACCCTGTAGAAAAAAGTGGGAGGTAATTTATTTTGAGGGCTGGAATTTAATTGGGAGGGAAAGTTGTTATGAGGGGAAGGAACTGATCTGTCTAGTAACCTACTAGGCTCACAGAATTTGTGTAGGATCGGGGGTCCTGAATCTGGGTGTAGATTTGTGGAAACCCAGACCTGGAGATGAAATATAAGCAAAAATGTAAAAAGTCATTTTGTTGAATGAGGAACAGAAAAGCATGTTACGTAGAACTTGGTTTGCTCATATAAATAAAATGTTTGGTATATTCACTTAAAATACAAATACAGGAAGTTAGGTCACAGAGTCCCAGCAGCCAAGGGTTGTTAGAGGGACAGCAGGCAATGTAGTTACTGTCCTGTTTTGCTGAAACAGAACAATGCGCATCCAGATCCTTATATTGGAGTTCCCCTCCACCTTTGATCACACACATTTGTGGCCTGCAGGTTTTACTTGTCTGTAGTGGCTCAATCCCCTCCTAAGTTTTAAAAAATACTGAGGCCTAAAATGGAAAAATTTTCACATGTCCTAGATGATTCTAACATGCAGCCAAGGTTAAAAACCACTGCTGTAAAACGGTGGGTCAGTGATTCCCAAACTTGGCTTTATATCACAATCACCTGGATAGCTCTTCTGAGCTCCTTATGAATAGAAATCTCTAGCCAGGAGATCACAATCAGTCATGACTGAGTATTCAATTACGAGGATAAATATACAACGTGTGGCTCAAACAGTTTAACCATCTTAATGGTCACAAATCCCAGCTGATACCTTTCAGGAAAGTACACTTTTGGTCTCTTGGTGGGTCAGGGTCACGGATCTACCCCAAATCTTCAGACCTGCTTGCCCTCTCTAAGCCTCCTGATCATGCAGGGGGAAAAACCTAACTTGTTCCTAATCTCAGCGGAGACATGCGGTGTTATCTTTGGGTCTTTCCACTCCCAGACAGGGGACAGAAAGAGTCACTACCAGGGTCTGTGAGGGCATGGGCATTTTTGATTCTTACTTTTGAACTGTATTGATGTTTTTGTATTTGTGTCTATATGATTTAGAGTGAAACTGGGAGAAGTTGTCACACATGCTCTGATGAAAGACTGTGGTCAAGGGGGGAAAAAGAAGTTAATAAGCTTTCTTGTGTATGCCTTCTGTATGTGAAAGTGCTCTGTAAACTACAAAACGCGATGCTAATATTTAGTCTTGTAGAAATGACACAATAAATGCGTGGACTTATGCACGAGAGGTGCCCCCAACTGCTTTCACCAGGTATAGCATTTATGATAAACACTCCTGCTTGCTGAGAGCGGGAGTGGAGACAGACCCAGAAATTAGGAGACTCAAACCCCAGCCTTAGCCTTAGATTTGCTGCTTGCTGGTCACACTGCCTAAGGCAAACCCCCCAATCTGTCACCTCAGTTTCCTCACCTATATATATATATATATATATATATATATATATATATATATATATATATACCTTTTCTATATACCCTTTTCTCAGGCTTTCCCACAGATCTGGGTGGGGTTACAGGTGGTGAGACATGGGATAAACATAGAAGAACAGAGGGAACCTGGATTTAGGACCTGGGTCTGAATACAGGCTGTCACTTGTTACTTGGTCTTGTGTTAAATGACCTCTCTCAGGTAAAGGGGGCAAACACCTCTTTCAGTGTTACAAGGATTAAGGTAATGATCTATCTGAAAGTATGAGGTAAGTGCCGGGTATCATGACTCTACACATGAAGGTACACAAAGAATCAAGTTCTATATAAATACAAGGCAATATTATTACATAACTCTACCTATTGCATAGTTGTAGAATTTGTTTTTCCGGGAGTAAAGGCTCAATGGTAACAAAGGTATCTTACCTTAGCCAGTTTCTTCATCCTTCTAAGTTTGCATATTCCAATACCTTTGAACTTCTAAAAAAAACAAATGAAGACCTTAGGAATCCCACTCTGCTTCCTCCCTCTCTTTTCATTTCCCTCTTGGCTCCTCTCAGAATTAGAAGGGCTCCATTATTTCTTCTAAAGACCATCCAGAAAGTGACAATGACACCCAGCTGAGCCCCCTGCTTGGGCCTGAGCAGAATGAGAGCAGAGACAAAGCGGGCATACCTCCAGGGAAGCTTTATTCTCTGATGCCTCTATCTGGGAAGGGGGCTGCTAGCAGCGTCTCACTCAAACGGAATGCAATGGCAACTGGGGTTAAGTTATGGGAAGAGCTGTTGACCTTAGCAAGGGGACACAGCCCAGCTGCGTCTGTGGCTGTCTCCATCAGTCCTCAAGTGCTTGGCCATGCAGGCTGGGAAATGGTCAGAAGAGACTCTCGTCAGAGGTCCCCAGAGCTTTACCACAACAACGTTCATGAGGTACAGATGATGAGGGAAACGAATGTTTCCTACTTCCATCCATGTTAGGAGCAGTAGATGGTTAGTAGGGTTTTTTTTTTTTTTTTAATTACCTAGGGAATGGAAAACCTATAAACGTTTATAGGTGAGTTGTTGGTGAACCGCTACCCCAAGTGGTTTCCTTAATGAGTCGCTGCTTAACCCAAAATATTAGAATACAAGGTTCAAAGCTCCGGAATTCCATCAGGCAGACCTCCACCAGTAACCTGCCCATTGCCCAAGAAATTACCAGAGTTTTCAAAAACAAAGTTAAGTGAAAAATGCCTTTCCCCCAAAGGGATCTTTATCACTGAGCTCTGTATGATCCATTTCTAAGAAAGCCACATTCCACTTCAGACACCATGACCACTTGGGGCACCAAGTGAAAAACAAAATCCTTGCCTTGAGGCCTTCGTTTTTATTTTCTTTAAATTAGCCTCTGAAATGCCCCTCTTGTGTTTTGCACTGCACTCCTGAAAACTATTACTTTTAAGGACAGAGCAGGCCTCGTTTTCACCAAGGAGGAGAAAACAGCCAAGAGGTGTCTGACTTGGAGGGGCGGGGGCAGGGGCGGGAGGTTCTCACTGGCGCCTGGAGGTCTCCCTCGTCCTCTATGTGCTCTCAACGAGATGGGTTCTGTGGTGGCGCATGAGGTGTGAGTTGGAGATGAAAGCCGCGCCGCACTTGGCGCACTCGTAGGGCTTCTCCCCGGTGTGGGTTCTCTGGTGCACGGTGAGGCTCGACCTCTGCCGGAAGGCCTTGCCACACTCGCTGCACGTGTACGGCTTCTCCCCATTATGGATCCTCTGATGAATCAGCAGGTACGAGCTGCAGGTGAAGGCCTTCCCGCACTCATTACACACATAAGGAAGGTCCCCGCTGTGAATCCTCTGGTGCACGATAAGGCAAGAGAGCTGACTGAAGGCCTTCCCGCACTCGCTGCAGTCGTAAGGTTTCTCCGCGGTGTGGATTCGCTGGTGCACAATAAGGTGTGAAAAACAACTAAAGGCTTTTCCGCACTCTTTGCACTCGTATGGCTTCTCACCAGTATGGCTTCGCTGATGCACGATAAGATTTGCGCTCTGGGTGAAGGCTTTGCCGCAGTCATTACAGGCGAAGGGCTTCTCCCCGGTGTGGATCCTCTGGTGGACAATGAGGTTTGAGCTCCGAGTAAATGTTTTCCCACACTCGTTACATTCATAGCATTTTTCTGTAATGTGGACTTTCTGGTGCCGGGCAAGTTGTGAGCTGTAACTGAAGGCTTTCTCGCATTCACTGCACTTAAAGGTTTTCTCTAAGGAGTGGATTTTTTGATGTACAGTCAGATTTGAACTCTGAGTGAAGGCTTTCCCACACTTTGAACAAACATACGGTTTCTGTCCAGTGTGGATTCGCTGATGCACAACAAGGTTTGCACTCTGAATGAAGGCCTTCCCACACTCATGACATTCGAAGGGTTTCTCTCCAGTGTGGATTCGCTGATGCACTACAAGGTTTGCGCTCTGACTAAAACCTTTCCCACACACACTACATGTAAAAGGTTTCTGCCCAGGCTGGCTTTTCTGATTTTTAACAGAGCCAGAACCAAGGCTATATCTCTCCTCAGATTTGTGACACTTCTGGTCTTCCTCTTCTTTGAAGTTTTCAGGTATGTGACAGTCCTTCACTGCCACTTGTCTGAAATCTTTCTTTTCCCTCTTTATTCTCTGCCTTTTTAACATGTTCCCTTTTTCACAGCCTTCTCCTAACTCAGGTCCTGGAGGGTCAACTTTCTGGATTCTTCCTGATATTATGAAAGGTTTTTCTGCTTCATCACATATCTCAGTTTTTGGAACCAATAACTGTGGGTTCTTGGTTTCAGCACCTGAAACAGCAAACAGAAAAAATATATGTCAGATTTTTTTGGCCTAGAAAAAGAATAGGATAGTCAAGTCATAACGGTCAGGAAGCGTGTGACTTCAGCTGTGAGCTGCAGGTCATGCAGTAACTGCACAGGGGAATCTAATGTCCAAAGACATCCTACTGCCACAGGCCAGGGCAACTCTCCAGCCAATAAGATGAGTGGGTGGGACAGGGATGTTGTGAGGCACAAACCAATACTGGGCAAGGAGGACAGCCCAGTTTGGTTGCCAGGCTAAGGCCATCACAGTCATTCAGAAAGAAGGGCAATGTCAGAGAAAGGGAATGCCTGAGCGCTGGATACAGCAAAGCCCTGAATGCGACAACAACAAAAAAAAACCCTGAAAGGCTAATCTTTTTCTGGTTATTTCTATTACTACTGCTCTGATTTCTCAATCTACTCCACTTCTCTCCCTGCAGTTTAAAACTGTTATTACATCTCCTTTTCTTCCTTCTTATCTTACTTTCTCCCTGTTACCTCTTTCCCCTACTGCCTCTCCACCCTTCCTTTCCTGGTTTTTATGTAAAAACATTTTTTGTTTGTGAAATATTCTGAATTTTTCTAGATGTATAAAGGACATAAAAATAAGTTATGCTTAAAAGCTTAAAAACTTGGCTTTAAATGTATAAACTTTAATAAATTCAATATTAATGAATACATACCAAACTGTAGATAAAACTCACAAACATTAACATCAAAATTTCCAAAGTACTTTCATGTACATTATACAATTTTATCATCAAGATGAAACTGTTCTCCTTCACTTGTATGGAAGCTAAAAAAGAGCAAGGCTGTTCTTCCTCACTGCTATATCCCTAGCACCTATCACACTGCCAGCTCCCAGGAAGCAGGCCCCCAACGAATCTTGTATTTACTGAATGAATGCACCCCAGTTTACAGAATAGGAAATGGACGTCCAGAAGAGAAAGGATTTGCTCAAGGTCAAAGAGTTATCAGAGGTAGGGCAACAACTACACTCGTGACTCCCTCTCAATTCCTAGAGCTCAGTGATCTCGCTATTACCTTTTTTTTTTTTTTTTTAATATTTATTTATTTGGCTGCACCGGGTCTTAGTTGTGGCATGTGGGATCTTCGCTGCAGCGTGCAGGGTCTTTAGTTGCGGTATGCAGGTGCTTAGTTGTGGCCTGTGGGATCTCGTTCCCTGACCAGGGTTTGAACCCGGGTCCCCTGCATTGGAGCTCAGAGTCTTAACCGCTGGACCACCAGGGAAGTCCCTCGCCATTACCTATTACAACAGAAATGGCTGGCAGAAAGGTGAGTCCTGGCTAGGAATAGCAGAGCAAGAAAACAGTGGTCATTCCTGGTGGATGGGGGCAGCTGCTGGAGTTAAGACTATAAATGACTGACTGATAAAGCAAGGAAACAGAAAAGAGGTGATACACAGGGGAATGCTCCAGAGACAATGGAGCAGAAAGCAGAAAGCGGGAAACAGAAGCTGCTGAGAGTTTGGGGAATTAAAGAAGAGACAAGAAAATGAAAGGTGGCAATCCTAGCCTTCCCTACAACACTGGTTTAAGAAAATGACTTGGCTTGCAAATGCCTGAGTAATTGGCTAGGGAGGAGAATAGGTTCAGGATATTCAGGCACAGCCCTATACTCATAGCATATGAGTACCAGAGGGGTCTTGGCAGTTATCCAGGGATTGCTTCCACAACACAGGACTCATGGCTACCACACTGTTGACCCACAGTTACATGTCACTCCTTCACAGGCACGCTGCCGCCACTGCTAGCCACACACATCCTGAGTCCCAGATTAGAGAACCAGGTGATAAGCCAGCCATCAGTAGCCTCCGTGAAGACCTAGCTTTAAACCTCATCATGGCTGATGCAAGTGCTCAAAATCCTCTGGAATCTGCACAAAGATCTTTGAAAACAGAACACCTCCAGGGCATTTCCTCAAAATATCACCACAAAAGGTGACCCTTCCTACCTTAGCCAGCTTCTCTTGCAGGCTCACCAAGCTACAATAAACACGAAGCATATGAAGAGGACATGTGTCTACACGGGTGAATAAATATGAAACGTGCTGAACAATAAATGTGATTAAAAGGTAAATTTGGAGTTCACCTGTGTTTGTCTGGTGTCTTTTTGAGACTGTGCAAAATAAGCCACTTCCTGTGACAAATGCATAGGCATCTTTCAGTATTCCTCTGTCCAGCTCTCCCTGACACTTTCAACACCTCAATACTCTGTTGCTGAGGTTAGGAGACGAGACCACCAGTCTCTGAAAAGATTTTGAGAAACCTCAATGGTCAGATTCTGAATTGGGGTTGAACCTCACCTAGACAGGTCATGTTCCCATGAGTCTCCAGTAGCTCCCTCTTGGCCAGAGTCTCTGGTAATGAGGAGCTGCCTGGGGTTGAAGCAGCAGACGCCTCCAGTGTTGGTTTCAGGACAACAGCCATGTCCCAGAACATGTTCTGACCCTAGAAACAAGCAGGCACAGGTGGGTTTATGAGGAGACTGTCACTGGGAGATGGTACAATTATAGCTTTGAGGTTGAGAATATAAGCACCTGTTCTTGGAGACCGTAAAATAAAAAATTTAAAAAAAAGAAAGAAAAGTACCAAACATTTAAAGATAAAGAAAGGAAAAGGAAGCCAGAGTCTTCCCTAATTCCCAAGATGGGGTGGGCAGAGAAGCAAGCCTGCTACCTTCCTCCTGAACACTTTGATTTCATCTCATTGTCCACTTCAGCACCCAAACCTAACTTGCCAGTAAGAGCACAACACAAGAGAGCATATGGGGAGATTTTCCAGAGTAGACTTTCCCAAGGTCTAAAGATCAAAGAAGCAAGGTTCTAATCATATTATTACAGAGAGGCTTTGGGGAACCTCAGGCCTCATTTGGCTAGTGATGGAAAAGTGTGTGTTTGAAAACATACAGCCTCACAAACTCAAATCGTGGTCTGCAGATCAGCAGAATCACCATCACCTGGGAGCTTGTGAGACCTGCAGAATCTCAGACCACACCCCAGGCCTCCTGAATCAGAATCTGAATTGTAACAAGATCCCCTCCCCCACATCCTGGTGATTCCTATGCATATTAAAGTTTGAGAAGTACAGGTTACAGTCATCAAATCCTACCTAGAATCACCTGAAGAGTTTTTTTTTAAATACAGAGTTCTGGGTCCCATCCCCCAGAGATACTGGTTTAACTGACATGAGGTAGGGCGTGGGTATCATGATTTTATAAGAAGCTCCCCAGGTAATTGCAAACTGTAGCACAGTTTGAGAAGCACTGGGTTATAGAAAGTAGAGTGTCACATCAATAAAATAATATAATGTTTCAATTATACTGCAAAAGACTAGAGGCCAGAGCCCTCACCAGACAACAAGACTACAGATGTGGGAGCAGAGGGATAGGGTCCCCTCTGAAATCACTTGAGATCTTTAGCTGTCTGCTGTCTCCTTCCTCCTTCCTCCTTCCTCCCAGACCATTGTTTACCTTTTCCTCCTGTTCTGATACATCGAGGCCTGTCTGAGGACACTCCCCCGGAGCCCAGACTTTGATGTTTTCAGAGTGCACTTGTTGGCTGGATGCCTGACCCACGAAGGTTTCCTCCTCTTCCTCCTCCTTTTTCACTGTCACTGGGCCCCAAGGGGCCAGGGTCATGGCCTCTCTCAATTCTGTAGTCATCCTCTCTGCTCAGCAGGGGAACTCCTATAGCTGGGGGCTGCCCAGCAGAAGTCAAGCCCCATGTAATCTTTAAGTCTCAAAAGCTTCTTCTTGAGTTTCTTCCCGGGGCCTGGATGAGTAATGTCTACTAAGAAATCAGAAAACACTGTTAGCAGTAGAGGAGGTCTGCCTGGATGCCACCAAGCCCACAAGCCAATGTCACCAGTGTCGAGGCAGCAGCCACGAGAGCTACAGGGTCTGCTCTACTCAAGAGGATGGAAGGAGTTGTACTGTATACAAGCGATTTATCCCCACAATAATCACATTACAAACACCTTTATATAATATTTATTGATTTCCCCCGATTATAAAGTTAATACGTTTTAATGGTAAAAACTTAAAAAATACATAAAATGATTAAGAAAAATTACCCCTGGTTCATCTCCAAAGAGATAATCGCTGTTTATTAAAGAATTTAAGATATTTCTTTTAAGGAAAAAACCTCCAACCATACTGACAATTATGACTTACATTTCTTAACTATGGTTTCTTTTTAAGAAAGGACATTACAATGCAAAGTTTTTCGTTTGCTTGGTTGGCTTTTTTAAATCACCAAGGACAACAGCATGAACAAAAGACTGCAACCTGAACTGTTTGCTTTTTGAACTCAATTTCTATGTTTCACAATAGTCTTAGGTAGATGTTTCAATATAAGTACATATAGCACCACCTCCTTCTACCATGGTACTCTTAAGTTACAGCTACATTATAATTCACTTAAACAGCCCCTATTTATTTATTTTAAAGTGTTTATTTATTTGGTTGTGCCAGGTCTTAGTTGCGGCTCGCTGATTCCTTAGTTGTGTCATGAAAACTCTTAGTTGCAGCATGCATGTGGAATCTAGTTCCCTGACCAGGGATCGAACCCGGGCCCCCTAACCACTGCGCCACCAGGGAAGTCCCCAGCCCCTATTTATTAGCCACTGCTTTAGTAAAAGGACTTTTGTTTCCAGTTTATTTTCTTAATAATTGTTAAGATTCTTTTCATGCAAATAGTTTTTTTCTGCTGCTGAGTTATTCCTTTACAATAGTGGGATTACTGATTGAAGGATTTTATGAGTGACATGTATTGCCAAATTGCTTTCTTTTCTTTTCTATTTTATTTTTAAAAATATTTATTTATTTGGCTGCGCCGGGTCTTCATTGCAACATGCAGGATCTTTTAGTTGCAGCATGCAGGATCTAGTTCCCTGACCAGGGATCAACCCGGGCCCCCTGCATTGGGAGCGAGGAATTTTAACCACTGAACCACCAGGGAAGTTCCCCAAATTGCTTTCTAAAAGGACTGCACCAAATCATACCACCACCAACTTAACAGTACCCCTGTATCATAGCCAAACCAACAGATTTTTTTAAAATTTGTGAGTAAAATAACCTTACCATTTTAGTTGATTATGAAGAAACTGAAATTTTCCTATTCCCCTTTAGATGTCTTATTAGGAAAAAAAGTGCTACATTTCATTAAGTCCCTTTTTGCTGTTACTGAAGTGATCACATACTTTATCCTACATTAACGTACTGGCAAGTTAATGTATACACTGCATCTCTTCAATAATGCAATATTTTCAGTCCTGCAACACATCTTTAATTCTGGAGAATTATTCTTTCCATGACTATCTGAATTCTACCAGGGAAGAAGGCCCTTAACACTCGTTTCACCTATCTATACGCAAGATTGCCTACTTTGAGTATTGTCATCAGATTGCTGATCAAACTCTAATCGGCCTCCAGCCCTAGACAGCAAAGTCTCCTAACAAGGGTTTCCTTTCAATGTCCTTTCCCTAGTTCCAAACGTGGCAACGCATCTCCTCCTTCTCCAGGCCCCACGCAGCCCTGTTGCGGGGTCGACCCTGGCCCCTGGGGCGGTCCGTGTCCAACCTCCCGCGGGCTAGGCACCCCCATAAGTAGGCGAGAGCCGAGTTTCCGAGGTGGCGGGGCGCGGAGCCGCCTCCGGACAGACAGGGCTGGGATCCCCGAGGGGAGGACGGGGCTACCGGCCCCTGGGATGGCCGCTCCCTCACCACCGACGTTCGCGCCCAAGCCACGCCAACCCCGCTCACCGTGCGCGGAGAAGAAGCCCGGCCGGAGCTCGCGGGCCCTGGAGCAGAAAGCGAGCGGCCGCGACCCCTGCGCCTACCGGCGCGAGAACAATGACCGGACAGGAAGTGCCTGGGGACGGGCTTCCGGCTCCCCAAGTCGCCAGGCCAGCCTCTCTAGGAATCTCGGAGGTGCTGTCTTCTCGTTGGGTGTCCAATATCGCTACCGACCAGTAATGGGGGCAAAAGCGCTTAGAGGAAGAGTGCAGGTGGATTGGGGAACTGAGCCTCAGAGCGCGGGGCATCCCTAGGCCGGGTAAGGCCACTTAACCGAGGCGCGCACCCGACAGCCTGAAGCTACAAAGCATCCATCTGTGGAAGGCCCTGATAATTTTGCCCTAAACGCTCTGGAAATAACAAACAGTACAGAGAATGGTACAACGAATGCCTGTATCCTCCTTCTGTACTCAACAATTAACACTTGGCTATGTTTGCCTTACCTCTCTATATACTAAAGACATTTTTTTAAGTTGTAATCATCAAAACACTTCATTCCAAATACTTCAATATGCATCCTTCAGTAATAAGAATAATCTCCAAACTAACAATACCATCATTACAGGTAGGAAAATTAACAATAATTCCGTGAAACCATCTAATAACCATTTTCAAATTTCCAACTGTCCTAAAATATATATTTCATAATTTTGTTTTTCCAAATCAGTTTCACACACTGCATTTGGTACGGCTCTTCAGTTTTGCTTTTTATTTTGAATTTACAGATTCACAGAAAGTTGCAAAGATAATACCCTTCAACTAGTTTCCCCCAATGGGTACATCTTACATAGTCTAATATTAAAAAATCAGGAAATTGATATTGGTACAATGTGTGTACATTTTGTCATTTTATCATGTGTAGATTTGTGTAACCACCATCACAATCAAGATACACAACTGTTCCAACACCACCAAGGCCTCCCTAAGTGCTACCCCTCCCTCTTCCCCTGCTCCCTCCCACTATCCCCAACCTCTGGCAACCACGTATCTGTATACTTTCATCTGTATACTTTTGTCAATTTAGAATATTATATAAATCTGGCCATACATTTCAGATTGGATTTTTTTCACTCAGCATAATTCTCTTGGAATACACTTGAGTCACTGCAGGTATCAATAGGTCATTCCATTTTATTGCAGAGTAGTATTACATGGTATAGATATAGTTTGTTTTAACCACCAGTCAGATCTTGACTATTACAAATAAAACTGATTTTAACAGTCACGTACAAGTTTTTTTGTGAACACGAGTTTTCATTTATCTGGGATAAATGCTCAGAAGTGCAAATACTGGGTATATGGCAAGTGCATGTTTGGTTTTATAGGAAACTGCCAAATTATTCCCCAGAGTGGCTGTAACATTTCTCATTCCTGGCAATGTAAAAGATTCAGTTCCTTTGCATCCTTGCCAGCATTTGGTGTTAAAACTTTTTTTAAAAAGCTGATAGCTGTGCAGATTTTTTTGTGTGTGTGTGGTTCGCGGGCCTCTCACTGCCGTGGTCTCCCGCCGCGGAGCACAGGCTCCGGACGCGCAGGCCCAGCGGCCATGGCTCACAGGCCCAGCCGCTCCGCGACATGTGGGATCTTCCCGGACCGGGGCACGAACGCGCGTCCCCTGCATCGGCAGGCGGACTCTCAACCACTGCGCCACCAGGGAAGCCCTGTGCAGATTTTTAACTTGCATTTCCCTAATGGCTAATGTTGTTGAACGTCTTTTCATTTGCCATAAATATCTGTTCATGTCTTTTGCCCGTTTTCTAATTGGATCTATTTATTACTGCTGAGTTTTGAGAATTCTTTAGTCTAGATACAAATCCTGTGTTGCATATATGATTTGCAAACATTTTCTCCCAGTCTGTAATGCTTTTTCATCCTCTTTAAAGAGTCTTTTGGAGAGAAAATTTTAATTTTGACGAGGTTCAACTTATTTTTTTCCTTTTATGGAGCATGCTTTTGATATGTCTAAGAATTCTTTGCTTAGTCTTAGTTCCTGCTGTGATTTTTATTTTTTGCCTATGGCTATCCAATTGCTGCAGCATTTGTTGAAAGGCTATCTCTCCTCTACTGAATTGCTTTTGCACCTGTCAAAAATCCACTGGGCATCTGTGAGTCTATTCCTGGCTCAGTATCTTATGGCTCTTTAGTATCTTTTAAAAACAACCCTCTCCTCCACTTTTTATACCTTTCATTATGGAAAATTTCATACATATACAAAAGCAGTACAATGAACTCTCAATATTCACCCAGCATTAACAATTATCACCCCTCCCTTTTTCATCGTATCTTTTTGAAGAATCCAGTTTTCTTTTTGTTTTTCTTTTTTGGCCGTGCCGCTTGGCTTGTGGGATCTTAGTTCCCCGACCAGAGATCAAACCTGCGCCCTCAGCAGTGAAAGCAAGGAGTCCTAATGACTGGACCGCCAGGGGATTCTCCCAATTTTCTTACACAATATCCCATGTTTTAAACTTGTTTCTCATGGTGTCTTTTATCTTGCTCCTCTGCCTCCTGTACTTCCTGTAAACTGGCAATCAGGTCTAAGAAGCTTGATAAATTCAGGTTATACTTTTGGCTTTATTGCATTACATGTGGAGAGGCACATTATGTGAGTTGTCCCAGTCTTCGCAATGTTACATTTTGTTAAACTGATTAAGAGGTAAATGCCAACTCTCTTCATTGTTAAAGTACATCTTTCCCTGTGTAATTATTACGTAATCCGGGGTGATTCTTCTGTATGGACATAAAGCATCTTCATATTCATTACCTCATAACAACTTGGTGAGGTAGATATTCTTCCTTCTGTTTAACAGATAAGGAAATCGAGGCTCCAAGAAATGAAGGCATTTGTCCAAGGAAGAGTGGCAGAATCTGACTCATAGGGTCTTCAGACTTTTAACCTGGACCCCTTCCAGTTTTCACTCTTGGTCCTTTCAGTCTAATGAGGAGCCAGCCCTCAAGGAACTTTGGGGTTGAATTAATAACACTTATTATAATCAACACACCACTTCAATGCTGCTAGTATTAGAAAACACAATCCTAATATTAAGGTATTTATACTCCAGTGACAGGACTGGAGTTCTGAGAATTACAACATAAAATTATCAAATAAAGAATATAGGAAGAAATAAATTTACAAATGTACAAAAGGGTACAGACTGAATGAATGATTGGTTCACTGGGAGTAAATGGGCCTGACCACTCAGAGGTGGATTCTGAATTGGTTTAATCAGAGCTTTGAAGGGCTTGGCTCTGTGTAAAAAAACTTATGTAGTAAGTTGAGTGCTGGGACAGAATGTTGTTTCTTAAGTAACAAGCTATTTGTATGTCAGTAATGATGAAATGCTGATTAGAATTCAGAATGACAGGAGCAGGGATAATCAGCTCAAGGGGTGGGGTTAAGGATTTTTTCCTGTCGACAAGGAAAGCAACGTAGGACTGTCCTTCCATTTTGACACTCTACGTCCATTAGTTTTAAAATCCAAAGGTTGAAAAATAAATTGTTTTTCTTGGCATCATACTAATAGCTGGACATACTATTTAATAAGCCAATATTTTTTCCATTAAAACAAACTAATATATTATCTCCCTTAGACATTTAAAAAGCTGTTTTAAAAAGGTCTTTTTAAAGTACAAAATTCCAAAGTTAGCTATCCACCATACTTCCTCTTACTATAAAAATGAATCTTTTGAGGTGCATTAAGTCCTAATATTAACTTAATGAACAAATGTTACATTATGCCATGTTCTAGATTTTGTTCTAGATCATGTTCTTTTATCCAACTTTATTGACAACTAAATTGTTTCATAACGTACTTTCACATGATCCTTTTACTGAATGCTCACAACAATGCTATGAAGTAGGCATTATACCAATATTTGACTGACAGAGAAACTGAGACTTAGAGGCTGACTTAACATCACAGAGCTAGTAAGAGAAAGAGCCAGGACCCAAACCTAGGTTTTCTGATTCCAAATCCAGTGTACTTAAGTTGTCCTCAAACAGCAGACTCTTGCCCACCCAACTTCATGTTTGATATGTCTTAATCATACTGTCTGTAGAAACTTTCTCTAGCAGTAATACTATCTTTAAAATGTACAATGTATATAGACCTTTTCAAAAATGTACACTTTTTAATACCAAGATATTTTTGCTGTCATTTATAATGACACCATTACATCTTATAAAACATAACCCAATTTCTTCAGAATCTGTGATCGCTCCAAGGTCCTTTTCCAGGTTCATAACAAATGGTTTGGGACAGAGTATTTAACTAGAATTTGGCTTACGTTTCTGTAGTCTTGAAAGTCTAGATTAACTTTCTTCCTCATGCAACATACTTGTCTATAAAGGGGTGATCATGATTTTTTTTCCTTATAAAAACCATATGCTGCCATTTATCCAACAGTTACTTAAGTAGGCAGGGATTCTATTCCAGTTGACACATAATACTAGATTTTCTGAATCTGTGTCTTGGACTCATTGGCATTTTGGAGCCAAGAGAATTCCTCCACAGAATGGATTTTTTGTTGAAGATGAAGGTTTGAAGTCTGAGAGAATTCTTTTTCAGACTCATCACATTCACAGTTTTTTTCATCTGTATGAATTTTCTGATGTACGGTAAGGTTTTTTCTTTGCCTAAAAACTTTACTACAATCATTACACCCATATGGTTTCTCCCCTGTGTGGATTCTCTGGTGGCCAACTAAATTCCTCTTAGAAGTAAAAGATTTTCTACACTTCTCACACTCATATGGTTTTTCCCCAGTGTGCATTCTCTGATGTACAACAAGGTTTTTATTCTGACTGAAATCTTTTCCACACTCATTACATTTATAAGGTTTCTCTCCAGTATGGATTCTTTGATGTACCATAAGATTTCTACTAGAGGTAAGGACTTTTCTACATATATGACATTCATAGGTTTTTTCCCCACTGTGAATTCTTTGATGTTCAATAAGATTTCTGTTGTAAGTAAAGCCCTTCCCACACTCATTACATGCATAGGGCTTCTCACCAGTGTGGATTCTCTGATGGGCTATAAGGTTTGAGCGGTAACTGAAGACTTTCCCACAGTCATTACATTTATAAGACTTTTCCCTTGTGTGAATCCTCTGATGGCCAATGAGGCTTTTCTTCAGAATGAAGCATTTGCCACACTCATTACACTCATAGGGTTTCTCACCACTGTGGATTCTCTTATGTTCAATGAGGTTTCTGTTAGAGCTGAAAGCTCTACCACACTCACTGCATTCAAAGGGCTTTTCCCCAGTGTGGATTCTCCGATGTACGAGCAGGCTTGAATTGTAACTGAAAGCCTTCCCACAATCTTCACATTTGTAGGCTTTCTCCTGTGTATGGAGCTTCTGATGGACCATGAAACTCTTGCTCATAATGAAGGTTTTTCCACATTCTCGACATTCATAGGGCTTTTCCCCATTGTGGAGTCTCTCATGGTCAACGAGGTTTCTGTTAGAACCAAAGACCTTGCCACAGTCTTTACATTCATAGAGATTCTCTCCTGTGTGGAACCTTTGATGTAAAATGAGGCTCTTTTTCAGAATGAAAACTTTCCCACATTCATTACATTCGTAGGGCTTCTCCCCATTGTGGAGTCTCTGATGGTCAAAAAGGTAAGCACTCTGTGTAAAGGCTTTCCCACATTCAGTACATTTATAAGGCTTCTCTCTGCTATGCATCCTCTTATGGTCAATGAGGCTTGACTTAGAAGTGAAAATCTTCCCACATTTTTTACAACCAAAGGTCTTCTTTTCTGTGTGAACTCTCTGGTGTAAGAGGAGGCTTTTGCTTCGAATGAAAACTTTTCCACATTCTTTACATTTATATGGGTTCTCTGTGCTGTGGAGCCGCTGATGGTCAACAAGGTAAGTGGTCTGGGCAAAGGTTTTTCCACATTCGTCACATTTATAGGGTTTTTCCCCAGAGTGGATTCTCTGGTGCAGAATGAGGCTCTTCTTCAGAATGAAAGCTTTCTG
This sequence comes from Mesoplodon mirus, assembly GCF_964341445.2. Lineage (NCBI taxonomy): Eukaryota > Metazoa > Chordata > Mammalia > Artiodactyla > Ziphiidae > Mesoplodon > Mesoplodon mirus. The sequence continues at coordinate 47,760,333 of NC_138988.1, read as the reverse complement.
ACACTTGTTACATTTATAAGGTTCTTCTCCTTTGTGGAGCCGCTGGTGATCAATGAGGTAAGCATTTTGAGAGAAAACTTTGCCACACTCATTACATTTATAAGGTCTCTCCCCAGAATGGCGCCTTAGATGTATAATAAGGCCTGAGTGCCTATAGAAGCCCTTTCCACACTCCTTACATTTATAAGGTTTCTCCCCAGTGTGGATTCTCTGATGGTTTAGAAGGTAAGCACTTTGAGAGAAGGCTTTCCCACATTCATTACATTTATAAGGTTTCTCCCCAGAATGGTTCCGTAAATGCATTAGAAGGCTTGAGCGCTGAATAAAGCCTTTTCCACACTCCTTACACTTATGAGGTTTCTCCCCAGTATGGATCCTCCGATGGTTTATAAGATGAGAGATTTTATTGAAATGTTTACAACATATATCACACTTATAAAGCTTCTTTCCTTCAGTGCCTATTAAACTTTCAGAAAAAGCTGAATCTGAAGTTAAGCTTTCTCTAAATTCCTTCCACTTTTGGCCTCGTTTTTCTGGTGGAGTCATTTTCTTCTTTTCTCGTTCACACAGGGAAACTTTCTTCAGTGTATCTCTTTCCCTTGTTTCATTTCCCCACTGACTTGCTAAAACTTGCCATTCATACTCTTCCTCAAAGTCAAGAACCTGGGGAACACTTCCTTGAAGTCTTTTTGATGTTCCTTTCTGAGAATCTGCTCTTTGAGATAGGCTTGACTTTGATGTCACCTCCTCATTCTCAGTCATGGTCTCCCACTCTGGTAAAAGGAATTAAAAATGCAAATATTATCGTATCCCTGTGTTAGTGAGAACAAGATCTTCAAATGACTTTGAAACAAGCCAGAAGGAAACTTTTATATGCATACAAAAAGGAAAAGATTTTTGTTAAATGAGGGTACAAAGCAGAATGCTAGTGACAGAATGTTGTAAATGGATTAACATAAAATTCATTCTGAGATACTTCTAAGCTCTTTGCCTTCAGGGAGCAGATGGAAACATAGAAAGGATTCTGAAAAAACAGATGTAAGGAAGAACCAGAGAAAGAACATGGGATCTTTTGTAGGTGGTTCACACCTGAGGCTCAAGAAGTTGGACGGGACAAAAAGAAACAATTGGCTTATAAAGAGCTGTCTTTTTATTTTCTTCTTGCTAGGAAGATGGGAACTCTAAAAGAAAGAAAATATACCTAAAAACTTGAAAGGCAATCTTTAATTTTTGAAGTCAAGTGTATAAACACTTTTTAATTACTTGAAAGCAATTAACCTACAGGGAAAAAAAATCCATGAAAAAGCAACTTAATGCTTAGAATTCTCCTTCCAAAATTGAGTAACAGAATTTTAAAGTTCATTTCACAAAAATATCAGGTCTAGGTTAGACTCCCTCGCTTAATTAAATATAAAAGAGAAGAAATACAGAACAAAATGAAAAAATATAGACATTAAAAACCATGAAAACATCTATAAAATAATGAGGCTAAACTAGTTAACCTCCTTTCTACTCTAACATTCTCAAATATTTTAAAATGTGAAATTATATATATTTTAAATGTTTTGGAAACTTATTTTCAGCATCCAAATGTGAGAAAAATTATGAACTAGTTCCCCAAATTATCTAATAAGTAAAATTATGTAAATAATAGTAACATTATCTTCTATTTGAGTATAAAAACACTATTCTTCTACCTAAATAGAGAGAAAAGACATGGGAAAGGAGAGTAACTATTTTACTCTATTATGAACTTCTTTAAGTTTATGAGAGTGTGAAAATGGAAAACATCCAATAAATGTTAAAGTGAACTACATTCTTAGATCAGGTCCTCATACCTCATCTCAACTGTCCCTCTCTCTGGATTTTGGGCAGGACTGCCCATCACACTACACTGCTTCACTTGGCAGTAGGGATGGGCATGTGTCCTAGGCCTATCCAATACCAGTACTCCAGTTTCCTTGTCCACAGTGATTGTATCAAGACTGGTTTCACAATTTAAGCAGGATGCTGGTGGAAAGGAAGGTTCTCTTTCTTTAAGGAAGTAGAAGTGTTTTAAGGAATATAAGTGTTGCAAGTGGTTAAACTGAGATGGAAAATGGTTAAGAAATGAGCAACTTTTATATATACAGTAGCTAATTAGCTGGTTAAATGATCTGAAATTTTAGTATAGAAATCAGACTATGTATGGGAAAAATATCAGAATGAGAGAGGAAGCTGGTTACTTTCTGCAACCTTTGGTGAAGGCTGCAAGAAAAAGACAGGGTTCCCTACCTCCAATACTGCCCACTCCTCTAATCCATGTCCACTCCATTGCTAATTATCTTTCCAATAAGTATATTTGATCATGTCACTCACCTGCTCAAAACAAATAACTCTTCACTGCTTATAGGATAAAGCACAAATGACTAGAACAGCCCAAGAGCTGCCTTCACCCTATATCTGCCTATTTTTCTGGCTTCACTTCTTGTTAGTACCCTTTATGCCCAGAGATTCTAGGCATGGAAAACTACATAGAGATGCCCAAACATGTCATGTTTTTGCTTGCTTCTCTATCACTGCCCTTGCCCCTTTCTCTTCCCGAATTGCTCTTCCTCGTCCCAATTTGCTACCTGCCCAAACCTACAGCCTTAAAAACTAAGTACAAAAGTCACCCCCTGCCCCCAGAATTACCACTGATCTTACATAAATAAAAAAAGGATTATAAAGGAATACCATGAATGATTCTGTGCCAATAAATTGAACAACTTAAGATGAAATGGCTAAAATCGTAGAAAGACACAAACTACTAAAATTGACTCAAGAAGACATAGAAAATCTGAATAGTTCTATAATAAGTAAAGAAATTAAATCAGTAACCAAAAAACTACCCACAAAGAAAAGCCCAGGCCCAGACTGTATCACTGCTGAATTCTACCAAACATGAAAAGAACACCAATTCTTCACAAACTCTTCCAATAAATAGGAAAGGTGGGAACACTTCCCAACTCATTCTGTGAGACCAGTATTAACTAGATACCAAAACCAGGCAAAGATATGACAAAAAAAGAGAAAACTACAAACATATCTTATGAATAAAGACATAAGAATCCTCAACAAAGTATTAGCTAACTGAATCCAGCAACATATAAAAAAGAATTATACACTATGACCAAGTGGGATTTATCACAGGAATGCAAATGCTGGTATAACATCAGATAATCAATTAATGTAATATACCATATCAACTGTATAAGGGACAAAACTCACACAATCATCTCACAGATACAGAAAAAGTATTTGGCAAAGTCCAAAACTCCTTCATGATAAGAACACTCAACAAAGTAGGAATAGAAGGGAACTTCCTAAAACCTAATACAGGACACCTACAAAAAATTTAAAGCTAACATCATACTTAATGGTGAATGACTGAATGCTTTCCCTCTAGGAGCAGGAACAAGAAAAGGATGTCTGCTCCTGCCACTTCTATGCAACAGTACTGGAGGCTCTAGCCAGGTCAACGGGGCAAAAGAAAGAAATAAAAGGCACCCAGATTGGAAAGGAAGACATAAAACTATCTCTGTTTGCAAAATTTGTATATAGAAAATCCTAAAGAATCTACCAAAAAACTATCAGAACTAAGTAAGTTCAGCAAGGTTGTAGGATAAATATCAATATACAAAAATCAGTGGTATTTCTGTACATTAGCACTGAACAATCAAAAAACAGGAAATTAAGAAATAATAGCATCCAGGAATTCCCTGGTTGTCCAGTTAGGACTTGGTGCTTTCACTGCCAGAGCCCAGGTTCAATCCCTGGTTGGGGAACTAAGATCCTGCAAGCCACACGGTGCAGCCAAAAAAAAAGAGACCAATATTCCAAGTTAAATGGGCAAAGAACAGTACTAGGTAGTTCATGACATATGAAAAGATACTCAACCTGACTAGTAATGAGGGTGCTCATGAAACCAAATTGAAACAGCAATGAGATTTCATTTTTTCACCCTCTGTAAATCCTTCCCTAAACCACCCACCCCTCCCCCACCCTCCCAGTTCTTCCATTTAACCAAGCTCCTATGTGCTCCTGCACTCATGCATACTTTTATTATATAACATTTGTCACACTGTATTGTAATTATTTGTGTAAATGTCTTTTACTCCAATTTGAATGTACTTTATGGCAGGGGCTAAGCTTGATGTGGGAGATACTTAATATTTCTTGAATAATTGCCTTCAAATCCTATTCCAATCTCTTAAATGAACATATACACGTCTTTTACATATTGAAGAAGTATGTGCAAGCTATCTGGGAGTCTGCTTTTCTACCAGCTTATCAATGCACAGAAACTGAGTGCACAAAACTGTCAAATATGATAGTGTCACAGTCTACCCCAGGTCAAAACACCATGGGCTGTGTAGTACTTTCTCTGTCTGGGGGAATTTGGTCGTGCCCAACTTTTAAACATTATAAATCCTTCGCGGGGACTAGATTCTTTAGACACATTACTTATTTTCCCTCTTTCTGAACCATTTCCTTAAGGTAGCCTCCTCAAGTCAGAATTACTAGGTCAAAGAGCATAAACACCTTGGTATCTGCTTGCCCAAAGCCCTAACAGCATTGCAGTTAGAGCATATCTTACTTATTAAAGTTGATTCAAACTTCTCTTCCCTTAAAAGAGTTGGAATAAATAAGGAATTACATTTTCTTCTTCTTTTTTAAATTTAACTCCTACACCCATCTGGAATTTATTTTGGCTTACAGCGTGAGGTATGGATCCATGGTGAGTGCTTTTCATAAAATTAATCAATTAACCCATAAAGCAGGTTTTAAAGTTCTTCAAAGAAAAGATGAATTATTGAGTAAATAGCATTAGAACTACTGAAAGCCACTTGGGTTAAAAAAAAAAAAAAACAGGCTTCCCTTGTGGCGCAGTGGTTGAGAGTCCGCCTGCCGATGCAGGGGATGCGGGTTCGTGCCCCGGTCCGGGAAGATCCCACATGCCACGGAGCAGCTGGGCCCGTGAGCCATGGCGGCTGAGCCTGCGCGTCCGGAGCCTGTGCTCCGCAACGGGAGAGGCCACAACAGTAAGAGGCCCGCGTACCTCAAAAAAAAAAAAAAAAAAACCAAGCAAACATATACAAACTGGATTCCTATATCATTCTGCAAAACAAGATAAACTTTATTTATTTTATTTTTTATTTTTTTATTTTTTTGCAGTACACAGGCCTCTCCCTGTTGTGGCCTCTTCCGTTGTGGAGCACAGGCTCCGGATGCGCAGGCTCAGCGGCCATGGCTCACGGGCCCAGCCGCTCCGTGGCATGTGGGATCTTCCCGGACGGGGGCACGAACCCGCGTCCCCTGCATCGGCAGGCAGACTCTCGACCACTGCGCCACCAGGGAAGCTCTAAGATAAACTTTAGATGGACTAAAGCTTAAATGTAAAAATGAAACAATGAAAATGTCTGAAGAAAATACAGGTGATTTTAAAACTAATAATTTTATGGAGAAGGAGACCACAAAGGAAAATATTGCTGTTTGACTACATGAAAGATTTTCTAAGACTTAAAAAATAATGATAATAATAATACCACTGAAAGGCAAACAAATGGGAAAATGTGCAACATGTGACAAAGGGTTAGCAGTTCTAATAAATAAAATATGTAGAAAAGATATGAATAAGCAGAAAATGACCAATAAACATGATAACACTAATAATCAAAGAAATGAAAGAAAAATAAACAAAAGATAGTATTCTTCATCTAGCTAGCAAAGTTTTAAAACAGTGACCAGGGCTTCCCTGGTGGTGCAGTGGTTAAGAGTCCGCCTGCTAATACAGGGCACACGGGTTCGAGCCCTGGTCTTGGAAGATCCCACAAGCTGCGGAGCAACTGGGCCCTGGGCCCATGCGCTATAACTGAGCCTGCGCTCTGGAGCCCATGAGCCATAGCTAATGAAGCCCGTGTGCCTAGAGCCCATGCTCTGCAACGGGAGAGGCCACCGCAATGAGAGGCCCGCGCACCTCAATGAAGAGCAGCCTCCGCTCGCCGCAACTAGAGAAAGCCCGTGTGCAGCAACAAAGACCCAACGCAGCCAAAACAAAATAAAAAAATTTAAAAAACCCCAAAAAACAGTGACCAAATCATAAACACATACAGGGGAAATGGGTCCTCTTGTACTCTTTTTGTATAAGTGTAAATTGGTACATCACTGATAGAAAGCAGTTTGGGAATATGTATCAAAATATAAAATCTACAAAATGTTTTAGCACCACACCATAGCTGAGACACTAAAAGACATATTCTCATATATGTAAAAATATACAGTATAAATTACTATGAACAATAAAAAATTTACTAAGGTTGCTGGGTACAAAATTAATATACAAAAATTAAATATTTTTATGTATGCAAACAATGATCAATTAGAAAACATCAGAAAAGTTTCCTATTTCAAAGAATCAATGTAACCAGAATATGTAAGATCTACCTGATTTAAAACAGGCCTGAAACAGAAAAAGGCAGTATGAACAAATGGAACGATATGTAATGTTCTTGAATAGAAATTCAGTATCATAAAGCTGTCAATGTAAAGCATGATACTCAGACAACGAAATACAAAGCTACTTCCTTCATGGCCTTTCCTAATCCCCAGGAACGGTACTGGTTGCTTTGTCTTCTTCATTTCCATCTCAAGAGGCTTACGTCACTCTATTACCAATTATTTTACTCTGCCTTGTTTATTCTTTTTATGTTCATCTCCCAAATCATGCTACTTAAGGGCAGAATCACGTCATTTCCATAGTTGCCATTACATGGTAGGTGTTTAATGTTTGTTGGGAACATAAATGGCTAACAGTTTTTAAAAAAATACTCTGTTATTAATAAAAGAAATCCACTTGAGAATAGATATTATAACTTAAAAAATTATATTAACAATAATTTAAAAGAATGGGACTACTCAGCAGCAATGAAGGCAGAGCCAAAGGAGTGGTTCTTACGTACAGCTGGTAAGAGCAGAGAGGACTGAGATCACTATGGAAAGCAGTTTGGCAGTATGAAGCAAGAGCCTTAAAACAATTCAAACACTTAGGCCTAGTAACTCTACTTCTAAAAAAAATGAGAAATAAAAAAAACAAAAACAGGGGCTTCCCTGGTGGCGCAGTGGTTGAGAGTCCGCCTGCTGATGCAGGGGATATGGGTTCATGCCCCGGTCCGGAAGGATCCCACATGCCGCAGAGCGGCTGGGGCCGTGAGCCATGGCCGCTGAGCCTGCACGTCTGGAGCCTGGGCTCCGCAACGGGAGAGGCCACAACAGTGAGAGGCCCGCGTACCACACACACACACACAAAAAACCTTAGGCATAGAGATAGATTATTATTATGGCAATTATTTAAAATAAAGAAATGGCTAACTAAATTATGACACAAATTACGTAGCCAATACAGATAATTGTTGCAAAGAATTTGTGATAATACGAGAGTGAGGTGACTGCAAAGAACACAAGCTATAAAACTATATATATTCATAAATAAACACTCTCAAAACAATGTAAAAAACCTCAAACACACAAAAAAAGCCAGAAAGGTAATATATCAAAATTCTGATAGTAGCTGTTTGCAAATAGTGGGTTAAAAAAATTTTTTTTTCTCCTAATAGTCTGTGTTTTCCAAAATAAGTATGCTATACTATGTTCATAATCAGAAAAACAAAAGCTGGGACTTTCCTGGTGGTCCAGTGGTTAAGAACCTGCACTTCCACTGTAGGGGGAAGAAAAAAAGAAAAGAAAAACAAACAAAAGCTGATGAAGTTGGGGGGGAGGGAGACACAAGAGGGAAGAGATATGGGAACATATGTATATGTAAAACTGATTCACTTTGTTATAAAGCAGAAACTAACACACCACTGTAAAGCAATTATACTCCAATAAAAACGTTAAAAAAAAAAAAAGCTGATGAAGTCAAGGTAAGAATTATGGGAAGAAAGTGTCCTTACCTAAGGAAGTCACATTTCCATAATTCTCCAGCATCACATCCCAGTACAAAGCCCTCTGAATTGGGCCCAGACATGCCCATTCCTCTGAAGTGAAGCATACTGATACTTCCTCAAACATCACCAATTCCTGAAATAACAGGTATGTGTGAGATTATCCATGCCCAGGAAGCTCCCCTACTGAAAGGTCCCTTTCACTTCTGGGGAAGACATGTTGTGAGGGCATGAGGTGGGCAAAGGATATCAGGGAGACATAGGAGACCCCACATGAAGTCTGCCTTCCAATAGCATGGACCTTGATTTAGAGATGGGAGCTGACTGGACACCCAAGCCCAAGGATGAGAGATACTCCAGCCATAATTAGGATACTTCAGCCACAATGAGATAGTGAAGATAGGATCTTAGGAAGAAAAGAGGATGCAAATCTTACCTGGGGCTGGGCTGTCAGGAGCATGAGAGCCATTAATTGATTTCTTGGGTTCTCTTCCTGGGAAAGGGCAGAAGCTTCAGGGGCAGGAGAATCTGAAGGAGAAAAAGCTGCATATGAGGTAACTGTTGTTCCTGCCCACTACTCCAAGTCCAATATCTTTATCTTCTATAAACAAGGAATTCAGAAAGACACAGAGCTCCCAGAACTAGGCAACGATGGCTATAAAATGACCTACAAATCTTTTCTGATCCCCACGTGCAGGGCTGGAATAGCACAAAGAATAGCAATAGAATGGATAAAGGGGGACTTCCCTGGTGGCGCAGTGGATAAGACTCCGTGCTCCCAATGCAGGGGGCCCGGGTTCGATCCCTGGTCAGGGAACTAGATCCCACATGCATGCTGCAATTAAGAGTTCACATGCCACAACTAAGGAGCTGGGGAGTCTCAACTAAGGAGCCCCACGAGCCACAACTAAGGAGCCCCACGAGCCACAAATAAGACCCAGCGTAACCAAACTAAAAAAAATTTTTTTAATTAAAAAAAAAAAAGGGCTTCCCTGGTGCTGCAGTGGTTAAGAATCTGCCTGCCAATGCAGGGGACATGGGTTCAAGCCCTGGTCCCGGAAGATCACACATGCCACGGAGCAACTAAGCTCATGTGCCACTACTACTGAGCCTGCGCTCTAGAGTCTGTGAGCCACAACTACTGAGCCCGCATGCTGCTACTACTGAAGCCCACGTGCCTAGAGCCCATGCTCTGCAACAAGAGAAGCCACCACAATGAAAAGGCCATGCACTGTAACGAAGAATAGTCCCTGCTCGCCGCAACTAGAGAAAGCCCGCGCACAGCAACAAAGATCCAACGCAGCCAAAAATAAGTAAATTAAAAAAAAAAAAAAAAAAAAAAAGAATGGATAAAGGGTCAGAGGGACCCAGGAAAGGACAAGAGGGAGAACAGGAAAGAGCTTGGTACCATAAGGGGTTCATATAAGGGCAGGAGAGGAAGCAACTATCTGGGAGTAGGGAGATGATCCACAGTAAGAGTCCTGAGAAAAGTCCAAAGTCATAGCCAGTAAGTTACCATGTTGAGGATCTTGGAGCAAGTTGAACACCACTGGGTCAGTAAGAGGATTTGAGCGAATTTCAGCTGATATGTGGCTGCCAGTGGGTGCATGAGGAAGTGCTATTCCTGGAGTGCTCAGACCCTCCTGGAGAGTGTCCTGATCCTGGACAAGGACTGGAACCTGGGAACAAGCAGAACAAAATAAGCTGACTCTTCTTGTACCTCCAGAAAATGGACTCACCTAACATGGACCTCTTTCTGCCCGTAATCTAGAACTGTGAGATGAGAGTGACCCACCTCAAGTATGGAGCATCAAAACAGCAGTAAAGCTTTGCCTTGAGAACAATGGAGCTGCCCTCTAGCCCCACTCATGGTACTGGTGACCTCTCCCAGAGGAGACTGAACACAACGGTGGAAACAGAAGCCAGACCTGGGTGTGGGTTAAGGAGGGAATGGGAAGTAACAAGCAATTAAGAGCTTCAGACCTCGTTTTAGATTACACCTGGGTTCAATACACTCTTCTACTTATTTACCCCTTTACGTATCCTTTCCTGCTCCAATAGAAGGAACACTACAAGTCTAGACGTTTGCTTTTGTTGCTAACTAGGTGTCTCACCTAAGACAATGTAGTGAACCTTTTCCTGCCTCCATTTTCTTATCTCTCAAATGAGAAAGATGGATTAGTGATTAGTACTGAAATATGTAGCTCTAAATTCTTCATTTTTATGATTTAAACAAATGAGCCCATCCTTGGTACCACTCCCAAGTTATATTCCAGACTTCTTATATAGAAATGTTTCTAGTGGGCTCCAGATTGACAGAAAGAGATCTGACACATACTAGAAACTATATTAAGATCCCAATTTAATAGCCAAGGATATAAAATCTTATCAGAGGCAAATATCTCAACCCAATCCCTTGGCTCACAGAATCCCCAGTAGGGGAAAACATGGGGAGGTCTTGCCAGATCTAGAAAGCTTCATTCATGCTTTCCCACTGCCTTTTATACTTCAGGCTTACAACATCACTCCAAACATACTTATACAAACAGTACATATGTTTCTGTTTAGAGGAACACTTACAAACATTACGTTCTTCAGATTCTTGAACCAAACTCAGCATTAGCAAGCATCACCCAAGGAGGCAAAGCAGAGTCAATGTCTTGTGTTGATTCTGAATTGGCCCAAAGACCCCAATCATAAATCCATTTCTCTCAAAAGACATTCTGTGGTCTGAACAGCTCATGAACCTGTTTTAATTAGCATTAGGGTTGCTACTGTGTTATTAATTGTTAATGAAAATCACAGCATCATCCTCTATCCCCTCTGTCCTGGGCCTACTCCCTCCTTCCACCTCAAACTCTTCCCCTTTCCCCTTTCTCACTTTTAGTGCTGGTCCATCGAGGTCTTTCTGCAGCTCCTCTACCAGGGCCACTGCCTCCTCACCACTCCCGGGGCGATGGATCTGCACCCAGGTCCGTATCTCTCCGGGCAGGATGCTCAGGAACTGCTCCAACACCAGCAGCTCAAGGATCTGTGCCTTGGTGCGTGCTTCTGGCCTCAGCCACCGGCGACAGAGCTCCCGGAGCCGGCTCAGTGCCTCCTGGGGTCCAGATGTCTCATGGTAACGTAACTGTCTAAAGTGCAGGTGGGAGGTCTCCCAAACAGAGGAGCTGCTCCCTTGGAAGCTGGTTCCCCACTTCCAGGTATCATCCTTCCCTTTAACAAGGCCCTCTTGTCTCAGAGCACTGTGGGCCCAATTTTCTCTTGTCATTGTTGTTATTTAAGAAAGGCTCCTCTCTAGGGCCCCTCAATCCTTGCTTGCCTTCTTCCTTAGAGCTTGGAGAACGTCATCTATAAGACCTCAAGAAATCATTGTTAAAGTTAACCCAGAGAAACAATCAGGTTTTCCAGACCCCAGTTAGCTCTCACTAATGAAGAAACCTCCCTGAATGCAAAGTTCTAGATTCTGGGCCATGCCTCCTCTAACAGAAGCCCGGGCCCAAGGCTCTAGGGACACTAATACGCATGTTACCCAGACCATTGCTCGTATCAAAAACATGAAATTCCTTTGGTCTTTTTTTTTTTGGCCACGTGGCTTGTGGGATCTTAGTTCCCCGACCAGGGATCCAAGCCATGCTCCGTGCATTAGAAGCATGGAGTCTTAACCACTGGACGGCCAGGGAAGTCCCTCCTTTGGTCTTTATTCACAGTTTCTCCTCCACCTAATTACAATAAATCCTTTATCCACCATTCTAACAATGGGCATCCTGGCTACTCCTGTGTGACCTTGAACAAGTTACCTCACTTCTAAGTCTCAGTTTGTTAACCTGTAAAATAGGGGCAACAACAATTCCTATCTTATGGGCTTGTAAGAATTTGATGTGAAATACATTTCAGGCTTTTGAATAGTGCCTGGTATATGGATTCAAATGTTAATCATTATCTTTCTGCAACTACCACCTTTTCCTATGTTCTTAGGCTTCTGCTTTCTAGAAATAGTGCATTCTTTAGAAATAATATGTATCTTTATTACAAAATGGAAAATCTGTAAAACCAGAAAACACATACAAAACCAAAGAACAATCACTGCTATTGTTCTGGACTACATTCTTCCAGTCCTTTCTCTAACGGGCAATTTGGATCACAAAACTGGATCCAACTGTACTGCTCCATAATTTCACACACATTGTATTGTGAACACAATATCAAATATTCTTCATCATTATTTTCAAGAGTACATCAGCCCATGGGACTTTCCTGGTGGTGCAGTGGTTAAGAATCTGCCTGCCAATGCAGGGGACATGGGTTTGAGCCCTGGTCCGGGAAGATCCCACATGCCGTGGAGCAGCTAAGCCCATGTGCCACAACTACTGAGCCTGCGCTCCAGAGGCCGGGAGCCATAACTACTGAGCCTGCGTGCCACAACCACTGAAGCCCGCGTGCCTAGAGCCCGTGCTCCACAACAAAGGGAGGCCACCACAGTGAGAGGCCTGAGCACTGCGGGGAGTAGTGGCCCCCACTCGCTGCAGCTGGAGAAAGCCCGCGTGCAGCAACAAGGACCCAACGCAGCCAAAAATAAATAAATAAATAAATAAATTTATTTTTTTTAAAGAAAGAGTATATCAGCCCATTCATACTTTAGTCCCCTGTTGTTAGACGTTTAGATTATTTATAATTTTCTCCTATGACAAATTCAGCTGCAATGACCATCTTTGCTAATGAATTTTTGGTTACATTTCTGCTTATTTCTTCAGGAAAAATTCCCAGAAAAGAAATTGTTTGGCTGAAAGGTACAAATAGTTTAAACTTTTAAGGTTGTAATAGTTACAGTATTATCAGTAACATATAAGAGTGCCTCATTAATTTTATTTAACACATGGACCCTTAAAATTCATGCTTATAATGGAGCAGAGGAGGCCAAAATATAAACATAATTTCAATATAATGTGTGAGTACAATTAACAGGAGGACATATAAGCACAGTAAGAATTCATGAAGGTAATTTTGGGTTGGGCTGTAAAGAAAAAAAGACCACTGGAGTGTTAGGAAAGCCATTCCAGGAATAAAGAAGTTGCAATTTCAAAAGCAAGGGAGAGACAGCACATATAGCTCTGTTAAAAAGGTTCTTTGCAAATCAGAGAAGGAAGTAAACTTTGAGGTAATTTTGTAGAATTAGAGTGAAGAGGTAAACAGAAGCCAATGCTACAGGCTACTGAGAGGCAGCCAGAGGCATCCCAAGTAGCCAGAGTGGCACTGCCAACCAAGCTCCTTCCACAGGAATTACACTCAGCATCTCAGCATCAAGCCACTGTAGATTTAACCTGTGTCTGTGACCATCTGTGCTTTATCTAGTTTTACTTTGTGCATCTGTTAGCAAGACGCGTCCTAAGGGAACTGCTTCTTTGCTTTACATCATTTCAGCTTATGAAAGGTTTCATAAGAATACTCTACTTTCAGGGATTTCCCTGGTGGTGCAGTGGATAAGATTCCATGCTCCCAATGCAGGGGGCACAGGTTCGATCGCTGGTCAGGGAACTAGATCCCACATGCGTGCTGCAACTAAGAGTTTGCATGCCACAACTAACGAACCTGTTTGCCGCAACTAAGGAGCCCACAGGCCGCAACTAAGGAGCCCGTCTGTTGCAACTAAGACCTGGCGCAACCTAAATTAAAACAAAAACAAAAACAACCCTACTTTCAGACATTAGGGGAAACCTGTAGTCTAAACAAATAACTAAAGTTCTAAATTTAGTAGTAGGGATAGAACAATTGAGAAAAACTGAGCAGTTCTTTGGTAACTGATCTAGGGGTGATGGAAAGGAATTTAAAAAAAGGATTTCTATCCCATGTTCACAGATAGGAAGACTCAATATTGTCAATGTTTCAGTACTTCTCAACTTTACCTATAGATTCAATGCAACTCCAATCAAAATCTCAGCAAGCTATTTTGTGGATATTGACAAACTGATTCTAAAGTTCACATGGAGAGGCAAAAGACGCAGAATAACTAACACAATATTTAAGAAGAAGAACAAAGTTGAGGGACTGACACTACCCACATCAAAACTTTCTAAAAAGCTACAGTGATGAAGACAGCATGGTACTGGCAAAATTGTAGACAAATCAATGGGACAGAATAGAGAGTCCAGAAATAGACCCACACGAATAGTCAACTGATCTCTGAGAGAGTCAAGGTAATACAATGGAGCAAATATAGTCTTTTTGGCAAATGGTGCTGGTACAACTGGACATTCACATGCAAAAAATGAATCTAGACAGATTTTACATCTTTCACAAAAATTAACTCAAAATGGATCACAGACCTAAATATAATATGCAAAACTATAAAATTCCTGGAAGATAACCTAGGAGAAAACCTAGATGATCTTGGGTATGGTGATAGCTTTTTAGATACACACAAAAGGCACGATCCTTGAATGAAATAATTAATAAACTAGACTTCATCAAAACTAAAAAATTCTGCTCTGCAAAAGGCAATGTCAAGAATGAGAAGACAACCCGGAAGACTGAGAGAAAATACTTGCAAAAGACACACACTATTATCCTTCCTTTGTATATTTTATACAAAGAACTCTTAAAACTTAACAATAAGAAAACAAACAACTCAATTAAAATATGGCCCAAGGGGGAATTCCCTGGTGATCCAGTGGTTAGGACTCAGAGCTTGCACTGCCAGGGGCCTGGGTTCAATCCCTGGTCAGGGAACTAAGATATCACAAGCTGTGTGATGAGGGGGAAAAAAAAAAAAGATAAAATGACTCAAAGACCTAAACAAATACCTCATCAAAGAAGATATACATATTTCAAACAACTGCACGAAAATATGCTCCACATCATATGTCATCATGGAAATGAAAGTTAAAACAATGAGATACCTTACGTACCTATTATAATGGCCAAAATCCAGAACACTGGCAACACCAAATGCTGGTGAAGATGTGGAGCAACAGGAACTCTCATTCATTGCTGGTGGGAATGCAAAATGGTACAGCCACTATAGAAGACAGTTTGGCAGTATCTTACAAAACTAAACATAATCCTACCATAAATTCTAGCAATTGTGTTCCTTGGTATTCATCCAAAGAAACTGAAGACATACATCCACACGAAAACCTGCACATGGATGTTTACAGCAGCTTCATTCGTAATTGTCAACACCTAGAATCAACCAAGATGTCCTTCAATAGGTGAATGAATAAACTGTGGTTCATCCAGACAATGGAATATTACTCAGTGCTAAAAAGAAACAAGCTATTAAGCCATGAAAAGATACAAAGGAAGCTTAAATATGGACTACCCAGTGAAAGAAGCTAATCTGAAAATCTAATATAGTGAACAATTCCAACTATATGACACTCTGGAAAAGGCAAAACTATGGAGACAGTAAAATGATCAGTGATTGCCCAGGTTGGAGAAGGAAGGGATGAGCAGGCAGAACACAGAGGATTTTTAGGGCAGTGAAACCATGCTGTATACTAAAATGGTGGATACATTATACAAATCATTATAAATCTGTCCAAACCCATAGAATATATAAACACAGAGAGTGAACCTTTATGTAACCTATGGACTTTGGGCGACTAAAATGTGTCTGATACAGGTTCACCAACTGCAACAAAAGGTACCAGAGACTCTGGCGGGGGATTTTTTTTTTTTTTGATTGAAGTATAGTTATTACGCAATGTTGTATTAATTTGTGCTGTACAGCAAAGTGATTCAGTTATACATAAATATACACTCTTTTTATATTCCTTTCCATTACGGTTTAGCACATGATACTGAATATAGTTCCCTGTGCTATACAGGAGAATCTTGTTGTTTATCCATTCTATAAATAGTAGCTTGCATCTGCTAACCCCAAACTCCCACTCCATCCCTCCGGTGGTGGGGGATGTTGATATGGGGGGACGCTATGCAAGAGCGGGGGCAGGGAGTATATGGGAAATTTCTGTATTTTCTGCTTAATTTTCCTGTGAACGTAAAACTGCTCTCAAAAATAAAGTCTGTAAGTAAATAAAACCCGGGGCGGGGGGAGAAGGATTTCTAAATAATTTTCTACAGTAAATTATCAGAATTCTATTTACTCTTACTTTGCAGATAGATACAAATAATAAATCCTTAAACATGCATTTTGTTTGCTTCTCACAAAAGGTTTGTGAGTCACAAGTTAAAAAGAACAAAAGAAGCCTCAAAGGAACTAAGCGATTCACTCAAGGCCACTCAGTTATGGGAACAAATTCTGAACTCAGGGATTCTAACTCCAAAAGTCCAAAATAACTACATCTAAGAAAAGACTTCTGAAACCCAAATAACTCTTCCAAAGCAATGGTTTAGAATAATAATAATGACAACAATTCATTATAAAGCTTTAATCTGGCAAGCTGTAAAACGAAAATAAACAACCATACGTAGTCACTCAGAGGTTGGCAATGACCTTTCTTGCAAAAGACAGCGTTTACGCTGAGTTTACCATCTTAGTACTTAATGTGAAAATACATTCTCTGAAGCAATGGTGGTACGGCTTGTCTAAGTTTGCTTCTTAAATACCATTATATTACAAAATTAAAAGATGAGAACCGGTCCATACCTCAAGGGGAAAAAAAAAAAAAAAGCCCCCAGAAGTCTGGGAGTCCCTGCTCCAGGGAAGTCTCAAGCTGTTTCTCAGCATCAGTCTCAGAGAAGATGGAAAAAGAGCAGAAAAGCCTGAGCTGGGGAACCTGACTACTGAGGGCGGTGTTCTCAAAGGGGCAGCACATTCTACTAACTCGAGGGCCGGTCCACAGACACACGGACTCAGGGGCGCTGTCTTCAATACCTTCCCCAAGCCGCAGCCAAGGCGTCCACCTCAACACGGAGCGGAGGGACCGCGCTGGGGGTAAGGGCCGGAGAGGGGTCGGCGAAGGCTGCGCTGCCCTGGCGAGCTCAAGCCGCATCCCGGGCCGCCCTCCCCGCGTGCCAACCTGACCCGAGCCCACCCCGCTCACCGGGGGCTCCCGCAGCGGCTCCGGCCTTGGGGACCGCCGCCTCGGCGCCGGGACGCCGGGAGATGACACGGGAACTGGACCCCACGGCACCTAGGGCCCAAAATAATGGCTGACCCGCGGATACCGGGACTTCCGGTCGCTCACCCCACCTCCCAGTCCCGGCTCTCTAGGAAGCCATAGCTCTATGGTTCCTAGTTTTTCCCGGTGAAGGCAAAGAAATGCAGAGCTCCTGGACCCTTGGATCTTCATTCCTCCCAACCAAAGAGTAGGTGTAGCTGTATTCCGGAACACAAGGATCAGCGGTGAATCACACGGTTCAGGCCCTCAGGACGCTTGTTGCCTCCTGAAGGAACTGAACCTTTTTGTTTTAATTTGCAGTTCAACTGAGGTTGATGGGGAGTAATTCTTCATATGTCTGAGTGACTTCGTGGGTGACTTTTCCAATCTATTCTTGAACCTAGAGCAGTTCTCACTGTAAATAACATGGCTTATAAATGACTCCCTTGTGAACTGGCTTACTGTCGAGTATCTCTTGCCCAAATGATGAGATAATGGAGCTCTGGTGTTAAATATTAATCAAGCTGAAACTGCGATAAAGAGACACTGCCTCTCTGGAATGAGAAAGTTGTTGCAGTTGTCCATCACCCTGGGTAAAGTTAGGTCTGTGTAAAGGAAACTGAACTCTGATTCTCTCTTTGATACTTAGATATTTTAAGTTTGGACTCCTGGAGTCGTCAACCCCTATATGAGACAGACCAGAAAGAGGCTCCAAGAGTGTGTTGCAGGAGAGGGAAATGTCATGTCCTGGGACCCACAGGAGACATTAGGACGGACCACGGCCAAGTGAGGGTCCTTGGCGTTGTGCAGGAAAAAATTCAAGAGCTCACCAAAGAAAAGTGAAAGCAAGTTTATTTAGAGCGATACACACTCCACAGGCCAAATGTGGACTGTCTCAGAAAGTGAGAGCGGGCCCAGGGCATGGGGTTGTAGTTTTTATGGGCTAAGTAATTTAATACGCTAACGAATGGGAGGAATATTGCTGTTACCAGAAGGAATATTGCTATTTCTGGGAAGGGTGGGGATTTCCCAGGAATTGGGCCACTGCCCACTTTTTGGCCTTTTCTGGTCTGGCTGAGGGGGCTTGATTTTTAGTATTACAATGAAGGTATAATGAGCTAAAGGTCAATGACCAGACTTTTCTCAAAGCTACCTTGGTTACCAAGCAGGTTCTAGCCGGTCTTTATTGAATCCCAACAACTGCGCTCCATCTTCATTTATCTAGAGTTTGTGTCCTGCCCCTTTCCCTCCTGTATCAAGGGCCAGGGCCATGTCTGTCTGGATCCCTTGTATACTTGGCACCTAGCACAAAGCCATACTAGGTGCTAGATGAACGTTTGTTGAATGAGCAAGGTGTTATTCTGTATATATGTTCTCTCCTGGCTTTCACTGAACACTTGCCTAAACATTTCAGCCTCTACTCTTTCATTCATTCAACAAGTATTAACTAAGTACTAACCATGTGCTAGACACTATTTTAGGCACTAGGGACATAAATGAAGAGGTAAAGTCCCTAGAAGCTTACATTTCTAGTGGGGATAGACAAAATATGTCAGGGAGTGATCCATGCTAAGCAGAAAGATGGTAAAGACCCAACAAAGGAGGCTTAGAAGCAGCAGCCAACCAAGTAGAAGGAGAACCAGGAGATAGTACTTTATAGGTCTCAAAGCATGAATGGGAGATTTTGAAATAGTAATCAACGTAGCCCCTGCTCCCCCTACACTAAATCATTTTGCTTGTAACCTGAGGCCCCTTCTCCTCTCCTGCCTGCCCAAGTAGACAGAGGTTATTCACTGTGAGACTAGAAACAAAGGGTACAAAGACTATACTGTCAGGTCAATAGACACTTTTGGGAGATGGAAAGACATGCTTGCCGAACAAGTGTTTCTGCTGGGGAAGAAGAAAGGAATGAGAGGAGCCAAAATGACTAATTGGGCTGTGGATGACTGACCAGTGAGCCTATAATCCACACCCTACCAAGCAGTGGCCTGGAAGGATGTAACCAGAGTTGTCTGCCAGTGAGGACCACTAATTGCCAATGGTCAGCCTAGAACCACAGTTTTATCATTCAGTTTGTGTCCTGAGATTCAGCCTGGTGCCCATCTGACAGTCAAGGAATTTGAAGCCTCCTCATCCTCATCCCAAGATGAAAGACTTGGTTATCTTGTGGGATGATGGTGGTAGAAAAGGGACACCCTACCTTTGAAGAAGATGCAACTATATGGAATCTGTTTAAAGTGGCCCAGAGAGCTGGGATGTTGGTGGAATATAACACATAGCCTGTGTTTTACGTACACTCACACATTCTTAGCACACAGAATTCCCACAGGTGAAATACACTGGATTTGGAATCAGAAAACCTAGGTTTGAGTCCTGGCTCTTTCTCTTACTAGCTCTGTGATATTATTAAGTCAGCCTCTAAGTCTCAGTTTCTCTGTTGGTCAGATATTGGTATAATGCCTACTTCATAGCATTGTTGTGAGCATTCAGTAAAAGGATTATGTGAAAATACTTTATGAAACAATTTAGTTGTCAATAAAGTTGGATAAAAGAGGTAATGGTCAAAATCTAGAACATGGCATAATGTAATATTCGTTCATTAAGTTAATATTAGGACTTCATGCACCTCAAAAGCAAACAAGAATTAAATGAGTTTGTTAGGGCTATACAGTATATTCAGTTAATTAGGGACATAGGCAAGAATGGAACCCAGATCTTTCTGCTCTTTCTTTTGCAACAGGTTACATGCACCTAAACTGTCCAGATACCATAGAAATTCACTTAAACATAGAACATGCCAACTCTGAAACATTCTTCTGAATAAGCCCCTACTTTAATGCCAATAAATAGCTTGGAAACTTGAGTTCTATTCTTAATATTGCTATTTCCAAACATCCCTTCAACCATTCCCATAGTTTTTAAGGGCCCAGACTCTGGAGCCAAAATCTCTGGTTTTAAATCCAGGTTCATATGTGAATACAACCTCCTTTTTGTGGGAAAGAAAAGGACACTAAAAAATAAGAGGGACCTCGGACTTCCCTGGCGGTCCAGTGGTTACAACTCCCCGCTTCCAATGCAGGAGGCATGTGTTCGATCCCTGGTCGGGGAACTAAGATCCCACATGTGGTGTGGTATGGCTAAAAAATAAAAATAAAAAAAATAAGAGGGACCAGACGTACACTCAAGGCTGCCTCACCTTCTCGTGGACCACTTTGTCTCTGAGAAGCAAGATCAACACATCCTCCTATCTCTGTGGTTCTCCTGTTTAATTTCATTGTCTTGACTTAACAGGAAGGAAAATTGACCCTTCATTTTGGGGAGGGAAGAATTATACCAGATCCTTTGTCATAGGTCAGTCACACACCAATTTGCATTTAAAAACAAACAAAGAAACAGCCCCACAACACTGGTAGAGTAGGATTTTATAGAAAGATGAGAAACACGACCTTAACATTCAGACTAGGATTTCTGTTTTAGTTGACCAGTATTCTGAGGTCTTAGCCCCATCTTAGACTATCGGTCCTCTCCCTCCAGCCTCTTCTCAAATATCTATCTATGATGTTGATTGATGCTCTTACACCTCTAATTTGGAGAGGCCCAAAAGCATACTTTTAAGACAATCTAGAATCTTCCATCCTTAGCAGTGGCTAGGTGTCTGGGCAGCAGAACAAAATGTAACTGAGGCCCTCCCCAGTCCAAGAGATTATGCAAATACTTCTCTTTCAGGTATTGGAAAATAATGGAATTAGTACTACATCGTTGAAGGGATTATTTCTAGACACTAAATTCTGAGTCAGGCATACAGAGAAGAGAGATCATGGAGCTCTTCAAGAATGCTAGCACTCCCTTTGCCAATTTATTTCTCATAGTATTGATGAAAGTTTTGTCTTCTGGACCCTCCCAGTGTGGGTGAGTAGGTCTTGAATGACAAATCCACTTTAATAATCCAATCTCCCTAAACCTTTGAATTCCACCCTGTACATTAAACCAAGGCAAGGCGGGCATTTCTGATTCATTCACAACAGGCCATCTTTTGGTCCATGTTTCAGCCAGTCAACCAAACTGTCAGAGCCCTTTCTAACTCCCAGATTTGCAGATTAAAATGCTAATCTCTTCTGAAAACAACCTCACAGACACACCCAGAAATAATGTTTTGCCAGCTTTCTGGGCAACCCTTAGCCCAGTCAAATTCAACATAAAATTAACCATCATAATAATTATCCCTTTAAGTAGTGTAGAATCTCATCTAATTGGTGTCTTCTCTTTCATTCCTGACATTGGTATTTTGTGTCTTCTCTTCTTTTAGCCTGATCAGTCTTGCTAGAGGTTTATCAATTTTATTGATTTTTCTAAAAGAACCACTTTTGGTTTCATTAATTTTTTTCTATTATTTTTATTTTCTGTTTTCTAGTTTTCCACTCTGACCCTATTACTTTATTTCTTCTGCTCACTTTGATTAAAATAATTTTTTTTATTCAAGTATAGTTGATTTTAAATGTTGTGTCAGCTTCAGGTGTACAGCAGTGATTTGGTTATATATATATGTTTCCTCATATATTGTGCCAATCAATACTTGTGTCAGTGAAGGGCTCTAACGGCCCAAACCTCTCACTTCAAGTTTGGGCAATCTTGAAAGGCCATCCCAGTCTGAGTCTGAAGTCTGAAGTAAACGGAACACAGGTAACTCTGTGACTGCAACACAGCTATCTTCTCCCACTGCTAATCCTGCTTTCATCCCTCTCTCTACAGATGTTAATCCCAATAACACTCTCCAATAAATTTGCTGCATATTATCCTGTCCCAGAGTTTACTTCCCAAAAAGTTCAACTTAAAACAATTAGATAACTCAACTTTTTTAATTGTTAATTTTTAAATAACTGTTCCAGGTGTACTTGGATATGTAAATACCTAATTTTATATTACTTTCTTGGTCTGGTGTTTACCAAATTTGAACCCTAAAATACCATGAGGATTGATCCATGGCTATAAATTATTAGGGAGACTTTTATTTTACATTTAAAGCCCAGGACAAGCCCCACAAGCTTCCTTAATGTCTTCCCTCTGCTCCTGACTTTTTTTTCTAATGTATGCTTTCACTGAGGGTGTAGCCCTGTAAAGATCTAGGTTTCTTGTTAATCTAGGTTCCAATTTTCCACCTCTTTGTAAACCCAAGGACTCAAATCCTGCCCTTGTGGCTGATAAAATCTAAGTCCCTTGGTGACCAAGATCTCCAAACTGCTGCATGGCACCCAAGGCCTTATCACCCACTTATCTTTCTGACTTCCACTTCCTCTTCATTCTAGGCTATGAGGATTTATTTCACTTTCTTGAAAGCCCTGTAAAAGGATGTTCAAGTTTTATCCAGCATTTCTAGGTTGTTTCATAGCCAAAGGGCTTTGATTAT
This sequence comes from Mesoplodon mirus, assembly GCF_964341445.2. NCBI lineage: Eukaryota > Metazoa > Chordata > Mammalia > Artiodactyla > Ziphiidae > Mesoplodon > Mesoplodon mirus. The sequence goes on along the minus strand of NC_138988.1, from coordinate 47,737,906 downwards.
CTTGTTTGCCATATTGTTCTATTATAAATTTTTAAAACATGAATCTCTGTTCAACTCTGTTGTTAAACCAACACTGCAAATGTGACCGCATTTTCTTTCACTCGGTAAACTGGTTGCTAATTTGTTACGATTATACTAACTTTGGTATGTCTCAATAATTTTGTGACTATAGACTTTTCTGAGGGAAAATGGACAATCATCCCACAAATAGTCATGTAAAGAGTCAAGGCTCCTAATGGAGAGTTTTCTTAAATCCCCACTGCAAAGTTTTGCTTTATATAGATTCCTATGCCCTGTCCCAGAAATGCTGATTTGCTGGGCCTGGGAAATTACTTATATTACTTCTTGTGATTCCCAGATTTGGACTTCACTGGACTTAGAGACTGGTTATAGTTTTTTCGCATCTACAACCCTTATATGTCAAATTGTGCCACGTGAATTTGAAATGGTCGGTGGAAAGAGTGTGACCTAGTCAAGTCCTGTATCTATGTTGCCCAGAAAGGAATCTGCCGTATCCTTTTTGACCCCTCACCAACCTGCCTTCTGGAGCAGAAATGGACTTCAGGGAACATGCTGGTTTTATTCAGCCAAATGACGTCCACATAATAGTATAGGTTTGAAACACAGATGAGGCCAGAGAGGGGGGTGGGACAATAAGTGGCTGTTCAAGTTCTCTAAGGAAATAACAGAAGGACACTTTCTAATGGTTAGAGCTCTGGTTTATGTAGAGTTGGCCTTCCGTATCTCTGGGTTCTGCGTCCATGTGTTTAACCAACCACAGTTAAAAAATATTAAAAACAAAAAAAATTCCAAAAAGTTCCAAAAAGCAAAACTTGAATTTGTCACACTGGCAACTATTTAGATATCATTTACATTGTATTTACAACTATTTACATAGCACTTACATCATATTAGGCATTATAAGTAATCTAAAGATGATTTAAAGTATACAGGAGGATGTACATAGCTTGTATGCAATAGTGTGCCATCTTATATAAGGGACTTGAGCATCCTTTGAGTTTGGTATAGGGGTGGGGCTCCTGGAACCAATCCCCTGCAGTTACCGAGGGACAACTCTATTATGAGTGTGAAAATAACAAGCTTCATGTTGTGTTTGAATCTCAAACAATAGAATCATTCTTTCTAAAAACAGCTACTTAAAAGAAAAGCAAACTGGACAGTTTTCTTCCCACTCTCAATAAAGGAAGGAAGCAAAGGGAAAAAAATTCAGTGATATTTATAACAAGTAAATAACAACAGATATTTATTGGAGGAATTATAACTATCTTCTGCAAAAACAGTTTTATGACTCCAGTTTTATAACATCAGAGGTAACTATAGACAGTCTAGTTTCTAAACACAATCTAACAATATGAGCATACTATTTTATTTATATTGAATGGGAGAAAATCAAAAAGCAAGTCTGTCTCTCAGGATACAGAGCTGAAATGAAATATAGTCTTATGGGATTCATATTCAATGGAATTACTCAGCTATTTAAAGCTCTTTTTGGTTTCAATTTTCTTCTCAGTTCCTAGTAAGACCTAACATAGTACACACCATCAATGAAAAATATCTCTAAGTCTAGGGAGACACTTTCCTCTCTATGCATGATTCTTTGTCTTTCATATTTCTCTTTAATCAAGGCTACATAAGATTTTAATTTCACACCTTTTCTCACAACTAAAAAGAGACATATATATTTCTAGTCCACACCAAAGCAATTCTCAAGAACCAGGGTATCTGTGACTAAAAAATACTTGCCTCTTCATATTCCTCAGGAATATTCAGGGTACTGAAAACTAAAGTGAATAAATGTGAATGCATAGGAAGCTGGCAGATGACAAGAACAGGGATGGGCAATACACAGTAGTTTAGTGATGTACATTTCAAGATAGCTGGGGTTTTGATGGAATAGAGAAGAAATGGCCATACAAAGAGGTAAATGGGTTGGGGGAGAAAAAACTAGCAATTGAGGGACTGCAGAGGAAGCACTGCTGTTAGGGAACAACCAGGCTTCCATTAGAACAGGAAGTTGGAAAAAACACATTCAAAGAGACAGATCCTGAATTCCAGAGTGTATCATGAAAGGGCTTGAAAGGAACTGCAAAATTAAACTCTGGCTGAAGCAGGCAGCTGGTAGTCTTGAAAAACTTCTGGAGGAAGGTGGATGGTCAGTTCAAATTATATTGCAAAATATTTATATGAAACGGTACAGAAACCATCTGTCAACATTTACTCCTGCAGCTCAAGACAGGCATCAGCCTCTCAGACTAGAAGCTAGTGAAGGCCTCCTCCAGGGTCCGCTACCTTAGCTTGTCTGGGCTAGAAAAGTGGACGTATTCTGATCTCTGGCAACCCTCCTAGAAGGTATTTACTCTTGAAGATCACAGAGTCTTTTTTTTTTTTTTTTTTAATTAATTTATTTATTTATTTATTTTTGGCTGTGTTGGGTCTTCGTTTCTGTGCGAGGGCTTTCTCTAGTTGTGGCAAGCGGGGGCCACTCTTCATCGCGGTGCCTGGGCCTCTCACTGTTGCGACCTCTCCCGTTGTGGAGCACAGGCTCCAGACGCACAGGCTCAGTAGTTGTGGCTCGCGGGCCTAGTCGCTCCGCGGCACGTGGGATCCTCCCAGACCAGGGCTGGAACCCGTGTCCCCTGCACTGGCAGGCAGACTCCCGACCACTGCGCCACCAGGGAAGCCCCACAGAGTCTTTTAAGATGAAAAAGAAAGCCTATTTGAAGAAAAAATTTCAGATGCTATGACACAGTGGTAGGAAAATGTTTTGGTCAGAGAACAACACTTGCTCAGCAACATAGAAAGCATCAACAACTCTGCTCAGCAATAATAAATGCTTAAAAAGTACCACTTGACAGGCACACAGGAAACTGTTTGCCTATTTTCTTAAAGCAGTTTTGGCAGGGCCAGGAGACATTAGTCCTGGGAGTTTCCACATAGGTAATGAGTAGGTGAGGATGGCCGCCATGACAAAAGGCATGAATATTCATTACAAACCCCTTGTAGAATTTTAAAAGGACACATGACAAGGGAAAAATGATGGAGGTGCCCTTACTGCTGCAGTTCTGTTTAGCCACTGCCACATGTGGGTGACCCTACTCTCGTGTCCACCCAGACTCTTGGGGAAGTGCCTACCCAAGGGTGACCAATGATACAAGAGTCCTACCCCCTGAATGCAGCAGATCTGTTCTAGAGCCTCCAAACCTTGCTTTGAATAACTATGCAAAGAGGGACTATTGCATCACAAAATAATATGTAAGCCATTATCCTATCAAAATAGGATGAAACCAAACAATCCCTTTTCACCCAAATATACCCTTCACACCTTCCACTTCTTTCTAGTAACAGCAAGGAAGAAATATATAATCCTTAAAACTAAATTACAAGGTGCAGAGACAGGCCATAAATCTAACTTAAAGAAGACTGACAGCATCTTCCTTATGAAACCATGATCAAATAATTGTCCAGATATAATCAACCACCTTTCACAGAAGTGGCTACTCAGGAGGATCCCAACTGGTCTCCCCCTCGCATAGAACCATCATGATGGACAGAGGCACTTTGGTATAATAAAGAAAGCATGGACTTGAAAGTCAGATCTGAGTTCACATTCTGGCTCCAACCACTTACTAGCCAGTCACCTAACCTCACTGAGACTCAATTTTCTTGTACCAATGTTATGAGGATTGGATGGAATATCAAATCCTCAGTAATCCCTGAAACAATAAATCACTACGTGCATAAGACAAATGGTGTTAGGCTTGGGCATTCACTGTATACAAAGAAAGAGGAATGGCTGCGTTAAGAATGGGGAGATTCTAAGGGTTCCCAGACGGATTATGAGCTGTCTTAAAAGTTTAAAATATTGGTTGTAAACAGATTAAGGCCTTCTCAGAGGGCTAGACAAAAAGAAAGGCTTGTCACACATTTACATGCATTATCTCATTTAATCCTCACAACAACCCTGTGAGGTAGGTCATTATTCCCATTTTACAGATAAATCTGTGGCTCAGAGCATCTGAGGGACTTGTCCAAAACTGACAAGCTAGGGCACAGCAGATCTGGAATTAGAACTCATATGTCTCTGACCCAAAAGTCTGCACTTTCAGCTACGAAACTCCATGTAACACATGAAGGCAGAGTCTTCTCCTTGTTTGAATTATGCTGTGTCTCTTTAAAGGCTTTGAAACTGCAATTGTTCCAATTTCATAAGGGGGCATTTTTTTCTGTAGACATATATTGAAAAGGTGGAGCCTAGGTGGTTCTTTATTATCTGTGGATCCTTCTACAACTGTGGGAGAGGAGAATGTAGTAAAGCTTTGCTGTTTTCTTTTAACCTAACAGTGATTAAGAAAGTGGATTATATATTCTGTTGACAACTGTAAAGTCAATTTATCTCAAAACTGCAAAAGCCAACAATTGGTATTTATATACACAGGAAACAGGCTCTAAAAGGAAGTGACGTGCTCAGGGTTCCCCTGCTACTAAGTGCCAGTATTAGGGTGCAATCCCAGGACTTTAGAGTCTATGTTCTATGCGCCTTTCATGACCCTGTTGAGTGAAAATGAACATGTACTCATTGTATTTAAAAAATACAAAAGTAGTACATTCTCACTGTAGAAAAATATAAAAGTAGTACATTCTCACTGTAGAAAATCTAAAAAGCATAGAAAAGTACAGAGAAGAAAATAGAAATTACCTATAATCCTATTACCCAGAGATAATCACTGTTAACATTTTGGTTTGGTATTATTTCATTCCCATTTCTTTCTTTTGCATAAATGTTTTTTAAAAATTTGGATCGTATTTCATTGTTTTTCTCTTTATCTTCCATTTCATCTAAATCATTTCCCCCATGGCATTAAATATTCTTTAAAAATGTTTACAATGGGTGCAAAACCATCATATGGCTAGACCATCATTCACTTAAACCCTGTATGGTTGAAAATCTAGTTTTCTTCCTCCGGTTATATATGATGCTGGCATGAATAGCCCTTCTGTTAATCTTTGTCTACTTCTGATTACTTTCCCTGTATGAATTCTTAGAGAATTAAGGTTGATGATACTGAAAAATTACTTTTCCAGAAAGTAGCAATTAGCCCCACTTCCAACAATATATGTCATTTATGACGTTTCTTTCTCCTCATTATGTTTTCTCTGGTGTTGAATAAGCTGTGAGCTATAACGATAGGCTTTCCCACACTCACTACATTTATAGGGTTTCTCCTTTGTGTGGGTTCTTAAATGTAGAATAACTTGAGAAGTCTGCCTGAAGGTTTTTCCACACTCATTGCATTTATAGGGTTTCTCTCCAGTGTGCACTCTCTGATGATCAATAAGATTTCGATTAGAAGTAAAAGCTTTCCCACACTCATTACATTTGTAAGGTTTCTCTCTACGATGAAGTCGCTGATGTTCATTAAGGGTCTTCTTTAAGATGAAAGCTTTCCCACACTCATCACATTCATAAGGCTTCTCCCCAGTGTGAATTCTCTGATGGTCCATAATCTTTGTATTAGAAACACATGTTTTCCCACACTCCTTACATTTGTAAACTGTTTTTCCTTTGTGCATTCTCTGATGTTGAGTAAGGTTTGAACTACGGCTAAAGGCTTTCCCGCACTCAATACAAGTGTAGGGCTTCTCGCCAGTGTGAACTCTGTGATGTGAAATCAGACCAGAACTCCGACTAAAGGCTTTCCCACACTCCTTACATTCATAAGTTTTCTCCCCACTGTGGATTCCCTGGTGCCGAATGAGGTGTGACTTACCGCTGAAAGATTTCCCACATTCGCTGCACGTGTAGGGCTTCAGTCCAGTGTGGATTCTCCGATGAACAACCAGGTTGGAGCTATGACTGAAGGCTTTTCCACACTCCTTACACTTATAGGGTTTCTCTCCTGTGTGGATTCGTTCATGTACTGTGAGGTTTGCACTCTGACTAAAGGCTTTCCCACACTCAGTACACACATACTGTCTCTTTTCAGCCTGACTTCTCTCGTTTATTGTAGGGTCATCTTTTTCAGATTCTTGGTCACTCACTTCTGTGAATGTTTTATTATCCTTAACTGTCTTCTGTTTGAAGCTTCTCGTCTTTCTCCTCATTTTCTCTTGCTTGAAGCATCCCAGTGGCTCCTTGAGTCTTCCCTTTCCCTTCAGAGGAGCTTTCTAAACATCGACTTCCTTGGCAACACCTCTGCAGAGTTCTCTTGAAAGTATGAGATTCAGATTTTTCGGGAATGATGTTTTGAAATCAATACTTCCTCAATCCCCATTTCACCATCTGACAGAAGAAAGAAAAGTTGCACATGTCACCTGCTCTCTATACTAGAGGAAGGAGAATTATCCAAGGATAACAAGATGTGGCAGAACACAAGGTCCCTCATGGAAAAGTAAGTGTTCAAAGGCAGGGGGACCTGATCAAAAAGATGAGAAAAATGAGGATAGACATAGAAGCCAATGGAAAGGCTTATGGAAATCCAGGGGCTGACAGGAGCCCAACATGTCCAGCATCAGAATGAACGATGAATAGTATAAAACCCATCCTGGTTTCTTCCGGTCTCATGCTCTACTCCCAGAATTGGAGCCATCTAACTCCTAATCTGATCCCTAGAAAAAATGCACTGAAAGATCCTTCGTTCAGTAGCTTAAGTGACTAATCTTCAGATCAGTTTGGTATTTAGTTCATGCTGACCTATTCCCCTAGTACCAGTGATATAGTGGCTGGAACAAAATAGGTGCTCAAAAATTGTTTTATAGAATAATAACTCGTATTTTGTCTTCAGGTATGACTAAGATTTCATCTTGTGCTTTGGTCTAGGTACTACATCCCTCTTCTTAAACTTTGTTGTGATAGGGGTAACACAATTCTTCCAATATTGGAGCGTAGTCACATCATAGCCTACTCTGTAGGGGCTGGTCTGTAGCTGGATCCAGCTGTATGTGCTAGTTCAGTCTGTCTGCTTTTCACCAAGCAGTCTATTGGGTGAACCTGAAAGGCTGAACTGGGAAACAGGGTTAATTAAAGCATGGCAGGGGAAACTCTAATAGGACCTTGCATGGTACAGTGGTAAAGTATCTAAAGATGGCAATAGGGTGAGAGCAGCGGGCAGCAGAACGAAGAGGGGCCGATACATGAAACCAATGTCAGGGATGAGCAGGAATTTCTCAACTGGTTTGACGTAAAACTCTGAACATATAGATATCCCTAGCAGACCTCAATCTAGAGGGGGTTGAGTCATAAAAGAAAAATGAAAGATGACTCCATGATACTAACACATGACTAATTTTCCTTTTACTATGTTCCTTTTCAGACTTGTCCATATTCATAATTATATAGTTGTAAATATACAGTAGATATAATTTTGCATCCTACTTCTTTTACTTAATTTTTATAAGTATTTTTCCATATTGCTATTAACTCTTCATATGATCATTTTCTGACTGCATAATTCACCACCAATTAAACTCCTTACAGTTTACCTACAATTTTGCTAGTGTCAAGACATTTCTGTTGTTCCCTGAGGTTTAACCACTATTAAAAATGCTATCATGATCACTCTATACATATAAAGTTTTCTTCTCATTGAAATATATTCCTAGGATAAAAGTTCCACAAGTGAGTGATTGGGTCAGAAGGAATGACGCTGTTTTGTAGTACTACCTACTGCTTTTCAAAAAGTTTGACCAGTTTTCATTATCCCATAGCTTTCTGATAAACTGAGTCAGGATCTCTGAAGGAGGGACATATCCTATGGTGAGTGCTCAAGGCCAGCAAGAAGAGAACTGTGGAGGTTAGAGTTCACATCTCAGAAGGGTGGGTGCCACCGATATGATACACAGGCACATATACACAGACTCATGCCCAAGATATGGAGGGCAGGCAGAGAAAATGGTGGGGGAGAAGGGGTTCTTGGCAGGAGCCTCAGTACACTCACATCCAGCTGCTGTTACCCTCCTAATCAAACAGGAGTTAGCAGGTGGAGGAAACTCAGTGAGAAGCCAGGGGAACTGCAGAGCAGAGTGGGACAGCAAGTGAAGCCGCCTCCAGAGTTCTGAGAAAGTTGATGGTTCTTTCTCAGCTTCTTTTCCATTTTTAATCTTCTCTGAAACTTTCTTTTCTTCATACATTTCTTAAACTAGTAATTATTGAACACTCTACCCTGTACATATCTCTGTCCTGGGTCTCACGCAGGGCAATTTTTAAAAAGCATTGTTGCAGAAAAGTGAAACCATTTGTGGTATGAATGAATGGATGGATGACTAGGTGGATAAGTTTATGGATTTGCTGTTATGAAAGCCTCCCATTTTGCTGGTAAATTGTCCTCTGCTAACTTGTGTTATTGTTTAATTCTTCTTCTTTCTACAGTATTACGTATGAAAACTCAGGAAATGACTTTAGAGGAACAGATTCCCATAATTACTAGAACAAAGTATGTTAGAGATTCAGAATGAGACAGTGCCCTGAAGCCAGCCCCTGGATGTCTCATTTCTAGGCACGGCTGATCCAATGCTCCCCAGTTAGCTAGTGCAGTAACTATTATATCCTTAAAGGCTATTATGGAAAGATCAGTCTTGCAACCTTCCAAAAAGAGGTGTTCAGGAAAAACATTAATAACCAGGTATTTACACGACTCCTTCTTTCACAAGCAATAAATACCATTATTGAATGCAAAAAAAAAAAAAAAAGTTCTGTTACACACTGTGTCCCTCCAAAATTCATATGTTGAACCCCAAGCCCCCAATGTGACTATATTTGAAGATGTGAGTTCTAAGCAGGTAATTAAGGCTAAATGAGGTTATAAGGGTGGGCCCTGACCCAATAAGATTAGTGTGTCCATATAGGAAGACATACCAGAGAGTTAGCTTTCAACTTGCACTCCTGTCCCCTTCCCACCACATACACAAACCGAGGAAAGCCATGTGAGCACACAGCAAGAATGTGGCTATCTACAAGCCAGGAATAGAGTCCTCACCAGAAACTGAATCAGCCAGTCACCCTGATCTTGGACTTCTAGTCTCCATAACTGTGAGAAAATAAATGTCTGTTGTTTAAGCCACCCAGTCTGTGGAATTTTGTTATGGAGGTCCAAGGAGACTAATATAAATGTGAAATATCATACCTGCTTTTAAGGAACTTACAATGGAGTGATGACAATACACTAAGAGAGTAAATTACAAATTTACAAAGTATCCTATCAGGGGATGAAGGGGGCTAGGAGAGGGAGTGAGTACTGGGGCTTGAGATGCTTGTGGAAAGGTGCTTTAAAAAGGCAGAAGGGCCTCCCTGGTGGTGCAGTGGTTGAGAGTCCGCCTGCCGATGCAGGGGATACGGGTTCGTGCCCCGGTCTGGGAGGATCCCATATGCCGCGGAGCGGCTGGGCCCGTGAGCCATGGCCGCTGGGCCTGCGCAACTGGAGCCTGTGCTCCGCAACAGGAGAGGCCACAACAGTGAGAGGCCCGCATACCGCAAAAAGAAAAAAAAAAAAAAAAAAAAAGGCAGAAATTTGGCTGAACCTGAGGATAAGCAAGAACTGTTTTCTCAAAAGGATGTTAGCACAGGGTTGATGTACTCAGAAATAAGTGGGAGGTTACACTATCACACAGCTTTATGAGGGCAGGGATTTTTGTCCATTTTGTTCATTATTGTATTCCTAGCAAAGTTCCAGGCACATACCACGCACTCAAAAAAATTGTTTTTTTGTTTCATGAACAAATGAGGAAATGAAACAATAGAGTTGCGTGAAGTGATACCAGCCAGAACACTGAAATCACGGGGCAAAAAAATATGGATATAATCTTCTGGTCAACAGGAAACAAGTTCTAAATGGAAGAGTGAAATCTACCCTTAATTTCCTCTCTGTTTTCTATATTCTTTTTTTGTTTTTTTTGGCTGCGCCATGGCGCAGCTTGCAGGATCCTAGTTCCCTGACCAGGGATCTTACCTGTGCCCCCTGCAGTGGAAGCTCGGAGCCCTAACCACTGGATCACGAGGGAATTCCCTCTATTTTCCATATTCTTTTTTCTACCTTGCTATTCTCTTTTCTTGTTACTTTCCTTCTCATTCTCACTTGTCAAGAACAAAGTTTTTCAAGCATTACCATTAATTTCCCCTAGTCCCAGACTTCCCTCCACCCCCAGCACATTCATGTTTCTCTGGGCTTCATGAAGTGGAAAACAGGAAAGAGGCAGCTGGGGTATCCCATTAGGAGTAAGCTGAGGAAAATAAAAAGAAAGAATCCAAGAGCTGTCACCTAGGAGTAGGGTGATCATATACCCTGGTTTTCCTGGAATAGTCCTGGTTTATACCTACTATTCCAGCATCATTATTCTTTATTTTTTTATTAAAAAAATTTTTTTTCCAGCATCATTATTAATAGTGCCCCCCTTAATTCACAAAAGCATCCCAGTTTGGATAATAAATTTTGTATCACCCTACCCAAAAGTGAAATTAGGAAAAGAATGCTTTCGGAAGATTAGGCCAGATGGATTAGAGTTGAAAAAAAGAATGGAGGAAGGGAAATGAGTTGGGAGAGAAGTTTAGGAATGCAGTATGGGTGACCATTAGAGGGCCTGCGACTTTCTAGGTGCTGAATAAATGTTTGCTGAATGAATAAACAAATGTATGAGATAGTGAGACCCTAGTCCAGAATAACAACAGGATAGAAAACAAGTCCAGCTATTTCCAGGAAAGCATATGCATATATCAGACTGGATATAGAGGATGACTAAAGGAAAGAATTCTAGGCCATTAGATCCAGGTCTAAATATTGAGAATGGTACTATCACTAAGAAAGATGGGGATGTGGGAAAACACTTTAGACAAGAGGAGAAAGAGTATGTCAGGAATACTAATTTGAGAATAAGACATAGGGGACAGATGAAGTCATGAGAATGTATAAGCTTGCTGAAACAGAGATTGTGGTTAAAGCGCAGGCAGAGAGAAAGAGAAATGCACAAGGACGTGCTATAAGGATGCTCAGGGTGGTTCTGGGGGACCTGAGGAGGAAGCAAGACTTGTCAGGAGAGCAGGGAGGGATAGTTTGAAGAGAGTTTGATCAAAAGGAAACCTAACTATTTGCCCTCTGCCCAAATGGATGGGAAATTCCCTCAGAAATTCTGGAAGAATTCCCAGGCAGTAGGGAGGTGGGGTCTTAGCTAAAGAAGTAGGAGGAGGGACAGATGAGGCCGTAAGATAGCAAGTCACTAGGGGTATCCAGGCAACTGGGCAAAAAATTACAATCTCAGACAACCAGTAAATGGAAGAGGACCAATGAGGCCCCATAGGTCTCTGACCCACAAATCCCTGACACTGATGGATGAGTGTCCTGATCTCAGGAGCAACATTTATTTCAGGCTGTGAGGAACCCACAAAGGGCAGAGTTCTATTCTGAGAGAGAGAGACAGAGGTTTTACCTAGAGACGCTGTATTCCTTTAATTCACCAGCATCACCAGCCTTTCAGGTCCCTCTGGGCAGTGGTCACATGGTCTTTGGTTACTGTTTAGCTGTAGTGGAGTGATGAATAGAGGCAATACCTGAAAATAAATTCCAGAGAAACAGATGAGTGAAGTGTAAAAATTTAAAGGAAAGAAAAAAGAACTATTAGAAATTATCCTGGTCTCAGGGAAAGGCCTAGGCCTTAAGCATAAAACAAAAGCTGACACCATAACAGAAAAGCTGATAGATTTGATCATATAAAAATTTTTTCACTTAAAAAAAAATTAAAAATCTGTAATATAAAATAGAGTTGCCTTACGCCATAATTCCTTTTGTGTATGTCTGTGTCCCTCCTCACATGTATACTTTAAGCTCTAAGCCCCCAGAGAACAGGGCCCATGATATTCGTATGTGGATCTCACACAGTGCCTGGCACATAGGGCTCAATAAATGTTTGATTTGAAACGTTAAATAAGTTCAGGATTCTATCTAATTCTATCTGGGTGTAGGGATGATGAGAAGTGCACCCTCCACACATGACCACCCTCATCCCTCCTCTCCACCTGTTTATCTCTTTGGTGCTTCATACTGTCGAAACACCATGACAATACTGACATTCTTGGCAGTTCTGTCTCAACAGGGCCATCCAAGGGCTTAAATTCCCTAAGAGACTGACCTAGTCTAACTGCTCAGAGATTCTCAGAATGTCAGAGTTGTGAGGAAACTCCTAGACCACCTCGTCTCATATTAAAATTTTGAGCTGGGGAAACTGGAACTTAGAGGAGAGCTGGGACTCAAGCCAAAGTCTCCTGACACCCAAAATTGAGTTCCACTACATCATCTTTCCTCACCAAAACTCTACTCCTCAGGGTCCGGAGGTCCTCCTCCCACTTCTCTGTTTCTCTCGAGAAACGCTCCCTTTCAGACCTGGTTCCCATACTCTCGAGCAGGCAGGATTCCCGTCCCCAGACTAACTAATTTCACAATAAAGATCTCACCTGCCAAAGAGAAGGGAATGGCTCACTTTCACACCTGTACACAGTAGCCTCACTCCAAAGGATCTGCCCAGCACAGACCTTGCCTCATCTCTTCCTTCGGTTTGGTGAAAAAGTTCCTAGTGGGGTCTTGGATCACTGTAAACACACAGAAACGACTTGAGTTCTCTGAGAGCTCAACTGCAAGTGGACACTCAGGGCAATGTCCCATCCCTGGGTCACTTCCCTTCCTATTGAACTGAGAGCAGTAAGGATAATCATTCCCATTTTAAAGATGGGGAAATGAAGCTCCCAGAGATGGAATGACTTGCTGAAGGTCGTATGGGTAGTAAGAGATAAGCCTTCTGCGTCGGAAGGAAATCCTCATTCCATCACACCACGGTCGCTCCTTTTCACCTGTTCTGTTGATATCTAAGTCTCCACATTCTCCTCTAACTGAAAAATGCATTCCAAATGAGAAGTTCTCTGCAATCCAGCTTTCCAACAAAAGTTTGCAGAAAAGGGATGAGGGAAACTCTGCTGAGTCAAATGTCTTTAAAGACAGGAAGAAGGGCTTCCCTGGTGGCGCAGTGTTTGGGAGTCCGCCTGCCCATGCAGGGGACACGGGTTCGTGCCCCGGTCCGGGAGGATCCCACATGCCGCGGAGCGGCTGGGCCCGTGAGCCATGGCCGCTGAGCCTGCGCGTCCGGAGCCTGTGCTCTGCAACGGGAGAGGCCACAACGGTGAGAGGCCCGCGTACCGCAAAATAAATAAATAAATAAATAAAAAGGAAGAAATAAGGCTTTACAGGGATGCTAGAAGGAGAATTTTTTTATGATTATCCATCTCTCAGGATCACTAGGCCTCAAAATCGGTTTTGTGTTTCCCCCTTCAGATTCCCAGACCCCGCGTCTAACCCTTCAAGCTTGTTCCATTTCTTCCCTACCAGAATATAGCTCTGCCTTGTACACAACTGTAATCCCTGGATCTAACACACTGCAAGTTGGTGCTAAGTATTTGTTGAATGAATGAATGAGTAACCTTCGGCAAGGCTCTGCCCTCCTCTCTGGGTCTGTTCCTCACTGAGAACACAGCAGGGATTGGATTAGTGATCTGAGCCAAATACTTAGGTGCTGCGGAGCCCTTTGAGAGCCTGGGCGGGACGTGGACCGCTTTTACCAGGGAGGCCCCATGGCTAGAAACGAGGATGACACTGTTCTGTCACCACTGTCAGCTGGTCCGAGTGAGCAGCTACGCGGAGCAGGAGACGAGACCCAAGACAAAGGGGCAGCGCAGAACAAGGGAAGCGGGGCCCACGACGACCCCTTGACCTGCCGCGCCCCCGTCTCCGCAGCGGGCAGCGGTGAAGGAGGCCTGGCCCCCGGTCTATGTGCCCCACCCGCTCCCAGAGCCGGCCCGAAGCCCCACACCAAGCTGCCACATACCCCGCACCGAAAGCGCCCGACCCACATCTCGGAACAAAGCGGAGAAGGAACTACGTCACCGACTCCCCACTAACTCCCACCCTAACCCTCCGGTCCTTCTAGGCATCGGGAGGTTTCTGCATCTCTGTGCCCCCTTCGCGAGCCCTCAGGTCAGGGGACGCTCTGGCCCCGCCTCCCGCCCAGTTTTACCCTACCATTGGCTGAGAGGGCGAAAGGGCGTGGAGAGTTCAGCCAATAGGCGGAGAGACCCTGGACGGGGTGGAGCCTGGGGAAAGGACTTGGTTAGGGCGGGAAGAGGGACCAATCAACTGGGCGGCCAGACTACCTTCCTCGAACTGAAACTCTCTGAAGTCACACCCCCAGCTCTGGCTGCTGAGCGGAAAAGTCATCCTTTTCACACATCCTTCTCCTTTCAGCCTCAAAGTCAGGATCGGCTACCATCTATCGGCAGCATATAAAAATACGTGTCGAGTGCCTATTATGTCATTGTTCTAGGTTCTGCAGATACAGTAGTGAAGACAATGAACTTACTGCCCCATGAAGCTTACCTTCAAGTCAGGGAGACAATGGATAAATAAATACCTAGAATGTAGTAGTGCCTAAGGGGAGAGAGAGAGGGAGAGAGGAAGAGAGGGAGGTAGAGAGAGAGAGAGAGAAGGGGGTAGGTGGTGGCGGGGCTATTTTATAGATGACAGGGAAGGCAGAGACAGGTAGTGAGCAATTTAGGCATGTGGGTAGCTGGTGGAGTATTCCTGATAGATGGAACGTCAGGAAGCAAAGGCCTTAAACCAGAAGGAAGGGGGCGCACGTTTTGGTCCATAAGGGATTTGGATATGTCCCAAATAACACTGGAGGGTTTGGGGACTGAGAAGTGACATGATCTTACCTTTTTTTTTTTTTTTTTTTCCTGCCACATGTTCAAAGGTTTATTAGCTATCAGATATGAATGGAGCCAAGAAACCTGTTTTTCTATAAATTCTAACTTCTTGCTTTCAGTCCTTAGTCATTTTGACATAAACCTTGCATAAAAGTTTCACTCCATGACATAACGTTTTAAAAATTTGCTCTGGCTGCTCTGCTGAGAACAGTCTGAAGGTGGGCAAGAGTAGAAGTAGAGAGATTAAGAAGCTACTGCACTATTCCAGATGAGAAATGATGGTGGCTTGGACTAACTTAGAGGTGATTTATTTAGGTGATGAGAAATGGTCTACATATATTTTGAAGGCATGTCCAGCATGATTTGCTAATGAATTGGATGTTGATTAAGGATGACTCCATGGTTATTGATCTGAGCAACTAAAATAAGACTGTCTTTTGGAAATAGAGTAGACTGAATGAGGAGCAGGTTTAGGGAGAGGGATCAATAGTTTTGTTACGGATGTGTTAAGTTAAAGATGCCAATTAGACATCCAAGAGTAAATGTCAAACAGTCAATTGAGATAGGAGTCAGGAGTTCAGTGAAGAAATCACAACTAGAGATTTAAATTTAGGTGTCGCTATATAGGGCAGGATGGGACAATCTAGGGAGTGACTGTAGGTAAAGAAGTCATCTGAGCAATGAGCTTTGAAGCTCATTAATCAATAGATGTGTATTGAATATTTAAAGCATACCAGGAGCATTCTTATCCATCAATTCTTATAGGTGGCACAACATTTTCTAAAGAAGATTGAGGCACAGAGATTCAGAGGAATGATAAGACTTGCACAAGTTCATACCCCCAGTCGATGCTGGAAGTAGAACTCAGGAGCACAACACTATTGCCACTACATCAGGAAACACTTAAGAAGAACATTCATGTACATTATGACCGTAATGATCAACTTGGTCTTGCTTTTCACCTATTCTTTTATTTGGGGGAGGAGTTATTAATTCTGATTAAAACTCTTAACTCCACCTCTGGTCCCAGGGGGTAACAATATTTCATTAATATTCCAGCCCCAGCTGGTCTCTAATTTTAGAGAGCATAATGAGGACACATGTTAAAAATACAAATTCCAGGCCACCCTATCCAACTTGTTGCCTTTATCCACAAGGATATTTATTTTTTCTGACAAAACCTATTCATTCAGTCCAGAATGATGTCACTGTTCAGAATCAGAGTATTTGTGGGGTTCATAATTGCCTAAATATTCAGCAATTTCCATCTTTATCATGACATCTGTCAACCAAAGAAATTACAACTCATTTTTGGGTAAATAAAATCAATATCTAGTTATTCAGGTCTTACTTTATTGGTCAAAATGGTGATAACACAATGCTTCCCTCTGGTAATTCACAGTCTCTTTGAGGATATGACTCTCTGGCTTTAAGAAAAGATCAGGGGGGAGTTTCCTGGTGGCGCACTGGTTAAGAATCTGTCTGCCAATGCAGGGGACACAGGTTCGAGCCCTGGTCCAGGAAGATCCACATGCCTCAGAGCAACTAAGCCCCTGTACCACAACTACTGAGCCTGCGCTCTAGAACCCGTGAGCCACAACTACTAAGCGTGTGTGCCACAACTTCTGAAGCCCGTGCACCTAGAGCCCGTGCTCTGCAACAAGAGAAGCCACCACAATGAGAAGCTTGCATACCGCAATGAAGAGTAACCCCTGCTCGGCGCAACTAGAGGAAGCCTGAGCATAGCAACGAAGACCCAACGCAGCCATAAATAAATAAATAATAAATTCATTTAAAAAAAGAAAGAAAGAAAAATCAGGGACTTCCCTGGTGGTCCAGCAGTTAAGATTATCTGCCTTCCAATGCAGGTGACTCTGGTTCAATGCCTGGTCAGGGAACCAAGATCCTGCATGCTGCGGGGCACCTAAGCCAGTGCACTGCAACTACTGAGCTCGCAGGCCACAACTAGAGAGAAGCCCATGCACCACAGCAGAGGATCCCACATGCCGCAAGGAAGATCCCATGGGTGGCAACCAAGACCTGATGCAGCCAAAAATAAAACAAAGAAATAAATAAATGTTTTTTTAAAAGATCAAAGTATACTTCAGAAGTATAAAAGTGAATGGGACATTACTGCCATACACACACACACACACACACACACACACACACACGGCTTTCATGGGCATTAAATAATTTAAGCCTCAGAGTAATTTTATGGCTTAATTCTGTCCTTATTTTTATTTATTTTTACTTTTAGTTTCTTTGGCCATGCCATGCAGCTTGTGGGATCTTGGTTCCCTGACCAGGGATTGAACCTGGGCCCTCAGCAGTGAGAGTGTGGAGTCCTCACCACTGGACCGCCAGGGAATTCCAATGCTATCCTTATTTTTAGATAAGGAAACTAAAGCCTGGATGTGTCCAATGACTTGTTTATGGTTGCACAGCTAGCAGTGGACACTTTGAAACTTGGACTCTGGGTTTTCTGACTGTAGACCCTGTGTTCTTTTGTCCACTGCCGCACTGCCTCAAACTATAGATTACATTTCATCCAAGAGGTGTTGAGTTATAACAAGCCATCCATAATCCCTTTTTACCTTTTTCAAACTTTATTTTGAAACTTTCAAACATGCATATACCCTCTAGGTAGATTCAACAACCGTTATTTTGCCATATTCACTTTTTCTCTCCACACACACATACACATTTTATTTGTTGTTATTGTTAGGCATTTGAAAATATGTTGAAGAGATCATGAGCCTCCAACCCGAAACACTGCAGCATGCATCTCCTAAGAATAAGGACATTCTTCTACAGAAGCAAAATATAACTGTCAGATTTAAGAAATCTAAACAATTGTATATTATCATCCAGTGGGCCTACTATTAAATATTACATCCATTCCATATTTAGTGGCTCCATTGATCCCCAAATATCTGCTACAGCTGTTTAAAAAAATTCAAAGTTCACTCACTGCATTTGGTGGTTGTGTTTCTGAAGAGTCTCTCTTAATCTAGAACAGTTGGCCAACTTTTTTCATTTCACTGACTTTTCAAAGAGTCTAGGTCAATTGTCTTATATAGTGTCTCACATTGTACAAATCAAAAATCAGTGAATCTGACTTATTTTCTCATCATATCCCCCTATATTTCCTGTAAATTGGAAGGTAGGAAAAGAGGCCTGATTAGATTCAAGTTAAATCTTTGCTTCACTGGTGGTGTTAGAACTTATGCATTACATGCCATCCTTAATTTCTTTTTCTTTTTCTTCTTGTTTTGTATTTTGTGTGTACATTAAAATTTCTCCATAATAAAAAGTAAAAACAAAACATTAAGGCTGGCAGAGGGGGGAATTAGGGGGAGGGATATGTAAAAAGTAGGGAATCTCTTTTTGAGGTGATGAAAATGTTCTAAAACTGCCTGTGGGGATGGTTGCACATGCATGTGAATATACCAAAAATCATTGAACTGTACATTTTACAAGGATGAAGTATATGGTATGTGAATTATATATTTCAATAGAAACGTTAAAAACAAAAGTCAGGAACTCACCTCAGCGAACAATTCATGTGCCTGCCATAGTGCTGAAATGTCCAGGTTTCAATAGAGAGTAAAATACAGATTGAGGAGCCATTTGGAAGACAACCCAGGAGGCAGTGGCCACAGTGTTCAACCTAGGGGGAAATGTGTTCACTTAAGAATAAGGCCAACTCCCCACGTTAGCAGGTCAATCCAGACTTGCCCTTCCATTAAACTGATATCATGGGCTACATTGTGTCCCCCGCAAATTCGTATGTTGAAGTCCTAAATCTCAGGACCTCACAATGTGATTATATTTAGGGATAGAGCCTTTAAAGTGGTAATAAAGGGTAAATGAGATCATTAGGGTACATCCTAATTCAATACCACTGTATAAGAAAAGGAAATTAGGACATAAACTAACAGAGGGAAGACCATGTAAAGATAGAAGGAGAAGATGTCCATCTACAAGCCCAGGAGAGAGATTTCAGAAGAAATCAACGCTGCTGACACCTTGATCTCAAACTTTCAGCTCCAAAACTGTGAGAAAATAAATTTCTGTTGGTTAAGCTACCCAGTCTGTGGAACTTCGTTATGGCAGCCCAAGCAGACTAATACACCCAACTTCCTTGAGAAGCAACATAGTTCCTTGAGAAGCAACCAACTCATGATTCCCCCAAGAAGAGGAAAAAGGGTGTTCCAGAACCTGGAGATACAGAGCAGGTGGCATGTCAGAAGACGGCTTTACCCTTGATATTAATTATGGGCCAAGACATTATAGCTTCTTGTTTGGGGGAGGGCAGGTAGAGCACAGCTTTAGCTCTGCCCCAATGCAAGATATTCCTGACTCTTATTCGAGCATATTGCTCTGGGCAAATCAGAGGCCCCCAACCAGATGTGCAGCTTCCTCAGTTCTTGCAGATTTTTGGGAATTGCCCAGATGTTCCTGATTATACAGTTCAAATAGCCCACATATTCACTCTCAGTGGAAACCTCAGGGAGCCCCCGAGAAGAGGTGAATTGTCTAGAGTTCTTCTAATGGTTCTCTTTTGAAAATCTTTTAAATAACTCACTATCTCATTATTTCAGTGCTGCTCATTAGGACAGATGTTGACAATGGATAGCGTGGTAAGTGCACAGCTTAGCCTGGAGAATACAGTTGCCAGTGGCTTTAATTTTAGCACCATAACAGCTCCCATGACCACCTTCTTCATAAATGGCCCCTGTAGTAGGCTGCACATACCTCAAATCCTAAGGGCACCAGTAGTGTGGCTCCCCAGTGAGAGCTTGAGTGTCATCGATTTTTGCTCATTGTTGAGGCAGCCTGACTAGAGGTTTCACTAGTGGCATTTTTCTGAAATCAGGTCATGCTGACTTGCCAGGGTCCCTACAGGTATGGTGTAATTGCATCATTCTGTTCCCTCCTTCCCTAGGGAGCAACACAGACAGTCTCAGAGAGGGGATATAGCATTTTTCAATCTCATCCAAATGGAAATCAAAGTATAATGTATACAACCTGGTGGATGAGCATGTACCTATGCACCCCATGACCCTGAACATGCAGCCGTTGTTACCACTCCTCATTTAATCTTAGAGGAATATATATTGTCCTGTGATTACTCTGTCCTTTCATCTCACTGTACTCAAATCTTGGGTGACTGTTGGCCCTGTCCCTTTCCATCCACAATCCATATGACACCAGCTTGGGAAACTTAATATCTTGTAAATGTATCATCCATACACAAGACAATGCAACTGGAAGGGACTTGGGGGAGAAGCCTGTTAGATATCATAAAATGCCAACTGTACATACATCTCTAGAAAAGTTTAAGTCATTGGACTGTGCCACCTAGGGTGGAAAAACATTATGTTTTCAGTCAGCTGCAAATTCCTAACCAAGAGTCACAGGTCAGAAAACGGGGTAGAACACCAAATATTCCTCTCAAACCGTGTTTTCATGCAGGGTATTCACAGGTCTTGAAAGGGAAAGCACTCTCATCCTACAGGGCATCCACCTGGGCAAAGTACAGGACATTGGTCCTGTGCATATATTAGTGGGAGGACTGTTGTGGTTCAGTAAGGAATCAGTCTACAATGTCCTATCCTGGGTCAAATACCTGTACCACAAGGTACTTGGAGCCAGTTGACATCATAACACCTTCCCATTATCCCCCTTGGGCAAGAGTTTTAAAAGGCCCCATCAGGCTAGAACACATCCTAATGTTAGGGGGGATAGGGGGTTTGTTTTTAATTTTCTATAGAGCAAAAGCCACCCTGTGGGTATTCACAATTTGTCCCTAACACCTAGAGTATCCTTTGTAACACTCCAAGAGGTCGACAACTTCACAGAAATGTCTTCCAGCATGGGACAGTACTCGTCAACTTGTCAGCACCCAAAATCTCTGGACCTTTCCTACTGGTCTTAGAAGTTGAATTACCATGGCTTGGGATGCAGAATATAGCTGTGGAATATTTTCTTTGTGTGTAAGAGGTAAGAGGGTAAGTGTCCAGCTCCTAATACGTTTACCACCATATTTGGTCACCTGAACTATCTCCTGGGTATAAATTTTGTCTGTTGTTTTGGGTTTTTAAAAAATTTTTTGGCTGTGCCACGCGTCATACAGGATCTTAGTTCCCAGATCAGGGATCGAACCCGTGCCCCCTGCAATGGAACCGTGGAGTCCTAACCACTGGAGCGTCAGGGAAGTCCCAAACTTTGATTTTTAAAAATAAATTGGGAGCTCTATCACATTGCTTACTGTAATTCTTTACTTGCATTGTGGACTCATGAATGGAGCAGAAGCCACATGCTATAACTAAAAGCTTTCTACACTTATTCCAGGAATAATATTTTTCAAAAATGTGTACAAAATAATAGAAGCTCTGGATGAATGATTTCTTGCCCTCTAAAATCCAAAACAGATTATAACCCAGGTGGGTTTTGTTATGTCAAACAAGAAAACTATAACCAAAGCTTTCCCATACACAAATAAGTAGACTTCCTTGTAAGCATAAAGTCTCTGGTGGATGTTTCACACAACTGAATGTTTTCTCACACTTATCTCAGGAATAGCTTCTTTTCTCAGTTTGGAGTTGCCGAGGTAGAATAAAGTCTGAGTTGTGACTGAAGGTTTTTCCACATTCAGTTCTTTTAAAACAAAGCTATTCGCAACAGGTAGAGCACATGGAAGGAGCCTCCGCTGTACCCATAGTGTGAAGGCTGAGCGAAAAAGAAAAGAGGGCTCTGGGCGGAAGGTTTGCAACCAGAGTAGCAAAATGTCGAGCTGCTCCTTTACTTCTTTACTGCTGCACAGCATATTAGTAATATAAATTTATAACTCACCTTCTAGCTCCAAGTCTAAACAGACAATTTTAACAGCATGCAAATAGAATATAAAGCAATACAAGGAAAACCCACTTTCCCTATCTTGGGGCAGATATTGTTGATTAGTGAAGAAAAAGACAAATGAAATATGAGGCTAATAAAAAGTCTCTGCAACTTGAGGCAGTAAAAGGACATATGAAAAAAATATATTCAAGGGATCTCCCTGGTGGTCCAGTGCTTAAGACTTCGCCTTCTAATGCAGGGGATGCGGGTTCAATCCCTGGTTGGGGAGCTAAGATCCCACATGCCTCTCAGCCAAAAAACCAAAGATCATAAAACTGAAGCAATATTGTAAAAGATTCAATAAAGACTTTAAAAATGGTCCACATCAAAAAAAAAAAAAAAACCCAAAAACTTAAAAAAAAAAAAAAACCCCAAACTTGGCATTCATGAAAGGAAAACTGAAAGGAAACCAAAATGTAAAACATTATGGATGGGGCTTCCCTGGTGGCGCAGTAGTTGGGAGTCTGCCTGCAGGTGCAGGGGACATGGGTTCAAGCCCTGGTCTGGGAAGATCCCACATGCCGCTGAGCAACTAAGCCCATGCGCCCCAACTACTGAGCCTGCGCTCTAGAGCCCACGAGCCACAACTACCGAAGCCTGCAGGCCTACAACCCATGCTCCACAAGAGAAGCCACTGCAGTGAAAGGCCTGCGCACTGCAGCAAGGAGTGGCCCCCGCTCACTGCAACTAGAGAAAGCCCGCACACAGCAAGGAAGACCCAGTGCAGCCTAAAAAATAAATAACTAAATAAAATCTATTAAAAAAAATTGTGGATGAAACACGGCTCTAACTACATATACAAAAGAGAGTAAAAGAACTTTACAGGGCTTCCCTGGTGGCACAGTGGTCGAGAGTCTGCCTGCCGATGCAGGGGACACGGGTTTGTGCCCCGGTCTGGGAAGATCCCACATGCGCGGAGCGGCTGGGCCCGTGAGCCATGGCCACTGGGCCTGCACGTCTGGAGCCTGTGCTCCGCAATGGGAGAGGCCACAACAGTGAGAGGCCTGCGTACCGCAAAAAAAAAAAAAAAAAAAGAACTTTACAGAATACTAGGTGCAGCTTTATGCCACTCTCTGACAGTCCAGTAGAAGGGATGATTTCCAGATACAGATCACCAAAACTTACACAGAGGTAGAAACTTAAAGAGGGCAGTAATTGAAGAAATCAAAATGTTGCTAAAGATTTATGCTTCTTGGTGCGGGGCAGGACAAAAAAAAAAAAGACTTGTCCCTCTCAATTCCCTCATCCCCCAAAATGGATCAAGCCCAGTTATTTTTACTGTTCAAAGAATAATCCCCACATTATTCAAACTCTTCCAGAGTAATTAAAGAAAAACAAATACATTTTGCAAGGCAGGCAAAACCTTTTTAGTAAATTCAATTTAGTTCTGTACTTAAAACATCATTAACAAATGGATTTTATTCCAGGAGTGCAAGGAAATTTCAATTATCTAGAAACTTGCTCCCCCTAAAATTACAAAAATAAAGGACATTATCCGTAAAATTAGATTTAAAAAAAAAACATGGTAGAACTTAAAAACCATAACAAAAACTCAAAATGCTAAACAATAGTAATTATTATAGGGTATAGTATGTGCCAAGCACTGTTTTAAGTGCCTTACACTTATGAACTAATTTAACCCTCACAGCCCAGAGGTAGCTCCATTTTATACATGGAAGAGCTAGACACATGGAAACTAAATGACTTACTCAGGATCACACATGTAAGAAAGGAGTCAGGATTTGAACCTAGAGTACCAGGCACAAAAATCTATTAACTACTTTATTATATTGCTGCTTCTAAAAATAGGAATAGGGACTTCCCTAGCGGTCCAGTGGTTTAGACTCTGAGCTTCAGATGCAGGGGATGTGGGTTTGATCCCTGGTCAGGGAACTAAGATGCCGCATGCTGTGCAGAATGGCCAAATCAAACAAACAAAAAAATAGGAAAAGAAGAAAACTTCCTAAACCCAATAGAAAATTTATCAGAAACCAACAACGAAGTAACAGTAGTGAGACTTCCAGGGGTACACGTAGAAGATTATCAATGAGGGCTTTATATGAGATATCCTATGAAGAGATGTCACTTCTATCTTTAGAAGCTTCTAGTCTGGTGGGGGATGGGGGGAGGGGAGATTGTGTCCCATTTAAGGATGATTCAATTACAGAGCTGAGTTTTCAAAAGGTATTTATTAAACTACCATATGAAAATTATTATCTATATACTAAAAGAAATAGATACTATACCCAACCTCAAAGAGCCTATAATAAGTTGGTATGCACACATATGCATTAAACTGAGAGTAATTTGCAACGCAATTTAACAACAGTTGTACACATAGCACCAGCTAACTCAAAGCACTGAGGTCCAATGAATAGCAGTTTAAGATGAATGAAGACGTATTTGAAGAAGAAAGTTGTTCAGAGATGAGTTGGATCTGGCAGGTTCTGAGGGACACAGATTAACAAAATAAAAGAAAAGAGATTTTCTAGACAGGGGACATAAGTGATGAGGGACTATATTAGAGTAGAAGTTCAAAAAGTAGGTAAGGAGGGCTTCCCTGGTGGCACAGTGGTTGAGAGTCCGCCTCACGATGCAGGGGACACGGGTTCGTGCCCCGGTCCGGGAAGATCCCACATGCCGCGGAGTGGCTAGGCCCGTGAGCCATGGCCCCTGAGCCTGCGCGTGCAGAGCCTGTGCTCCGCAACGGGAGAGGCCACAACAGTGAGAGGCCCGCGTACCGCAAAAAAAAAAAAAAAAAAAAAAAAAGTAGATAAGAAGGGCCACAGCCAAGAGAAAGAATGAATGAATCAGTACCTTGGAGAATGACTTTATGTAAATGGTAAAATGAAGTGGAACAGAATAAGGAAATACCTCTGTCCTTGAGAAGTACACGTTCTGATTTTGGGATGCCTAAGTAAGAAATGAGATAGATTTTTAAACAGGTGAAAAAAAAAAAAAGGAAATAAATCTACAAGCACATGAAATGTGTAGTCCTTAGTGGGAAAGGACCGTACTGTTACTCCCACTCTCCCACCTTCCTGACCACCAGAGAGCATTTAGGGAATGATCAACTTGGATTAGTGGTTCCAAGAGGAGACCAGGGTGAGCATACTTCTTATATAGAAACCTTAACTCAGAGTTCCTTGCTGTCTTAGAGAATCATGTCTTAAAAAATAGACCGAGCCAGACCTGAGTGCTTTTCTCCAGTGTGAGTTCGCTGGTGGTGATTGAAAGTAGAACGCTGACTGAAGGCTTTCCCACACTCAATACATTCATAGGGTTTCTCTCCAGTGTGAACTCTCTGATGCACAATGAGCTGTGAGCTGTCACTAAAAGCCTTCTCACAATCTTTGCACTTATATGGTTTCTCCCCAGTATGAGTTCTCTGATGTACCATAAGACTGGAACTATAACTGAAGACCTTCCCACATTCATTACATTCATAAGGTTTCTCACCAGTGTGAATTCTCTGGTGTATACTAAGATGTGAGTTTTGATTGAAGGATTTTCCACACTCTTTGCATTTATACGGCTTTTCACCTGTGTGAAGTCTCTGATGTCGAATGAGACATTTACTCAGACTGAATGCCTTACCACACTCATTACATTCAAAAGGTTTTTCTCCAGTATGAATTCGCTCATGGTCAACAAGTTGAGAGTTCTGATTGAAGGCTTTCCCACACTCACTGCATTTGAATGGTTTTTCCCCAGTGTGGAGGCTCTGATGTCGAGTAAGACATTTACTTCGACTAAAGGCCTTGCCACATTCATTACACTCATAAGGCTTCTCCCCAGTGTGGATTCTCTGATGGTCAGTAAGATTTCTGTTGGAACAGAAAGCTTTCCCACACTCATTACACTTGTAAAGTTTCTCACCACTGTGAAGTACCTGATGGTGGACAAGGCTTTTACTCCGAATGAAGGCCTCCCCACACTCATTGCATTCATAGGGTTTCTCCCCAGTATGGGTTCTCTGGTGGTCAATGAGTTGGGAACTCTGAGTGAAAGCTTTTGCACATTCATTACATTTATATGATTTCTCCCCATTATGGAGTCTCTGGTGTTGAATGAGATGGGAGCTATGGCGATAGGTCTTTCCACAATCACTGCATTCATACGGCTTTTCCCCTGTGTGGATTCTGAGATGGACTATGAGCTGAGAGGTTTGCCTGAAGGTCTTGCCACACTCATTGCACTCATAGGGTTTCTCTCCAGTGTGGATTCTCTGATGCCCAATGAGGTGAGAACTCCGATTAAAAGCTTTGCCACATTCATCACAGTGATAGAATTTCTGTCCCTTCAGAATTCCCTGATGTTCTGCAGGACTTGAGGACAGATCTGGATGTTCCTCAAGTTCCTTATATTCATCACATTCATCTTTTGTGCATTTATTTTTATCCTCCTGTGTTATTTCCAAGAAATCACTCTTCAGTCTGCTCCCTTGTTCACCTGAGGGTTGAACTTCTAGCTTCTCTAAAGCCTCTTCACAGGCATCTCCAGCTTCTGGTCCTCCAGGAATCACTCCATAGAGTATTCCTGAGGTCCTATCACATGACTCCAATTCTTCAGAAATTTCCTGCTTTGGAGGCAACTCTGAACTCTCCATCCTGTTCTCACCTGCTGCCAAAAGAAAGAAGAAAACAACTCTTACTCACTCTTACCCTACTGAGGAAATGAACTATCAGGAGCCTATGTACCTAAAAAAAAATTCATATTATGGGTAAGGAATGAGGAGACACATTGAGAACAGGAGAGAAAATGAGAAAACAGCTCAAATTTCTCTTCAAGGACAGAAAAACAATGAGGGGAAGCTGGTCAGTGGAGGAATGCAGAAGAATAGCTATCAGGACAGAGGGATGCTGAGCCAGCACAGCCAGGTGAACAGGCCAGTTGAAAGGCAAGAGACCAGACTAAAGCATGGTGAGATCTTCCAGAAGTCACTTAGATGCGACGTCTCCTTAGTAAAATGATGAACTCTAAGGCTCTTTCCAACCATGACACTGTATGGTTCCACAGTTCTCAGCAAAGATGTTGGGGAGAGAGAGTGGTGGCAAATACCTCAAATCAAATATGAGAAACAATGTGGGCAAACCTGAGAGTAGAAGGGAAATTTATATTATGAGGATATGATTAGGAAAAAGTGTATATAAAGGAGTGATTCTGGTGTAACAGGACAGTGACAAGATTTGGAGAAGCCATGGGTAGAGAAATACTGGGGAAAAGTACTGAAGGGGAAAGCAAAGCTATAAAATTGGGCATCCCCTAGTCCCTGGAGCACTGACTGGTAAGTACAATACTGCACTCCTATAAAAACTAGGAATGGGGCTTCCCTGGTGGCGCAGTGGTTAAGAATCTGCCTGCCAATGCAGGGGACATGGGTTCGAGCCCTGGTCCGGGAAGATCCCACATGCCGTGTAGCAGCTAAGCCTGTGCGCCACAACTACTGAAGCCCGTGCACCTAGATCCCGTGCTCCGTAACAAGAGAAGTCATCGCAATGAGAAGCCTGTGCACCACAACAAAGAGTAGTCTCCCCATGCCGCAACTAGAGAAAGCCCGCGCGCAGCAACTAAGACCCAACACAGCCAAAAATAAATAAATAAATAAATAAATAAAACTAATGGGGGACTTCCCTGGCAGTCCAGTGCTTAAGCCTTCTCCTTCCAATACAGGGGGTGTGGGTTTGATCCCTGGTTGGGGAGCTAAGATCCCACATGCCTCTACAACAAAAAAACAAAACAAAACAGAAGCAATATTGTAATAAATTCAATAAAGACTTTAAAAATGGTCCACATCAAAAAAAACCCCAAAAAACCAAGAATGGTATCAATAACTTGAAATATAAATCAAACATGTTTTTGGTATCTTGATAATCAGGAATCATAAGGAAAGTGAGCAGTTGAATATTTGCTTTTAAATTCTAGGATTTTTCAGTACAAAAACTGGGAGAAGGCAGAGCAATTATGGTTATAGTTTAACCTAAAAATGTTGGTTCCTTTCAATGACATCTACATCAGGGCTATAAACCTTCATGCTAATTTAGTGTGTGCAAGTTGTAGATGTCTGAATCTCTCACTTCTAAGCCCACCCTCTCCAGAGTAGGCTACTGTCCTAGACCGGTCAAGCCCAGAACCTGCCCTGACAACAGCTCCTTCCAGGAAGCAGCCCTGCCCCAGTCTTTCTGAAGGAGAAGCTGAGGCAACCATGCTTTGTGCCAGGCAACCCAGCTCATCCCATGATGGACAACAGGTGACTGGAACAGGGCCAAGCACTAGACCCAAGTGTGGCTTATCTGTAGATTAATTATCCGCCTCTGTGCAGGGAGGACCAAAGTTCTGCTCAAACAAAGATGTTATTTAATGGCTGAACCACCCTCGGAGTTCCTCTCTACATAAATTCTGAACTAAAGGTAGGACAAGATGAAGGAAATTACAAGTAGAAGCCCAAGCTGAAATGATGCATGGAGAGAAGGCAAGCCATCGGGAGCCAAAGCAAGCAGAACGTGTGAGGAAACAGAAAGTCTAACTAAAAAGGAGCTCTGACAAAAGATTCAGAGTGAAGAGAATGGGTATCAGAGGGAGGAAAAAACAGATACACAGCACAGCTGTCTTACGACACTGGTGTAAAAATCCTTTCACTTTTGCTGCTGTGGCTCCCAGGCTCCCAGGTCCCTACAAGGCTTTGTTTCCTGAAGTCTGGTCTAGCTGGTCAGTTTGTTCTAGGTTTCCATTCCTTTAGCTTTATTGTAAGTAACTTAACTCATTGCTTACAACAACTGAGTGGCTTTCTATTCCTTCCAACTACAAACTCTAACTAAACCAGCCCAGCTCAATTAATAAGAAAGTAAAAAGAATGTTAATAACTGTTAAAGTGGATGATGACGTAGAGGGGTTCATTATACTATTCTCTCCACTTTGACTCTTCATATTTTAATAATAAAAAGTTAAAAAAAGAAAAAGAATATAGCAAAGAATATGTAAAGAAGGCAGACTCTAAGTTACTGGGTAACAGAGTCATTACCCAATGAAGCCAGGCTGCAGTAATTTTCTGGCACGATGTTTCGGTACAGGGCTGCTTTCTGGCTGAGTGCTGCACCTTTCCACTTCTTCTGAGTATAGTCCACAGACAGGAACTCGAACTCTGCAGCCTCCTGGAATGACAAGTTTCTATTGCTCAGGGACATTCCCAGCCTGGAAAGCAGTCCTTAGGGGCACCAAGAGCACAGGGTCAGGGAACCTGGTGGTAAAATGGGCGGGGTGGGGGGGAATCTGGGAAAGACAGATTAAAAGGACAAGTCCAAGGAATTACCTGGTGGTCCAGTGGTTAAGACTCAGTGCTTTCACTGTCATGGGCCTGGGTTCAATCCCTGGTCGGGGAACTATTATAAGATCCCACAAGCTGTGGGGTGCGTCCAAAAAAAAAAACAAGGACAAATCTAGGACAGGACCCGCTCCAGGGGAAGCCACAGGAGCAGACTCAGAACGGGCCAGAGGCCCGGAGATAAGCTCTAGCTATTCCTGGGCCACAGACTTGGAACTCAGGAAGCTCACCTGGGGCCTGACCATCCGGAGCACAGTTGCCGCTGCTTGGTCTCCTATGTTCCCCACTTGGGGAAGGGCAGGCACCGGGGAAGCATGCTGAGCTGAGGGAGGAAAGAAAGCTCTGAGTGGGACCAGCCCTGCTCTTGGCTCCAATGAGGTCTCTATCCCAGCAAGTGGATTCAGGAGAACCCAGGTGGCTCCACACACACAGACCCTCATCCCTGTTCCATAAAGGCATTAGCCTTTGTGAGCTGTGAACTTTTCCTGGAGGCAAGAAGGTCCCTGTTCAAACCGAACTGGCGGTTCCTTCCAGCCCTCTCTCTCCCACTCTCGGAAGGAAGCTACACTTCTGACCACCTTCTGTCTCCCGTGGCTTCCCCAGCAGCAGCCTGCCTGGCCTCCCCCTCATCTCTCTGCCCCTCATTCCCTGGCTTCTCTTCCTGCACCTGCCCTCTCATCACGGACACTGCAGGCGTTCAGGCCTCGGAGCTTCCCCTTTCCCTCTCTCAGAGATCTCACAACTCCCATTCTCTGCTCTTAAGCTGTCAGTTCTCTCTGAGACCCCTATCATAAGCCTCCAGCTGCCTACTGGACATTTCACTTGGGTGTCCCACAACACCTGAAATTCAGTGTCTAAAGTGCATGTTTCCATCTTCCTTTCCGACTTCCCAGGTTTTCTCAGTGATTCCAAACATCGGCTAAAACCCGCTAATTCTCCCTCCTCTCCATTGTCCCATGGATTCTTCGTTCAAATATGTGTCACATCTACCACTTTGCATTCCACTCAAACCCACTCAGGCAATTACTGCCTCACATCTGCTCTACACTAGCCTCCTAGTGAGGCTCCCGGTCACTGGTCTTCACATTCAACCCACAGTGCTCATGTGCCACAGTAATCCTTCTGAAATACTGTTTCTAATGCTTCAATCCCCTGCCCCCCAAATCTTCCTGGCCTCCATCCAAAGGCCCTGCACAAGCAGACCCCAGGCTCCCAAATAAGTCCTTTCTGACCCGACCTCAATGGGGTCCAAGGAACTCCCACTTAGTGAGTGTCTTTGCTCCAGCCCTCCATGATCTCGCTCACCGTTTACAATGTCCACATGGCTCATTCGTGACGGCATCAAACGCCTGCGGACAGATATCACTCACATGTGTCTTATGAGGTTGCCTCTTCTTGCACTTACGACTGACTCTGCCAACTAGATAACAAGCTCTTTGGAAGCAGTGCTGGCCTACTACATCTCTCTGGTCCTCAACAGTGCCTTTGCCATGAAATGTGCTTGACAAAAATGTGCTAAATACACGAATGATTGGAGAATAAGCAAAAGG
This sequence comes from Mesoplodon mirus, assembly GCF_964341445.2. Classification (NCBI taxonomy): domain Eukaryota; kingdom Metazoa; phylum Chordata; class Mammalia; order Artiodactyla; family Ziphiidae; genus Mesoplodon; species Mesoplodon mirus. The sequence goes on along the minus strand of NC_138988.1, from coordinate 47,707,377 downwards.
AACAAACAAAGTCACTAGGGAAGGAAGACACAGGGCAGGGCAATAAGGGACTCCAATGGGGTGGGAGATGGGGAGATGAAGGAAAGGAGACGCCGAAAGAGAGAAAGGAGGAATGACTTAAGGCCAAAGCGGGGAAGGTGAGTACCAGAGTGCCCACTGGGGAGGTGGTGGTGTGCCCCAGGGTCACCAGGAGGCTCCAGGTGGGCTCCAGGTGCCGAACCCTCACTAAGGAGTGAGGTAGGAGGAGATTCCTCTGTTGCACCCAAGGCTGTCATCTCCTCTGAATGCATTTCCTGTTCCTGTGCCGGAGCTGAAACCTAGAGACAAGGAAATAAAATTGGGTCCAAAAGAGCATCCTTGAAGACACAGAACCCAAAACCTCTAAGAAGCACCCCCAGGAGAGGAAGCCAGGGAAAGAAGAGCCAGAGGGTCCTCCTAGCCCCACCAGTACAGCCAACTGGGGCAAAAATGTCAAAGCAGGATCTACAGCTTATAATCCTATTTGCCATCCCTCTGTTGACCCTTTTGGTAGGAGCTTCAAGACCAGATTATATAACCATTTCCACTCTGTGTCAGTGCTTCAGACACACATTTGCTTATGAAGAACCCCCTGGAAAAAGGAGTCAGGAAAGTAATTCAGTACACTCCCTAGGGCCTCAGCCTAAAGAATAGATCAATCAGGAGTACCAAGGAAGTAAAAAGTGACAGGTGCATGTACCTGTATGTGCATAAATAATGCTACTGAGGCCGACAGCTGGAGCAATACCCCAGAACGGCAGCTGACAAACCTCAGCTTTTCCAACTTCTCTCAGCAAAAGTGTCTCCTCTCCAGAGAAGCCATCCCTGACCACACTGACAAAGCAAGGATAGTCACACTCTCTCAAATTACCTGGTTATGTTTCCTAGGGCATACATTAGTCTTTAAATTATCTTATTTATACCTTTATTGTCTATTTCTCTGCCAATGAAGTATAAGCGTTTTGAGGGTGAGCACTCTGTCTTGGTCACTAGCTCCTAGAACAATGCTTAGCCCAGTGGTGGTGTTCAATTAATATTTGCTGACTGACTTCCTCTCGATATTTTGCTAAGAGTTATCTGCAAACTTGGTTTTCAATATGTACTACCTTTCCCCAAAAACTTATACAAAAAGTCAAATAGAAAAAGAAAATTTAAAAAGAAAAGTCAAATAGGATCTCATAACACCAATCTTTAGAGACCTCGAGAATATCTCAGAGCATAGACCTTTTATTTTCTAACCCTTGCTTGTTGTCATCAAATCAGTTCCTCACAATCTCATGGTTACTATTTGTACCAGCATTTGGAGCAGAAAACCTAAAAAATTGTCTAAATAAATCACTTTTTTTTTTTTTTTGTGGTACGCAGGCCTCTCACTGTTGTGGCCTCTCCTGTTGCGGAGCACAGGCTCCGGACGCGCAGGCTCAGTGGCCATGGCTCATGGGCCCAGCCGCTCCGCAGCATGTGGGATCTTCCCGGACCGGGGCACGAACCCGTGTCCCCTGCATCATCAGGCGGACTCTCAACCACTGTGCCACAAGGGAAGCCCAATAAATCACTTTTTAAAAATTGAAATATAGTTGATTTACAGTGTTGTGTTAGTTTCAGGTGTACAGCAAAGCAATTCAGTTATACATACACATATATTCATTCTTTTCCAGATTCTTTTCCCTTATAGGTTATTAAAGAATATTTAGCAGAGTTCCCTGTCCTATACAGTAGGTCCTTGTTGATTATCTTAAATAAATCACATTTATAAGCTCACTCACTCTGGCATGTACATAGCACAGCATAAGGTGAAAATAACTTCTGCTTCAACAAAACACATGGATTTGCCCTACTGGGTTACATCTGCTGAGAAGTTAGGGGGCTCTCTCCTTTAGTGTATATCTCTCCAATGGAATGGTAGGTCCAAGAGGCTCCCTGCAGTCTGGGGTTCCCCGGCTCTCCCATGGATGGTTCTTATAAATGGGATTTAGAGCTCTTAAATACAGCAGCTGTGGGTACTGGCAGAAGATAGAACTTAACTGCACTGTGATAACACAAGCTTGTAATTCACTGACAATTAAATCCTGATAAAGTTCCTATTCATTACCTAGGACTCATAAGTGTCCTCTCCTCGCAGGCCAGGAAAACCCCATTCCAATTTTCATTCCAAGATGGCATTCCACAGCAAGACATTTGGGAAAAGGTAGTGGCTTAGAATCTAGGGAGCTGGAAAATCCTGGTTCCCACACACATGGACAAAGGGACTGCTTACTAGCTCTGTCACCTTAGATGAGCCAATTAACTTCTCTGCGTTTGCATCACTTGTCAAGTGGAGATAATGATTACTATCTGCATACCTTGTAAGCCTGCTAGGAGCTCAAATTTAAAAAGATATAGGACTTCCCTGGTGGCGCAGTGGTTGAGAGTCCGCCTGCCGATGCAGGGGACACGGGTTCGTGCCCCGGTCCGGGAAGATCCCACATGCTGTGGAGCACCTGGGCCCGTGAGCCATGGCGGCTGAGCCTGCGCGTCCGGAGCCTGTGCTCCGCAACGGGCGAGGCCACAACAGTGAGAGGCCCGCATACCGCAAAAAAAAAGATATAAAAGCATTCTGTAAATTCTGCAGCCCAGTAGGGATGCCTCTACCACTCTCTCCAGCCCCAATGTGCACACATGTGCATGCTCACTCCTGCTGATCAGAATGACATTCCTTAATCTCCTCCTGGCAAACTCCCATGAAAAAGCCTGTTTTTTCATTTAGTCATAAAAACATTTTCTGAATCCAGGCCAGGTGAGATAGTCCTGTTCTCATGTCCTTATGTCAGAAAACTTAAGCTGATGACACTGGCAGAGTAAGAAATGGAGTCCAAAGATCCCACTTCTAGGCTAGAGCCATGAGTGTTCAGCTGCCCTGTCAACTGTTAGTCACTCTCTTGGGTTTGTGACTCAGTCACCTTTCTTCTGAGGCTCCCTGGATAAAAGACGGTTTTAATGGAGGCTACATTCTCTTCTGCTTAAGCAAAAGGCAGCGGGAGATAGGGAAATTTTCCTTCTACCCTCCTCACTAAATAGTACCCTAAACATTTCTTCAACCACTTGTCCTTGCCTACGGTTGGGCCTAGCTGCTCTCTAGACCCTACTGATACTTGATTTATCCCTGTGTTTACTTGTGTAAACAAGGAAATAACGATTGCCAATGGATCTGATACTGTCAGAGGGAACCGGCTATTACCCCTGGAAAAAGTCTAGCCCTAGGACTCCAATCAATTTGGAATTCATTCCCTAGGCCTAGATATGTAATAATTTTTGAAAAAGCACTGAATAAAAATAATGTACTGGGTACTAAGGAAATTTCACTGGTACTGGTTTTCCCTGGTAAAGCACAAAGGAGGAAAAGTAGAGGGGACCCTAACCCATCCTGCTCAGTTACAAGGAGCAACTGGAGACTCATCAGGAAGAACTGACTCATCCATGGTGTGATGGTCTTTTGATGTCAGTTTAGCTATAATCTAGGTGTTGCTGTGATGGTATGGTGTACAAGTGATTAAAATTCATAATCAGTTTAAGTAAGGGAGGTTATCTAGATAATCTGGATGGGCCTGATTCAATCAGTTGCAAGACCTTAAAATCAGAGCTGAAGGTTCATGAAGAAGGAATTCTCTTTGTGGACAGCAGCTTCAGCCTATGCCTGAGAGTTCTAGCCTGAACTTTCTGATGGCCTACCTTACAAATTTCTGACTTGTCAACTCCCACAATGACATGTCACTTTCTAGCAATATATATATATGTATGTATATATATAATTTCCTACTGGTTTTGCTTCTGTGGCTGAACCCTAATACACATAGTCACTGAACTAGTTAGCTCTGTGATCCTAGAAGCCAGATTTCCCACTGTTATGACACTGCTGACTCTCCAACTTTTCCTTTTGAGTTACCCTGGCTTAAAATTTGAGAGAACCCCAGAAAGTAGGGAAAATCAAAAATAGAATTAAAGAAGCAAAAAGATCCCAGTTGGGTTTGGAAAGCTAGAAAAGAACAAAATGATGAGGCCCAGAACTGTTACATCTCATAAGGAACCTAAAAGGCAGGAAAACAGCACAGTAACTTGGAGAAATCCGAGGAAGTAATGAGAACTTCTCAAATGAGGGCCCATGTTATCAGCATACCCTAAGGGCTACTTCTCCCTGACATGCTTCCCTATTCTAACAGCTCCTGCCTGTCAGGAGCACTGTGTGGAGCTCCAGGCTGCAGCTAGGTTCACGACACAGCACTTCACAAAGTAATTCACAGAGCGTGACTGGGATCTACATTTTTGTTTAAGGCTAGGAGCACAAAACTCTTTCCCCTTTATACATGGCACTGGTTCAGGAGTCCCAAAGGCAAACCAGCTTAGAGCCTAGGGAATGGAGCATGTCTATTCTCAGGCTACCCTAAGCAGTACAGAATGGTTCCAGATGCCATTCTAGACTCGGCCGCTCACCTCTCCTGGTCCACTAACGTGTCTCTGGAAATCCTCCACCACAGCCACAGCCTCCTCACCACTCTCAGGGTGATGCAGCTGCACCCAGGTCCGCAGTTCCCCTGGCAGGATGCTCAGGAACTGCTCCAGGACCAGCAGCTCCAGGATCTGCTCCTTGGTGCGCACCTCCGGCATCAGCCACCAGCGGCAGAGCTCCCGGAGCCGGCTCAGCGCCTCCTGCGGCCCAGACATCTCGTGATAACATAACTGCCTGAAGTGCAGCCGGAAGATTTCACAGACAGGAGGGTGATTCTTTTGGAGACTGCAGCCCTGCCCCCAGCTCTGGCTCTCTGGCTCCTGTTTCACGGTCAAGTGCCCCTCCTGCCTCTGGAGAACAGCACCCCTGGGGATGAGGCCTGAAGTTCCCCTGCCTTGGCTGGCCATCGTGACACCAAAGAGAAGCTTGCTTCAGTTGTGGTTTGTCCGATTAAAATGATGGTCTGTAATTCAGGTCTCAGAAGCTGTTGTCAGAGTTGAGGATGTGGGGTGATGGGAACGTCACCTACAGAAACATCAAGAGAGAAATCAGAGTCCCCAGAGTGCTCAGCCCTAGGCGGATGACAGACCCTCCACAGTTAAAAAGCAAAGCTCTAGAAAAAAGAAAAAGGAGCATAACTAGGGCAGTCTCTCTAAGCATCTCTCCAAGTAACTTCCTTAAAGTTTCAGTGGCTCCCATCAGCTACAGGATAAAACCTAAATGTCTATGCCTAGCATCCAGAACCTGGCCTGAGGCCTCTGTTCTAGCCACACCCCCTACCACTTTCCCCAGGTACCCACCAGGCTAGAAAGCCTGCAATGATCTCCAAATGTGGGATATGCAAGATAATCCAAAAGATGGATAAAGAAATACGAAGTTGTTATTTAACTATTTAGTGGATATTTTATTTTATTTTATTATTATTTTTTTTTGTGCTATGCGGGCCTCTCACTGTTGTGGCCTCTCCCGTTGCGGAGCACAGGCTCCGGATGCGCAGGCTCAGCGGCCATGGCTCACGGGCCCAGCAGCTCCGCGGCATGTGGGATCTTCCCGGACCGGGGCACGAACCTGTGTCCTCTGCATCGGCAGGCAGACTCTCAACCACTGCACCACCAGGGAAGCCCTTTAGCGGATATTTTATAATGTGCACTGAAATTTGTACAACAGTACAAACCTTTAACTCGCAAATAAACCTATGTTGGAAATGCATGCTCGAAACTCTTCTTCTCTACTCTTTTGTAATAGAGATGCACAATAAAGGAAGTTAGCGACTAAAGCTCTAAAGACACAGCTAGAAGCCACACATACTCTTTCTCTGGAGTTTTCTGCTTCCGAAACTTTCGACAAACACCTACTCACCTGTCAAGACCCAGAACAAATGCTAGTTTTCTCTTGAAGGCATTCCTGATTGCCCCGTGCAGGAAGGGAAGCTGGTCACCTCCCTCTCCGTACTTCTCAGTGTAACATTGTATTTTAACTAATTTATGCACAACTCATCACTCACCCTCTCCAAACTGCTGGATGGCCACAAAAGAAAAGGAACCCAATGGAGTAAGAAATGCCAGACCCCATAGCACAGGGAGATCAGCTCGGTGCTTTGTGACCACCTGGAGGGGTGGGATAGGGAGGGTGGGAGGGAGGGAGACGCAAGAGGGAAGGGATATGGGAACAGATGTATATGTATAACTGATTCACTTTGTCATAAAGCAGAAACTAATAAAAAATAAAATAAAACAAAAAATAAGAAATGCCAGACCCTTTTCTACTCAACCCGCTTCCCCTAGAAAGCCTTGCTGATCTCTCCAGGCTTAAGTGTGGTTACTGCCTCAGTGAACCCACAGTACCTTTTTCATTCTAACCTCTGCTAGAGCACTTCTCACACTGTGTTTGGGACTTACACGACTGCCTCCTCCACTTTATGGGAGGACTCAAAGGGCAGAGCTGGTTCCCAGTCATCTTTGTGTGTGTGTACTTGGCATACAGAGGCACATATCTGGGAAGCGAACGAATGATACTGAAGTTGGGGGTGGGGGCGACTTTTATCCAGTTTACATACTGTAAAACCCTGAAAATCAGCACCTAGTGGTAACTAGGGCATCTGTGCTATGCTTCCAATTCACCATGCATCTTGGTACCTTGGGTAAGCTACTCTCTCCAGGGCTCAATTTCTTTAAAAAGACAAAGATAGACTTAAAAATCTGTGACTCTGCTCTGAAATACATAAAGTTCAGGCCATTTTCCTACTTCCCTTACTGCTCCGAATGCTCAGCCTCTCATCTCATCTGGATTTTTGGCTCTCCAAGCTATACTTCACGTCTGAAATTCTGACTGGGTCTGACCCACTTCTGAGGCTTCGTACTGTCTTCCAGCGCAAGGCTGGAAAAACGTCTACCTACATTTCGCGTTCGACCAGGCTTCTGCGGCGCCGCTCACCTGGCCACGTCTGCCCTGCTCATCGCTGTACCCACAGATGCTGGGCTCTGTGCCAGGCACGGCTGGTCAGGGCACTGGGACAAAGAGGCGGCTCTACATCTGGCGGCTTCTGAACGTCACGGGGACCGCGCCGCCAGCCGCGGGGGCGAGGAGTGGGTCGGTCCGGCGTAGCCGACCTGGGCTGTGGGCGGCCGCAGCTCCAGCCTAGCAGCCCCGGGCCCCAGCAACACTTCTCTCCCCGCCCCGGGCCCGCTCACCGGGGCACCGCGCCCGCGACCCCCGAACACCAGACGCCGCCGCGGCCGGCATAAGCGAAAACAATGGCCGGGCCGGAAGCGAGAGAAACCCCACTTCCGGCCCCTCCAGGATCCCGGAAGTCTCGGTTGAGAAAGTGGGCCCCCCGCGCGCCCCCGCAGCCACACAGCTGGTGACACCTTGGGCGCGGAGACCACCCCCTCCGGGCCTGGCTGGGGCACAGCGGCGGCAGCGGGGAGGGGGTCTCAACTGAGGCCTCAGGGAGCACACGTGCCGCTCTCAGACCATTCTAGGTCTGGGCCACCCTGCCGCACCCCGGCTTTGCCCCTTCCCCTCCTGGTGGCCTTGGGAAAGAAAACCTAACCTCTGAACCTGTTTTTTCATCTGAAAAATGCAGAGCACAGCGTGCGCCTGACAGGGCTGTGAGAGCTGAAAGGGGTAACATAAGGACACTACACAGCAAAAGACCTGACATATCCTGAGCGCACAGTCAGATATTATTATACTGTATGTGATGCCCAGGGCATTTTCACCCAATGTGAGTCTTAATGAAATGAGCAACAGGTATCTCCGTCTTACTAAAGAAGAAATGAGCCCAGAGATTGTGATATTTGGGCCAGCAGGTGTGGTTAATCTTTCCTAAAACAGAACAAGCACTCTGGTGTCTAAGGAGAGGCCCCCTAGGGAGGGCCAAGGAGCTGATAAAAAGTGGGAAGTTATGGAGACAACATAATCTAGATGCAATTGTCTAGTCTAATATCTGGGAGGCAGGTGTTACCCAGGTGGACTTAACCTGAAACAATGGTTTGCATACAGAAGCATGTGAACAGGTCCCTGCTGCTAACATGATTGAGGAGGCTCTGAAGGCACAACCTCCCCAAACGATGATATATGGGGCTAACAAAAAGCCTCTGCAACTTGAGACAGTAAAAGGACATATGAAAAAAATATATTCAAGAAAAACTTGAGTTCCAAAGAGAAACGAAGGGCAAAGGATAACATCAGCCACATTTCCAATGGAGTTAACTATGTATCTTATGCATTGGGTTGGCCAGGAGTTTCTCTCGGGTTTTTCCATAACATCTTACGGAAAAACCCTGATGAACTTTTTGGCCAACCCAATATCTTGCTGTAGCCCAGCAAGTAGTTCCTTTACAGGGTCCGAAGTAACAGTAACTTGTGCTGTCCAGGCCATCAGAAATATCCCAAGGATGTTCTGGGTCTACCTCTGGACCTGACATGTGTCCATCACATCTCTGCATAAGCCAGGACAGAAATGAAGGCATAAGAAGACCTACTGCAGGGATTTTACAGTCTTTAAAGAGGTCTCTTAGAGAAGTCTTTGCCCACTGAGCCTGATGAGTGGCCTTCTGATATCAAGGTCACCCTCTACATTTGGAAACCTCACAGGGAGGTCTTGGCTATCTGGTCCTAGCTTCTGCCTGACATTGCCACTGCGTGTGGCCCACTGGCCCATTAAGGCCTCAGAGACTCAGGGATATCAAGCAGGAAATCTCTTAAGGCCAGGCCAAATGCTGTCAGCTCTTTTTCAGGTTTCCCTGATGATGCATTGTCCTGCAGTTCTGGTTGCCTGGTATGTAGGAGACTTAGGGATCTGGAAAACAAGATTAAATTTTTTCATTCCTCAGAGCTGTTTCATGCCCAGGTGGTTGGCTTTCATTGTCTGTGAGAGCCAGCTTCATCTGGGAAGGGTGTCCAGACTTCATAGGTTCCTCTGTGGCCAGCACTGTGGGTCTAACCTAATCCATGACTGGATTGGGTTCCAGTGGAGGAGACATGCTCCATGATGCCCCTCATATAGCACCTTGGGAAACCTATATTTGGGCCAAAGATAGTCCCAGAATACCTGAGGGAACACCACCCCTGACCTCTCTGGGAAACTATCACACTAGCTTTGGTATGAGAGCTAATAGAACAAGTAACCCAGTTCTATGTGCCTGAAGCAGAGCTCACCATCTACCCCCAACCCTGAAGCTCCTCTCACATTCACATCACTATAAAGGGCACTATCATTCATCCAAGAGCCCAAACTAGAACCCTGGATGTCATACCATGGGCTGGGTGACCATAGGAGAGCTACTTAGCCCCTCTGTGCTACAGCTTTCTCATCTGTAAAATAAGGAGAATAATAGTAATGATACCTAAATCATAGAGTTGATATGAGGATTGGATGAGATTATATATATATATATATATATATATATATATATATATATGGCACTTAGAATGTGCCTGGCACATTGTAGGTATTATAGGTGTTTTCTAGTATTATGTTCACTCACACTTCTTTATACCCTGTATCCAGATAATTGCTGAGTCTTTGCCTCATTTGTATGTAATAACAATAATAATGACAACAAAAAACAATAGAAAATACCTATACCACTTACTGTGCTGCTCTGCATCATCGCCACTGCTCACTTCCTTGTCTTAAGTCCTGCCTGGTGTGAGGGCAGCTGTGAGAAGGATGTTCCTAGGGACCTCTGGGATTTAAGGAGACCACAAAGAGAGGAGCATTGTCAGGTCTGGAGATTCTTTGTCCCCAAACTGCTCATACCTTCTGACATCATCTGTGTGGACAGTCCCCTTTTCAACAGCCAGGACACTCTTACACACCCTGAAAATAAGATGGGGGTCCTAGAACTGCCCCCTGTGGGGGGATAGTTGTAATATGGACAGGAGACCCCAGCTACTATGCTTGAATGGGAATGTATGAGGCCCAAGCTCTAGCCAAGAGAGCAAAGAGACTGTCCTATTACCTTGAAAACTTCTCCTTGTCCTTCAAGAATTAGCTGAGAAACTCCATTCTCCAGGAAGATGTCCCGGGACCCCATCTCCCCACCTGGATTAGGTGCCCCTTCCTTTGTGCTCCTGTGGTGGCCTGCCATGTGCTTGTCACGGCCCTTATTTGTTGCACCAGGTTAACACTGTTTACTTGTCAGCTTCCCCCATGCACGGTAAGCCTTATGTGGGCTGCCACCATGTCTCCCTGGTTCACAGTTGGGTCCCAAGGCACAAACTGTAAGCCTGGCTGGTTTGAATATCTGTCTTGGCCGGAAGACAAGGTCAGTCCACCTTTATTTCCCTGGTGTCCAGTACAGAGCCTGGCCTAACCTCTAAGAAATGTGTCCTTGATCCAGGCTGCTGTGGAAGGCTTTTTAAGCAGGGAAAGAATCTGTTCAGTCTGGGCTTTGATTGCCAGCTATACTGAGGGGCTTGGAGGGAAAGAGATTGACACATCCATTATATCTGCTTATCTGCTTTGCCACCCCAGTGCCTCTGTAAGACAGAATCATTAGTTTACAGGCGAGGATTCTGAGCCTCGGCAAATGTCCTGCTTCCTGTGTCACAATTTTACTGGCTGAAAAGGGCACGGAAGGCTTTGAATTCAGGTCTATAGACCACCCCCACCCTCCTCTTTTTTTTTCTGTTTTAGGATCCTATCTCTAACCCTCATTCTTTAATTACTCTCAGATTTCTTCCTGCTGGTGGTGTGTCAACGATGGTCACAGAACATGGCCTCGTGGTAGACTCGGGAAAGGCAAGGATTCTCTAGGTCTTCTGGCCTCAGTTATCCCGCGAGGAGCCAACCCCTGGCGCGGAGACCAACGAGATAAGAAGGCCTCCGAGCTTCCTAGACAGAACCGGAAGTGGCTCCAAGGGCCCGAAGATCGGAGAGAAATTCGCTTCCGGCGCATCTTTTGTTCAGGAATTGTTGGATGCTACTGCTGGTGGGGAGGGCGTCGGGCTAGTCGTGGAGCTTCCTCAGGTTGCCAGGAGTGGGAGCCGTGGTCCCGGGCTGTTCCTGCCCGCTGTTGGCGCTGGTATTGACCCTACCCCGTGACACACGTGATGAGACAGGCCTAGAGGGCAGCAGGAAACTTCCGGGATACCAGCGCATCCCTGACGGGGTTTGGTGGGAACGCAGGACTGTCTCCCCGCCTCATACCACTCGACTCTCCGTGCTTCTTTCCCGGGGTTTACCCCAGAGGTCTTCGGAAAAGCGGGGTACTGTATTCCGTGGTCTTTGTTCTAGCTTAATCCCCGTCCCGAAACCCCGAAACCCGACCCTCAGCTCAGCCTGTGGCCCACCGAACTGCATATTTGCCAAGTGGAAGGACCGTTTTCAGTCTGTCCTACCCACAGCTCCCACAGGCACCAGGGATGTTGTTCGCAAGGACTCGTGGATTGCATAAAGGATCCTTAGAGCCGCTGGTCCAGCCACCACCTTCCTACCTGTTATGGGTGGGGAAACAGGACCATGGAGGGATTTGAACTGAGACCTTCTGCCTCCCATTCCAGAGACCTTGTCTCTTTTTCTGAGCCAGTGTCTGTGACCTCGAGTCTCCTAAAGCACAGTTTTGATCTTGGAAATAATAAACTTGATACTATTGGCTGTAATCTTTCAGTTTCTGTGTATTGTTGGGCCTTAGATTTGAAATCCAAATTCTTCAGAAACATCTCAAACATAGATTGGAATTTCTTTCCAGCCTGTGAGTATGGCAGACCTCAACTTTGCAACTTACAATCTGGGATTTGCAATTAGGGCAAGTTATATATCCACTGAGTCTTAAGTTTCTTCATGTGTGAAATGGAAAAAACCAATCCATGCCTGCTTATCCCTCAGAGTTGGGAGGATTGAGTGAGGTAAGTTGTGAGTTTTGACATGTCCTGTTAAGCACTATTCAAAGATTAACAAAAACACCTACACAAGAAACTTTGGATTCAAGGAGGGAGAGGGAAATGACTGGACATTGGAAACATGAAGGGCAGGGGGCAGGCAGACACTGGTGACTTACAAAAGGCAGTATCTAATAACAACATAAGTTCAGAGAGCCAAGGAAGGGATTGATCTTGAAAGGGATCAGAAGCAGCCTCAGAGGGAAGAGCATTGAGTTGAGCCTTGACGCAGGATTTAGGGAGGTTTGGGAGGGAGAAGGAACAATATGATCAAATGTTGAGAGATACACATTTCTGGGGGGGTCGTTATTTCCGTCCAGTATTATAAACTGTAGGGAATTTAAAAATGGTGATGAGATCTCTAGATGTATAAAATCTATGTGCCCCCTAAGCCACCATAATGTCCCCTGCTGATCCTGTTCTTCCACCACTTTAGAGGACAGGTGATATTGTATTTCCATTCCTTATTGCTAGTTGCACAATCAGGAGAAAGCCAAGAAGAAGCTGAGCCCTGATACTCCAGGGAAATTGTAAATTCTCTTCCCATATTAGGCCTCCAGGATGTCTCCATCTGCACTTGGAGGGCTTCCATGACTAAGCCTAATCTTTTCTAAGAGTATCTAGCAGATTACCCTGTGCCCCAATAACACCAGTGTTCCATACACTAATGTTTCTATAGAGTAAGCATGCAGAACTTGCTAAGTGAGTGGATGTTTCCTACTTCCTCAGAGAAGGCGTTCCAGAGGGCCAGGTTGGTTCTCCCAGGAGGTGGACAGGAGTATTGTTCTCTCTTTCTCTCTTTCCTAGCAGTGTCTGGAACAAGGCTGTCTCCAAGGGTTGCTCACCTGAAATACGTTGAGCCTGTTGCCCTGTCATCCTAAATCCCTGTCATTTCTGGCTTCCTTCCATTGCCCAGAAGCTGGTGGAGCCTGGGAAGAGGATAACAGTGAAGAAAAGTCTGATATCTCCCTAAGTACCATTTAGGGTAGAAAGGGCTTCTTGTCATTGGCATCAAGTTTACTGATAGGGATGCACAGTAAAGTTCGGAGAGTAAAGGTCTAGTGGAAACTTCTCAATGTGAAAAGGTCAGTTGTGTATTGGAATTTAGCTGTGTTTGCTCTTTGCTTCTGGACTATGATAAGTGCTACAGCTCTTCTCTGGAAGAAGCACTTCCCTCCCCGAAGTTTTAATGTATCTTTTCTTTTAGGACTTTTCTATCCCTCTTGCCAGAATTTTGTTTCATTTCATTAATCCTAATCTCACACCTTTGTTCCAGACAGTTTCACTCTGCTGTGATGTCCTCCAATTTCAAAACTCAGAGCAAATACTAACCATTAAAAATTCCTGGTAACACTGTCTGAAAAATGAACTTCTAGCTGGCTTCCACATTTGTCTTTTTTTTTTGATATCTATTAAACTTTCTTTTTTATACAACTATATTTTATTCCAGTGATCTATGTGTCATAAAGTTTGTGTCTGATTTTCCCCTTTCTTGTTTTTTTTTTTGTTGTTGTTGTTGTGGTATGTGGGCCTCTCACTGCCGTGGCCTCTCCCATCGTGGAGCACAGGCTCCGGACGCACAGGCCCAGCGGCCACGGCTCACGGGCCCAGCCGCTCCGCGGCACGCGGGATCCTCCCAGACCGGGGCACGAACCCGCCTCCCCTGCATCGGCAGGCGGACTCTCAACCACTGCGCCACCAGGGAAGCCCTCTTGTTTTTTATTGCATAAAAGATTCTTTAAATTCTATAGTGCTTAACAGTTTTCAAAACTTTCACACATGTGATTTCATACAATACCATAATGACTCTTTTTTTAATCCCCTACCCCTGTATTGCCCTCCCCACTGGTACTAGTTTGTTCTCTGTATCTGTGAGTCTGCTTCTCTTTTGTTTTATTCACTAGTTTGTTGTATTTTTTAGATTCCATGTGTAAGTGATATTATACAGTATTTGTCTTTCTGTGACTTATTTCACTTAGCTTAATGCTCTCCAAGTCCGTCCATGTTGCTGCAAAAGGCAAAATTTTGAAAAAATTTTGTTGAAGTATAGTTTATTTACAATATTGTGTTTAATTTCTGCTTTACAGCAAGGTGATTCAGTTATACATATATATATATATTTTTCATATTCTTTTCCATTATGGTTTATTACAGGATATTGAATATAGTTCCCTGTGTTATACAGTAGGACCTTGTTGTTTATCCATCCTACATATAATAGTTTGCATCTGCTAATCCCAAACTCCCTGTCCTTCCCTTCCCCACCCACCTCCCCCTTGGCAACAATGTCTGTTTTCTATGCCTGTGAGTCTGTTTTTGTTTTGTAAGTATGTTCATTTGTGTCGTATTTTTATTTTATTATTTATTTATTTATTATTATTATTTTTTTGCTGTACGCAGGCCTCTCACTGTTGTGGCCTCTCCCGCTGCGGAGCACAGGCTCCGGAAGCGCAGGCCCAGCGGCCATGGCCCACAGGCCCAGCCGCTCCGCGGCATGTGGGATCTTCCCGGACCAGGGCACGAACCTGTGTCCCCTGCATCGGCAGGCAGACTCCCAACCACTGCGCCACCTGGGAAGCCCTATTTTATTATTTTAAAAATTAATTTATCTTTTTATTTTTGGCTGCGTTGGGTCTTCATTGCTGCACATGGGCTTTCTCTAGTTGCGATGAGCGGGGGCTGGTCCTTCTCTTGTTGCAGAGCACAGGCTCTGGGTGTGCGGGCTTCGTTAGTTGTGGCACGTGGGCTCAGTAGTGGTGGCTCGCAGGCTCTAGAGCACAGGCTTGGTAGTTGTGGCTCACAGGCTTAGTTGCTCTGCAGCATGTGGGATCTTCCTGGACCGGGGATCGAATTCGTGTCCCCTGCATTGGCAGGAGGATTCTTGACCACTGCGCCAGCAGGGGAGTCCCTGTGTCGTATTTTAGATTCCACATATAAGTGATATCATATGGTATTTGTCTTTCTCTTTCTGATTTACTTCACTTACTATGATAATCTCTAGGTCCATCCATGTTGTTGCAAATGGCATTACAGCATTTCATTCTTTATATTTATTTATTTGTTTGTTTCTTTGTTTATTGGCCACACGGCACAGCCCGGCATGCAGGATCTTAGTTCCCCAACCAGGGATCCAGCCCATGCTCCCTGCAGTGGAAGCCTGGAGTCTTAACCACTGGACCACCAAGGAAGTCCCTATTTCATTCTTTTTAGTGGCTGAATAGTATTCTATTGTGTGTGTGTGTGTGTGTGTGTGTGTGTGTATACCACATCTTCTTTATACATTCATTAGATTGTTTCCATGTCTTGGCTGTTGTAAATAGTGCTGCTGTGAACATTGGGGTGCATGTATCTTCTTGAATTATAGTTTTGTCTGGGTATATGCCAAGGAATAGGATTGCTGGATCATATGACAGCTCTATTTTTCATTTTTAGAGGAACCTCCATACTGTTTTCCAAAGTGGCTACATCAATTTACACTCCCACCAACAGTGTAAGAGGGGGTTGGGACTTCCCTGGCGGCTCAGTGGTTAAGACTCCAGGCTTCCACTGCAGGGGGCATGGGTTCAGTCCCTGGTTGGGGAACTAAGATCCCGCATGTCACATGGTGCAGCTAAAAAGAAAAACTGTGTAAGAGGGTTGCCTTTTCTCCACACCCTCTCCAGCATTTATTATTTGTAGACTTTAAAAAAATAAATTTATTTATGGCTGCATTGGGCCCTCGTTCCTGCACGCGGGCTTTCTTTTAGTTGCGGCGAGCAGGGGCTACTCTTCGTTGTGGTGCACGGGCTTATCATTGCGGTGGCTTCTCTTGTTGTGGAGCATGGGCTCTAGGTGCGTGGGCTTCAGTAGTTGTGGCACATGGGCTCAGTAGTTGTGGCTCACGGGCTCTAGAGCGCAGGCTCTGTAGTTGTGGCTCACGGGCTTAGTTGCTCCACAGCATGTGGGATCTTCCCAGACCCGTGCTCAAACCCGTGTCCCCTGCATTGGCAGGCGGATTCTTAACCACTGTGCCACCAGGGAAGCCCTATTTGTAGACTTTTTAATGATGGCCATTCTGACTGGTGTGAGGTGTCATTTTATTCAATCTGTCATTTATGAAAAACCATTGTCCCTTGTTCCTTTGATTGGCTCTTATTAATCAACATCTTAGTTTTCAAAATTGTCTCTGATGGGCAGTCCAGTCATCTGATTTGGATGTCAAAGCTAAATATTATTTCATTCCCTTTGCATTTCTGTTGCAACAACCCTAAATTCTCCCTGAACTGCCTCTAACTGATGAGGGGAGGGACACCTATATGGTAGAATGGGGGGAAAATCAAGTCAATCAACATTCCAAAAGATTACCCTGCCAAACAGGGAGTTGCCTACCTCCGCTCCCTCTCCGCATAAACCCGCTCCTCTTGGAGGAGCAGTAGAGTAAACGTGAGACAGTTACTGCCTGAACCCGGGTGGTGAGAAGCAAAGGGAGGATATGAGAGACATTCTCAAGGAATAACCTAGGGGAGGGAGAGGGAGAACCACAGCTATGGGAGGTAGCCACGAGGATGCTGACATCTGAACTGCAGCTTGAGGAAAGAGAGTTGGTTTTATAGGAAGAGATGAATTTTAGACATGGAGTTTATAGTGCTGAGGAACGTCCAAGTGAAATGTACAGCGAGCAGGAGAAAGCATGGGGGAGGCTTTGGGAGAGAGTCTGGGCTCCCATTTTTTCAGAGGCCCATGGTAGTCTATGTAGAAAGACAATGTCTCACTTTACCACGTGCCAAGTCCACCAAAAATGAAATCAGCCAGCAAAAATATTTTTACCTAGGCAGGTTAAATATCAAAAATATGCCAAACATTATATTACAAGAGATGCAAGAGCAGCTGAAGCCCTGTACCTGGTAAGAACAGAAGAACAGGTGATGGATTGCCATAGCTTTATTCACAGGATGGACCAGGGGCCTGTCCTTGCTATGAATTTGCCATTTTTGCCATTCTTGTCATTTTGCAAACATTTTGAGAGAGGGTGTGTCTTTTTCTCTGACCATTTATAGTGGGCATGTGAATCAAATGCTTTTAGAATAGAACTGAAATGTTTAAAGAACTCTTTTCAGTTCATTTTTCACCCACGATGATCCCAATCCTCAGTTCTCTGTTTTCATCAAATCTTAACATTTCATCGAGTAATCTTAATAGTCCAGAACCTTCAGCAGTTGATTTATAAAGTTAACACATAGGTTGGAAGACAAATACAGTAATTCTTATCCTCCTGTATCAACAGTGTACCATTAAAACCTTTTTATTTTGAAATAATTTAAGACTCACAGGAAGTTATAGGGACTTCCCTGGTGGCACAGTGGTTAAGACTCCTTGCTCACAATGTAGCGGGCCCAGGTTCGAACCCTGGAGCCCACATGCATGCCACAAGTAAGATCCCACCTGTCACAACTAAGGAACCCTCCTGCCTCAACTAAGACCCAACACAACCAAATAAATAAATAAATAAATAAAATTTTAAAAGTTATAAAAATAGTACAGAGAGATCTTATAACCCTTCAGCCAGCTTCCCCTAATCATAACCACTTATATAACTAGAGTATACTGTCAAAACCAGAAGTTGACATTGGTACACTACTATTAACTAAATCACAGACCTTATTTGGATTTCGCCAGTTTTTACGTGCAATCTTTTCATGGTGGCAGTGGGGGGAGGTGTAAGCTGAATAATGGCTCCCCTAAAGATATCCACCTCCTGATCCCTGGGACCTGTATTATCTTATATGGCAAAAAAAAAAAAAAAAAAAAAGGATTTTGCAAATGTGATTAAATTAAGGATCTTGTGATGGAGAGATTATCCTGGCTCATTCAGGTGGATCCTACGTACAATCACACGTATCCTTGTAAGTGAAAGACACAGAGTCGAGGAGAAAGCAGTGTAACCACAGAGGCAGAGATTGGAGTGGTGCAGCCACAAACAAAGGATAATGGCAGCTGCCAGAAGCTGGAAGAGGCAAGAAACTGATTCTCCCCTAGAGTCTCTGGAGACAGTGTGGCCCTGCTGACACCTTGATTTTGGTCCAGTGAAACTGATTTTGGACTTCTGGCTGCAGAAGTGTGAAAAGATAAATTTCTGTTGTTTTAAGGAACAAATTTCTGTTGTTTATAGTAGCTTGTTACAGCAGCCATAGGAAACTAATAGAAGGTGTATAGTATTATGAAATGTTATCACATGTATAGATTCATATAACCACCACCACAATCAGGATATAAAACTGTTTCATCCTTACAAAGAAACTCTCTCGTGCTACCCCTTTATACTCATAACCGCTGTCCCCTCAGCCCTAACCTCTGGCAACCACTGATCTGTTCTCCATCTCTATAAACTTGTTACTTCAAGAGTTCCACGGGTGCCTTTACAATTACTGGTCAACAAACACAAAAAAGCAGAGACCATACAAAACATAACAAAAGCAACCCAGCATTAATCAGAAAGTTGGACCTAAACTGAGTGTCCATAAACAGGTATCTCCAACAGAGCCTAAACCCGAGATACTCGCCCAATTCTGAGGGAAACCCCCTAAGGGTATTGTCCCAGGGGGGCTGGCCTCAATTTCTTTCCCAGGAACTGGGCTCCTGGTGCCCCCTGAGTTTTTCCTTTCCCTGTTTCCCTGCCTCACACTCATTCCCTGCAACTGTCAGGGACATGTAACCAGCATGCCGCCACCCATCCCAGCACAGCTAACTCTTCCAACTCTCAAGTTTCCCAGGAAAGCCAGGATATGTTATCTCAGGATTTGGTGGCTTTTGAAGACATGGCCTCCTTCTTCACTCAGAAGGAATGAGCTGGACTGGCCCCCACTCAGAGAATCCTACCTGTACAGGGATGTGGTGCTAGAGAATTATGGGGACATGCCCCCCCTGTGGTAGGCCCTAGGTGGTCCTGGGAATGAGATTCTGCCCTTTAGGGCTCCCTGACTTTTCTCTAGAGGCCCTAGAATCTCAGATGATTCTAGCATAGAAATAATCACCCTCTGCCCTGCCCCTCTCAGGTTGCTTGTCACCCAGATCTCTGTTTGGGGCTGCCTTGGGACCTGATGCAGCTGAATTGGCTATGGTGAAAAGGAAAGCGAGCTGACCCTTCTTTGACCCGAGGACTGGACCTTCTGGGATCAGGATTCAGAGCTCGTTTCCTGACCTCCCTGAACCTTCCTCACTCTCCCTTCTGGGTATTTCATTTTTTTGTTGTTCCACCAACCCCCACATGAATGAACCTGGAAAGGGATCTGGGAGTAGCTCTCTGACACCTCACTCATCTTTTTTTGTCATTTCATTTCTTTGAGTAGCATTTCCATTCCCAAACCGTGTTCTTTTATCCAAACTGGAAGAAGAAATGAACCATGGAGTCCTGATCCTTACAAAGATCTGGGTAGAGAAGATTCTCGCAACCTGAGGAGAGGCAAGTGATGGAGAATGTTCTTTTTTTGTTGTTGTTCTTTTTTCTTTCTTTTTTGGCTGTGCCAGGTGGCTTGCAGGATCTTAGTCTCCTGACCAGAGATTGAACCCATACCCTTGGCAGTGAAAGTGTGGAGTCTTAGCCACTGGACCACCAGGGAATTCCCTGGAGAATATTCTATTCTTTCCTTATGACAGTTTCTTTTCCAGTCTCCTTACATATTTAGGGCTTCTCTGTGGTGTTGATTTCCTGATGCTTCGGAAGAGATGAGCAATGGCCAAAGGCCAAGGCCATGAGGTATCAGCAGACACCAGAATTGCTCTGCTGCCCAGAATTAGTCTAGGAGGGCCTGACTAATATCTGGCTGGAAATGCCTTCTTGAAAAAGACATACCAAAACCATGCTTTGGGGGTTTTCCTTTTTTTTTTTTTTTTTTTTCTGCCAAAAGGGGATGTGGTCTCTTCACTATAAAAACTGGTGGTTATGCTGGCTGAAGGAAAGAAATTTGATCACATAAAGAACATATAGCTCTTTCTCCATTTTCCAGCAATTGCTTAAATGCTAGTAATGAAAAGGCTTTGCGATTTGGGGCTGCTATAACAAAAATACCATAGACTTGGTAGCTTATAAAGAACAGAAATTTGTTTTTCACTGTTCCGAAGGCTGGGAAGTCCAAAATCAGGTCACCAGCAGATTCAGTATCTGGTGAGAGCCTCTTCCTAGACAGCAGTCTTTTCACTGCGTGCTCACATGGTAGAAGGGTAGGGGGTCTCGATGGGGTCTCTTTTATGGGCACTAATCCCATTAATGAAGTCTCCACTTTCATGATCTAATCACCCACCAAAGGCCCCACCTCCTAATACCATTACCATGGCGGTTAGGATTTCAACAAGTGAATTTTGGTTGGACACATATATTCAGACTATAGCAGGACCCAAATACAGCATGCAGCTCAGAGCTGACCATGGATATACTATTAAAAAAAAAAAAAAAGCTTGCCCACTCCAAGCTCTAAGCTCACTCATGATTTTCTGTCACAAACAGGAAAGTTCAGAACCCTCAGACATGACACCAAAGCCCTCCTCCACTCAGGTTCATGCCTTACTTTCTAGCTTCATATATCCCTCCTTCTCTCCCATCATCCTCAGAGCAACCCCCCCCCCCCATGCAGAGTGGCATCCTACCAGGAGGCTCCTGATTTAATCACTAATCATGTGTCCCTCACCCCTGTGCAACCAAAGTCTCACTTAGGGGAAAGCAGCAATCACTTTTTCTCTACCTTGGGCTTCCTTTATAGGGCCCGGTTCTTATATATTCTCCGGTTCCTAACAATCCTTAATGTTGACAAGGAAAGAAGTGTTGAAATAAATTGACTGCCAGATATTTCTCCAGCAAAGATGGGTGTACTCAGGATCAGCAAAGAATTGCAATTCAAGGTCTGCAGTCGTGGCAAGCCACATGCAGTTTCCTCATATGGCAAGGGAAGGAGAACACTTTTATAGAGAGGAAAAGGAAATTGGGATGGCTGTAGTAAACAAAGAATCCATGGCTTTTCATTGGTTGGGTCCTTGCCAGGAAAGGAGGCCTTCTTTCTGTTGGGCCCTGCTATCATCACATATGGTGAGAACTCCCCCTTCTAGTCTCCCAGCTCTATTTAACTGATGTTTCTGTTTATTAATTTTTTACATTTCCCCCTTTTGATCAATATCTTTCTCTGAAAGCATCACTGGTTGAGTCAATTTTTCTAGTTTCAGTGGCTTTTTGTCCCTCAGTATCAAGAAGGATTTTTTCTGGGGGTAGTGTCTCATGTCGGAGAGAAAGTACACAGATTGGAAACCTATCCAAGTAATAAGGAGGGGTAAGAGGGAGAACTCTCAGGTGCTCTTTTTCTAAAGTTCATGTTATCAAGATCATAGAAATTTTTTTTTGAGATCTGAAGCATTATATCATCAAAGGTTTGACAACAAACTTCCAACAGGCCTGGTCATCTTGGGAAAGCTATCTCATCAGATGTCATCTGCCTCAATTTGGGGAAATCTTTACTTTCAGGTCACCAGATGATGTGCAGGTCCAGTCAGGATCCAGTGCTTTCTTTAGATGGGTTATGTGAATCCAAGAATTCCTTGGGGTTTGGTGGCACAAGGGTTTGGTTAGCAGTACTTGATAGGGGCCTTTCCAGGGATGCTGTAGAGAGTTCTTCTGAAAGTGTCTTTTCCAGTAGACAGAAATCTCTAGTTTGCAAGGTGTGATGCTTAAGGTCTTTATCTCCTGAGGGTGCACTATGAAAAGATTGACCTACTAAAGCATGGTTATTTTTAATAGAAGCGATTAGGCCTTTATGGTATAGAAGTATCTCTGTTTTTATCAGCTGTGGGTCAAAAGAAGTAGGAGCCAAGTGCATTTGGCATCCTATGACTATCTCAAAGAATGAGAGTTTGAG
The DNA here is from genome assembly GCF_964341445.2 of Mesoplodon mirus. Classification (NCBI taxonomy): domain Eukaryota; kingdom Metazoa; phylum Chordata; class Mammalia; order Artiodactyla; family Ziphiidae; genus Mesoplodon; species Mesoplodon mirus. The sequence continues at coordinate 47,685,612 of NC_138988.1, read as the reverse complement.
TTCCAAGGGGTGGGTCTGAGATTTAGAAGGACCAGTGGCAATGCTTTTGGCCAAGGTATTTGGAGGGTCTCTATAAATTTTGCCAACTGAGTCTTAATAATATTGTTAGTGTATTGACTAGACTAAAGGATTGAGGATGGTAAGTACAGTGAAAGTGTTGTAAAACCAGCTGAACAGCACAGACTTCTTGAAGCACCTGCCCTGTGAAATGGGTAACTTGATTACTATGAAGTTTGAAGTTACTCACATAAGAGGCAGTAGGCTGTCTGCAAGGGGAGGCTTCAGTCCAGTGTGAAAAAGTACAGACCGTGACTAAAACATACTTGTATCCAAGAGACAAAGGAAGTTGTATGAAATCCATTTGCCAGACCTCGAATGGTCCATTTGGCAGTTTAAAATGTCCAGGAGCAGTATGAACAGGCTTCCCTGGGTTGTATTTTGACAAGTGGGACAAGTGAGGTAAGCACTTTTTGCAAATTTGTTAATGTTTCCCCAGCAATATTGATTCATGAAGGCTATCATTTTGTCAGTAGATCAATGGTTTAATGCATGTACAGTGGTGAGGAGTGGGAATTTTAGAGCCTCCAGTAGGACTGGATTGTTATTTCGTACAAACCAGAGCTTTCTCTTTTGAACAAACCAACAGTTGTTGAATTTCCAATCTTGTTTTTCCTTTTTTTGAGGCCAAATGTTGGGCTTCTACAGCCAGTTTTTCTAAATTATCCTTTGGTGAACTAATCTCTTTGGAGCATGACAGAGGTTTGGCTGCTGTTGGTCCCTTTAAGGGCAGCATTCCTTGCAAAAATATCAGAGGTGATTTCCCTCAGCTTCCAGAGAGTCAGGTTTAGAATGCCCCAGAATCTTAATAATAGCTAAAGCAGCAGGTAAAGGGTTACATTCAGTAATTCCCGAACATAGGACCATTTAAAATTTTATTTCTGCTGGAAGTAAGGAAGCCACGTTGCTTCCACAACATTCCAAAGTCATGAGCTACTCTGAACGTATATCTACTATCAGTAAAATATTGGCAGTTTTGTCCTTGGCTAAAGCACAAGCCCGTATAAGAGTGTATAATTCAGTATGTTGGGCTAAAGCAGCCATAGTTAAAGACGCTACCTCAACAATATCAAAAGGAGTTGCAATAGCATACCCAGCACAATATTTGCCATTGTCACCTCTTTTTTTTTTTTGGCTGCACTGCACGGCATGTGAGATCTTACTTCCCTGACCAGGGATCAAACCCATGCCCCCTGCAGTGGAAGTTCGGAGTCCTAAACACTGGACCATCAGGGAATTCCCCATTGTCACCTTTCAAATAAGAACCATCGGTGAACCATGAGAAGTCAACGTTACCCAGTGGAATTTCCTGTAGATCATTACAGGAGGTGGTCCGTCAGTGTTATGCACTTGTGAGGTACTTGATTAGTGACAAGGGGAGAAGAGTAGCCGGGTTAAGGTTAACACCAGGTAAAAGAGTTACGTGAGGAGCAGGACTTCGTAGGAGGTGAGGTGGCTGACAGAAATGTTGAGTATGATGCGAATTCTCCTTTAAGGCCTTGAAGGCTATGTTGTCCAATTCTTCCCATTATGTTAGGTTGGATTGTTACTGTTAAGTAAAACATACAGAGATTTGGCCATAAGAGAGAAATTTGGAATCCAATTTCATCAATCAACTAGCCCAAGCAAACCTCACAGTTAGCATTTGTTCTTGGTTTGGGGAAACTTACAACACCATGAAGTCTATTTGGTTCTAGGTATAGGTCTTGTTCTGATATCAGATGCCCTAAATATTTTTTTAATTATTTTAATTATTTATTTATTTTTGGCTGTATTGGGTCTTTGTTGCTGCGTGTGGGCTTTCTCTAGTTGTAGCGAGTGGAGGCTACTCTTCGTTGTGGTGCGTAGGCTTCTCATTGCAGTGGCTTCTCTTGTTGCAAAGCATGGGCTCTAGGTGCATGGGCTTCAGTAGTTGTGGCTTGCGGGCTGTAGAGCGCAGGCTCAGTAGTTGTGGTGCATGGGCTCCGTGGCATGTGGGATCATCCTGGACCAGGGCTTGAACCCGTGTCCCCTGCACTGGCAGGCGGATTCTTAACCACTGTGTCACCAAGGAAGTCCAAGATGCCCTAAATATTGAACCTGGGTTTCAGAAAACTGAAATTTTTCTTTGGGGACCTAATGTACTTTTTTTTTTTTAATGTTTATTTATTTAGGCTGCGCCAGGTCTTAGCTGCAGCACACGGGATCTTTAGTTGCAGCATGTGAACTCTTAGTTGCGGCATGCATGTGGGATCTAGTTCCCTGACCAGGGATCGAACCTGGGCCCCCTGCATTGGGAGCACAGAGTCTTAGCCACTGGACCACTAGGGAAGTCCCCCTAATGTACTTTTAAAAGAAGCTTTAGTAAGCGTATGCTGTATTCCTGTGAGGAAGCTCGGGAAGGAAAGCAAAGAAGCAGATCATCCACATATTGCAACAAAGTAGAACCTCTAGGGAGCTTTATATCATATAGATCAGCCTTCAGGATTTGTGAGAAATAAGGACTCTCAATATAAAACTGAGACATTATTGTTCAGCTGAATTGTTTTTCTTTCCAAGTGAAGGCAAAAGGTATTGGCTAGCTTCATCAAGTAGAATACTAAATAATGCATTAATCAGTTACAGTAAACAATTTACTTCCAGTGGGAATGGATGTTAATAACTTATGAGAGTTAGGAACAACAGTGTGTTGAGGGATAACAGTGTTGTTTATTTGCTCTGAGGTCGGAGACAAACCCCCATCCTTGGCCCTTAGGTCTTCTCACTGATAAAATGGGAGTATTACAGGTGCTAGTACAAGAGATAATGAGGTCTAACCCTTGTAATCTATTATGGGCTTTATTCCTGGAATGGCTTTTTTATTTATAGGGTATTGATTAATTCTGGGAAGAAATTTTGAGGGGACTATTTGAATCTTGATGGATGGTGTGCTGTGAATTTTGCCAACATCAATTGGAGATTTTGCCCAAAAGGAAAGTGGTAGCTGATTCAATAGGAACTAATGGTCAGTGTTTCCAGAATCTGCTTTAGTACAGTCAGAGACAGAAAAAATAAAAATATCAAAGAGTTATTCAATTCATGTGTTGGTTACTTTAATGGCTACTGTCAATTTCTAGAATTATTTCAATTTTGGGGGAGAAATTCCATCATGATACTTCTCTAATAATAAATAAATGGATGGGCTGGAGGAACTAAGGAGAAAAGGGTGTATATCTCTCAAAGAGCCTAAACAAAAGGGAATAGGTTCAGAGAAAGGAACCTCTTAGAGATCCCTACTATTTGAACGGTTTTAGTACTCCAAGCTGGGGGCTGTTCCATAGTGGTGGGGTTGAGAACCAAGTGTGGGGCTCTGGTGTCAATTAGGACTGGAAGAGATTCATCCCCAATCTGGAGAAATGTTTCTCCAACCAATTAAGAGGGAGGATTAGAAAGAGCCCCCTGTAGTTCCTCGGAACCCCATCTTTGAAAATAGGGAAGATGTTGGAAAGGCTGGTTGGAGGGCTGAAGGTGCCTAAAGTGCTTAAATTTGTAACAATCTCTTTTGCAATGTCCTGGCTATTTGCAATAATAGCAGAAACTAGGAGGGTTTTGATTTCATTTCTGAGCCTTCATTTGTTGAAGATTAAGAATTTTGGCAGTCTTCCTTGGAGGTGACCCATCTAGAGTACGAGAGAGCTGGCTTGCCAGATTAACTAAATCTGGAGTGGACATAGTTTCCCATTCCATCCTGGTCCTTTTTACTAGAAGGGAACGGTCTCAGTTCAGCCCATTAATAGACACAGTTAAAAGCTACTTGGATGGAATCAATATCTGAAGGAAGACCAGAATTTCCTTTAAAAACAGACTGAAGTTGATTGTAATAATCATGAACAGGTTTGTTAGATTTGTGTGTAAGCCTGAATTTTGTTCCAATCAATAGGCCTTGGAAAGGCCCCAGGAATTGCTTGATGAAGTTGCCTAGCGATTGCCCGAGCCTGATCATGTAAGTTCGGTGGCTGGTCTACCAGTTGTAATTCTAGAGACCTTTCAGGACTTTCCTAATTGGTGGTTTTCATCCAAGGCTGGGTCTGGCCTTCACCAACAAGCATATGCACTAGATGATATAAGTCAGAGAATCCAGGCTGACAAGTTAGAATGGCTATATTAAATTCCCCATCAAATCTGTGAGGAACTTCAATTACTTTGGGAAAATCTTTGACTATGGCTCGCAGTTCAGCTTTACTCCAGAGATTATAAGAAATTAAGGGTTTAGCTTCTGGAAGCTTGGAAGGCTTAATTTTAAAGGGACAGCTTCTGACAAGTTCAGAGGAAAAGGGAGCCAGAAGAGTTTCAGAGAAAAGGGGAAGTATGGTGGGAGAATTACTAAGGGGAACTGAGGGTATAGAGGAGGCGTAGGCAGCATAGATTGCAGAGAGACAAGATGGCGCCCGAGGCAGAGCCTGAGGCAAAGAGGCCAAGGGAGAAGAGCCTGAGGCTTTGGGAACTATTTCATCTTTCTTTAATCGTTTGTTTGCCTCAGTTGATCTCAGAATCTTACTTTGAAGAGAGGCAATTTAGACTCTTGATAATGTTGGAAAGCCTTAAAATATCAATTGAAGTAAGCATTCCACTCAGTTCTGGAAATTTTTGAACTCTTGTAGTCCATTTCAGTTTTAAGGAAATTAAGTTTGGGGATTTCAGAAGTTCCCCATAATGGCCATTGATATTACAAGTTGCCTTTACTCAGGTCAGTCCATTTAGTTTAAAAATGCACATGAGGGGACTTCCCTGGTGGCACAGTGGCTAAGAATCAGCCTGCCAATGCAGGGGACACGGGTTCGACCCTGGTCCAGGAAGATCCCACATGCTGCAGAGCAACTAAGCCTGTGCCACACAACTACTGAGCCTGCGCTCTAGAGCCCATGAGCCACAACTACTGAGCCCGTGCACCACAACTACTGAAGCCTGCAGGCCTAGACACCGTGCCCCCCCACAAGAGAAGCCACTGCAATGAGAAGCTCGTGCACGACAGCGAAGAGGAGCCCCCGCTCTCCGCAACTAGAGAAAGCCCACGCAGCCACAAAAGACCCAACACAGCCAAAAGGTAAATAAATAAATAAATTTATTTTAAAAAAATCCCGCAGCATTGTAAATCAACTATATTTCAAGAAAAATTATTTTTTAAAAATGCACATGAGGAAGCCATAATACATAAAAACATAAAATTGGCCCGAGTCCCTGTAGGCACCCTCAAAATATTTAGATAACTGGGATCCCATTTCTCAGAGGTTTTTCTCTAGAGTACAGAACAATTTTCAAACAGCTGCAAGAGCTTACAGCACAAATGGCTCAATGTGTATAGCTTGCAAGCCTGAATACCAGCCAGTCCCAAGGAGGTGGCTTGGTCTCGGAGAAGCCAGGTGGAAAGGCTTTTTCAGCCAGTTTCCAGAGAATGGCCCTTTCCAAAGGGATAGGCCAAAGACTGAAAAACCAGCACAATTTCAGAGAAGCAGCCCCTGTTTCTGAAGGAATCAGCCAAAGGACTTTTCAGCCAGCTTTGGTTGACAGTCTGACTTCAAAATCAGATCAAAGTGCCAAACACATACAAAACAAGGCTTCAACCAGAAAGATGAAACCTTTAAGTAGATCCCAAATAAACCCTGTGGAGCTTCAAATGCAAAGAGGGCATGAGCTCAGATCCAGGAGAAAGACTTGCCTTCAAACTCCAGGGTCAGCAAGAAAGCAATGAGCTAGAATGCTCAATAGGCTAAATTGTGGTTACCACACCTGTTTGCTCACCAGCGTGGAAGCCATGGGAGGATCTTCAATGGTCCCTGTGTGGGCTACCAAAATTTTGACCTGAAACAAATAGACTGCCAGATATTTCTCCAGCAAAGGTGGGTTTATTCAGGATCAGCAGAGATTTTCAACTTGAGGTCTGTAACCATGGCAAACCACATGCAAGTTCCTGAACGACAGGGGAAGGAGAACCCTTTCATAAAGGGAAAAGGAGTACGGTGGGTATAGTAAACAAAGAACCCATGACTTTTCATTGGCTGAGTCCTTGCCAGGATATAAGAGGAGTATTTCTTCTTCCTATTGGGCTTTGCTATGGTCACAGGGCGTGAGAGCTCCCTCTTCTGGTGTCCCAACTCTATTTAACTGAGTTTTCTGTTTATTATTTTTTAAAAAGAGATTTTTTTTGGCTTTTGCTCCTTTAAGTGTGGCCCTCGGAATAGCAGCCCCCACCCATTATCTGGGAGCTCGTTAGAAATGCAGAGTCTCAGACCCCAGCCTAGTCCCATGGAATCAATTTTCTTTTTAGCGAGGTCCCAGGTGATTTGTATGTACCTTAAAGTCTGAAAAGCACTGGTCTGGGTGGAGCCTTCTGTTTACAATTCCTGCTTCATCTCTAGGAGCCCCAACAGTCCCAAGGAGGAGAGGTTGGGACGCAAAGGGTACATATGAGGTTAAGGTCTTCTAATCAGTGGCACCTGTGGACTCTAAAACCTAGGGACAGAGGGCAGGAGGCTGAAACCATTGGCCACCTTTGGGGTCAAACACAACTTAGGTGGAGCAGATTTTTATACAGCCCCACCCTCCAATTAGACAAACAGAGGAGGTTCCTATCACTTTTTCTTAAGAAATCCATGTGGAACTTTTCCCCAGGAAGCAAAACAAATTTAGGGCAGTTCTTCTCAACTCTAATGCACAGAAGGACCTTTTTAGAGCTTTGTAGAAATCCAATGCCTGGGCCCTGCCCATGGGATTCTGGTTGAATTGGTTTGAGGTGGGGTGGAGGGCTGAATTAAAAAAAATTCTCCTGGGCTTCCCTGGTGGCGCAGTGGTTGGGAGTCTGCCTGCCGATGCAGGGGACGCGGGTTCGTGCCCCGGTCCGGGAAGATCCCACATGCCGCGGAGCGGCTGGGCCCGTGAGCCATGGCCGCTGGGCCTGCGCATCCGGAGACTGTGCTCCGCAACGGGAGAGGCCACAGCAATGAAAGGCCCGCATACTGAAAAAAAAAAATTTCTCCTGATATTCTAACGTGCAACTAAAGTTGAACTGCCAACTTAGAGGGTTTCCATTAAGATAGTGGGTTTCCAAATGTGGTGCCCCGAACCTCTGCATGAACATCACCCAGGAACTTGCTACAAAGGCAAATTCTCAGGTCCCACTCTAGACCTACTCAATCATAAACACTGGACTAGGGCCCAGCAAACAGGGCCTCCAGGTGAGGCTGATATGTTTCAGAACCACATCATAAAGGCTTCTTTTGCCTTTACAGCACAGAATGCAAGCTGAAAGTCCCTTTTGTGGATCTTTCTAATAAACTACAAGTTCCAAAAAGAACTTAAAGGGCTTAATCCATATTCCTATTTATTTAATGTCATGGCCAGCAAGCTTCATAGGGGATTGAGTCTGCCTTGGAAAGCTGTCATAGTGTCTGTTCTTGAAGGAGTTCCGAACAAGTCCCCGAAAAGATGCCACTTTTTTTTTTTTTTTTTTTTTTTTTTTTGCGGTACGCGGGCCTCTCACTGCCGTGGACTCTCCTGTTGTGGAGCACAGGCTCTGGACGCGCAGGCCCAGCGGCCACGGCTCATGGGCCCAGCTGCTCCACGGCATGTGGGATCCCTCCGGACCGGGGCATGAACCCGCGTCCCCCTCATCGGCAGGCGGGCTCTCAACCACCGCGCCACCAGGGAAGCCCAAGATGCCACTTTTGGCATGAGGATTATTTTGCTTAGAGGTCAGTCAAGACCCAGCAGACTCAGGAAACGCTCTTTACCTCCCCCTTAACTGCCTAAAAGAAGCAATCAGTTCCTCCATTTGTGGGGATGTTACCGAGCAAAGGGCTTGCTTTCTAATGGGCTTGGAAGCCAGTACTATAGCTCCAGCTTTTAGGCTCTCAATCTGCCTCCCCCATCCAGTGTTTGGGGCAAAATTTAAGAGGTAGGGGAATTTCAAACTTGGAAGCTGGTTGGCTAGTCCTGAATTAGTCCAGATAAGCTACTTGTGCTGCTGGAAGCCAGATTTTTTTTTTTTATTATTAAAGGACTTCTCGCTTCCTAAAGGGCTTCAGGGCTTCCTTGGTGACACAGTGGTTAAGAATCCGCCTGCCAATTCAGGGGATGCGGCTTCGAGCCCTGGTCCGGGAAAATCCCACATGCCGCGGAGCAACTAAGCCCGTGCACCACAACTACTGAGCCTGCGCTCTAGAGCCCACAAGCCACAGCTACTGAGCCCGTGAGCCACAACTACTGAAGCCTGCACGCCTAGAGCCTGTGCTCTGCAACAAGAGAAGCCACCGCAATGAGAAGCCCACGCACCGCAACGAAGAGTAGCCCCCGCTCGACGGAACCAAAGAAAGCCTGCGTGTAGCAACAAAGACCCAACGCAGCCAATCAATCAATCAATCAATCAATCTAAAGGGCTTCAGTGGCAGAAACTGACAAAGGATTAATCTCCAAAATTTATAAGCAGCTCAGGCAGCTCAATAACAAAAAAACAAACAACCCAATCCAAAAATGGGCAGAAGATCTAAATAGACATTTCTCCACAGAAGATATACAGACTGCCAACAAACACATGAAAGGATGCTCAACATCTTTACTCATTAGAGAAGTGCAAATCAAAACTACAATGAGATATCATCTCACACCAGTCAGAATGGCCATCATCAAAAAATCTAGAAACAATAAATGCTGGAGAGGGTGTGGAAAAAAGGGAACACTCTTGCACTGCTGGTGGGAATGTGAATTGGTACAGCCACTATGGAGAACGGTATGGAGGTTCCTTAAAAAACTACAAATAGAAATACCATATGACCCAGCAATCCCACTACTGGGCATATACCCTGAGGAAACCATAATTCAAAAAGAGACATGTACCAAAATGTTCATAGCAGCCCTATTTACAATAGCCCGGAGATGGAAACAACCTAAGTGTCCATCAACAGATGAATGGATAAAGAAGATGTGGCACATATATACAATGGAATATTACTCAGCCATAAAAAGAAATGAAATTGAGCTATTTGTAATGAGGTGGATGGACCTAGAGTCTGTCATACAGAGTGAAGTAAGTCAGAAAGAGAAAGACAAATACTGTATGCTGACACACATATATGGAATTTAAGAAAAAAAAATGTCATGAAGAACATAGGGGTAAGACAGGAATAAAGACACAGACCTACTAGAGAATGGACTTGAGGATATGGGGAGGGGGAAGGGTAAGCTGTGACAAAGTGAAAGAGCGGCATGGACATATATACACTACCAAACGTAAGGTAGATAGCTAGTGGGAAGCAGCCGCATAGCACAGGGAGATCAGCTCGGTGCTTTGTGACTGCCTGGAGGGGTGGGATAGGGAGGGTGGGAGGGAGACGCAAAAGGGAGGGGATATGGGAACATATGTATATGTATAACTGATTTAATTAAAAAAATAATAATAATAAAGAAATAACAACCTAAAAAATAAAAAAAAAAAAAAAAGGGCTTCAGTGGCAAGACTGAAGATTCTTGGTTCCAGGGTCATCGTGGAGGCCTGGGTACCTGCCTTACACACGTGTGGTGCTGTCTCTGTAAAATAACTCAAGGTTTGATTAATCAACCACCTATTTAAAGAGGCAAAACTAGTTTAAGCTGGTGCTGTTTCACTTTGATTACAGGATTAAGAAAGGAATATTATCTCCTAAGGAGTTATCTTGCTGGCATCAGGAGAAAACTGCTCTTTTCGGTCAAGCAGTCATCCCTGAATCTTCTAAGGAGGTCTGGCTAATGTATAATGTAGATGCACAATGCACACTTAAAGGGGTTTTCCAGAAAGCAGAAAAAGAAAACCAGCACTGAGTTAAGCAGTGACTGATAAAGTATAATTTTAAAGTAAAAGATAAATTTGCACAGCAACGAAGACCCAATGCCGCCAAAAATAAAAAAAAATTAATTAAAATAAAGAAATTAAAATAAATAAAATAAAGCATAAGAACTATCTAAAAGAAAAAAGATAAATTTTTATTATTCTAATCTTGCCCTAAACATATCTTTAATATGAAAAAGGTAGCTTTCGGTATGAAAATTTAAGGCATTTTTATGACTAAATCAAGCTTTTCTAACTTCTCTGCTCTTATGCCCAAGAAAGATCCTCTGTAAAGATCTCACTCATGAACAGCTCCTGGACTTGGATTAGCCTCGGAGAAGCCATGATTGATTTCAATTCGGGCAATGTGGAATCTTGCCTGAGCCCTGTGATCCTGGTAAACAGTGAAGGTTAAGAAATCCCCTCACACGTTTGTGTTCCAGAAAACAGCTTACTGCACAGAACCACCCTCCCATATATGACTCAGTTAAGACCCACAGACACCCTCCTTGGTACTTAAGACAAAGCGAGATACAGACTGGCCAAATTCCCATTCTTGTCTCATTAGCTGAGCTGCTTGTCCCCACTGATCAATCAGAACAAAATGCTTGCTAGCCAGACTTCAGTCAGGCTTCCCTTTCCTCCAGGCCCCTGACCTCTGCTGTTCCCCAAGGCTGAGCAAGCACAGAAAAGTGGAACATGCCCCCTTATCAGCTTCTCCCGGGAATCGGGAGTAGGACCCCAGGGAGATACTTTTCTGTCAGACCCCACTAGTCATTTCACCTTGCTCGTCCAGCTTTCCCCCCAAAGATTCTGCTTATCTTTGCTTCCTCTTTACCCTATAAAAGAAAAACCATCTTCTGTTTGATTGGAGACACTTGCAGACCCCAGGGTCACGATCTCCGTCTTGCAATAGTCCCCCTTTCCCTCTTGCATTAATTCTTTTGAATACAAGTCTCTATTTACTAAGTCCGGATTGGTTTTTCTCTGGCAGTTTCCTACCATGCTGGCCATCTTTCAGTTTGTAAACACACCAAGCTCGTGACTTGGGGCCTTTGCATGCTGCTCTGTCATCTGGTACATCCTTTCCCACCTTCTCTGACTGGCTTCACAGCCCTCCTGCCTGTCCTGACCCTGGTCCTGCTCACTGTATACCAGAGCCTAGGGTCATAGCCCTGTTCTGCACATTTGATATAAGTGGAATCATATAATATGTGGTCTTTTGTGACTGGCTTCTCTCACTTAGTATATATTTTCAAGGTTCATCCATGTTGGAGCATCTATCAGTACTTCATTTTATTGCCAAATAATGTTGCATTGTATGGATATACCACATTTTGTTTAATCATTCCCAGTTGATTCCCAATTTGGGTTGTTTCCACTTTGGGGCTATCACATGAATGCTGCCACAGACATCCATGTACAATTTCTGTGTGGACATATGTTTCCATTTTTCTTTGGTATTCTATTAGGAAAACCACCAGTTTTCTCCTCCTGAGTAGGGAAGAACCCATTTCTTCCCTAATGTGTCTTTCTTTCCTGTGTGTCTCCTTTACTACTCACACAAAACACTTAACTTCTGATACTTTTGGTCACCAAATGCGTGAGGTTTCTCCCCACACCAAGCAATTCTCTGAGACACCAGTTGGGTGTCCTACAACTTAATTCTGACACTATGTACCCAGAGATAGTGTCAGATCCCACAGATTAAGGGCTCAGTCCCACAAGACTGCCCCACCCCACTTCAGATGCCGATCACAAGTAGTAGGTCCCCAGGTTACCCACAACTTCTGTCTGCATTGTCTACAAATCAGAGGTTCCCATGACCCCCTCCTTGGGTTGGATTAATTTGCTAGAGCCACTCACAGAACTCAGAAAACACTTATATTTATTTACCAGTTTATTAAAGGATATGATAAAGGATACAGATGAACAGTCAGATGAAGAGATAACATAGGGTGAGGCCTGGGAGGGTCCAGAGGGCAGGAGCTTCTGTTCCTGTGGATTTGGGGTACATCACCCTCCCAGTATGTGGATGAATTCACCAACTTGGAAACTCTCTGAACTCCATACTCTTGGGATTTTATAGAGGCTTCCTGGCGTAGGTATGATCAATTATTAACTCCATGTCCAGCCCCTCTCCCCTCTCTGGAGGATGGGGGGCAGGGCTGAAAATTCTAAGCTGCTAATCATGGCTTTTACTTTCCAGTGACCAGCCCTCCTCCAGGAGCCCATTCAGAGTCACCTCATTAAAACTGAAGATGCTCCTAGTGCTCTTCTTATTACTTAGGAAATTACAAGGGTTTTAGGAACCCTGTGTCAGGGATCAGGGACAGAGAACAATATATATTTTTTCATATAATAACACTATGTTTAACATTTTAAGGAATTGCCAAACTGTTTTCTGAAGTGGCTGCAACATTTTACATTCCTACCAGCAAAGTATGAGGGTTCCAATATCTCCACATTTTTGACAACATTTGTTATTATCTAACAGTCATCCTAGTGGGTGTGAAGTGGTATCTAATTATGGTTTTCATTTGCATTTCCCTAATGATTAATGGTAATGAGCATCCTTTTTATGTGCTTATTGGCCATTTGTATATATATATCTTCTTTGGAGAAATGTCTATTCAGATCCTTTGCCCATTTTTTCAACTGGATTATTTGCCTTTTTATTGTTGAGTTTTAAGAGTTCTACGTATATTCTGAATATAAATTCTTTATCAGAAATACATTTTGCAAATATTTTCTTGGGATTTTCCCTCATCCTTGAATGATAGCTTAGCTGGGTGTTGAATTATAGGTTGTAGCCATCTTCCAATGCAGGAATCAGAAAATTTTCTCTGTAAAGGGCCAGATAGTAAATATTTTCAGCTTTGAGGGTCATATAGTCTCAGTCATAACCACTCAACTCTGCCACTGTAGCAGGAACACAGCCACAAATAATACATAGATCAATGGGCATGACTGTATTTCAATAAAACTTATAAAAACAGGCAGCAGGCTTGATTTGGCCCATGGGCTGTCGTGCAGCCACTCTGCCAAATTTGGCATGTATGTTGAGATTAGTGATACCACACATTCATCAAAGGTTTATTACTCACGTAATGAGGAATTCTGGGAGAGTAGGGTGACTCCCACACAGATCCAAAATGGCTTGAGGGACTTCCCTGGTGGAGCAGTGGTTAAGAATCTGCCTGCCAATGCAGTGGACACGGGTTTGGTCCCTGGTCCGGGAAGATCCCACATGCCACGGAGCAACTAAGCCCATGCGCCACAACTACTGATCCTGCGCTCTAGAGCCTGTGTGCTGCACCAACTGAGCCTGCGTGCCACAACTATTGAAGCCCACGCACCTAGAGCCCATGCTCTGTAACAAGAGAAGCCACTGCAATGAGAAGCCCGTGCACGGCAACGAAGAGTAGCTCCCACTCGCTGCAAAAGCCTGCAAGCAGCAACAAAGACCCAACATAGCCAAACAAACAAACAAAAAAACAAAAAAATCCAGAAAGGCTTGAGAGAGCAGGGAAAGGAAATTGGTCTGACGTTTTTATGGTGGTTCAGGATTGGGGCCAAGGTAGGGTTCTCACAGATGGGCAGAACCTGAATGGTTTGGATTTCCTACTGGTGTAAACGGAGGAAACACCTGGGATTTCTTACCAGCTTGCTCAGATGTAGGAGAGAAGTGGAAGAGGAGAGTTAGGCTTAAAAGATGTCACTTGTCAAACGTAAAAAAGATGAAGCAGACTCTATTACAGGCTGTAGTTGTCTGACTCCATATTCAAGGTTTTTGAAGATACCACATTATCTTCTGACTTCTATGGTCTTGTTGAGAAATCTGTTGTCAGTTTAATTGTAGTTTCTTTGTAGGAAGTCCTTTTTATCTTTGGTTGATTATAGGATCTCTTTAAAGCCTTTGATGCCCTGCAATTTCATTACAATGTGTGTAGGTGTAGATTTGTATTTATTTATCCCATTTGGGATATGTTAAGTCTAGGGATTTCTGAATCTAAAGATTCAGCCCTTTAAACAATTTTGGAAAATTTTCGGCTATTCTATCATTGAACATACTCAGATATTTTTTATTCTTTTCTGAATTCCTAATTGATGTAGATGAGACCTAATTCCTTCCCCTAAGTGTCTTAGTATCTTTTTCACATTTTCAATCTCTTTCATATTTTCAATCTCTACATTTCTGTGCAGGAGGGCTTGTTTTCAGGTTCTCTAATATGCAAAATTACTTGAAACAGAAATCCTGTCCCACCACTGTTGACTGATCTCAGAATGAACATGCAGCCTCAACCTGGATGTTCCTGAGTTTTTTGTTTTTCAGATTTATTTTTTATTTATTTTATTTATTTTTCACTGCATCGGGTCTTAGTTGCGGCATGTGGGATCTTTCATTGTGGTGCACGGGCTTCTCTCTAGTTGTGGCATGCGGGTTTTCTCTTCTCTAGTTGAGGTGCGAGACCTCAGTAGTTGTGGCACGTGGGCTTAGTTGCCCCGCAGCATGTGGGATCTTAGTTCCCTGACCAGAGATCGAACCCCCGTCCCCTGCATTGTAAGGTGGATTCTTTACCGCTGGACCACCGGGTAAGTCCTCTAAGTTTTTAAACTGCAACTGAGAACAGAGCTATTTGGTATGTTCTTTTTTTTTTTTTTTTTTTTCCGTACGCGGGCCTCTCACTGTTGTGGCCTCTCCCGTTGTGGAGCACAGGCTCCGGACGCGCAGGCTCAGCGGCCATGGCTCACGGGCCCAGCCGCTCCGCGGCATATGGGATCCTCCCAGACCGGGGCACGAACCCGTATCCCCTGCATCGGCAGGCGGACTCTCAACCACTGCGCCACCAGGGAGGACCTATTTGGTATGTTCTGACAGACTTTCTGGTCTTTTTCCAGTGGCTGTTAAGACCCAGCTGCACCTCTGTTGTTCAAGTGTTTATCTAAGTTCTTTTCAGTAATGTTCCCTTTTGCTCAAACTATTTTGAATTGTGTCTCTTAAGTGTGATGAAGAAAGTCCTAACTAGTGCAGCGGACTACCTCAAAATTTCCAAGTACCATTTCAGAGAGGGAGTCAGGAACTGCAGACCAAGGACAATGTGAGAAATTTGAGCGTTCTTAAAAACATTGTGTGTTCGTTATCTATTGCTACATAACAAATTACTCCAAAACTTATTATTAAACAACAACTTTATTATCTCACAGTTTCTGCATTCAGGAGCAGCTTAGCTGGGTTGTTGTGGTTTAGGGACTGAGACTGAAGTCATGATATTGGTTAGGGCTGAAGTCACGGGCCTTCCATAATGCTGCTCAAATTTTCTCAAGTTATGGAAGCTAGCTTACCTCAATGTGAGTCATCTCAGAAAGACAGAGAGCAGAGAGGTAGCCTCAAGGTCTTTCTACAACCTAGTCTTAGAAGTGACACATCATCACTTCTGCCTTATTCTATTTGTTAGAAGCAAGTCACTAAATCCAGCCCACACTCAAGGGGAGGGGAATTATGCTCCATCTCTTGAAGGTAGGAGTAGCAAAAAATTTTGGACATATTTGAGAAACACTACACTTTGTCATTCCTCCATGGGTTATAAAGGTGACACTACCTCCACAGCTCCAACTAGACCATTATTCCATCTGAATTTACAGCCTCTCTTCGTTTGAAGTTCTTGGTGCCAGATTTAGCACCCACTACGCCTCATGTCAGGAATTAAAACCCATGTTTTGCCATTCATGAAACCTGCATCTTAGCCATGGCTAAGCCTGGGAGGCTCGAGGGAATGTAACAGTTATTCCAGACCCCCAAAACCCTCAGATGGGTTACCCCAGAACTCATCACTGACCTACATCCCCCACAGGGTGGCAGTAGTTAGTACTGACACACTTCACACGAGTCCCCTGTCCACATCAGTCCTGACCTACCTGTTCATCAAGGAGGTACCCTGCTCCTATGACTCCCTAACCACTTAATTTCTGAATACTGTCTCCAGTCTGTCTCCTGATTTTGGAAGGAACAGTTGAGGCATTCTGACTCTATATATATTTACCCATTCCCTGCCCAGTTTCTACTGACTGAGGACCACACATGAAGTGTTAACTGTGTGCTCAAGAACATCTTCCTCATAACTCTCCTGGTTCTCTCATCTTGCCACCTACAAGACGGCATCCAACTTGTACTCCATCATCCCCAACAGAACAATTATGGCCTCTACATCTCCCTTCTCTGTACACCCCTAACCCCACTGACACCCTGGCAGTCAGGTCACACAAGGGAATCTATAACTTCTGCTGGTCTGGAAAGTAAGGTAACCAGAGCCAGGCCATGTAGGAGGCCATGAGCATGGAACACATCTGTCTCTCCTTCTAGCAGGCACTCCCACACCTTCACCCATGCAGTGAATAATTATCCAGGCTTGTGGAGAATGGATGAGGTCCTTAACCCCATTGCCCTATGATACCAGCTCTCCCTACCTTCTTTTTATTTTTCTTTTTTTAATATTTATTTATTTGGCTGCACCATGTCTTAGTTGTGGCACGCGAACTCTTAACTATGGCATGTGGGATCTAGTTCCCTGACCAGGGATCGAACACGGGCCCCCTACATTGGGAGCACAGAGTCTTAGACACTGGACCACCAGGGAAGTCCTCTCTCCCAACATTCTTAATCTACTCCATCTTTCATTGCTCTACAATCATGCTAACCCTGATCATCCAAATGATCCAGCAACTAAGGAGTTAATTAGGAGATGCTCTTCTTCGGAAGGAAAATAAAAATGGAGTCTGTATTGCCAAGAGAGCTCTCTAACAAGCTATTGAGGAAGCGTGACTTATGCACGTCTTAGCCTGTGGAACCTGACCTTTTGACCTAATGAAGTCATCCCGAACATCTGCCAGAAACAATATATCTACTTATTGACACCCTAAAAAAACTTGTGATTCCTGAGGACAAATCTTTTCCGATCATGTCAGTGCCAACCACAATTCTTGCCAGGCAACTTTTTTTTTTTTTTTTTTTTTTTTTTTTTGCAGTACACGAGCCTCTCACTGTTGCGGCCTCTCCCGTTGCAGAGCACAGGCTCTGGACGCGCAGGCTCAGCGGCCATGGCTCACGGGCCTAGCCGCTCCGCGGCATGTGGGATCCTCCTGGACCGGGGCACGAACCCATGTCCCCTTCATCGGCAGGCGGACTCTCAACCACTACGCCACCAGGGAAGCCCCGCCAGGCAACTTTTAAGAGCCTCGTGCCTTTTTTTTTTTTTTTTTTCTAATAATTAAAAAAACCCACATTTATTTATTTATGGCTGCATTGGGTCTTCGTTGCTGCGTGCGGTCTTTCTCTAGTTGTGGCAAGTGGGGGCTACTCTTTGTTGCAGTGCACAGGCTTCTCATTGTGGTAGCTTCTCTTGTTGCAGAGCTCGGGTTCTAGGTGCCTGGGCTTCAGTAGTTGTGGCACACAGGCTCAGTAGTTGTGGCTCACAAGCTCTAGAGTGCAGGCTCAGTAGTTGTGGTGCACGGGCTTCGTTGCTCCGTGGCATGTGGGATTTTCCTGGATCAGGGCTCGAACCTGTGTCCCCTGCATTGGCAGGCGGACTCTTAACCACTGTGCCACCAGGGAAGTCCCAGCCTCGTGGCTTTTTGTCTTTATAAGCCCCTGTTTCTCTTCCCCATCAGGGAATACTCTTTCAAGAGTTACCTGAATCTGTGTCTCCCAAGCTACAGTTATTGCAATTGCAATAAGATCCCAAATAAACTTTTTTTTTCCATCCTCCTACATTATTTTTTTGGTTGACACTTCCTACCTGGTCTCATTCTACCTGTGAGGAGGAGTTCCAGGTAGGGAGGGATATTAGGCCCCTTCAAAGACTCCAGTCCACAGACAGAACTGAAAGTGCTACTTAGGTCTCTTTCTCACTTAGGGGTAATATTTAAATTATTAACAATTTACTAGCCTAAATGGATCAAAGCAGATCTGAAGGGTCCTTGATGGGATAGGCATTAACTCTTCAACTGTTGTCTCATATGAGTGATCCGTGAGGGGTTGGTTGGCGGGGGAGCTCCTGTGGGGTTCAGCGTGTGTTTAAATAGTTCAGCCACTATTTACCAGCTGGAACATGGGAACTTTAAAAAATGATAAGAAAAAAATGGTTGGAACCAGAATAGCTATAACCATATGTACAAACTAAAATTTATACTGCTTTGTACCTGCTTCTCCAGCTGATAATGCCACAAAGTCTTTTCCAGTTAGAGCCTAGGAACCAGCCTGCTCTGACTTTCTGATGTGAGTTTTGACCTTCATCCTTGCCTGTTGTTCTTGATGTACTCTTGGCCTCAGTATTTTGAATCATCCCTGCTTCTCTGGGTGGTGCCCATTCTTGGACAGGGACTTTAGTTTTCATTGGAAACTTGTCCTTGAACCTAACTAGCCCTCCTCACTACCCTACCCACAAACCCCTTTCCGTAGCTTCTGGGATCCCAGGTCAGAGCTATGCCATCCCCTGCTCTTCCTCTAGACGGAGATGGAACAGGATATGATGGAAAGCTGTAGTGAAAAGCCGGAAGGATTTGTCCTTGTTGGCTATTCCACTTACCCTACTTCCTAGGGCAACCCAAACCGATCTATGGCAGGCAGTGTGCTAGGAGCTACAGGAATTGTGAGGTGATTAAGAAAATATACAGGCATGGTAATCAGTCACTCTCAAATAACCCTGTTACTTTATTTCTTTTCCTTGGCCACACTGCTCGGCTTGCAGTATCTTAGTTCCGCGAACAAGGATTGAACCCACACCCTCAGCAGTGAAATTGCGGAGTCCTAACCAGTGGACCAGCAGGGAACTCCCTACATTTTTTAACTTAGCATTTGTAAATATTTGATGTGAAGTTATTAGTGAAGTGGCTTATCAATTTTCCACACTGGACCACTGGCTCTTTTCATAGTAGGTACTTGAGTGCCTTATGTCTTCAAAGACAGGGCCCAGATTTGTGGCTAGAAAAAGGGTGAAAATCCCAGCAGGACATTTTACTTTCTGTCACTTGGCCACAGCTGATTCTCAGGCTTACATTCTGATCTATTTTCTCTGGCCACAGTCCTGACCACATTCCCACTCCCCATACCCAAACTTCAAATAGGAGGGAAAAAATTAAGCGGAAGCTTTTCCCCTTCTTTTTAGAGGCAAAAAGCTGATGCATTTTAAATTTGAAAACACACAAATGAACAAAACCCTTCAGCCTGTGGCTTTTGCACACTGCAGGGAATCAGGGTAAAAGGAAGGATCCTGCACTCCCAGGTTGTCAACTTTGGTTATCTGTTGGGATCACCTGGGGAGTTAAAGAAGTAGGAACACCTGGGCCCCACCCACAAAGCTTTGCGCTTAATTGATGTGTAACATAAACGCTTTAAGAGCTCCCCGGGGGATTATACTGTGCAGCAGAATTAAGAGCCGGTGATTTACATTCACAGTTCTTTGCTACTCAAAGCCTGGTACAGGAACACAACATGCTCACACCTGTGAGTTTGTCAGACACAGTCTTTGCCCCCTCGCACACCTCCCAAATTAGAATCTGCAGTTTAACCAGTTAAGCCTGTTTAACCTCAAGTGATTTGCATTCCTATGCACATTAAAGTTGGAGAAGCTCTGTCCAGGGCTCCTGCCAAGCAAACTGGCCCAATGTGGAAGGAGGTAAAGCACTCAGGAAACAGAGCTCCAAGCATAGGCCCCCAACCGGAGGATGGAAGAGATCTCCTTGCTACAGGCTCTGTGTTGTGGCTCTCAGAGAAATCAGGTAGTGGCCGAGGTGGATTGAGCCTCAGGCAGCTGGGCAGGACTTCAAAACAGAGCTGCTCTCTGAGCAGAGCAAACAGAGGAAAGAGACTGCTTCTGCAGCGGTGCAAACGCTGGAGGGGCCGATCTGCTGGATCTGTTTGACCACACCAGTCTGGGTGCTGTCCATGTTAGCTGCGGTCCCGTTGCATAAGCACACCCCAAACACAGAACCTGCTCAAGTTCCTCTGTGATGGAAACACTGTGCTCTCAAACAGACTGTAAAACAAAAAATGTTGCTCACCTTCCCGTTTTAAGTCATTTGCCAATGCAGCTGCTGACCGACAGTGCACCCTAGGAGGAATTCAGGATGAAAACCAGGATGAGGCGCTCTGTGCTTTGGAAAAACAGGCCCCTTAGACAGATGTGTATCTCAGGAAAAATTTTAATGAGTCTGGATTCTTGCATTTTCCCAAACATAGAAAAAGCACTAAAACAATTAACTGAGATATCTGTTCCTTGTGACCTTTCACTGAGATGTATGCTTGACAGCATGTATTCCCTAGACAAAATCATATGTGTACTGGCTTCTCCTCTATCTCTGTGGAGCAGCTCTCTCAGAGCTACTGAGAGGATGTCTTCTGGGCTATAGTCCTCAGTAAAACCCAATCTACCAGCTCTATGTTGTGTGTTTTTCTTTCAGTTGACGAGACAAAACTCAAAACTCTTTCCTGTGTGTGGTTGCAGATGTTCAATCCCTTACCCACTCACCCACTCCTTGGAGACAAGTTACTAAGAACATTATTTCAGAAGGAAAACTGTATAGACGAGCAGTTCCCACTTTCCTTTTTAAGTGTGTTGGATATTTTCCAGTTCTCCCCCATATTCACTCTCAATCCTTCTCAACGCTGTCCTGAGACCTGAGAAGCTGACCTTCTTCCACCAGCTTCCAGTTGTCATGTTGACTTAAAGAAAAACACACAACATAAGAGTTGTGAGTTTACGTTTTGTTCAGGGTCTTGCTGAGGACTAGAGACCAGGAGACAGCCTCTCAGTAGCTCTGATGAACTTCTCTGAAGAGGTGGGGGGGAACCAGTTCATATATGGTTTTTTCCTTTTCTTTTGGCTAGGAAATGCATGTAGCCAAGCATACATCATGGTAAAAGACTACTGCTAATCACAAAGAACAGATATCTCAAGTTAATAATTTCATTGCTTTTCTATGTAGGGGAAGATGCAAGAATCTGGGGTCATTGAAATTCTTCCTGAGATATACATTTAACTATCTAGGGGCCTGTTTATCCAAAGCACAGAGTGCCTTATCCCTTTTTCATCCTGAATTCCTCTCAGGGTGCAGAGTGCAGTGGGTTGCAACTTAACCCTTATATAATTGGGTGATGAGAGATACTCTTTGTTCACAGTTGGGCCAGTGGCAGGCCCTGGCAGGAGATCAAAGGGAGAGTCAGGAAACTTATTCCCCCAGCTCACTGTGCTGGACCATGGGGTTGGGCGTGTCCCTGAACTGAAGGCCACAGCTTCTGTCAGGTTGCCTGCTCCTAGGGGTGGTAATAGTTTCCAAATATCGCTAGCCCTGGGGTTTTGTACCACGTCATGTTGTGTTTTCTTAACAATTACACTTTTTTGTGTGTGTGGTGGGGGGCGCGCCACGAGGCATGTGGGATCTTAGTTCCACGACCAGGGATCAAACCTGCGCCCCCTGCAGTGAAAGCGCAGAGCCTTAATCACTGGACCGCCAGGGAAGTCCCCAATTACACTTTTTATATGTTGCTGCTTGAACCCTCCTCACTTATGCTGTGCCGCTGGTTTCTCTTCCATCGC
Organism: Mesoplodon mirus; assembly: GCF_964341445.2. NCBI lineage: Eukaryota > Metazoa > Chordata > Mammalia > Artiodactyla > Ziphiidae > Mesoplodon > Mesoplodon mirus. The sequence goes on along the minus strand of NC_138988.1, from coordinate 47,664,147 downwards.
ATCAATAGCTCTCTGGTGCCAGGATCCATTCTCTCTTTCCATCCTTGGTGGCTGGGGCATTGACAAAGAACCTGGGGTGGTTCAGACGACTGGAACAGAGCCTCAGCTCACGGATGAGCATCCCTCCTACTGAAACATCAGTTGGCAACATGCTGAGGCCTGGCACTAGGATGCACGTACCAGAGGGCAACCAGAACAGCTACCTGGCCCCTTGACACAGCAGCTTGCACGTATCCTCCAATGGCAGCAGGTGGTCGTTACGGCATTGGCTCCACACCCTCCAGGTTCTCTGATGCTGTTGATAGAAGACGTTTGCTCCTACAGGGACTGGGCAGTCTCCTGATGTGACTTCAGCCCTTCTTCAAGCAGCCCCTCTCTCCCCAAACCTACTCCTCCAGGATTCCACATATTGGCAAATAGTACCATTGTTCACCCACTAGGTAAGCCTTGTTAGAAGTCACCCATAAGATAAAAGAGCTGGAAGCTGTGGGAAGGTAGAGTTTTGTGTGCCTGTGGGCTGGGAATAAGCAAGTACCCCTGGTTGTGGTGGTGATGGGGGAAGAGACTGTCCTGGAACAGAGCCTCCCTGAGCATCTGGTTCCCCTTGTTGAAAGGGGCCCCAAGGAGTAATGAGTGGTCCCCTTAACAGCTCCTTCTGGCCAGCCTGGTCAGTATTTTGACTCCTGGCTTTGTCACCGGAAAGAGACCCATACCTGCACAGAGGCTAACCTACTTTCTCTTTTTGTTCCCACGCCACAATCTGCTAATCTATGCCACAGCCATGCTTGCTTAATAGAAAGGAAGGCAGAAGGCCACATAAGCAAAACCGAAGAACCGGCCCGAGCCAGAAAGGCCCAAGATGGCAAAAGTCAACTCTCCTGAACCGGTTCTAGTCTGACCACGAGGGCAGCACCTGTGCAGATGAGATAGACGTGTGTGAAAGCTGCCCTTGCTTCATTACCGTGCTAGGATCACTGCCCAAAGTGGAGACTTGCACTTTGCTAGACACAGCGAGTGCTGAGTGCAAGGGAGCCCAGAGGAATGCTCTTGCTCCTGCTGTTTCTGGAAATCTCCACCTCTTCCCCCAAATTCTGATGGCACACCCACCTCTTACCCCTTAAAAGTTGCAGGCTTCCCTCCCTCAAGGGGAAGGGGGCTTCAGAACAGGAGCTCACCCCTCCTCATTCCTTGATCAACAAATAAAGTTTCTGCTCTGCTGAACCTGGTCTCATTCTATTGAGCCAGTAGCACCTAGCAAGGAAAGACCCAGTTGGGGTCCACTCAAGCAGCTGGGGATAAGAAACAGCTTGGATATCATTCTTCTCTGGGGGGAGGGAGCCCTGGAGTGAAGCCCTGCACACACATGGGGAGGGGTGTAGGAAAACAGGACAAGACTGATAGAGATCTGGGGCACGAACAGAAGGCAGGCGTCCAGCGGGTTAGGTTAGGTGGGGAGTGTGGGGGACAAGCCTACGGGCTGGGCTCAGAGGTCGCCCGGAAAGGCACTAGGGCCTGGGAGAAGCCGAGACGTTGGCCCTCCCTGCTTCCTAGAGGGGCCTAGAGGCCCGGAGCGGCATGCGCGTGCGCGATACGGACCAGCGGAGAGCCCGGAAAGGGGGCTGGCGTGGGGCGGGTTGTGCAGTCCGGGGACGGAGAGTCTCGCAACCGCGGGCGTCGGTGAGCGGGGCAACAGGGGGCGTCGGGGGCTGCCGTGCGGGCGCGGGGTTCCCGGGGGGAGGCGGGGGAGGCTTGGCCTGGAAGCTGCCCCCGGGCGGGGGTCTGGCCAGGGAGCCCGCCCCGCCCCGCTGAGGGCGTATCTGCCTGCGCTTCGCTGCCCGGGGCGCGAATTTGGAGTAATGGTTTCTGTGTTTTATCACTTCTCCCAATTATGCAAACAAAGCGTATTCATTACAGGTAATTAGATGACGCGGGTGAGCGTAAGAAAAGTAAAAGTAACTGCAGTCCGTTAATGTTTTTGTCTGGAGGCTTCCTGACCTTTTAAAATTTGTGCATGATTATGCAAACTCTTATACGTATATGTAAATTTTAAACTACGAAACAGGATCCTACTATTGCTTAAAAATTTTCTAGTATTGTAATAAAACAGTATTGTGATAATATATGCATAACATTTACCATATGCTACATAAAAATTTACCATTTTAACCATTTAAAGTGTATAATTCAGTAGCATTAAGTACATTCATACTGTTGCTTCTTGAAAATTATATCTTCAACTTCCGGAATGCATTTGTTCCTTTATTGGTTAAAATTGATGCCAGCATTATGACACCACTGAGATATATATTTGCAAGTATAGTTAAAATAAAACATTTTGTTTGCAGTTTATTTCGTATAATACACATTACATGAAGCTGTAAATGCTGAGCAAGTGACGTTTGTGCAGAAAAATAGCAAATTCTTTATTAGGGTGATTATTTCTGTTTTCAAAATAAAAGAGTAGTGTCTATAAAATGCAGTTTTTAAATACAAGTAACAGCACTAACCTAAAACCACTCTACTGTCGTCTGACATATAGGCTTAAGAAATAAGAAAATAGTCTCCTTCCTAAGTTAAAAGTGGTGGCAAGGAAAAGAACACCATCCTCTTTCAAACTGTTTGCGGGTCTGTCACCAACCAGGGTTCTTGGCCTCCTTAATCAATAGAAATTGAGAAGAGGCCTGACAAGAAATTCAGGCAAGGCAGCAGGAGGGAGCGAAAACAAGTAACAGGTTCCCTTGCTTGCTCCCTGAAGCGGCGGCGGGGGGCGGGGGGTCTTACTTGGGGTGAGGGTAGAGGTAGGTCTGGGGGTCCCAAATGAGGGGTGGCTTCGGTGGTCTACCCACCCTTGGTGGTGCTGTGTGCAGGGTACATGGGCTATACTCTGCTTTTGCTCCCAGCTCCTCAGAAGTGGCAGTTGGGTTTTTGGTCTTTTTGTATCTTGTTCATAATTTGCCCCAGCTGCGCCTGGAAGCAGTGATTTTTAGCCCCTTATAGTTTCTTTGTGTTTTGTTGGTGGAGGAGATGTTTGTCCAGGTGCAGGCACTGCAGCGAAGGGTCCCAGGTCCCAGCCTATCTCACTTGCAAACTGAAAACTCCTTAATGTTAGGTCGCTTATTTTGCAAGGAAGTAATTTGCTTAGGGATTTCAGGGAGTTTCCATTTGTTATACTCATGTGTATATGTGTGCATTTTCAGGGACTAACAAATGAGGCTGCTCTTGCATGTTGTTCTCAATGCTGAAGAAAGGCAGACAAATTTTGGTTTAAAAATAAACCAAAAAGATGGGATTGTTTTGAAGATAAACCTCTATATGTACTTATAAGGAAGGGAAACTGACAAAAACATGAAAAATAGTAGCTATGCCAAGGTTAAGTTTTCTGTGGCTCTGGTATCCAGGAAGTATTAGTGCATGAGCATTCTATGCTGTCATTCTCCAGAGAAAAAATACAGAAAATGTAGTAAAATATAAGTCATTTTACTTTGCAATCTTCAGTATTTTTAATATCAGAAACTGTCTGAAAGAGGTCCCTCAGGTGAGTTGTCATGTGCTCTAGACTGAATTTTTGAGCTTATACTTTTTCTGCCCTGATTTTAGGCCTCTTATCCTCTTTCCTTGTTTTATTATATTACATAAGACCTGTTGCTGTCTTTATTTCATTGTCTGCTCATAAGCTACTCAAGGCCGTGCTTTTTGTCTGCTTTATTCACTGCAGAGACCTTAGTGCCTAGGACATAGTAGGTGCTCAGTAAATATTTGTTAAATTAATGAAAGAAAGAATACAAATTGGAGATGATAAGCATTGACAGTATTCAGTGCCCTTATTGCCAAGTTAATCCATAATATCTAGACATTAATATTTCTAGATAGAAACAAACACAGTAACAACTCAGACTTCTTCAGTTTAAAAACCTTTTTATTTTGGGACTTCCCTGGTGGTCCAGTGATTAAGACTCAGTGTTCCAATGCGGGGGGCACGGGTTCAATCCCTGGACAGGGAACTAAGATCCCACATGCTGCATGGTGCGGCCAAAAAAAAAAAAAAACTTTTTATTTTGACTAATTGTAGACTCACAGAGGGTGTCTGAACTTTACAGAGTTCCCTTATATCTTTACCTGTTTTACCTAAAGGTCGTATCTTGCATAGCCATAGTATAGTCATCAAACTTAAGAAGTTTACAGGGGTCCAATACTGTTAATTAAAGTGCTGATTTATTTAGGGTTCATCACTGTCTCACTAATGTTCTTTTTCTGTTCCAGGATCCAATCTAGAATCCCTCATTCCATTTAATTGTCATGTCTTCTTGTTCTCCTTCAGTCTGTGACAGTTCCTCAGTTTTACTTGTTTTTCACGATCTTGACACTTTTGAAGTATTTTATATTTGTAATTTTAGAATGACCCTCGCGATTTGGTTGTCAGATGTTCTCGTGCTTAGATTGAGGATGATGTCAATATGTCTTCTTACTAGTGATACTACTTTTTTTTTTTTTTTTTTTTTCGCGGTATGCGGGCCTCTCACTGTTGTGGCCTCTCCCGTTGCGGAGCACAGGCTCCGGACGCGCAGGCCCAGCGGCCATGGCTCACGGGCCCAGCCGCTCCGCGGCACATGGGATCCTCCCAGACCGGGGCACGAACCCGTATCCCCTGCATTGGCAGGCGGACTCTCAACCACTGCGCCACCAGGGAGGCCCGTGATACTACTTTTGATCCAGTATTTCTGCCAAGTTTCATCACTGTAAAGTTGCTGTCTTTCCTTTGTAATTAGTAATTATTTTGAGGAAGACATTTTGAGACTCTGCATAGAAATATCCTTTCTCCTCAACTTTCAGCCACTAATTAGTATTTCTTGGTGGATCTTGTCTGTAGCAGTTATTATTGTGATGTTCTTCTAGGTGCCTTTCATTTCTATTTTTTCTTCTACATTTATTAACTGGAATTCTTTGTGAGGAAGAGTTGTGCCTTTTCTCCCTTTTGTTTATTTACTTAATTATATCAGTTACATCAGTGTGTGATCAGTGTTTATTTTGGGGGTTTATTGCATGTATTGTTATTTATTTTGTGGCTTAAGTTATTCTGAGTTTGGCCATTGGGAGCTCTTTCAAGTTGGCTTCTGTTTCCCTTTACATGCTTCCATCCTGTTGTGTGTCTTTCTCTGATTTTCAGGCACCACAGTTACTCATCTTGTATTTTTACCTCCCCCAGCCCTGGAGTCAACCATTTCTGCAAGGATTTCTGGTTTCATTCATTGTAGAGTGGTACTTAGACACCAAATTTTGGGCACTAGGTTGAGCTTATTTTTTAATTGGCAAATTAGTATAAATATTATTTTAACATTTTAAATGTGTACTAGAATTAACCTTTCTTTAAACATTTTTTTTTAAATTGAAGTATAGTTGATTTACAATGTTGCACCAATCTCTGCTGTACAGCAGAGTGACTCAGTTAAACACATATAGACTTCTCTTTTAAAATACTCTTTTCCATTATGGTTCATCACAGGATATTGAATATATTTCCCTCTGCTCTACAGTGGGATCTTGTTGTTTATCCATCCTATATATAATCATTTACATCTGCTAATCCCAAACTCCCAGTCCTTCCCTCCCCCAGCCCCCTCCCCCTTGGCAACCACAAGCCTGTTCTCTATGTCTGTGGGTCTGTTTCTATTTTGTAAATAGGTTCATTTGTGCCATATATTAGATTCCACATATAAGTGATATCATATGATATTTGTTTCTCTTTCTGACTTACTTGACTTAGTATGATAATCTCTAGTTGCATCCATGTTGTTGCAAATGGCATTATTTCGTAGAAGCAATCTTTAGTGGCAATTGCCTTAGAAACTTATTTACTTACTATCAGCGTATAAAGTAAACCTTATGTACACTCTCACTGGGCAGGAAAAGCATGAGAACAAGAGACTACTTAATGAGGATTTTAAAAAGAAATCAAAATTACATTGCATATAAGCTGATAAAAGAAAATGACAGAAAGAAGAAAATGTCCCTGAAAAATGCCCACATGATTGCTTGGGATTTCCCCTGTTCTTTTTTCTTTTTTTTTTTTTTTTAAATGGTCTTACTCTTTTTATTTATTTATTTATTTATTCATTTATTTATGGCTGTGTTGGCTCTTCGTTTCTGCGCGAGGGCTTCCCCTAGTTGTGGCAAGCGGGGGCCACTCCCCATCGCGGTGCACGGGTCTCTCGTTGCGGAGCACAGGCTCCAGACGCGCAGGCTCAGTATTTGTGGCTCACGGGGCCAGCTGCTCCGCTGGCATGTGGGATCTTCCCAGACCAGGGCCCGAACCCCCGTCCCCTGCATTGGCAGGCAGACTCTCAACCACTACGCCACCAGGGAAGCCCCTCCCCTGTTCTTTTGAAAGCCATTTTCATTTGGGAATGAAACTGGGCGGAGAGATGAAGCTCTATGGGAGAAGAGGCCTGCTCCATCTCAGGTTGCCCCCCAGGCCTGAGGGCTCCCATTGTGGTATAATCTTAACAAGTTGATGAATGAAGCTTTTCTTCTGTCCTCAGAAGCTAGTTGGGACCTGGAAGGAACCCTGAGGCATTAGGATACCTGAATTTAATTGGGCAGTTTCAGCTCACTGGCCCCATCTCTTTACTATGCTGTGGGGCTTTCATTCAGACTTCGAAAGGCCCAAGAGGTCATTAACTTTTTTTTTTTAAAGGAATGGTTTTCTTTTAAAAATTTTTTTTGGCTGTGTTGGGTCTTAGTTGTGACATGTGGGATCTTTGTCTCAGCATGTAGGAATTGTGCTGCACTGGCTTCTCTCTAGTTGTGGTGCTCGGGCTCCATGGCGCGTGGGCTCTCTAGTTGTGGCGTGCAGGCTTAGTTGCCCCACGGCATGTGAGGTCTTAGTTCCTTGACCAGGGATTGAACCATCGTCCCCTGCATTGGAAGGCGGATTCTTTAACACTGGACCACCGGGGAAGTCCCAGGAAGTACTACCTTTTATCCATGTTCATAGTTGCAGGGGCTGGGCTCAGAGGGCTGGAATCTTTTGCCATATACACAGGCAGTTGCCCTCATTTTTCTGTTGGTCCGTCTTTTCATCACCTCTTTACAAATATTTCACTGACCTCTTTGGACATTTCTGCAGCAGCTGCTTCAGAACAGGTCGGCTTGGAGGCTTATGTTTGGTGCTGACTTCCCTGTGGGTCTCAATTTCCTGAGATAGGTCAGTGCCATTTACATTTCCCGCTGGGTGCGTTTCTTCAAAATATTTCTCTCTGGTCTCCAGTTGATTGTGTTGCGTCTCACTCCCGGATTTCTCTGCACCTGAGTGTCTTTCTCTTCCCCAGTCTGTTCTGCAAGTTTGGCTGGGAAAGTCTCTCACCTCTTTCTCTGACTCAGCTCCCTCCTGAGCAGCTCCCATTGGTGCTGCTGCGGCTCAGCAAGGCTGGAGCCTGCCCCTGCCGCTCCGGAAGCACCTTTCCTCTTCAGCCTCCTCTTGTTGTTGTGTCTTCAAGTCTCTTTTTATAGGCCTGCAGTTATGTGCCTTATCACTTCTCAGTTTTCCTTTGCTTTTGTTTTCTCTGTGTATTTATTTTCCTTACCCCACCCCCTTCTTTCACAGCAAAGTTTCATTTCTCTGCCAGAACTTCAGCAGCTTCCAAAGTAGTTCTTCAACTGATTCTCCATCCCCTTGTAGCAGCACTGCGGTTTCTTTTATCCGAGTGGTGACAGGCTTTCTGGTGTGAGCCTTCTTCCCATCTCAGTTTACGGTTGTCTCTTTTTTTTTTTTTTCTATTCTTTTTGCGGTATGCGGGCCTCTCACTGCTGTGGCCTCTCCCGTTGCGGAGCACAGGCTCCGGATGCGCAGGCCCAGCGGCCATGGCTCACGGGCCCAGCCGCTCCGCGGCATATGGGATCCTCCCAGACCGGGGCACGAACCCGTATCCCCTGCATCGGCAGGCGGACCCTCAACCACTGCGCCACCAGGGAGGCCCCGGTTGTCTCTCTTTTGTCAGTCCTAGCAGTGCTCGCTGAGTCCAGGAGACATTGCCTAGGTATTGGTTTGTAGCAAATATAGGAGATGATGGACTCTGTTTTAATCGTGGATGAAGGTAGTGATTTTTTTAAAATTTGCTTAACCATGGTGGGAGACAGAGGGTTCCATGCTCTCAGGGAAAGCTAGCCGTCATCTGTGATTTGGTACACAGAGCAGCAGTGGGGCCAGTTTGCAACAGGTGCCAAGGCCTGCTGTCAATATAATTTTCATATATAGTCTGAGGTGCGGGTCTAACTTCATTCTTTTGTATGAGTACATCCAGTTGTCCCAGCACCATTTGTTGAAGAGTCTCTTTCCCCTTTAAGTGGTCTTGGGACTTCCGTCAAAAATAAGTTGACTGTAGATGTATCGGTTTATTTCTGGACTCTTAATTTATTTCACTGGTATATGTCTATCCTTATGCCAGTATCACACTGTCTTGATGAGTGCTGCTTTGTCAAATGTTTTGAAATTGTGAAGTGTGAATCCTTCAACTTTTTTTTTTTTTTTTTGGCTGTGCCGTGCAGCTTGTGGGATCTTATTTCCCTGACCAGGGATTGAACCCAGGCGATGGCAGTGAAAGTGCCAAGTCCTAACCACTGGACCGCCAGGGAATTCCCTCAGCTTATTTTTATTTTTCAAGTTTCTTTTGCCTTGTACTGGAACTCTTGAATTTTCAGTGAATTTTTTTATTATCAGCTTGTCAATTTCTGCAAAGGAACCAGCTGGGTTTCTGAAAGGGATTGTGTTGAATCTGAATATCAATTTGGGGAATATCTGTTAGATGTGGGTTTAAAGAAAAGAGAATGTAAATTAAAGGTTTTGACTGATGTCTGGAATCATTAACAAAACGTGGGAAGATAGGAAATGAAGATAGTAAGAAGATGCGTTTTTGACACTGAGTTTATGCTGCTATGGAACACCAGATGAAATGTTCAGTAGGCAATTAGAGCTTGTGTTAGATGTGGAGGAGAGAGCAAGGAACTGTGAGAGCAGCATTAGAGAGTGAGATTTCTGAGAGATGGAAAGGAGAACCTCTGAGACCTGAACACCTACAGTGTCCGTGATGAGAGGGCAAGTGAAGGAAGAGAAGCCAGGGAATGAGGGGCAGAGAGGTGAGGGGGAGGCCAGGCAGGCTGCTGCTGGGGAAGTCATGGGAGAGAAGGTGGTCAGAAGTGTAGCTTCCTTCCGAGAGTGGGAGAGAGAGGGCTGGAAGGAACCGCCAGTTCGGTTTGAACAGGGACCTTCTTGCCTCCAGGAAAAGTTCACAGCTCACAAAGGCTAATGCCTTTATGGAACAGGGATGAGGGTCTGTGTGTGTGGAGCCACCTGGGTTCTCCTGAATCCACTTGCTGGGATACAGACCTCATTGGAGCCAAGAGCAGGGCTGGTCCCACTCAGAGCTTTCTTTCCTCCCTCAGCTCAGCATGCTTCCCCGGTGCCTGCCCTTCCCCAAGCGGGGAACGTAGGAGACCAAGCAGCGGCAACTGTGCTCCGGATGGTCAGGCCCCAGGTGAGCTTCCTGAGTTCCAAGTCTGTGGCCCAGGAATAGCTAGAGCTCATCTCCAGGCCTCTGGCCTGTTCTGAGTCTGCTCCTGTGGCTTCCCTGCCTAACTGCTTCCCCTGGAGCTGCTCCCGTCCACTGAGTTCATTGACTGTATCTTGCCCTGGACTTCTCCTCTTATTAATGTGTCCTTTCAGCTTCCCACCCTCCCCCCACCCCTTTTGCCACCAGGGCCCCGACCGTGTGCTCTCAGTGCCTCTAATGACTCTGCCCCTCAGACTGGGAATGTCCCTGAGCAGTAGAAACTTGTCATTCCATGAGGCTGCAGTGTCCGAGTTCCTGTCTGTGGACTATACTCAGCAAAAGTGGAAAGGCCTGGCACTCAGCCAGAGAGCCCTGTACCGGAACATCGTGCTGGAAAATTGCTGCAGCCTGGCCTCACTGGGTAATGACTCTGTTCCCCGGTACTTAGAGTCTGTCTTCTTTACACTTTCTTTGGTATATTCATTTTCTTTTTAAACTTTTTATTATGAAAATATAAAAAGACAAAGGGAGAGAATAGTATAATGAACCCCTCTCCATCATCACCCACTTTAATAGTTATTAACATTCTCCTTATTATTCACTGAGCTGGGCCAGTTTATTAGAGTTTGTAGTTGGAGGGAGTAGAGTGCCATTCAGTTAGTTATTGAACGTGATGAGCTAAGTTACTTACAGTAAGTGAGCAGTTGTTGTAAGCAATGAGCTAAGTTACTTACAGTAAGACTAAAGGAATGGACGCCCTGAACAGACTGACCAGCTATAGACCAGACTTCAGGAAACGAAGTCTTCTGGGGACCTGGGGACCTGGGAACCTCAACAGTGGAAGTGAAAGGATTTTTACACCAGTGTCGTAAGACAGCTGTGCCCTGCGTATCCGTTTTCTCCTCCCACTGATACCCATTCTCTTTACTCTGAATCTTTTTTCCCCCTCCAAGCTCCTTCTTAAGTAGACTTTGTGTTTCCTCCTATGTTCTGCTTGCTGTGGCTCCTGATGGTTGCCTTCTCTCCATGCATCGTTTCAGCTTGAGCTCTTACTTGTAATTTCCTTAGTTTTTCCTACCTTCCATTCAGAATTTATGTAGAAAGGGACTCCAAGGGTGGTTCAGCTATTAAATATCATCTTTGTTTGAGCAGAGCTTTGGCCCAGGCCATGCAGAGGCGGATGACCAATCTACAGATAAGCTACACTGGGGTCTAGTGCTTGGCCCTGTTCCAGTCACCTGTTGTCCATCATGGGATGAGCTGGGTTGCTTGGCACAAAGCATGGTTGCCTCAGCTTCCCCTTCAGAAAGACTGGGGCAGGGCTGCTTCCTGGAAGGGGCTGTTGTCAGGGCAGGTTCTGGGGTTGACCGGTCTAGGACAGTAGCCTACTCTGGAGAGGGTGAGCTTAGAAGCAAGGAACCAAATATCTTTAACTTTCCGTATGCTAAGGTAGTATGATGGCTTGCGGCCTTGGTTAAGATGTGATTGAAAGGAACCAATATTTCTGTGTTTAGCTATGACCGTGATTGCTCTGCCTTCTCCCAACTTTTGTATTCAAAAATTCTAGAATTCAAAAGCAGATGCTCTGCTGGTCAGTCTCATTATGACTCCAGATTATCAAGATACAAAACATGTATTTTGATTTACGTTTCAAATTATAAAAATTAATTTTTATAGGAGTGCCTACTGGCACCTACCAGTCCAGTGCTCCAGGGACTAGGGGATACCTAATTTTACAGCTTTGCTTTCCCTTTCAATACTTTTCCCCAGTATTTCTCTACCCATGGCTTCTCCAAATCTTGTCACTGTCCTGTTATACCAGAATCACTTCTTTATGTACACTTTTTCCTAATCACATCCTCATAATATAAATTTCCCTTCTACTCTCAGGTTTGCCCACATTGTTTCTCATATTTGTTTTGAGGTATTTGCCACCACTCTCTCTCCCCAACATCTTTGCTGAGAAATGTGGAACCATACAATGTCATGGTTGGAAAGGACCTTAGGGTTCCTCATTTTACTAAGGAGACATCGCATCTAAGTGACTTCTGGAAGATCACACCATGCTTTACAGTCTGGTCTCTTGCCTTTCAACTGGCCTATTCACCTGGCTGAGCTGGCTCAGCATCCCTCTGTCCTGAGGGCTGTTCTTCCGCCCGCCTCCACTGACCAGCTTCCCTTCTTTGTTTTTCTGTCCATGAAGAAAAATTTGAGCCATTTCCTATTTTCTCTCCTGTTCTTAATTTGTCTCCTCATTCCTTACCTGTAATGTGAAGTTTTTTCAAGTACATAGACTCCTGATGATTCTCTTTCTTCAGTAGGACAAGAAATGAGTGAAAGTTGTTTTCTTCTTTCTTTTGGCAGCAGGTGAGAACAGGATGGAGAGTTCAGAGTTGCCTCCAAAGCAGGAAATTTCTAAAGTTTTGAAGTCATCTAATAGGACCTCAGTAGTACTCTGTGGAATGATTCCCAGAGGACCAGAATCTGGAGATGCCTGTGAAGAGGCTTTAGAGAAGCTAGAAGTTCAACCCTCAGGTGAACAAGGGACCAGACTGGAAAGCGATTTCTTGGAAATAACACAGGAAGATAAAAATAAATGCACAAAAGATGGGTGTGATGAGTATAAGGAACTTGGGGGACATTCAGACCTGTCTTCCAGTCCTGCAGAACATCAGGGAGTTCTGAAGGGGCAGAAATTCTATCGATGTGATGAATGTGGCAAAGCTTTTAATTGGAGTTCTCACCTCATTGGGCATCAGAGAATCCACACTGGGGAGAAACCCTATGAGTGCAATGAGTGTGGCAAGACCTTCAGGCAGACCTCTCAGCTCATAGTCCATCTCAGAATCCACACAGGGGAAAAGCCCTATGAATGCAGTGACTGTGGAAAGACCTATCGCCATAGCTCCCATCTCATTCAACACCAGAGACTCCATACTGGGGAGAAACCGTATAAATGTATTGAATGTGGAAAAGCTTTCAATGAGAGTTCCAAACTCTTTGACCATCAGAGAACCCATACTGGGGAGAAACCATATGGATGCAATGAATGTGGAGCAGTCTTTAGTCGGAGTAAAAGCCTTGTCCGCCATCAGGTACTTCACACTGGTGAGAAACCTTACAAGTGTAATGAGTGTGGGAGAGCTTTCTGTTCTAACAGAAATCTTATTGACCATCAGAGAATCCACACTGGGGAGAAGCCTTATGAGTGTAATGAATGTGGCAAGGCCTTCAGTCGAAGTAAATGTCTTATTCGACATCAGAGCCTCCACACTGGGGAAAAACCATTCAAATGCAGTGAGTGTGGGAAAGCTTTTAATCAGATCTCTCAACTTGCTGACCATGAGCGAATTCATACTGGAGAAAAACCCTTTGAATGTAATGAGTGTGGTAAGGCATTCAGTCTGAGTAAATGTCTCATTAGACATCAGAGACTTCACACGGGTGAAAAGCCCTATAAATGCAATGAGTGTGGAAAATCCTTCAATCAAAACTCATACCTCATTATTCATCAGAGAATTCACACTGGTGAGAAACCTTATGAATGTAATGAATGTGGGAAGGTCTTCAGTCATAATTCTAGCCTTATGGTACATCAGAGAACCCATACTGGGGAGAAACCATATAAATGCAAAGATTGTGAGAAAGCCTTTCGTGACAGCTCACAACTCACTGTGCACCAAAGAGTTCACACTGGAGAGAAACCCTATGAATGTATTGAGTGTGGGAAAGCCTTCAGTCAGCGTTCTACTTTCAATCACCACCAGCGAACTCACACTGGAGAAAAGCACTCAGGTCTGGCTCGGTCTGTTTCTTAAGGCATGATTCTCTAAGACAGCAAGGAACTCTGAGTTAAGGTTTCTATATAAGTATGCTCACCCTGGTCTCCTCTTGGAACCACTAATCCAAGTGGATCATTCCCTAAATGCTCTCTGGTGGTCAGGAAGGTGGGAGAGTGGGAGTAACAGTACCATCCTTCCCCACTAAGGATTACACATTTCATGTGCTTGTAGGTTTCCTTTTTCTTTCACCTTTTTTTTTTTTTTTTTTTTTTTTTTGGCCATGCCATGTGGCTTGCAGGGGAGCTTTCCCGACCAGGGATCAACCCATGCCCTGAGCAGTGAAAGCAAGGAGTCCTAACCAGTGGGCCACCAGGGAATTCCCTTCTTTCACTTTTAAAAAAAATTAAACTCTATCTTGTTTCTTAATTATTTGTCCCATAATTATATTCTTAAGGAAAGAGATATTTCCTTATTCTATTCCATCTCCTCCATTTTACCATTTATATAAAGTCATTCTCCAAGACTCTGAGTCATTCTTTCTACCTCTTGAATGTGGCCCTTTTAAAACTACTTTAATCTAGACTCTCATCACTTGTGTTCTCTACCTAGAAAAGCTTTTCTTCCTGTTGGCCAATCTGTGTCCCTTGAACCTTTAAGATCTAGGTCATCTCTGAAGGACTTTCTTCTTCAAATGCTCCTTTTTTCCTCCTAACCTGTTGATTGACCTCAGTGTTTTGAATTAACCTGTGCTATAATTTGCAATTGTTATATAATTGCCTTGTCAATTCTCAACCTAATGCCCCTTTGTGTCCTTTTATACTAACTTCATGTTGCCTTTGAGGTTGGGTATAGTATCTATTTCTTTTAGCATATAGATAATACTTTGCATATTCTAGTTGTTAAATAGCTTTTAAAAACTCACCTCTCCAACTGAACCATGCTTAAAGTGGGCATGAACTCCCCTTTCACCACCAGACCTAAAATTTCTAAAGATGGGTATCATAGTATATCACATACAAAGGCCTCATTCATATCTTCTCCTTGTGTCCTTTAGAGTCTTACTACTGTTACCTCAGCCTCGGAGAGTTAATGGATTTGTGTTTGAGTGTGTGCATGTGTGTGTTTGTATGTATGTATCTAGGTATTTGAGGCAGCTGTCATGTTCCAGTGATAATGTACTTTGTCATGAACATGGACTCCGGTTCTGTACTAGCTTTCTCCACTCTGCTGTCTAAGTAAACAAGAACAGCATCAAAGTTTACTGCAAAGAAGACTCAACTTCCATGGAAATTTCAACTCCTAGCATTCTTGGATGATTGGAATGAACAGTAATGAAGTTTGTGACAAGATAATAGAGTCATACCATTCTGATTTCCTTACCAACTAGTTCTAGATGCCTGCAACTGTCATCTGATTTTTAGGTGAGAGGTGTATGCTTAATTATTGTGATTATCTTCTGGGCCAACTTTCATACCTCAAAGGCATAAGAACATCTTTTCAGGGGATTTCCTCTTCTGCTGTCATGTATCAGACACAAGTTTTTCTTTCCATCCTTGTAGTAGGGCCTCAATGCTAGGGGAACTTTGCCCCTGGTAGCTACCCCCTTCCTCTTAGCAGTATGACAGGATCAGCAGTGTGGCAGAGGAGGAGGTGGTTAGAGGGGCAATGTCAGGCACATAACCTAGAGGAGAGAGATTTTTGTGAGCTGTGATTTATGTCTCTGAGACAGTGGAGAAGAAGGGGAAGAGAGTTGAGGCTCAAGAAAATAAGAATTAGATATGATTCTGGGTGAGGCATCTCAGAAAAGGTTAGAGTGTTTATTAGGAGCCTAAAAAATTACCGAACCGAGGACAGAACTGGAAATTTGCCATTTGTGAGTATTTTAAATTTCTGTTATAGCTATATTTTTGGTGTTTATTTTCATTTTTTTTAAACCGATAGGACTTTCTTTTTTAAAGTGTTTTACTTTGGAAGCTCCCAGATTCCAGGGGAGAGCCTAACCCTATATGAACACACGGGTCCAGCCCTCTACTCTGATTTCAACATGACTGGTTATGTCTTTAGTAGAGAACCCTCTGTCGAGTATTGTAATTTTTTATCTTCTGGTTCTGCTCATACCGTACCACACTAAGTCTCTGGAGGGAGGGATCCAGCACTGTTCATAACCCTGTTAGCTGACCACCACCCGTCCGAGTTAGGTGCTAAGTAGCAGTGAATGTCCTCACTTGCTAGAAAAGCACTCAGGCTCTTGGTTGGAGGAAAAGGGGCTATGTTTGAAAGCCACACCTCAATTTCTACTGGTTATTGCTAGTATTTTAATAATTAGTGATTTAAAAAAAATTTACTTGGATCCAGTTACCTTGCTAGATTAGTTTTTTTTTTTTTTTTTTTTGTGGTACGCGGGCCTCTCACTGTTGTGGCCTCTCCTGTTGCGGAGCACAGGCTCCGGACGCGCAGGCTCAGCGGCCACGGCTCACGGGCCCAGCTGCTCCGCGGCATGTGGGATCTTCCTGGACCGGGGCATGAACCTGTGTCCCCTGCATCAGCAAGCGGACTCTCAACCACTGCGCCACCAGGGAAGCCTTTAGATTAGTTTTTGTTTGAAGAGTTTTTCAGTTTCATTTCCTTGCTTTTCTAGGTATACAATAAATAACGATTAGTGTTCTCTTAATTCTAATCTGTATGCCACTTAACGTCGTGCATGAGCACAAATATTTTAAAAATGTTGAATAGTGAATAACAGGCATTCAGTGTCTTGTTCCTAACTTTCAGGAGAAAGGTTTTTTTAGGATTTCACAGTTTTATATGGCATTCACTCTCATTGTTTCTGATAAATATTCTACTCTGGGAAGTTTTCTTCTATTCCTGTTTTTAGAAGAAGCAATATGTTATAGTGGTAAAGAGCACAGATTTTGTGCCTGGAAGCCTAGGTTCAAATCCTGCCTCCACCACTTTCTTGAGGTGTGTGATCCTGGGCAAGTTGCTTTGCTTCCTTTTGTCTTCCATGTGTAAAATGGAGCTACCTCATAGGGCCTTGAGGATAAAATCAGTTCTTAAGTGTAACACACTTGAAACAATACTTGGCATGTAGTATACCCTATAGCAAATTATTATTATACTTAAGTTTTTATTAGGAATGGATGCTAAGTTCTGTCAGACTTTTTAAAATCTGTTGGTGTTATGTTATGGTTTTATCATTCTTTTCAGAATCGATTTTGCTGGCAAGTTTCCAAATGAAATTTCCTTGTGTTCCTGGAATAAAATCCATTTTTTGTGGTGATTTTATTTTATTTTTTAAATACAGAACTAGATTCAATTTGCTTTGCAAAAGGAATTTGGAAGTTTTGTTTTTTTCTCTTTTATTACCTGGAAGAGTTTGCATAATGAGGGGATTATTCTTTGAAGCATAAAAATAACTGGGCCTGATCCCTTTTTGGGAGGAAGGGGATTGGGAGGGACATATCTTTAGCAGCTGTCTTAGTTTGGGTTGCTATAACAAAATACCATAGACTGGGTGGCTTAAACAACAGACATTTATTCCTTACAGTTCTGGAGGCTGGGAAGTCCAAGATCAAGTTGCCAACATGGTCAGGTTCTGGTAAAGATCCTTTGAGTCTTGGCTGCCGTCACCTTCTTGCTATAGCCTCACATTGTAAAGAAAGAGAGCAGCTCTCTGTCTCTTCCTCTTCTAATAGGGACATTACTTCCATCATGAATGCCCTACCCACGTAAACTAATCTAACCCCAGTTACTTCCCAAAGGCCCAACTCTACATACCATCACCCTGGGGATTAGGGCTTTAATATATGAATTTCAAGGAGGCAAACATTTGGTCCATAAGTTCTGAGTCCGGCTTCCCCAGATTCATGTCCTCCTCATTTGCAGAATAAGTTAATTCCATCCCAACAGCCCCAAAGTCTTAATTCAGCATTAACTCTGAAGTCCACAAAGTCTTATCTAAATCAGATATGGGTGAGATTTGAGCTATGATTCCTCCTGAGGCAGAGTTCCTCTCCAGCTGTGAACCTGTGAAACCAGACAGGTTATGTGCTTCCAAAATACAGTGCTGGGACAGTTAAAGGATCAACATTGTATGTTGAAAAAACCTGCAGTTCTTCTCTACTGTGTCACCTTCACTACTCACAACGTTTCAGTTCTTACACTTGAGGTCACCAGATGTGTGGGTGTCTTCCCCCACACTAATTCTCTGCAACACCAGCTGGGTGTCCTCCTATTTAACTCAATTCTGGCACTACGTGGAAATAGATCGCACAGCTTAAGGGCTTAGTCTCATAAAACTCACACATACCTCATCCCCCCACCCCACCCCCACCAACTTTAGATACTAGTTCCAAGCCCAAGTTATCACCTGTGTTACTGACCAACCAGCTATAGATCAGAGGTTCCAACAACCCCCTCTTTGGGTTTTGCTAGAGTGGCTCACAGAACTCAGGAAAACAGTTTACTTACATTTACCAGTTTATTATAAAGGTATATGATAAAGGATACATATGAATAACCAGATGAAGAGATACATAGGGTAAGGTCTGGAAAGGTCCTGAGCACAAGAGCTTCTGTCCCTGTGGAGTCAGGATGTGTCACCCACTGGGGAGCTCTCTGAACCTGGTTCTATTGGGATTATTATGGAGGCTTTGTCGTGTAGGCATGGTCAATCATTAAGTCCATTCCCAGCCCTTCTCTCTTATCAGGAGAACGGGACTGGGGGAAGGGGGCTGAAAATTCCGAGCTCTGAATCATGGCGTGGTCTTTCTGGTGACCAGCTCTCATCCAGGAGCTCACCCAGAGTTGCTTTATTAGAATAAAAGATGCTCCTATCACTTAGGAAATTACAAAGGTTTCAGGACCCCTGTGTCAAGAACCAGGGTCAAAGACCAAATATTAGAATAAAAGTTGCTCCTAGAGCTCTTATGACTTAGAAGATTACAGGGGTTTCAGGGGCTCTGTGCCAGGAACTGGGGGCAGAGACCATTGTAATCTCACACATTCCAATTTCAAAAAGGATAAATCAGAAGGAAGAAAGTGTGCTAGGGCCTGAGCAAGTCCAAAACTTAGCAAAGCAAGTTACATGAGATCTTAAGGCTCAAGAATAACTTTTTGGTCGGTCCTCTGCCCTCCAGGACCACTGGGGTGATGGTCCCACCTTCTGGATGCTCTGGGGAGCATCCAGAGCTCAGACAGAGTCAGAGCTCCAGGGGAGTCTATCCCAAGGCTCCAGGTGGATCTGTACCCATGGCTTCTGTGGAAGCTGTCTGGTCTGTTTGAAACTGAGGTGGTAAACCCTGATCATCTCTGAATCACCTTTAGGGTTATTCTTCCTTTGTCTTGAAGAATAAGCACACTTTTGCAATCTGTCTTCATTTCTCATTTTAGGACTTCAGATGCAGTCAAATTGGAGGTTAGGGCTTCAACATGTTAATTTAGGGGGTACACAATTTAGTCCATAGCAATACCTCAATTCCCCTGCAATACACTGCCAGTGGTAGGCCTAGATCTGCAGCAAGCCCAGCTATCCCCAGAACTACTTTTCATCCACTGTGTTGACGTCCTCATTGCTGGCCTGACCAAGAAACAAGTTGACCAGTCCGTACATAAGGTTGTAGATCTTATGACATGCAGGAAGGGCCGACAACACTGATGAGATGCAGGGACCTGCTCAAAAGTGCAGTTTCTGGGAGCCACCTGGGCCAGTAATCGGAGTATTCCTGATAAAGTCAGCCGAAAACTGCTGTCCTTGGCAGCCCCCACCAGCAAGAAAGAGCCTCCATAACTGATAGGCCTTCTTGGCTATCAGAGGTAACATGTATCAAATCTGGGTATTCTTTTGGTCCTTTATGTCATGGTTACCCACAAGACAGCCATCCTTGGATGGGATCCCCAACAGCAGCAGACTCTAGAGGCTGTGCAAGATGCATTGGCATGGACCCTGTCATTGGGACCAATGGTGCTTGCCAGCCTTCTGGAGCTCCACATCTTGGCGATTTACTTGTGAGGATTGGAGCCTATGGCAACAAGAGGCTGCTACTTGCGTACATAGGCCCCTTGGGTTTTGGACCGGTGAATACTGAAGATAGCTGCCAGATACACCCCCTTCAAATGGCAACTCCTAGCTGGTTTTTGGCCCTAATGGAAACAGAGCTCCTGACCACCAAAGCCCTGTATGTGACCTTAAGACCTGAGCTGTCCATCCTCAAGTGAGTACTCACTTACCCTACTAATAAAATAGGACAGGCTCATCAAAATGCTATCATTAAATGGAAATACTACATCCAGGATCAAGCCTGAGTGGGATTCCAGGGTGTCAGCCAACTCCATGAAGTAGCTGCCTTTCCAGAAAAGGCTGAACAGGCTGTAGGCTCTCGCCACTCCCTTAGTGAAGTGCAGCCCACAGCTCAAAGATGTTCCAGCTGATGGTATGGTTTGTGTTTGCACTTTTTTTAAATGAGTTGGTCAGTCAGATGCAGCCAGAAGAGGAGACAGAGGAGAGGCACAGGAGAAAAAAAGACCCAAACTTTATTATACTCACTGATCCTAGAGACAGGAGGCATGGCACTCCACGCTGGACCACGTGGGTAAGCCACCAGGGTGGTGAAGAGTCAGGGGTCAGGAGTGAGGGGAAGGTTTAGGTCATGGTCTTTATAGGGATTTTCAAGGGAAAGGCAAGGCAGGATCTGATGGGTTTGGGGCTGAAGGGGTGGTTCCTAGTTGCCTAGCACCTGGCCCTGGGATGATAAAGGCAGAGGAATATTGTCTCCTGGGGTGTATGGGCCAGTAGAGGTGGTGAGGCTCTGGACTGGTTAGTTTGCATATCAAAGACATGCCTCTGGCTGGGACATTTGCTACCTCTAAGAATTGGCTAGCCCTAGGAAGGGCAGTCTCCCCAGCCAGAGTGGTTTTCTTGGGGGGGATGTCAAACATCATAGCATACAGAAAATTTAAAAAATATTTAAGTACAATCAGTCCCCTGAAATTTTGGCATCATGTTAACGAAAGTTTGGGGTGATGATAATGGAGATGTTTAGAGAGTAGGGCAAAGTTGCCCTAAACAGCATAGAAAAGATTTTATTACGAGAGTAGAATAGAGGAACATTCTATTCTAGAATGTAGAATTATAAGGAATTATAATGTCGAATTATAAGGAATCTCTGCAGGCCAACCCATAACTAAGTTTCCCATTTTTATGGCATTAGCCAAGAAAAATAGATTTGAAATTTTGGGAGTCTAATATCCTCAAGGTTAAGAAAAACAACCAATCACAAACAAGGCACTGGGTTTTCCCAAATAAATTCAACCACTTCAGCTATAGCCAATCAAGCAATTTCCTTGCTTTTCTTCCTTGTCCTCTCTATAAAAAACCTTGCATCTAGCTCCTGTTGGTGGAGTGGTCCTAATTACTTCCAGGTCAGTGCTGATTTGAATTGATGTTTGCTCAAATAAACTCTTAAAAATTTTAATGTCTCAATTTATCTTTTAACAGTACCAACTGTTGGTGATGTTAAAGGGACATAGAAATTGTCATGACTCCTAGTGGAAATAGGCTGAGTTTTTTTGTTTGTTTGTTCTGTTTTGTTTTTGTTTTCTGGCCGCACCTTGTGGCTTGTGGGATCTTAGTTCAATGACCAGGGATTGAACCCGGGCCCTCGGCAGTGAAAGCGTGGAGTCCTAACCACTGGACCGCCAGGGAAGTCCCAAGGCTGAGTATTTTAGTGAGAAATCTTGTATTGCTTGGAGAACAGCGTGAACACTCAATTTGGAATGTAAAGATAAAACTCAGAATTGGTCCCTTCCATCCAGGAGCTCTCAAGCCAGCAAGGGGCATAAGATCTATAAAAACATAAATATGGCATAGGCTGAACGTAAGAAGTATCACAAGAGAAAAAACCTGGCTTAGATTTAGAGAATGTTCGTTTATTTCTTCAACAAGTGTTTACTGAGCATCTGCTATGTACCAAGTGCTATTCTAAGTATTTGCTGTGTGGCTGAAGCACGGACTCTAGTTTGTCAGCTCCATTTTAGGCCTGCAATCCCCTTTCTGCATGACGGAGCTTTAGCCTACTCACAAGAAATGCGCCCAAGCTAGATATGTTCCCTATCAATTTTTTTTTCTTTTTTTAAAAAAATTATTTGGTTGCACCAGTCTTAGTTGCAGCACGTGAGCCCCTTAGTTGTGGCAGGCGGGCTCCTCAGTTGCCGCTCGGCAGCTCCTTTTTTGTCGCACGCGGGCTCCTTGTGGCATGCATGTGGGATCTAGTTCCCTGACCAGGGATGGAACCCGGGCCCCCTGCATTGGGAACATGGAGTTTTATCCACTGTACCACCAGGGAAGTCCCTCCCTATCAATTCTTACCTTTGCCTTCCTCTGATCCTAGAACTGGAATAATGCCTTTTGCTGATACAGATGGTTAATGATCCCTGAGGAATAATGGTCATGAGTCCCCCAGGGGGAGGAGAAACCTCTGGTTCCGGTTGATATGAATGTGCTTCTTCATTAGTGGTCAGATTCTATCTTTGGCTTTGGCTCAATGTTTTACCAAGGCTCTTGCCCCAGAATCATACTCCTGCCCCTTCCTTGAATAGAAACCAATTATCTCAGTTTCAGAAGGAAGCTGCAAAGAGAAAAAAAACACGGACTTCTTAGAACCACCTAGGCCCAAGATGGTGGAAGATTTGACTTCCAGTAGATCTTGAGCCTCATTATACACTCATTGTAATACATTAGGATGCTAAAAGACACACCCACCAGCACCGTGACAGTTGACAATTGCCATGACAACAACCGGAAAAACCCATTCAAGGACTGAAAAGGCGTGTTGCATCAGTTCCGCATCCAAACCACACCCCTGTTCTTAGATAAGTCATAAATATTCCTCCCACTCTTTCTAATTCCCTACCTTTAACCTCCACCCTCCTATGTATTTGGCGTCTCTGCCCGAACTGGGTTGAGAAGTTGATTTGTGAACTAGGTTTCTGGTTCTCCATTCTTTGGCCATTGAATAAAGCTTGTGCTGTTCCGGTCTCAGCATCGGTTTCATAATTGGCTGCGTGAATCTAATCAGGAAAAGAACCTCCCTGGCTGAGACAAAAGGTCGCGGGTCCAGTCAACCAATTTGGTAATACTTTGAATCCCCCTGTACCTCTTTCAGCGGCGCTGAGTACAGCTGCTAATGCCTCTGGATGGTCATCTGCCTGATCCTTCCTGTATGCAAATTACCTACAACATACTTCGTAATTGCACTTTATGGAGTTGCCTGCTTCATTTCTTTGGTCTCAAAGTTCCTTCTCAGTTCAGAGGTTATTGTGGAGCTTAACAATAGAACAGCCATCT
Source organism: Mesoplodon mirus (assembly GCF_964341445.2). NCBI lineage: Eukaryota > Metazoa > Chordata > Mammalia > Artiodactyla > Ziphiidae > Mesoplodon > Mesoplodon mirus. The sequence continues at coordinate 47,641,480 of NC_138988.1, read as the reverse complement.
TAGTCTGGGGAGGTCATTTCAAGATAAGACAATTGCACCCTCCCCCAATGGAAAATTACCAGCAGTCACAAGCAGTTGGCGGCCCTGGAAGAGTGAACAACGACACACCCAGCCCTAACCACCACATGGGTGGAACATTAATCCCAGGGTGACCAGAAGGGACGACAAAAGAAGTCCAGTTTCTCTCCCCCGGGGGCAGACCTCCTCTTGGTCTCACCCGCTGCACCCTTGCAGTGTACTCAGTAAATCTCGCTTTCTACCCTTGCTTCTGACTCGGTAAATTCTTTTACAGCTCGAGTTGCTGGCCCCATCACTTCACCCTGCGGCGGTTATCATTACATACCCCTGCCATCCAACACTTGGAATACAGCGATAAACAAAAACAGATTCCATAGTCTTTCTTCCCCATGTCTATGGCCTGACACAAAGATAGACAGATCCCTTACCCATTACCAATAGGGTTTCAACTCCCCATGAGAGCCTTCCTGACGCTGTCTCTACCCCTGCACCCAGAGGCATACCATAATCTTTTTGGAGGAAGATAGGGGAGGGTTTAGAGGGGTAAGGGATGGGGGAAGTATGTGTGTGAATTCCTGGTAAGGGAAGGGGGGCTGAGTTCCATTTTAAATCCTTTTTAGTACTACTTAAAGTATCAGTATTTCTTTTTTTTTTTTTTTTTTAAGAAGGTGTTGGGGGTAGGAGTTTATTTATTTATTTATTTATTTTTGCTGTGCTGGGTCTTCGTTTCTGTGCGAGGGCTCTCTCCAGTTGTGGCAAGCGGGGGCCACTCTTCATCGCGGTGCGCAGGCCTCTCACTATCGCGGCCTCTCTTTTTGTGGAGCACAGGCTCCAGACGCGCAGGCTCAGTAGTTGTGGCTCACGGGCCTAGTTGCTCCGCGGCATGTGGGATCTTCCCAGACCAGGGCTCGAACCCGTGTCCCCTGCATTAGCAGGCAGATTCTCAACCACTGCGCCACCAGGGAAGCCCCTCAGTATTTCTTTGATATAAGTTAGAAAGTAGTTAAAAAATTCACTTACAAACATCACTTTGTAAAAGAGACCACATTTTTTGATTTCCTGTTTTTTCCCCCACAAAGAGGGGCTCAGGGTTTGTGACCAGAAGGAGTGAAAATCCCACCAGGACAATTTTCTTTCTGTCACTTGGCTACAGCTGATTCTCAGTTGTACATTCTGACCTTTCTTCGGCCACAGTCCAGACCCCCATCCTCTCTCACCATACCCAAACTTATCTCTTCACATTTCAAAATAGGAGGTAAAGGAAATTCCCTGGCAGTCCAGTGGTTAGGACTCCCAGCTTCCACTGTTGCGAGCTTGGGTTCGATCCCTGGTCAGGGAATTAAGAACCCCACAAGTCTCGTGGTGCAGCCAAAAATAAAAAAATTAACAAAATAGAAGGTAAAAATTAAGGGGGACCTTTCCCCCTTCTTTTTCAAAGTCAGAAAGCTGATGCATTTTAAATTTGAAAACATGCAGATGAACAAAACCCTTCAGCCCGTGGCTTTTGCACACTGCAGGGAATCAGGATAAAAGGAAGGATCCTGCACTCCCAGGTTGTCAACTTTGGCTACCTGTTGGGATCACCTGGGGAGTTAAAGAAGTAGGAACGCTTGGGCCCCACCCACAAAGCTCTGCGCTTAATTGATGTGTAATATAAACGCTTTAAGAGCTCTCCAGGGGATTATACTGTGCAGCAGAATTAAGAGCCGGTGATTTACATTCACAGTTCTTTGCTACTCAAAGCCTGGTACAGGAACACAACATGCTCACACCTGTGAGTTTGTCAGACATAGTCTTTGCCCCCTCGCACACCTCCCAAATTAGAATCTGCAGTTTAACCAGTTAAGCCTGTTTAACCTCAAGTGATTTGCATTCCTATGCACATTAAAGTTGGAGAAGCTCTGTCCAGGGCTCCTGCCAAGCAAACTGGCCCAATGTGGAAGGAGGTAAAGCACTCAGGAAACAGAGCTCCAAGCATAGGCCCCCAACCGGAGGATGGAAGAGATCTCCTTGCTACAGGCTCTGTGTTGTGGCTCTCAGAGAAATCAGGTAGTGGCCGAGGTGGATTGAGCCTCAGGCAGCTGGGCAGGACTTCAAAACAGAGCTGCTCTCTGAGCAGAGCAAACAGAGGAAAGAGACTGCTTCTGCAGCGGTGCAAACGCTGGAGGGGCCGATCTGCTGGATCTGTTTGACCACACCAGTCTGGGTGCTGTCCATGTTAGCTGCTGTCCCATTGCATAAGCACACCCCAAACACAGAACCTGCTCGAGTTCCTCTGTGATGGGAACACCGTGTTCTCAAACAGACAAAACAAACAACTCTTTCCTTTGAGCGGTTATGAATTTTCATTTCCTACCCCCCCACCCCCTTCAGCCCCACCCCTATGGAGACAAGTTATCTGGAACATTATTTGTCGAACAATAATTAGTACCAAGGCTGCAAAGAACTGTTGACTTATAGAAAGACACAAAGTTAGTGTTTGAGTTTTATCTGGGGTCTTGCTGAGGTCTAAAGCCTAGGAGAGAGCCACTCAGCTCTGATGAACTGCTCTGAAGAGGTAGGGGAGAAGCCAGTTTATATATGGCTAGGAAATAAGTGTAGTCAAGCATACATCTTGGTACAGAATTTCATATGCGTGCATCAAAAGAAAAAGATACTGCAAATCATAAAGAACAGACGTCTCAAGTTAATAGTTTTAGTGCTTTTCTATGTATGGGAAGTTTCAGAAATCCAGGGCCATTAAAATATTTCCTGAGATATACATCTAACTATCTATGGGCCTGCTTGTTCATGTGTATCCAAAGCACAAGGTGCCTCATCCTGTTTTTTTCTTTAAATTCCTCCTGGAGTGCAACTGTCAGGCCAGCAACTGCAGTGGGTTATGACTTAACCCTTGCAGAATTGGGTGGTGAGCAACACTCTTTGGCTTAGCGATCCTAATTTTTCTGTGTCCATAGAACAAAGAACTTTATTTGGGGTCTTGGGAATTGCAAATTGGGAGACACAGATTTGGGTAAAACCGAAAGAGTGTTCTGAAGAAGAGGAAGAATCAGGGGCTTATAAAGGCAAAAGCCACAAGATTGTTAAAGTTGTCTTGCAAGAATTATGGTTGGCTCTAATGCAAAAAGGAAATATTTGCCCTTAAGGAATAGGCTGTCATGAGTTATTTAGGGTAAGGGTCTGTTAAGTATCTTAAGTTTCTGGAACATTGTGCCTTTATTAAGTCAATAAGTGGTCAAAAGTTCAGATTCCATCCTGGCTGAGATGTGTATAAGTCCCACTTCCTCAGTTACCTCCTGGCTCCATTTGAGTGAGCTCTCTTAGCAATACTGACTCCATTTTTATTTTCCTTTCACATAGTTCAAAAGGAAATTCATGGACACATTAGGCATAGACGAGCAGTCCCCATTTTCCTTTTTGGGTATTTTGGATATTTTCCAGTTGCACCTCCCCCTGCCCCCCTATATTAACTCTTGGTTCTTCTCAACCCTACCTTAAGACTTGGAAAGCTGACCTCTTGGACTGCCCTCCAGCTTCCAGTTGGGTTGGACCAGTGGCAGGCCCTGGCAGAAGGTCAGAGGGAGAGTCAGGTTCAGGTACTTATTCCCCCAGCTCACTTTGTATTGGACCATGGGTTGAGTATGTCCCTAAACTGAAGGCCACAGCTTCTGTCAGGTAGCCTGCTCCTACAGGTGGTAATAGCTTCCTATTAAAAAATGAAATTCAACGGAGCAAATTTTAAAGATCTTGTTGGCCTTATTCAGCAATTCATGAATCAGGTAGCATCCAACCTAGCATATAGAAAGGAGCTCTGCGGAGCTTTGCAAAATGAAATACTTTTATAGGCAGAAGGGAGCAGGAACAACGAAGTTATACAAGGCAAAAAAGCGGGTTGGTTATAAGGTTACTTTCCTTTACAAGGGAATGGCAGGGGTCTATCAGGCAGATTACCTAACTAGTGCTGATCAGGAAATTCCTGATGGACTGGGGCTGGTTTAAAATTCCACTTTTGGAGGAGCCAAAACTTTTTAAATTTATTTATTTATTTATTTTGTCTGCAGCAGGTGTTAGTTGCGGTATGTGGGCTCTTCATTGCAGCATGTGGGCTCTTCGTTGCGGCATGCATGTGGGATCTAGTTTCCCAATCAGGGATCGAACCTGGGCCCCCTGCGTTGGGAGCATGGAGTCTTACCCACTGGAGCACCAGGAAATTCCCCCAAAAGTTTTAGTTAAGTTTTATTTTGGTGGCTTGGCCCTTAGCATGAGCTACTCCATTTTGGGCCTGTTGCTTTGTTTTTACCATTTCAAATATTGTTAGCCTTGGCGTTTTGTGCCACCTCATGGCCCATTTCCTTAACAGTTACAATTTTATATGTCACCCCTTGAACTCTCCTCAGTTATTCAGTTTTCATGTGCCGTTGGTTTCTCTTCCATCTCATCAATAGCTCTCTGGTGCCAGGATCCATTCTCTCTTTCCATCCTTGGTGGCTGGGGCATTGACAAAGAACCTGGGGTGGTTCAGACAACTGGAACAGAGCCTCAGTGCATGGATGAGCATCCCTCCTACTGAAACATCAGTTGGCAACATGCTGAGGCCTGGCACTAGGATGCATGTACCAGAGGGCAACCAGGACAGCCACCTGGCCCCTTGACACAGCAGCTTGCACGTGTCCTCCAATGGCAGCAGGTGGTCTTTATGGCATTGGCTCCACACCCTCCAGGTTCTCTGATGCTGTCGATAGAAGACATTTGCTCCTACAGGGACTGGGCAGTCTCCTGATGTGACTTCAGCCCTTCTTCAAGCAGCCTCTCTGCCCGCAAACTTACCCCTCCAGAATTCCACATACTGGCAGATAGCACCATTGTTCACCCACTAGGTAAGCCCTGTTAGAACTCACCTATAGGAGTTTTAAAGATGAGACAACAGGCCCCAAATGGAGTAGCTCATGCTAAGCCCCATGTGACCCAAATCAAACTTAATTTAAAGTTTTGGCCCTGCCAGAAATGGAATTTTAAACCAGTCCCCGTCCTTCAGGAATTTCCTGATCAGCACTAGATAGGTAATCTGCCTGATAGACCCCTGCCATTCCCTTGTAAAGGAGGGTAACCTTGCAATGACCAATATCCTTTTTGTCTAGTATAACTTCCTTTTTCCTGCTCCCTTTTGCCTATGAAATCTCTTGCATTGCATAGCTCTTTGGAACTCATGTCTATCTCCTAAATTGTGTGCTGTCTGATTCATGAGTTGCTGAATTAAGGCCAATAAGATCTTTATTTATTTTTTTAATTTTTAAAATATTTTTTTGGCTGTGTTGGGTATTCGTTGCTACAATCGAGCTTTCTCTAGTTGCGGTGAGTGGGGGCTACTCTTCATTGCGGTGCACGGGTGTCTCATTGTGGTGGCTTCTCTTGTTGCAGAACACGGGCTCTAGGTGTGCGGGCTTTGGTAGTTGTGGTGCACAGGCTCAGTAGTTGTGGCTCGCAGGCTCTAGAGGGCAGGCTCAATAATTGTGGTGCACGGGCTCAGTTGCTCCACAGCATGTGGGATCTTCCCAGACCAGGGATCGAACCCGTGTCCCCTGCACTGGCAGGCAGATTCTTAACCACTATGCCACCAGGGAAGTCCCAAGGCCAATTAAATTAATTTGCTTAATTGAATTTTGTTCTTTAACAGTTTTGGTGATGACAGTGGGATCCAAGGGAGTCTACTAACATCCTCAAGGACAATGCGAAACACAGGCACTGGCACCTGCTGAACACTTTTGTTCTCTTTCTCGCTGCTTCTGAAGGCCATGAGTAAGTTTCTCTTGGATCTGAGCTCTTCTCCCTTTGCATCTGAGCTTGCTGCTCTCATTGGTTTTCCAGTCCAGGGTTAACAGGGCAGTCTGGACTGACAGGAGGCTCTAACAGAGCACCAGTCCCTAGCTCCTGGTTAGTCCACTCCACGATACCATTTCTTTGGTTACTGCTGACATCCACAGGTCTATTTCCTCCTCAGTTATTATTGGTTTCTGCTGATATACACATAAGGTAAAAGCATGATCGATCTATTGTTAATGGGAATCTTGGAAGGCAAAGTTGCAATGATGGGTTCAGGTTGAGCACCTAAAAGCTGTTTGAGCTCACCATCTAATCTAAGACCCCCATTCTAGGATAAATTGGTTAGGGAATGGGTTAGATCAGTACTAGGTCACCTGCCAACCTCCAGAAAATTTTTGTGCAATGAGATGTCCTGTAAAACATAAAACATCACAGAATCTCTAACCCAGTGGTACATTCCTGTTAGGGATGAATTTGGTTCCAAGAGACCAAAGGCTTCACTGAAGAAATAGGGCCCTCAAGTTCCAAAGAACTGAGTGTTCTATCTTCTGGCACACCTGCTTATTTTTTCTTTTTTTTTTTTTTTTTTTTTTTTGCTGTACGCGGGCCTCTCACTGTTGTGGCCTCTCCCGTTGCGGAGCACAGGCTCCGGACGCACAGGCTCCGGACGCACAGGCTCAGCGGCCATGGCTCACGGGCCCAGCTGCTCCGCGGCATATGGGATCCTCCAGACCGGGGCACGAACCCGTATCCCCTGCATCGGCAGGCGGACTCTCAACCACTGCGCCACCAGGGAGGCCCCACACCTGCTTATTTTACGTCTAAGAACTATGGTCCTGGAAGCTATAGATACATACAAAAATGTCAAAATCTTACTAAAGACAACCTAGATTTACAATGACCATTATGGGGAACATTCCAGTTAGACAAGGCCATTCATTCAAAAAGTACAATTGTAATCGAGTGTTCCCAAATCAAACCAACAGAATGGGATACCTATTATTTTAACTGATATGCAGAAGCCTCCAAAAGGCTTCAAGATTCCAAAATTGCTTCATTGAAAGATTCATTGCAAAAGGCTAATGAAGGGACTTCCCTGGTGGTCCAGTGGTTAAGATTCTAAGCTGCCAATGCAGAGGACATGGGTTCGATCCCTGGTCAGGGAACTAAGATCTCACATACCACAGGGCCAAAAATTTTTTTTAATAAAAGCACTAATGAAATGTTAAAGACACAAGAGTTACCCAAAACCAAAAGCTGTAAGAGTGACGTGACTCCTACCTCTCCCATCTATCTTCCTTTACCTGAGTACTCCCAGTCTACTAATCCTCTATCTGAATCGCCTTTCCACTCTGAAGAGACTATTAGTTACCTTTTATTTTATTTTTATTTTTTGTTTATAGTAAACTTTATTTTCATTGATTTCATTTAACATAATTTCAAAGTAGGTCTGTACTCTAAGATAAGCAAAAGGACAGATATCCTAAATCTCATAAAGAGATCTTCTTCACACTGTTCCTCTGATCAGGACACGGGGTTTCAGGGGCCCCAGTGGTGATACCTAACATTTTATCCCTGGAGATATTACCTGTAGATACAGAAAAAACAGATAACACCAACACACAAGAATCAAGCTGTATGAGGGTACTACAGGAAGAAGCTCTTGTGTTATACTTTACCCACCTCTTTAGGGTTGTAATGATAATGACTGACTTTTTTCTCTGCAAAGTTCAGTGTTGTTTTTTGTTGTTGTTGTTTGTTTTTGTTCAGTGTTGTTTTAAATAAAATGTCAGAATATGTAAAAATGCTGTACTCATTTATCTTAATACACTAAAAATAGTGGAAGTTTAAAAATTCTTCATGATTCCAATCTGGGCCATGACTACCACGGATGGGGTTTACCCAACACACTAATTCCAAGTTTGGCGACCATCAGCAAACTGGCACCCGCAATTAAGCCTGCAGGCATAAATTTTCCAGAGTGGTAGAATCTCATTCCCATAATGCCAGCCAAGGTTCCAGATGTAATGAAGAAAACCTAAATGTTCCTTGGATCCTGAGACCCCTGATAGGCACCCAGGCCCGCTAAACCACTGAAGAGGAGCCTGGCAGCCAGAGATGGGACACTGCCTGCTTTTGCATAGCCAGTGATCCCACTTATCCCACTGGAAGCAACCAGTGCTGCGTAGCCAAAACCAATACAATATAAAGGCACTAGTAGGCTGGAGTCCTTCTGCATTGTTCTCTTTCACTCTGTCCAGACAGATTACACTAGGCCTGCACCTCCTTCCCGAAGGTCTGCACTGGCCAACAAGGGCGCACATGGCTTGGAGTGGAGAGTCGCCAAAGTTAACTTCTAACTTTTTTTTTTTAATTAATTGATTTATTTTTTGGCTGCGTTGGGTCTTCGTTGCTGCGCACGGGCTTTCTCTGGTTGCGCTGAGCGGGGGCTACTCTTCATTGCGGTGCACGGGCTTCTTATTGCGGTGGCTTCTCTTGTCGCGGAAGACAGGCATGAGTGCGTGGGCTTCAGTAGTTGTGGCACTCAGGCTCAGTAGTTGTGGCTCTCGGGGGTCTAGAGCTCAGGCTCAGTAGTTACGGTGCACGGGCTTAGTTGCTCCGCGGCATGTGGGATCTTCCCGGACCAGGGCTCGGAACCCATGTCCCCTGCATTGGCAGGCGGATTCTTAACCCCTGCGCCACCAGGGAAGCCCTTAACTTTTAATGATCTCCTTTGGGTATCTTTCAGTCCTTTGTCACAGACTAAGGGCCACAGTTAAAGAATTTTTCCTAAACACAGGGAGCATCCCCAAAAGTATTTTGAAGAATTTAGAGTCCTCATCTGGGCTGTCAGATCTTCACCAGCTTGTGCACATGTAGGAAAGCCCCAGAATGGATGCAGGAGGCAGAATGGTGTAACTCCGAGAATGATACTCAAGATCCTGGATCTCCAACATGGTCCCCTTGTGGACCAGAAAAAGCTCGCAATATAGCAGTGGATCTTTTAAAATCTCTTCTCAAGGTTTTCCCTGCCTGCAGTGGTTGCTCTATTATTCACACCTGCAAACAAAAGAAAGATGAATTTAGGGCAGACTTTAAAGCCCATCTGGAAGCTATCTTCCTACGGCATTCTGATTTCCATACAATAGATGATGCTGCCCAACCTGCTCTAACTGCCTTATTGGTAAATGTATTTTCTCCTGAGATAAGTGGATTGATTAAAAGGCAGAAAATAGATGGGAAGTCACAGGTCTGACCAAATTTTGAGATGTTTGTATATTTTGGAAATTAAGCCCTATTGGTCGCATCATTTGCAAATACTTTCTCACAGTCCTTAGGTTGTCTTTTCCTTTTGCTTATGGTTTCCTTTGCTGTGCAAAAGCCTATAAGTTTAATTAGGTCCCATTTGTTAGCTGAGCACTTTGAAAGGATATCTCTTTTTTTTTTTTTTTTTTTTGGCCGCACAGCTTGTGGGATCTTAGTTATCTGACCAGGGGTCGAACCCAGGCCCTCGGCAATGGAAACACGGAGTCCTAACCACTGGAAAGGATATCTTTTTATGTGCCCTACAATCTGTCCTTGGTATAGAAGAGGAAGAATTCCAGCCAAAAATCCCTAATTTAATCAGTTACCCTAATATCTGCGGGCTACCTCTAACAATGACATTGGGAGATTAAAAAGTGCAGAACCTATAAATATTCAGATAGATGTAACTAAACCTCTTCCCAAATTATCTCAATATCCATTAAAATCCGATGCCACACAAGGCCTCACGTTAGACCAAATCACCCAGGGGCTAACCGTTCCCTGTACCAGACCCGGTGTGTGGCTGTTAGCATAACTGATGCCATCTTGGGCCCTTACAATTTCTACTGTTTTTCACTGACCCTACCCAGGACTGTACTGTGCAGTGAATCACTTCTGTACTGTACCGTGCAGTGAATCACTTCTCTGTCATCAAGGGCTTTTTAGTTAATAAATATCGTTTAATAATCATTAGGTCCAGGTAGCCTCTATGCTCTGTTAGTCCCCAAACAATGATGAAAACCTTCCCTGACGTATTCCCAGCACCCATGAGACTAGTTACCCGTTCATAAATCTTAAGTTACGAATGCACCTACCCCCATATCCTAGGTTAACTATAAAAAAATTGTCCCAATGGTCCTTCATTTCTATTCCCTTCTGCCTATAAAACCTCTTGCTTTGTATACTCTTCAGAGCTCCTCTCTACCTGCTAAACTGGATGCAGTCTGACTCAGGAATGTCATGGTCCCAACGCGGGTTGGGAAAGAATTTCCAGATACAAGGCAGAATGTAAAGAAGATAGAATTTATTAAAGGGAAGGGTCGCTGCCAGAAGAGCAGGCCGGCTTCCTGATAATCAGGGAGAGCTGACCCGGAGCAAGGGTTACTGGTCTGTTTTTATATCCAGGGAACAAAGGAAGTTACCAGTCACCTGCTGATTGGGCAGGGTATGCATACTTCCAGTGTGCAGAGCAGGAGAACAGGGGCAAATACCTTTCCTTATATGGGTTGGGAAAGGGACAGGGCATGCTACTTGGGAGGGATCAGGGATATTGTAATGGTTGCTACGTGACAGAGTGATAAGAGTCCGGTAACTCCCTGTACCTCGATGTTGGCCCTTTGAGTTTATCTTGTCCCTTGTCCTTGGAGCACCACAATGAATTGCTAATTAAAGCCAAAAGAGCTTTAAAATTTACTCAGTTGAATTTTGTTAACGGGAGAAAACAGCTGAAAGCTGTGGTAAGGAAAAATTTTGTGTGCCTGTGGACTGGGAATGAGCAAGTATCCCTGGTTGTGGTGGTGATGGGGGAAGGGACTGTCCTGAACGGAGCCTTCCTTAGGATTTGGTTCCCCTCCTTGAACGGGGCCCCAGAGGGTAATGAGTGGCCCCCTTTACAGCTCCTCCTGGCCAGGCTGGTCATCTAGATCTTGCTGGTCCCTGATTTGACCCCTGGCTTTGATCCTGTTCTTCCCTGGGGGAAGGGAGCCCGGGAGGGAGCCCTGGAGGGATGCTCTGCACACACATGGGGAGGGGTGTAGGAAAACAGGATAAGACGGATGGAGCTCTGGGGTACCAAAAGAAGGCAGGCGCCCAGTGGGTTAGGTGGGGGTGTGTGGGGACCACCTCCTGGGCTGGGCTCAGAGGTCGTCCAGCAGGGCACTTGGTCCCGGGAGAAGCCGAGACGTTGGCCCTCCCAGCTTCCTAGAGAGTCCGAGAGGCCCGGGGCGGTGACGCGCTTGCGCGATACGGGCCAGCGGAGAGCCGGGCGCGGGGCTACTGGCGCGGCCTGGGTCGTGTGGTCAGGGGACCTAGGGGCTCGCGGCCGCGGGAGTCGGTGAGTGGGACGGCGGGGCGGCGGGGCGGCGTGGGGGGGAGCGGGGCGACGTGGGTTGTCGTGGGGGCGCGGGGTTCCCGGCGGGCGGCGGGTGAGGCTCGGCCTGGAGGCTGCGCCCGGGCTGGGGTCTGGCCTGGGAGCCCAGCCGCCGCGGTGAGGGCGTATCTGCCTGCGCTTCGCTGCAGGGGCGTGAATTTGGAGTAATGGTTTCTGTGTTTTATCACTTCTCCCAATTATGCAAACAAAGCGTATTCATTACATGTAATTAGATGACGCGGGTGAGCGTTAAAAAAGTGAAAGTACCCTCAATCCGTTGTTTTCGTTCGGAGGCTTCCTGACCTTTTAAAATTTGGGCACGATTATGCAAACTCTTATACATGTACAAATATATTTTTTTAAGAAGTGGGATTATTTTACTGGTTTTTAAAGATATATAATCCATATATTTTATTTTTAATTAAATTGAGGTGTAATCCACATAGAACAACATAGTGGTTTTAGGTGTACAACATGATTCCGTATTTGTATACTGTTGCTTTTAAAAAGCTTTTTTTAGTATTATTGTGAAAAAATGCACATAACATTTACCACACGATACATAAAAATTGATCATTTAATCCATTTTAAAGTGTATAATTCAGTGGCATTATGTACATTCATATTATTGCTTTTTGAAAATTATATCGTCTTCAACTGTGGAATGCATTTGTTCATATATTGGTTAAAATTAGGGCCAGCAGTGTGACACCACTGAGACATATTTTTGCAAGTATAATTTAAAAAAAAACATTTTGTTTGCAGTTTATTTTCCATAGTACACATTACACGAAGCTGTAAGTGCTCAACAAGTGATGTGTATTAGGTTGATTGTTTGTTTTCAGAATGAAAGAGTACTATATAAAATACAGTTTTTAAACACAAGGTAAAGCTGTAACCTAAAACCACTCTACTGTCTTCTCACTTACATTGGCCTAAGAAATCAGAGAATGTTCACCTTCTTAAAAGTGTGGCGCAGTGGTTGAGAGTCCGCCTGCCGATTCAGGGGACACGGGTTCGTGCCCCGGTCCGGGAAGATCCCACATGCCACGGAGCAGCTGGGCCCGTGAGCCATGGCCGCTGAGCCTGCAAGTCCGGAGCCTGTGCTCCGCAACAGGAGAGGCCACAAGAGTGAGAGGCCCTCGTACCACAAAAACAAAAAAACCCTTTTTATTTTGAATAATTGCAGACACACAGAGCGTGTCAGAACTTTACAGAGTTCCCTTATATCTTTACCTGGTTTACCTAAAGGTAATGTCTTGCATAACTACAGTACAGTCATCAAACTTAAGAAATTTGCAGGGGTCCAGTACTATTAATTAAACTGCTGACTTATCCAGAGTTCATCACTGTCTCGCTAATGTTCTTTTTCTGTTCCAGGAGCCAGTCTACAATCCCTCATTCCATTTAGTTGTCATGTCTTCTAGTCTCCTTTAGTCTGTGACAGTTCCTCAGTTTTACTTGTTTTTCATGATTTTGACACTTTTGAAGTATTTGTAATTTTAGAGTGACCCTCTCGATTTGGTTTTGTCAGATGTTCTGCTTAGATTGAGGGTGATATCGATATGTCTTCTTACTGGTATACTACTCTTTTTGTTTTTGGTTGTGTGGGGTCTTAGTTGCGGCTCGTGGGCTCCTTAGTTGTGGCAGGCGGGCTCCTTAGTTGCAGCTCGCCAGCTCCTTAGTTGTGGCATGCGAACTCTTAGTTGTGGCATGAATGTGGGATCTAGTTCCCTGACCAGGGATCGAACCCCAGCCCCCTGCATTGGGGGCGCAGAGGCTTATCCACTGCGCCACCAGGGCAGTCACTAAATTATTCTAACTTTGGCCATTGGGAACTCTTTCAAGTTGGCTCCTGTTTCCCCTTACATGCTCCCTTCCTTTTTTGTGTCTTTTTCTGATTTTCAGGCACCACAAACTACTCATCTTGTATTTTCACCTCCCCCAGCCCTGGAATCAACCATTTCTGCAAGGATTCCTGGTTTTGTTTATTGTAGAATGGTATTGAGAAACCAAATTTTGGGCACTAGGTTGAGCTCATTTCTTAATTGGCAAATTGGTATAAATATTATTTTAACATTTTAAATGTGTACTAGAAGCAATCTTTCTTTAGTGGCAATTGTCTTAGAAACTTGTTTGTTTATTATTAGTGTATAAAATAAACCTTATGTACCCTCTCACTGGCAGGAAAAAGATGAGAACAAGAGATTACTTAATGGGGATTTTAAAAGGAATCAAAATTACATTGCATATTGCTTTGCAATGTTGTGTTGCTTTCTGCTGTGTAACAGGGTGAATCAGCTATATGTATACATGTGTCCCCATATCCCCTCCCTCTTGCATGAGCAAATATTTATTGATTGCCTGTTGTGTGTCAGGTAATGGGGACCTATTTTAATAAATATGGCAGCTCAGATTCCTAATCTTATGAAGTTTACACTGTAGTTGGGGAAAAAGGGAACAATAGGCACATCATTGAAATTTCTGAATATATTACCTAAAAGGTATGTAACCTAAAAGGTATGTAAGAAAGAAAACAGAAATTCATAAATTCATAGAACACCAATGACTTAGATATAATTTAAAAATAATCCTTCTTTGACACATCTGTTGACATAGCATTTCTTAAAGATGTGTCATACTGAAAAATGGAGAATACTATAGTGCCATTCTATTGGCAGATACTCTTGGAGATTCCCAATTAATATATTACCAGGCTCTGAAAAGTTCTGAAAGTAAGATATCTGTTTCATTTTCTTTAAGCTTTCCAAAGCTTGTATTTTTTTTTTACAAATGCAGCTCTGTAGTTTTTACCAGATCATATAAAAATGTATTTGAAATACTATCATAAAGAACAGTATAAAGAAGCAAATATAAATCATCTGAAGTCACAACATCCTGAGATAACCACATAAACATTTTGCTGCTGCCGTTCCTTTCTTTCATCTCTCCACATCTGTATAACGACACAGTCAAATGTGTATTTACAGATTGTTCTAAAATACTGTCCTTATTGTATATGCACTTTTCTCTTTTTTCCTTTTCTCTCACCTCTCCATCCTCCATCCTGAAAATCACTATTAAGGATCTGGCTGTTACTTTATTCCATATTCATATTATCATGTACAAATTTTTGTGTAAGAAGATGTTAAATGGGATTGGTCCTGTACTCGGAGTGGGCTGAAACCCTAAACAGAAATGATGAATGATAAGTGTCAAAACATTCTAACCATTTTTAGAGAGACACATTTTCACATGACTTATTAAAAGGTAAACAAAATTGGGCCTGTGAATCTTAGTCACCCCCCAACTTGAGCCTATGTGTGAATATTTATTTATATGAAGAGTGTTGGTTGGCCTGAGAGTGAGCCAGCATTTCCTCTTCCTAATATAGCAGGGGATGCTATCTTCCCAGGTGCCAACCCAAGTGCAAGAGTAGGGAGTGAGGAAGGCAGTAATAAAGTCCTTTGAGAAGATTAAAGGAGGCTTGCATAAGAAGACTCTGCCGTGTTATTTTCTGACTGGATGCTTGTTGACCTAAGGAAACTAACTCATCAGCCCAGCCAGCACCACATCCACTTCTATTACAAAAGAATTCTGAGAATATGATATAGTCCTACAAGAGTTTGGGGAATACGCCATAAAATCAGAGGCTGCTAGAATTCCCCTGACATCAGAATAAGAAGAGAAGATTGTGATGGGAGTAAAGTACACTTCCACAGATGTGGGGCAAGAGGGTAAGTTTTCCATAAGTCAAGTGATACCATAGATGTAAGTAGGCTGAAGCTGCCTTAAAAGAATCCCCTTTCAGGGTGCCTGGCAGAAGGAAACGACCCCAAATATAAATCCTTTGAAAAGGAGGTAAGAGAAAAATTTAAAAGGATAAACCAAAAGTGTATCACTCAAATTAGGAAAAGGTGGACTATAAAAGGCCACTGCACCAAGGTGCCTGGGGTAGGGGTGCCAACGAAGAATCTACAAATGCATTCTCAAGAGGAGCTAGCAGCAGTTGGATGTCTGCCATAACAGACAGCATATAAGAGCCAAGAAAGAACTCCAGACAGCATCAGATTTTGCCTGGTTGCCTCCCGTTTCTTTTCCCTGCTCTGACACTGGAAGAATCAGAAGCAGCAAGAAAGTGAGGAAGGCAAGCAGAACAAGATAGAAAAACAGTGAAAGAATAGATGATACTACATCACTACTCACCCCGTCCCTTCTCATCTTCCTCACTGCCGCTTTGCAGAAGCAAGAATCCAGCCTGAGCTAGGGGTAAGGGAGAAGATTTGAACTAGTTGAGAGATTGAAGTTTTGGTATTAAGTTAGACTGGGTTTTTTATTATCTTTTTAAAGAAATATTTATTTATTTATTTGGCCGCCTCAGGTCTTAGTTGCAGCACACAGGATCTTTGTTGCCGCACCTTTTTAGTTGCAGAATGCAGGATCTTTAGTTGCGGCATGCGGGATCTAGTTCCCTGACCAGGGATCGATCTTGGGCCCCTTGCGTTGGGAGTGCAGAGTCTTAGCTACTGGCCCGTCAGGGAAGTCCCGGTTTTTTATTATCTTAAAAAGTGGGTGGAACTACCAAGAGATCTGAGATCAAGATTAATTCAGGGACAAGGAATATCCCAGAAAGTCTGTTTGGTCATCCGTGGAGAAAAGTAAGTTATTTCTTTTTTGCATTCCCTTGTGACTATCACATTTAATAAATAATATATAGATATAGATAGATAAATATAGATATCTTGTATATATGTATCATGTGTGTATCACTATTTGATATATAAAATGCAAAAAAAGATTACATTGCATATAAGATGATAGAGCAAAATGACAGAAAGAAGAAAATGTCCCTGAAAAATGCCCATATGCTTGCTTGGGATTTCCCCTGTTCTTTTTTTTTTTTTTTTTTTTAATAAATTTATTTATTTACTTTGGCTGCGTTGAGTCTTCGTTGCTTCGCGCAGGCTTTCTCTAGTTGTGGTGGGCGGGGGCTACTCTTCATTGCGGTGGGCGGGCCTCTCATTTCACTGGCATCTCGTTGTGGAGCACGGGCTCTAGGCGCGTGGGCTCAGTAGTTGTGGCTCGCAGGCTCTAGAGCACAGGCTCAGTAGTTGTAGCACACAGGCCTAGTTGCTCCGCGGCATGTGGGATCTTGCCAGACTAGGGCTCCAACCCGTGTCTCCTGCATTGGCAGGCGGATTCTTAACCACTGTGCCACCAGAGAAGTCCTCCCCTGTTCTTTTGAAAGCCATTTTCATTTGGGAATGAAACTGGGCGGAGGGATGAAGCTCTGGGTGAGAAGAGGCCTGTTCCATCTCAGGTTGCTCCCCAGGCCTGGGGGCTCCCATTTGTGGTATAATCTTAACAAGTTGATGAATGAAGCTTTTCTTCTGTCCTCAGAAGCTAGTTGGGACCTGGAAGGAACCCTGAGGCATTAGGATACCTGAATTTAATTGGGCAGTTTCAGCTCACTGGCCCCATCTCTTTACTATGCTGTGGGGCTTTCATTCAGACTTCGAAAGGCCCAAGAGGTCATTTTTTTTTTTTAAAGGAATGGTTTTCTTTTTTTAATTGTTTTTGGCTGTGTCGGGTCTTAGTTGTGACATGTGGGATCTTTGTCTCAGCATGTAGGAATTGTGCTGCACGGGCTTCTCTCTAGTTGTGGCGCTCGGGCTCCATGGCGCGTGGGCTCTCTAGTTGTGGCGTGCAGGCTTAGTTGCCCCACGGCATGTGAGACCTTAGTTCCTTGACCAGGGATTGAACCATCATCCCCTGCATTGGAAGGCAGATTCTTTAACACTGGACCACCGGGGAAGTCCCAGGAAGTCACTAACTTTTATCCATGTTCATAGTTGCAGGGGCTGGGCTCAGAGGGCTGGAATCTTTTGCCATATTCACAGGCAGTTGCCCTCATTTTTCTGTTGGTCTTGTCTTCTCATCACCTCTTTACAAGTACTTCACTGACCTCTTTGGACATTTCTGCAGCAGCTGCTTCAGAACAGGTCGGCTTGGAGGCTTATGTTTGGTGCTGACTTCCCTGTGGGTCTCAATTTCCGGAGACAGGTCAGTGCCATTTACATTTCCCGCTGGGTGCGTTTCTTCAAAATATTTCTCTCTGGTCTCCAGTTGATTCTGTTGCGTCTCACTCCCGGATTTCTCTGCACCTGAGTGTCTTTCTCTTCCCCAGTCTGTTCTGCAAGTTTGGCTGGGAAAGTCTCTCACCTCTTTCTCTGACTCAGCTCCCTCCTGAGCAGCTCCCGTTGGTGCTGCTGCGGCTCAGCAAGGCTGGAGCCTGCCCCTGCCGCTCCGGAAGCACCTTTCCTCTTCAGTCTCCTCTTGTTGTTGTGTCTTCAAGTCTCTTTTTATAGGCCTTCAGTTATGTACCTTATCACTTCTCAGTTTTCCTTTGCTTTTGTTTTCTCTGTGTATTTATTTTCCTTACCCCACCCCCTTCTTTCGCAGCAAAGCTTCATTTCTCTGCCAAAACTTCAGCAGCTTCGTCAGCACGCATGATCCCAAAGTAGTTCTTCAACTGATTCTTCATCCCCTTGTAGCAGCACTGCGGTTTCTTTTATCTGGATGATGGTGGGGATGTTGAATAATAGCCTCTGAACTGAGAAGAAACTTTGAGACCAAAAAGTGAAGCAGGCAACTCCATGAAGTGTAATTATGACGTTTATTGTGGGTACTTACATAGGGGCAGTACTGGTGGACAACCACCAGAGGCATTTGCAACTGAACCCCGTGCTGCCAGAAGGGGCGTGGGAGAATTTATTTATTTATTTATTTAAAAAATGTTTTCTTGTTTATTTATTTTATTTATTTATTTTTGGCTGCACTGGGTCTTTGTTGCTGTGCGCAGGCTTACTCTAGTTGCGGAGAGCCAGGGCTACTCTTCGTTGTAGTGCGCGGGCTTCTCACTGTGGTGGCTTCTCTTGTTGCAGAGCACGGGCTCCAGAGCACAGGCTCAGTAGTTGTGGCACACAGGCTTAGTTGCTCTGCAGCGTGTGGGATCTTCCTGGCCCAGGGCTCGAACCCATGTCCCCTGTATTGGCAGGCGGATTCTTAACCACTGCACCACCAGGGAAGCCCCGGCATGGGGGAATTTAAAGGGACCAAAGCTAAAGATAGAATCTGACTACTAAGCGAGAAGCACATTCGTGCCAGTGGGAACTGGGGGTTTCTCCTCCCTTCTGAGGTCTCACGAACATTATTCCTCATGGACCATTAACCATCTGGACTAGCAAAATGCATTCTTCCAGTTTTCGTGTCAGATGAAGGCAAGAGTAAGAGTTGATAGGGAACTTATCTGGCTTGGATGCATTCCTTGTGAGTAGGCTAAAGCTCAGAAAGGGGACTGTGGGCCTAAGATAGAGCTGACAGAGTGAAGTCAGTGTGGTCCAGCCACATAGATGGCATGCTTTCTTCATCCCATCTCAGTTTACAGTCGTCTTTTTGGACAGTCCTAGCAGTACTTGCTGAGTTCAGGAGATGTTTGTAGGTGATGATGGCTTCTGGTTGAAGTTATGGTTTCTTTAAATTTTCTTAACAGTGGTGGGAGGTGGAAGGTTCCACCCTTTCAGGGGAAGATGACCATCATCTGTGACTTGGTGCACTGAGTAATGGGGCCACTTTACAACAGGTGCCAAGGTCTGCACTCTACCTCATACTTCAGTTGGAGGATGGAGGGAATGAAAAGTGCCCATTGAACTGAGAAGATAGCTTAAGACTGAAAAAGAAGGCAGGCAGCTCCGTATAATCAATGGATCAGTTAAATTAGAGGGTAATTTACTCACATGGTGAGATCAGGTGGAGGAACTAGAAGCATTTGCAGCTGCACTCGCACCACTGAGGGGCCACTGGGACCGTTTTATAGTTAACCTAGGTATGGGGGTATGTGCTTGGAAATAGGAAGTGCATTTCTTCTTTCTTTCTTTTTTTTTTCTGGGAAGTGCATTTCTAAGTCAAGTTTTATGAATGGGTAACTAGTCTGGTGGGCTATGGGAATGTGTCAGTGAAGGTCTTCATCGTTGTTTGGAGACTGTTAGAGCATAGAGGCCACCTGGAACTAACGATCCTAAAACAATATCTATTAACTACAAAGCGCTTGATGACAGAAAAGTGATTTTACCTCATAGTACAGTCACAGGAAGGGTCACTGGAGGGACAGGAGGAATTGAATGGGCCCATGATAGTGGCAGTTATGCTAACAGCCATACATACTTCTTTGTAGACTCTTGGTTTGATTTTGTTTTAATATGCTCTTTCTTGCTTTTTTCTTTTGCATGTTGTGGTTTTGGGCAGCATTTTACTCTCTTTTGTTCTCTACCTCAGTTGTCAATTTTTGTCTTACCTTGTTCTCAATTCAGCCAGCCTTCTTTGGTTTGGTTGTTGACTCAGTGGCTAAAACAGAACAAGGGTCAGCCGGGTTTCTTTTCCCTTTTGCAGTTACTTGAGCTGCAGCCACCATCTACATACAACTGCCCTTCAAGGACACGTAACCTATTCTGCTGAGTGCCCACCTTTTCAGTCCTGGGAGCTGATACTCAGTACCTTTTTTTTTTAATTGGCTGCACCACGTGGCATGCGGGATCTTAGTTCCTTAGTTTCCTGACCAGGGATTGAACCTGGTCAGTGAAAGCATCCAGTCCTAACCACTGGACCTCCAGGGAATTCCAGTTGCTTTGTTTTTTAAGCAGAATTATTGATCACTTTGCTGATTATAAAAATAATGTACAATTCAGGGAACATAGAAAAATAGGAATGGAAAGCCCTCTAATCCCACTTGCCAGAGAAGATTAACTGCTGAAAACACTTTGGTGGCCAAGGCTTAGGAACTTTTTTGTGCATATGCAAACTGTGCTTTATTTTTATTTTGTTTAACACATAAGTGAGCTTATAAGTGTAATTTCTAAAACTTGCCTCTTAATTTACTTTTTTGGGGGGGAAATTGGGAAAAGACAAAAAATATAAAGATCGGGCTTCCCTGGTGGCGCAGTGGTTGAGAGTCCGCCTGCCGATGCAGGGGACACGGGTTCGTGCCCCGATCCCGGAAGATCCCACATGCCGCGGAGCGGCTGGGCCCGCGAGCCATGGCCGCGGAGCCTGTGTGTCCGGAGCCTGTGCTCCGCAACGGGAGAGGCCACAGCAGTGAGAGGCCCGCGTACAGAAAAAAAAAAAAAAAAAAAAAAATATATATATATATATATAAAGAAAATAACAGGCAGGCATATTTCCAACACACAGGAGTAACCTCTTCTAACATTTTGGCATATGTGCAGTCATCACTGTACAATCTTAAAAAAAAAGAGACCTTGAACATAAATGTTGTGTTAAAAAAATCAAATCACTACAAATAAAGTCTCCCTTTAACTGTTATTTTCAACCTCTCCACTCCCACATCAGTAGGAGTTTTTGTCAATCTTTTTAGGCCATTTAAAAACCTTTCGAGTGCTTTTATGTACATCACACCTAAGAAATTTACACATAAATATGATTTTAGGTTTTTTCTCCAATTATACTTAAGTTCTTTTTAACTTAGCATACGTTTTTGATACTGTTGGGAAAAGCAGTCAGGCGCAGCTGCTTCTCTCTAGCATAACTCTGCAAGAGTAGCCCTGGCTGAGGACATTTTCTTGCAAAGAAATCAAGAGCCCTCATAGCCTGTGGTGTGCTTACAGCCTTTTGAGGGACTATCTTTACCTGTTCAGTGCTTAATGTATACCCCTTTTTTCTTCTTTTTTTTTTTGGAGAATTACGTTTTTTAAAAAAAATATTTTATTTTATTTTTGGCTGTGTTGGGTCTTTGTTGCTGCACGCAGGCTTTTCTCTGGTTGCGGTGAGTGGGGGATACTCTTGGTTGTGGTGCGCGGGCTTCTCTTGTTGCTGAGCACGGGCCCTAGGCATGTGGGCTTCCGTAGTTGTGGCACGTGGGCCCAGTAGTTGTGGCTCGCAGGCTCTAGAGTGCAGGCTCAGTAGTTGTGACGCACGGGCTTAGTTGCTCTGCGGCATGTGGGATCTTCCCAGACCAGGGCTCGAACCCATGTCCCCTGCATTGGCAGGTGGATTGTTAACCACTGTGCCACCAGGGAAGCCCCCCTTTTTTCTTCTTAGGTGCATGTGTCAATGGCCCCCAGGCCTTCCCTTGCTTTCTGTATTTCAGACCCCATGGGTAAGGGGCCAAGGTCCTTCTACTGTATCGTGAAGGGTGGTGCTGGTATCTGTTCCACCTGCATGGCTTTGGCTGTGAAGTGGATCCATTGGTCATGGGGGACCAATGGATTGCAGGGGGTTGAATCTTGTACACTCTATTTTCTTCTCTTGCTCTAAGTGAATACTGTATCACTTGAGCCTAGTGTGTGTGTTGTCTGTTCTCAGGAACTTAGAATTAAGCTCTGGTCTCTTCTGTGGGTGGCACTGATCTGCTTTTTAACCTTGGCTGCATAGCTTGACCACCCAGTGAACAGTGAAACAATTGTATTGTTTCTTAAAGGTCTAGTACAGTCTTTTAAATTGTTGTGTGGTATTTCATCCTATAAAGTGCTACACTTTTATTTAGGTGTATTGATGGGCAAGTAGGTCATTTCCAATATTGTGTTATTACAAAGTATTCTAGTGAACACCTGTGTAAATGCCTGAATACCTGTGCAAGTGTTTTTCCAGGGAGCTTCCTAGAACTGAAATTTCAGGGGCATAGGTAATATGACTTTTTAGCTTCACTGCAGATTTTGAAACTACTTTTCCTAGTGGCTGTACACATTTACACTTCTGTCCAGTGGTTTGTGCTTTTGTTCTTTTTTTTTTTTTGGACAAGAGGTTTTAAAATACTGACATAGTCATATATCACCCTTTTTCCTTTGTTTTCTTAAGAAATCCTTGCCTACCCCAGGGTTCTTACTCTTTTTTGTTTGTTTTAATATTTATTTATTTATTTATTTATTTGGCCGCGTCAGGTCTTTGTTGTGGCACACAGGATCTTTAGTCGTGGTATGCGAACTCTTAGTTGTGGCATGTGGGATCTAGTTTCCTGACCAGGGATCGAACCCAGCCCCCATGCATTGGGAGCATGGAGTTTTAGCCACTGGACTGCCAGGGAAGTCCCTGTTTGTTTTTGAAGTTAAGTCTTTAGCTAGAACTTGTTTTTTGTGTGATCCCCTGCAGGTACTGAAGGATGGTTGTAACCGTCTATCTAGGAATGGAGTTGCAAGTAGTAACTGTACGTTTAACTTAATGATGCGTGACTGTTTTCCAGTGTGGCTGCACAATTTACATTTCCACCAGCAGTGTATGAATGTTCCAGTATTTATCTCTACATCCTTATCAACATATATTATTTTCTGACTGCTTGATTCTAGCCATCCTAGTGGATGTGAAGTGGTATCTTATTGTGGTGTTGATGTGCTTTTCCCTGACGACTAATGCTGTTGAGGATCCTATGTGTTTTTCAGCCATCTTTATATTTTCTTTGGAGAAATGTCTGTTAAGATGCTTTGTCTAATTTTAATTGTGTTGTCTTTTATTATTGAATTGTAAGTTATTTATATTTTCTAGTGACAAGTCCCTTATAAGGTATGTGATTTGTAAATTTTTTTTTTCCCTCTCTGTGGGTTGTCTTTTCACTTTCTTCATGAGACCTTTGAAGTACAAGAGTTTTAATTTAGGTGAAGTCCAATTTATCTATTTTTTCTTTTTTTTGCATGTAGTATGCATTTGGTAGAATCCATTGACTAATCCATTGTCACAAAGTATTACGCTTACATATTATGATAAGAATATTATAGTTTTAGCTTACATTTGGGCCTTTGATCCATTTTGAGTTAATTTTTGTATATTGTATTATGTAGGGGTCCAACTTCATTCTTATTCATGTAGACATATAGTTGTCCAAGTACCACTTGTTGAAAAGACTGTTCTTCCTCTCTTTGTGTGCTCTTGGCACACTCGTTAAAAATAAATTGACCATAGACAATTTTTGGACTCTTAATTCTGTTTCATTGATCTGTACGTCTGTCCTTATGCCAGCACCACACTGTCTTGATGACTGCTGCTTTTTTCTTTTTTTTTTTTTTTTTTTTTTTTTGCGGTATGCGGGCCTCTCACTGTTGTGGCCTCCCCCGTTGCGGAGCACAGGCTCCGGATGCGCAGGCCCAGCGGCCATGGCTCACGGGCCCAGCCGCTCCGCGGCATATGGGATCCTCCCAGACCGGGGCACGAACCCGTGTCCCCTGCATTGGCAGGCGGACTCTCAACCACTGCGCCACCAGGGAGGCCCGACTGCTGCTTTTTTATAAAGTTAAGTTATGAAATCTATTCTCCCAGCTTACGCTTTTTAGTTTTAGTGATTCAATTTTTTAATAGATTATACTCACTCAAAGTTACTATAAAATATTGCTGTAGTCCCTGTGCTGGACAATATATGCTTGTAGCTTATTTATTTCATACATAGTAGTTTGTACCTCTTAATCCTCTACCCCTGTTGTGCCCCTCCTCCCTTCCCTCTCCCCATTGGTAACCACAAACGTTTTCTCTGTTCCTGTTTTGTTATATTCATTTGTTTGTTTCATGTTAAATTTTAATTAATTTATTTATTTGGCCATGCCACACAGCATGTGGGATCTTAGTTCCCTTACCAGGGATTGAACCCACGCCCACTGCATTGGAAGCTTGGAGACTTAACCACTGGACTGCCAGGGAAGTCCCTGTTTCATTTTTTAGATTGCATATTTAAGTGATAACATACAGTATTTGTCTTTCTTTTTCTGATTTATTTCACTAAGCATAATACCCTCTAGGTCCAGCCATGTTGCAAATGGCAAAATTTCATTCTTATTTATGGCTGAGCAATACTCCACATCTTCTTTATCCTTTCATTTGTTGATGGACACTTAGCTTGCTTCCATGTCTTGGCTGTTGTACATAATGCTGTTATGAGCACTGGGGTGCATGTATCTTTTCAAATTAGTGTTTTTGTTTTCTTTAGGTATATACCCAGGAGTGGAATTGCTGGATTATATGATGGTTCTATTTTTAGTTTTTTGAGGAACCTTCATACTGTTTTCCATGGTGGCTGCACAAATTTACATTTCCACTAACAGCGTACTAGGGTTCCACATCCTCACCAACATTTGTTATTTGTGATCTTTTTGATGATAACCATTCTGACATGTGAGGTGATATCTCACTGTGGCTTTGATGTGCATTTTTCTGATGATTAGCAGTGTTGAACATCTTTTCATGTGCCTGTTGGCTGTCTATATGTCTTCTTTGGAAAAATGCCTATTCAGGGTTTCTGCCCATTTTTTAGTTTGGTTGTTTGGTTTTTTGACATTGAGTTGTGTGAGCTGTTCATATATTTTGGATTTTAACCCTTTATTGGTAATATTGTTTGCAAATATTTTCTTCCATTTAGTAGATTTTCTTTTCATTTTGTCAGTGGTTTCCTTTGCTGTGCAAAAGCTTCTATGTTTAATTAGGTACCATTTGTTTATTTTTGCTTTTGTTTCCTTTGCCTTAAGAGACAGATCCAAAAAAATATTGCAATGATTTATGTCAAAGAGTGTTCTTCCTATGTTTTCTTCTAGGAGTTTTATGGTTTCTGATCTTACATTTAGGTCTTTAATCCATTTTGAGTTTAATCTTTACTTCATTTTGAGTCTATTATTGTGTATGGTGTGAGAAAATTTTCTAATTTTCATTCTTTTACATGTAGCTGTCCAGTTTTCCCAGCACCACTTATTGAAGAGACTGTCTTTTTTTACATTGTATATTCTTGCCTCCTTTGCTGTAGATTATTTGATCATAAATGTGTGGGTTTATTTCTGGACTCTCTATTCTGTTCCACTGATTTATGTGTCTTGTATGTGTGTGTGTGTGTGTGCACACGTGTGCAGCACCATACTGTTTTGATTACTGTAGCTTTGTAGTATAGTCTTAAGTCAAGGAGCATATTCCAACTTTGTTCTTTTTTCTCAAGATCACCTTAGCTATTTGGGATCTTCTGTGGTTTCATATAAATTTTAGGATTATTTGTTTTAGTTCTCTGAAAAATGCTGTGGGTTTTTTGATAGGGATTGCATTAAATATGTAGCTTGCTTTAGGTAGTATGGACATTTTAACAGTATTAATTCTTCCAATCCATAACCACAGGATTTCTTTCCATTTCTTTGTTTCATCTTCAGTTTTCTTCAATAATGTTTTTTTAAAAATTAATTTACTGGCTGTGTTGGGTCTTTGTTGCTGTGTGCAGGCTTTCTCTAGTTGTGGCGAGTGGGGGCTACTCTTTGTTGCGGTGCACGGGCTTCTCATTGCAGCGGCTTCTCTTGTTGTGGAGCATGGGCTCTAGGCCCGTGGGGCTTCAGTAGTTGTGGCATGCGGGCTCTAGAGCGCAGGCTCAGTAGTTGTGGCGCACGGGCTTAGTTGCTCCACAGCATGTGGGATCTTCCCGGACCAGGGCTTGAACCCGTGTCACCTGCATTGGCAGGTGGATTCTTAATCACTGCACCACCAGGGAAGTTCCTCAATAATGTTTTATCGTTTTCAGAGTATATAGGTCTTTCACCTCCTTGGATAAGTATATTCCTAGGTATTTTATTCCTTTTGATGCAATTTTAAATAAGGTTGTTTTCTTGCATTTTCTTTCTGATTCTTCATTACAAGTAAATAGAAAAGCAATAGATTTGTGTATATTAATCTTGTATCCTGCAACCTTACTGAATTCATTTAGTCTAACAGTTTTTTGGTGGAAGCTTTGGCGACTTTAGGGTTTTCTATATATAGTATTATGTCATCTGCAAATAGGGACATTTTTACTTCTTCCCTTCCAGTTTGGTTGCCTTTTATTTCTTTTTCTTGTCTGATTACTGTGGCTAGGATTTCCAGTACTATGTTAAGTAAAAGTGGCGAGAGTGGGCATCCTTGTCTTGTTCCTGATTTTCAAGGGAAAACTTTCAGCTTTTCATCATATGGTGTTAGCTGTGGGTATGTCATAAATGGCCTTTGTTATGTTGAGATATTTCCCTGTAAGCCAACTTTGAAGAGAATTTTTATCATGAATGGATTTAAATTTTGTCAGATGCTGTTTCTGCATTTATTGAGATCATGTGGTTTTTATTCTTTACTTTGCTAATGTGGTGTATCTCATTTATTGATTTATGGATGTTGAGCCATCCTTGCATCCCTGGAATAAATCCCATTTGATCATGGTGTGTGATCCTTTTTATATATTGTTGAATTTGATTTGCTAATATTTTGTTGAGGATTTTTGTGTCTAGTTCATCAGAGATACTGGCCTGTAATTTTCCCTTTTTGGTAGTGTCTTTGTCTGGTTTTGGTATCAGGGTAATGTTGGCATTGTACAATGAATTTGGGAGTGTTCTCTCCTCTTCAAAAGTTTGAGAAGAATAGGTATTAGCTCTTCTTTATATGTTTGGTAGAATTCCCCTGTGAAGCCATCCAGTCCCGAGATTTTGTTTGCTGGGAGTTTTTTTATTTCTAATTTAATTTCACTACTAGCGATTGGTTTGTTCAGATTGTCTGTTTATGATTCAGCCTTGGAAGAGTGTAGGTTTCTAGAAATTTATCCATTTCTTCTAGGTTGTCCAATTTGTTGGCATGTAACTTTTTGTAGTATTCTCTTAGGATTTTTTTGCATCTCTGTGATATCGGTTGTAGTTTCTCCTCTTTCATTTATTATTTTGTTTTTTGGGGTCTTTTCCGTTTTTTTGTTAAAGAGCCTGGTTAAAGCCTTATCAGTTTTGTTTATCTTTTCAAAAAAAAAACACCAGACAGTTCTTAGTTTTATTGATCTTTTCTGTTTTT
Source organism: Mesoplodon mirus (assembly GCF_964341445.2). Taxonomy (NCBI): domain Eukaryota; kingdom Metazoa; phylum Chordata; class Mammalia; order Artiodactyla; family Ziphiidae; genus Mesoplodon; species Mesoplodon mirus. The sequence goes on along the minus strand of NC_138988.1, from coordinate 47,614,431 downwards.
TAAAATCTCAATTTTATTTATTTCCTCTCTGGTCTTTATTATTTTTATTATTTCTTTCCTTCTGCTGACTTTGGGCTTCATTTATTCCTCTTTTTCTAATTCCTTTAGATGGTAAGTTTGGTTGTTTATTTGGGATTTTTCTTTTCTTGAGATAGGCCTGTATTGCTATAAACAACTGCTTTATCTGTGTCTCATAGATTTCGGAAAGTTGTGTTTTTATTTTTATTTGTCTCAAGGTACTTTCAGATGTCCTCTTTGATTTCTTCTTTGACCCATTGGTTTTTTAGTAGCATGTTTAGTCTCTACATGTTTGTATTTTTCCCATTTTTCTTCTTGTAATTGATTTCTAGTTTCATATCATTGTGATTGGAAAAAATGCTTGGTATACTTTCTGTCCTCTTAAATTTGTTAAGATTTGTTAAGAGTGTTTTGTGGCTTAGCATGTGATCTATCCTGGAGAATGTTCCATGTGCACTTGAAAAGAATGTGTATTGTGTTGGTTTTGATGGAATGTACTATAGATATCTATTAAGTCCAGTTGGTCTAATGTGTCATTTAATACCACTCTTTGTTGATTTTATGTCTAGATGATCTGCCCATTGATGAAAGTGGGGTGTTAAAGTCCCCTACTGTTATTGTATTACTGTCAATTTCTCCCTTTATGTCTGTTAATATTTGCTTTTTGTATTTAGGTGCTCATATATTGGGTACATGTATGTTAACGAATGTTATATCCTCTTTTTTTTTTTTGGCTGTGCCGTGTGGCTTGTGTGATTGTAGTTTCCTGACCAGGGATTGAACCTGAGCCATCGACAGTGAAAGTCCTAACCACTGGACTGCCAGGGAATTCCCACATATTTTCTTCTTGTATTGATTCCTTTATTATTGTGTAATGTCTGTCTTTGTCTTTCGTTATAGACATTGTTTTAAAGTCTACTTTGTCTGATATGAGTATAACTGCCTCAGCTTTCTTGTTGTCTCCACTTGCTTGAAATACCTTTTTCCATCCCCTCATTTTCAGTCTGTGTGTGTCTTTAGCTCTGAAGTGAGTCTCTTATAGGCAGCATATAGATGGATCTTGTTTTTATATTCAATTAGCCACCTTTTGTCTTTCGATTGGAGCATTTAGTCCATTGACATTTAAAGTGATTATTGATAAGTATATACTTTTTGCCATTTTATTACTTGTTTTCTTGTTTTTGTAGTTCTTCTTTGTTCTATTCTTATGTTCATTTCTTTCTTTGTGGTTTGATGATTTTCTTTAGTAGTATTCTTGTGTTCCTTCTCTAGTTTTTGTATACCTATTATAGGTTATGGATTTGTGGTTATCATGGGGTTCATATATGTTGACCTGTAACTATATATACTTGTTTTATTTTTTTTTTTTTTTTTTTTTTTTTTTTTTTTGCGGTATGCGGGCCTCTCACTGTTGTGGCCTCTCCCGTTGCGGACGGAGCACAGGCTCCGGATGCGCAGGCCCAGCGGCCATGGCTCACGGGCCCAGCCGCTCCGCGGCATATGGGATCCCCCCAGACCGGGGCACGAACCCGTATCCCCTGCATCGGCAGGCGGACTCTCAACCACTGCGCCACCAGGGAGGCCCCCTATACTTGTTTTAAACTGATAATCATTTAAGTTCAAAATACATTCTAAACGATTTATATTTTTCATTCCCCTCCCCCACATTTTGTTTTTAATTTCATATTTTACATCCATGTTTCTCCCTTAACTGTTTACTGTAGTTACAGTTGATTTTACAATTTTTGTGTTTTAATCTTTGTGCTAGCTTATTTAAGTGGTTGATCCTCGGCCTTTACTATATATTTGCCTTTACTAGTGGGGTTTTTCCTTTCCTATAGATTTCTTAAGATTAATTTATTTAATTTATTTATTTTGGGCTGCATTGGGTCTTCGTTGCTGCGCACAGGCTTTCTCTAGTTGTGGCGAGTGGGGGCTACTCTTTGTTGCAGTGCCCGGGCTTCTCATTGCTGTAACTTCTCTTGTTGTGGAGCACGTGCTCTAGGCGTGTGGGCTTCAGTAGTTGTAGCACATGGGCTCAGTAGTTGTGGTTCATGGGCTCTAGAGCTCAGGCTCAGTAGTTACAGCGCACGGGCTTAGTTACTCTGCGGCATGTGGGATCTTCCTGGACCAGGGCTCGAACCCGTGTCCCCTGCATTGGCAGGTGGATTCTTAACCACTGCACCACCAGGGAAGTCCCCTTTCCTATAAATTTTTACTTTTTATTGTAGCCTATTCTTTTCCACTTAGAGAAGACTCTTTAACATTTCTTTTAGGGCCTGTTTAGTATTGATGAACTCTTTTAGTTTTTTGCTTGTCTGAGAAGTTCTTTATCTTTCCATCAATTGTGAATGATAACCTTGTTGGTTAAAGTGTATTAGGTTGTAGGTTTTTCCCCTTTAACACTGTAAATATATCATGCCACTCCCTTCTGGCATGCAAAGTTTCTGCAGAAAAATCTGCTGATAGCCTTATAGAGGTTCCTGTATATATGACTCTTTGTTTTTCTCTTGCTGTCCTTAGAATTCTCTTTATCCTTCATTTTTGCCATTTTAATTATAACATTTCTTGGTGTGGGTCTCTTTGGGTTCATCTTGTTTGGGAGTCTCTGAACTTCCTATACCTGGATATCTGCTTCCTTCTTCAGGTTCAGGAAGTTTTCAGCCATAATTTCATCAGATACCTTTTCAATCCTTTTCTCTGTCTCTTCTCCTGGAACCCCTATAATGTGAATGCTGATATGCTTGATATTGTTTCAGAGGTCTCTAAAACTGTTCTCATTTTTTAAAAAAATCTGTTCTTTTCTTTGCTTTTCTGATTGGGTGACTTCTATTATTCTACCTTCCAGATCACTTGTGCATTCCTTTCTATCAGCTGGTCTGCTGTTAATTCCTTCTAGTGTGTTTTTCATTTCAGTTATTGTATTTTTCATTACTGACTGGTTCTTTTGTACATTTTCTAGTTCCTTTTTAAAATTCTCTCTGTGTTTATCTATTCTTTTTCCTAATTTAGTTACCATTCTTATTACTGATGCTTAGAACTCTCTGTCTGGTAAATTACTTATTTCTCTTTCATTAGTTTTTTTTTCAGGGAGTTTCTCTGGTTCTTTCATGTGAGACAGACTCTTCTGTCTTCTCATTTTACTTAACTTTCTGTGTTTCTGTGAAATTAGCTGAAACAAGTTACCTGTCCCAATCTTGAAGGGGTGTCCTTGCGTGAGAGCGTTCCTATACAATCTGTGTGTGCCCAGTGTCTTTGGTGCGAGAGCTGGATCTGACGTGAGCATGAGTCACACCTTCCCCCAGGGTGTGCTCACAGCTCTCACCTTAGTGGGAGGTGGGGCTGGAGATGGAGGGGTTAGAGCTAGAGCCAGGTGTGAGCCAGAGCTTCTCCTATGCTCAATAGCCGACACCACCCTGTTGGGAGCAGGGGTGTGTCTCAAGTTGCTGGAGCAAAAGCTCTGAGGGTCGGGTCCAAGCCTGTTCTGTTTCTTCTAAGTATGTGCTCTCCTCCCTCCCAGGACTGGCACCCTTGCCACCCTTGCCCAGTCTGCTGCCTCTGCATCTCCAGCAATAGCCACCCTCAGATGCAGTGTCAGGTCTGTTGCCCAAATGTGCACTCTCCTTAGCAGTGGCAGCCTTCACCCTAGTGGGGAGCTGCACCAGAGTTAGAGGGACTGGAGTGGGTGCTTGCTGTGGGCCAGGTCGCATGCTGGGGCGGTCGCGGGAAACCAGCCAGTGCCCCGGGTGGTTTCAGTCTGCTTCCTTTACTTTGTTTCTGGGAGTAGGCAAGTTTGTGCATGCTGTTCACGAGTGGAGCCCTCCTGTAAGTCCCACTGGTTTTCAAAGCAGCCAAGGGGACTCCTCTTCCTGGTGTTGGACTCCAGATCTGGGGTGCCCAATATGTGGTTTGAACCCCTCATTCCCCAGTGAGGATCTGTGAGCCCATGATTATCCCCCCTTCTGTGTCCCCTCCTCTCAGCTTAGGTCCCAACATAATTTCTTCTCCTCCCTTCCTGCCCGACTCCTTGTGGATCTTTCTTTATAGCCTTGGTTGTAGAAGAGTTTTTCTGCCCATCTCCAGCTTGTTTTTAGTGAGAATTGCTCCACATGGAGATGTGTTTTTTAAAAAAATATTTATTTATTTATTTGGCTGCACCAGGTCTTAATTGCCTCGTGTGGGATCTTCGGTTGTGGCATGTGGGATCTTTTATTTTTATTTTTTATTTTTTTTATTTTTATTTTTTTTTTTGCTGTACGCGGGCCTCTCACTGCTGTGGCCTCTCCTGCTGCGGAGCACAGGCTCCGGACGCACAGGCTCAGCGGCCATGGCTCACGGGCCCAGCCGCTCCGCGGCATATGGGATCCTCCCAGACCGGGGCACGAACCCGTATCCCCTGCATCGGCAGGCGGACTCTCAACCACTGCGCCACCAGGGAGGCCCGTGGGATCTTTTAGTTGCAGCATGCGAACTCTTGGTTGCAGCAGGTGGTATCTAGTTCCCTGACCAGGGATTGAACCTGGGCCCCCTGCATTGGGAGCGCAGAGTCTTAGCCACTGGACCACCAGGGAAGTCCCATAGATGTATTTTTGATGTGTTCGTGGGGATGTGAGCTCATTGTCCTCCTACTCTGCCATCCTTTTTCTACTCTGCCATCTTGATCTCTTCCCTCACTTCCAACTTACTCTTTTTCTAGATTGTGTTGTGTATTATGTGGGTCTCTTGAGTTTCCATATGTTAGGATCAGTTTTTCAATTTCTACAAAGAAGCCAGCTGGGATTCTGATAGGGATTTTTTTGAATCTATGGATAAATTTGGACAGTATTGTCATCTTAACAGTGTTTTGTCTTCTGATCCATGAACAATGAATGTCTTCCCATTTATTTAAAGTTTTAATTTTTTCTAACAACGTTTTGTAGTTTTCATAGTATAAGTTTTGTTCTTATTTTGTTAAATTCATTCCTGAGTATTTTATTCTTTTTCATGTGATTGTAGATGGAATTGTTTTCTTAATTTTATTTTTGGTTTGTTCATTTTTACTATGTAGAAATACCACTGATTTTTTTTAAAGTAGAAAAAAAAATTTTTTTTGAGATATAATTGGTAACACCACTGTATAAGTTTAATGTGGACAGCATAATGATTTCACTTACATACATCATGAAATGATTATCACAATAAGTTTAGTGAACATCCATCATCTCATTTAGATACAAAATTTAAAAAATAGAAAAATAATTTTTTCTTGTGATGAAAATTCTTAGGATTTTCATCTTTCTTAACAATTTTTATATATAATGTACAACAGTGTTAATTATATTTATCAAGTTGTACATTACATCCCTAGTACTTATTTATCTTATAACTGGAAGTTTGTACCTTTGACTGCCTTCATCCAGTACCCGTGACCCCTGCCTCTGGTAACCACAAATATGATCCCTTTTCCTGGTCTGCTTGACCCTGACAGGCCCCACTGTGCAAATGTTCATGAGTCCTTTTCTCAGAAATCCAAAGATGATCCTAACTAACAGCATCTACTTGCACCATCCTTCTCACATCCCTCCTGAACAGTAATGTTGGTTATTTCAGTCTCTTGCCAGTGACTTCTGATGTCCCAGCAAATGGCATTATCCCCAGTAGTGCTGAAAAGATACTCCCGAGAGCCCAGCAGTGATACATACAACTAACGCAGACTTGCTTGCACTCTGCTGGGTAGACCTTGAACAGGAGTGATGCCTCCAGGCAGGTGGTATGCTGTCCATCCAGCTCAGGCCAAGGCTTCAAGGGAGCGAGGACACCTTCAGATGGTAAAGAAGGAAGAAGAGGATGAAAGCTACACTTCAGTGCCAGCTGCCAGACCACAGACACTCAATCGTCCTGGCCAGGAGCTGTTCCGCCAGCTCTTCAGACAGCTTCGCTACCATGAGTCTTCTGGGCCTCTAGAGACTCTGAGCCGGCTCCGGGAGCTCTGCCGCTGGTGGCTGAGGCCAGATGTTCTTTCAAAGGCCCAGATTCTGGAGCTGCTGGTCCTGGAGCAGTTCCTGAGCATCCTGCCAGGGGAGCTTCGGACCTGGGTGCAGCTGCATCACCCTGAGAGTGGTGGGGACGTTGTGGCCTTGCTGGAAGAGCTACAGAGGGACTTCTGTGGGACACCATGGAGGGTGAGTGTGAGCAAGTGTGCGGTGCCCAGTGAAGTCTGCCTGCTCGTGGGCCTGCTTGTGAGTGGGGGTGGGGTGGCCCTCTGAACCTTCAACACGGAGGAATTCAGGGGAAGTCTTCCCTTCTCATTCCCATGGCACCTGAGCAGCTAAGAACTCGACCCTAAGCAAAGGACCATTTAGCAGGCAGCCCTTCCCTCTTTCCCAGAGGAATATAAGCTCCAGGAAGAAGAGGGTCTGCAAGTATCCATAAACAGTAATGAGGTTTTGGACACATTGACTTACAGTGCATAAAGTACATCTCCACATACCTAACTTGACTTGTACTGACCTGTAAAGTGGGGGTGGTATCTCTTGCTCGTACATGGGGGAATTAGTGTCAGGATCCTTGGCTTCTAAGTACATCTTGAGACCTAGAAGAGCAGTCTACACAAACCATGTTACTTCTTTCTCAGTAAACTTTTGAGGATTTGTTCTTTGCGGGGGAGATGGGGAAGAAGAGTGGTGAGGGGCAGCCCAGGGCTAGGAAATTGGAAGATCACAATTTTAGACTGCATTCCACAACCTCGGTGTTCTTGCCAACATTGTGGTACCTTCAGAGCCTCAGTTTTTTAAAACAAAATGGAAAACTGATCTAACAATGAGAATTTGTTACATATTTGAGTGCTTACCATGTGCCCAGCCCTGGGCTTGGTGCTGGGAAACAGAGCTGACAGTCCCAGTGCAGGCAGTAGAGCAGTGGGTCAGTTAAAGTGCACTCTGCGTGCCCCTCTGCCCCACTCAGGCCAGCCTCTCAATACTTCTCCGTACCTTTGAGGGTTTTTTTTTTTTTTTTTTAAAGAGCATTTATCATTTTTGTAGGCTTTTTAAAAATTTTATAAAGTATGTATAATTCTACATGTATGATTCATGCATAAATGAAAGTTATTTTTAAGATTTCTGAAACATATTTGACATACTTCTCCCCTAAATTTAATATAAAAATTAGATCAATCAATTAAAACATCTGAACATTGTCTACCAGCAATAAATGGTAACAAATATTAAACAAGAAAACCTTTTGCCCAACATTGGGTACTATTTTTTAAAATCTAAAAGAACATTTATAATTTTTACTGAAACCATGAGTTGTTCAGAATGACCTAAAGATAATTTTTAAAGCAAATAAGGTACATAGTAGGTACAAAATTGTGGCTTGGGTATATTGAAGTCAGTCGAGAGCTAGGTGTGTGGTTTAAAAATCCATGAAAACATTGCCAAACGAGCGGAAAGGGCCTACCTGGTTGAAAGCTAGTTAGAAATTAGAAAACAAAAAACAGAGCCTGGAAAAAAGCCTACCAGATTCTAAAAAATGAACAGAAATGCTCAAGATGCATATAAATTATAGTTTATCAAAATTACCAAAATTTGAGAAACAGGGGTCTGAGAAAGTTTGTCCTTAAACTCATTTGTCTATGCTTCCATATTGTTACTGTTTCTTTATTCTCCCTTTGGTAGGATTTGGGAGGAACAGGAGATAAATTGCTGTGATCACTTTATCTTCTTCAGTCTGTAGCTCGGTATTAGGTACTTAATGGCCTCAGGCTAAGATTTGTCCATTTCAGTGTAGGGAATGCCTTGGCCATAGGACCAGAAAAACCTGAAGTTCACTGGCTGTAGCTTCCTATACTCTCTTTTGCGTCAGGGATAGCCTTGCCTCCAGAGACCAGGACTGTTTGAAGTCCCAGTACAGAGACTGCCTTTCTCCAGGTCTCTGCTTGGATGGGTACCTCCCTGTTTTTGCACCTGAGACTTTTTCTTCTGTGATTCCATAGCTGACCCTCACAGTTAGCATTGTCTCTCTAGTGGTGTTGCTATTTTAGTCAGGTTTATAGTCTGGGAGCCTTCCTGCCTCTTTGAGGTCACTTTGCATATCATTACCTCTATAGAGCAGTGCCCGAAACTTGATAGATGTTATCTGACTGCATCTCTGCTGTGAACTGTTATCAGTTTAACTCTCAGGGATAAATTTCTTTTCTTATTTCTAAGTTCCTGGCCAGGGGTGGGGACTGAGGGCTAGTGGGGAGGTATCCTGCAGCACCCGAGGCCTGACAGCAGTGCTGTCACTGACTTGCCATTTGCTTTCCTATGTCAGGCAGGAATCTGGCTTCACCTGTCTCCCCATGGCCCTCATTAGAGCCCAGGGAGGTGGAGGGGTGAGGGGATCCTCCCTGGGCTTTCTATTCCTCCTTTTCCCACTACCTGTAGGTAATAAAGGGCCCAGCTCACCGTTCCCTGGGCCTCTACCTTTTAGAGATTGGCCATGTGGCCTGTTCTGTGAGTTTGCTTTCTGATTCCCACGAGGATCCTCTCACAACATTTTCTTCTTGCCAGGACCCAGCCCCTGCCCAGAGCCCAGATGTGCATTGGATGGGGACAGGAGCCCTGCGAGCCGCACAGATATGGCCCCCTGCTTCACCTCTCAGGAGCAGCTCAGCTCTGGGGGACCACCTGCAGCCTCCCTATGAAATAGGAGTGCGTGACTTCCTGGCTGGGCAACCCGGTACTTGCCGCCTGGCTTTAAGACCCCAGCCTATGCCACACTTCCCGAATTTCCTATAATGTTGTCTTTTCACCCTCTGTCCTCTCAGGAGAATCCCTTCTGTCCTGGCCTTGAGCTCTGTGTCCTTTCTATCCTGTGACCCATGTCTACCTACCTTCTCCTCCCATTGTATCCCCCACTTCCTGACCCCAGCAGACACCGGGGAAATGTGAAATGGGTGTTTAAAACAGTCCATACCTGCCTGTGGGCCCGGGAGTCCTCCACGTCGGGGGAAGAGTGGGCTTCTCAGTGGGATACCAGAGCTGGGCTGCCCTCTCTCATGACTCTTTCTTCTTCAGATCCTCCTGCTGCACAGGTTCCTGCCCTTTCCCAGAGAGAGGGATGTTCAGGAGACCTGGTGACAGTCCAGCCTCAGGTGAGCCACAGGACCTTCGGCCCTTCCTGATGTCCCACCGTTGCTGCCTCATGGGGTAGCTGTAGCTCCCCCCTGTCCAGTGACCTCACATCCCGAGATGCATGTCCCAGAGACCAGATTATCCCCCAGGAGCCCAGAGCTCTTCTGCTGGGTGATGATCGTCTCTTTCCCCTTTATCAGATCCATCCTGTACTCACTCAGAGCCAGCCTCATTCCCCTGCCCCCTCCTAAAAGCTGGGAGTTGGGGACTGGCTCTAAGGCATAGGACCGTGTTTTTTCAGGAGGCTGTGACTTTCAAGGATGTAGAGGTGACCTTTTCCCAGGATGAGTGGGGATGGCTGGACGCTTCTCAGAGGAACCTGTACAGGGATGTGATGCTAGAGAATTATGGGAACATGGCTTCTTTGGGTAAGGTGTTGATATCCCCGTGCTTCTACCTACCTCTACTTCTGCCTTCTTAGTTTTCATTATGGTGCATAGAAAGGGGCCTGACCTGGGTTTAGGTCCTGTCTCTCTAACTACTAACCAAATCACTTAATCTTAATGCCTGTCATGCTAAGTTAATATAAAGATTAAAAGTCATATGTGTCAAGTTCCTAGTCCATTTAGGCATCCAGAAAAAAGTTGGCTGATTTAACCAGTTGACTTGTCATGTGGTTCTGGAGAATGCTAGCGATCCTTTTGTCTGTGGCTTCTCTCAGCCTCTCTTGTCTCTGCTCAGAGCTGTCAGAAATTCCTGTCTAGGCCTCCTGTCCTAACTTCCTCCACCTGCCTCCCTGGCTTTCCCTCCTCCCTACCAGGAGCTCAGGCCTGAGAGGGTCCTGGAGAGTAGTTCTGTATGATTCATCTACCTTCCATTCACATCCCATTTTCTTCTCTTCTGCAGTGGGGCCATTCACCAAACCTGCTCTGATCTCCTGGTTGGAGGCAAGGGAGCCGTGGGGCTTGAATGTCCAGGGAGCTCATCCTAAGGGGAGTCCAAGTGCTGCCCCTGCAGGTGAGTTCCAGAGAACTGACCAGGTCTTGCTCCTCCCGCATCTACTCTCCTCTTTCTTAAAGTCTTTTATACTAAGTAAATCATGGGGAACTTACTCCATTGTTTGCTGGAAGGAAGATCCTTAGCAGTGTTGCTAAGAGGTACTGGGTGCCTGGGCTTCCCCCCTCCAGACTGGCCAATTAGACATTGGTTTCTGGTCCTGCCCCTTCCCCAGCAGCCCTCTCAGTAACAGCTCTTGCCCACTGAGGGCTTCACTGTCCTTGTCAGTTCACTGATGCTCCTCCTCAGCCCTGTGCTGCTCTCCCCTTCCCGCTCCTAGGAACCCTCGTCCCACTCCTGCTGCTCCTCTTTGCTTGGTCCTTCCCCCGTGGTAGGCTTGACCTCTAGCCTTGCAGCCAGTCCTCCTAGGAGCCCCACCTCTCAGCTCTTGGAGACCTTCCTATCATGCTCTGTGTCATGATTCCTCTCCCCTCTCTTGCTGTTTAACACTCCCTTCTCAACCCTTTTTGTTTTTCACCTGGATGTGTACAGCTAGCTGCTGTACCTGTCTTGCTTCTCCTCTCCCTTTTCTGTTGTCTGGAATACTCTTCCATGTTTTGTCTTATCCCTGACTATTTTGTAAAGGTATTGGCAGTCAGGCAAAAGCCTCATCACCTAAGTTCATGACATTTTTTGGTCCCTTGGTGCTTTCTGCAGTTCCGAGTATGGGAAAAGAGAACATTCTCTTTCCCTTTTTTTTTTTTTTGGCCACACCTAGTGGCTTGTGGGATCTCAGTTCCCCAACCAGGGATTGAACCCAGGCCACGGCAGTGAAAGCCCGGAATCCTGACAACTAGGCCACCAGGGAACTCCCAAGAGTACATTCTCTTATGTTTTATTTGTGTCAGGAGATGAGCTCCATGTGAAAACGTCTCACAAGTTCATCTTAAAACATGAACCTTTGGAAGAAGCTATGCCATCAGAATGTCATGGTGCAGCAAATGTTTCTGAGGGAACAGGGCTCAGAGAATCTTTTGCACAGAAGAGCAAGTTAAAGGAGCAATGTGGAAACCCCATACAAGTGAGAGTTAAGAAAGAAGAGACCAATTCCAGCCACAGGACAGGAAAAGACTGTGAAGAATCGGGAAGAAGTAACAGTCTTCATCTAAAACATATTACATGTTTGAGAGGACCCAGAAAAAAGCAGTCCCTTAAACATGGCTATGGCAAACACTTCAGAGGGAGTTCATACCACTGTGATTACAAGGAATATGGGAAAGGGCTCAGACGCGTGATTGGCGGGTTTAGCCTACATCAGAGAATTCATGCTGGACTGAAAGGGAAGGCAAAGGATGCACACGGGAAGGACTTCAGCCTTAGTTCTCATCACCAACACGGGCAGAATCTTCACGTGGTGGGGACATTGTATAAGTGCAGTGACTGTGGGAAGACCTTCAGTCATAGCTCCCATCTTGCATGTCATCAGCGACTTCACACTGAAGAGAAGCCGTTTAAATGTAGGGCCTGTGGGAAAGCCTTCAGGTGGAGCTCGAACCGTGTGCGACATGAGAAAATTCACACTGGATTGAAACCTTATAAATGCAGTTTATGTGACAGAGCTTTCCGACGCATGTCTGCCTACCGCCTACACCAGGAAACTCATGCTAAGCAGAAATTTCTTGAATCTCATCAGGCTGAAGAAGCGCTCTCTTGTGGCTCAGGGTTTGATCATCATTTGAGAGATGAAAGTGTGGAGAAACTCTTTGACTGCAGCCAGTGTAGGAAATTCTTCCACTGTAAGTCATATGTTCTTGAACATCAAAGGATTCACACCCAGGAGAAACCCTATAAATGCACCAAATGTAGGAAAACATTTAGGTGGAGGTCAAACTTCACTCGTCACATGAGACTGCACCAGGAAGAGGAGGTCTGTGATCCAGACAAATGTAGAGAAGACTTTAGGCAGACCTCCAACTACAGTCAGCCCCAGGGTGCCCCCACTGTGGAGAAAGCCCTTTTGTGTCAGCAGTGTGGGAAGACCTTTAATCAAAAGAAAGCTCTCATTGATCATCAGAGAATTCACACAGGCGAGAAACCATACCGATGCAGCAAATGTGCAGAAGAGTTCCCTCATAGGTCGGCCTTTATCGTTCATAAGAGGCAGCATGCCGTCGAAATAAAGCCTGAGGACGCGGCATCGTTCAGTCAGGACAGAGCATTCCAAGTTCCTCAGAGCAGTCACACCACAGAGGAACCCTACAAATGCAGCCAGTGTGGCAAAGCCTTCCGTAATCACTCATTCCTCCTTATCCATCAGAGAGTTCATACCAGAGAGAAGCCTTATAAGTGCAGGGAGTGCGGGAAGTCTTTCAGATGGAGTTCTAACCTCTCCCGACATCAGAGGATTCACTCTTTGGGAAAACCGTATGAGTACCATGAAAGTGAAGATGCTCCAAATCTGCAGTCACAAATCCTCACTGGTGCAAAACCTTTTTGGTGCCAAGAATGTGGGAAAAGCTTTACACGTAAAAGAAGTCTTTTAGATCATAAGGGAATACACAGTGGAGAGAAGCGCTATAAATGTAATCTGTGTGGGAAATCTTACGACAGAAATTATCGCCTTGTTAATCATCAGAGAATCCACACGAAAGAGAGACCATTTAAATGTCAGTGGTGTGGGAAAGATTTCATTGGAAGACATACTCTCTGTATTCATCAGAGAAAACACACCAGAGTGGCCCAGTCTGAATGCAGTGTGGCTGGGTTGTCTTCTCGCCAGGATACAGGGGTGAGCTTACAGGAATTAAAACCAAGTGAGGAGAAGCCTCTTGAAGATTGTGAGAAAACTTGTGATCAGAACTCTGGACTCACTGGGCTCCAGGACATACCCACTGGGGGAAAGTGCCACAAATGTACCACGTGTGGGAAAACTTTTAACAAGAGCTCGCAACTCATTAGCCACAAGAGATTTCATACTCGAGAGAGGCCCTTCAAATGTAGAGAGTGTGAGAAGACCTTCAGGTGGTCTTCAAATTTGGCTCGGCATATGAAAAACCATACTAGAGATTAGCTTGGGGTCTGACAGTGTGGGGAGGGGGTCCTGGCTACCCTGCTAGAGAACCCCTGATTGTAGGCAGTGTGGGGCAGACCTTCCTAGAGGGCCCAGCCCTTTCTATTTTGGAAGCTAGTGGCAGAGAATCCTGAGGATTCAAAAATGCAGGGCAGGCACCCCATCCTACTGCTGGAAAATGAGATGCTGGGGAAGAGCAGCAACGTGTTCCAGAAGGAGGCTTGGGCCCCTAGGAGTGGTCTTTGCACAATGGCCTGGAGCTCCCCCAGCCAGATCTCCTTCTATAACTCTAAAGGGAGAGACCATTGCCCTTCTTGGTTCAACAAAATGTCCGTGGCATGGTGGGCTGTGGCTGCTGGGAAGGGGCCAGTTGGATCCTAAGTTTCCCTTTGAGTTTGGCTTGTGATGGTGCCTAGTCTCTTTGACCTTAAAAGCACCAGCAGCAGCAAGAACTAGTCTCTCCTGATGCCTCCAGGGGAGTTCTGGCTGCGGCTTCAGTCTTCACAGCTGACTTTGGATATTTGCCATGGGCGTAGAGTTGTCTCAGCTGCGAGTGGAGAACAGGGTACTGGGCTTGATCACCTGGAGAATGAAGCTCGACCAGTGCCCCATCGCCATCTCCATCCCACAGGCCTGTATGGGCAGCAGCGGTTCATCTGCTAAGCAGAAATGTGCTGAGCATCTCTCATGTGCCAGGCACTGTCATGTGTGCCAGAGACCCAGCAGTGAGTGGAACAAAAAAGTCTGCCATCTTGGATCTTTACAGACAATAAACAAATAAGATATATATAGTATTTTGGATGATGATATGTGTTGTGGACAAAATTAATCAGAGTAGAGTGAGAGGGAATGCTGGATTGGGAGGTAGGTTGAGATTTTAAATGGGCTGGTCAGAGAGGGCCTCGACTGAGAAGGTGAGATTTGAATAAAGACCCAAAGGAGATCATGGAGGAAGCCCTGTAGGTCCCTAGATGCTACATAGGACCCTTCACAGGAGGTAGGGTCTTGTCTGGTCTCCTAGGGAATGGCAAGTAGGCCCCTGAGCCAGAGTGGAGTGAGCCAGCTGGAAGTGAGGAACCCAGAAAGGTGGAGGGCCAAGGCACATGAGCATCGTGGGTACTCACTGGGGCTTGGCTACCTCAAAAGGAGGTAGGGGGCTTTTGGACAGTTTTGAGTTGAGGATTATTGTGGTCTGAATCTGAACCCTTATATGTAATTACTTATATGTAATTCAGATTCAGAGTCCCATGTTGAGGGCCCAGGGTCATGGCAAGGGCCTTGGAGTCATCAGTTCTGCGTTCCAGGCTTGGTGTGTCTTTTCTTGGCAGGATGATCTTGAGTGAGTCACTGAACATCAGCATCTATTTCCTTGTGTGTGAAATTAGAGTAGCTAGCTATGCTACCTGGCTATTGGGATTGGTGAAAAGAAGGCTTGGTTTACTAAGATTCTGGGTGAGGGGTCTGATCTCTAGACCAGAGCCTTCACAGAGCTGCAGCTCCCATGTCAGTTGTTGCTACAAGCACAGAAATACCCCTTTACTGTCCAAATTTTTCATCCTCCCACTCCTTGTGTGCCACCTGGTACCTCATAGAGTTCCTGCCCCAATAGGGGTGTTTCTACTGCCATTTTTATGAATTGATATATATTTATTTTTAAACATTCAAATCAAATTTTAAAAAATGTAAACGGAGTAAAAATGAACAGAAATCCCTCTATACTGAGGTAAGCCTTGAATATTTGGGGATAGTGCTGATGCAGTCTGTTCAGTAACCTGAGTTTTAAAATAATTTTAATTATATAAGTAGTATGTGATTATTATAGAAATATTAGTAAATACAGATCAGCTGAAAGGAAAAGTCTGACTACTTGGAGCTAACTACTAAACATTTTGGTGTAATCAGTGTTGGGTTTAACTTCATTGCCCTTGCCTGAATGCCCCTGGGCGGACCTGCCTTGTGCTGTCTCCCTTCACCTTCAGGCAGAGTGCCACACCCCTGTCCAAGCTGGCCCAGGTCCTCACTCTTTTAAGTCCCAGCCTTCCCTGACCTGTGTGCCTCTAAGCCCTCTCCCCAGGTCCCACCTCTCCTAATGCCTGTGTGTTGCTCTGTTAGGTGTTGTCTGGGTTTCCAAAAGTTATTCCCACTACTGCAGCTGGACCAAGTACTTTGGAAGCCAGGTTTGGGTGCTTATTTATCCTTTGGCTGGGCAGAGTAGATTTTGCACAAAGTTGACTCTTTTAAGGAATATAGAACTGGATTTATTATTTCAGTTAAGTCAGGATTGGAAGTTTTTGAAGGGGTCTGTGAGTGAAATGTTGACTAGAGACCTCCCACAAGCGCGCCTGCTACTTGGGAGGCCAGCCATGGGTGGTTCCGAGTCATAGGGCGCTCAGACAGTTTCTGACTGCCCCAGCTATCAGTGCTCACCTCACACCCCATCCTGGCCTGGAGAACGTACCCCTTATTCCAGCCCTGCCCCGCCTTCTCTCCGCTTCCTAGGAAGAACTGAAGTTAGGGCCGGCGGGAGCCAGATGGGCTGGGACTCCATGGAGAGGAGTGGGTATCAGGAGGTCTTTCAGGCAGGTGTTCAGTGTGGTCAGTTTCACCCTTGCTGACAGAGACTCAGCCCAGACAGAGGCATGTGCAGAGAAGAAAGCGCAGGAAATGTAAATTGATATGGACCATCTTACACTCATAAAGTTGGCAAATTTTTAAAAGCCGTTGTGTGGGTAAGTGTATGGCACATGGGAACTCACTGCCATGGGAGTGGAAATTGTGACAACTACCATGCCAAGCAATTTGCAACATCTTGTAAAATTGTGTGTACTCTACCACTTAGAATTCTACTCTTGGATAAACCCTAGAATAACTCCATGTGAAGAAGGAAATGTGTATATGACTGTTCACTGCAGCACTGTGTAGATAGTAAGACTGGGAGAAGCCTAAATTTCCATCAACAGAAGAACAGGTAAATACATGGGTTGTTTGGTACTTTGGGAAGTGAACATGAAAGAGCTAGAGTTACATCTGTCAACACAGATGAATCAAAAATGATGCTGAGAAAGTTGCGGAAGCTACGAATACCATTTATGTAAAGTTAAACATACTGTGTATCTGTGGGCACATTATTTAAACTTGTGTTTCACTTTTTCTGTAAAATGAGATAGTAGTGCCAACCTCACAGGGTGATGGGGGAGGGGGACAGTTAATGAATTAATGCATGTAAAGTGCTTAGAATAGTGGCTGGCATGTAAGCCTTGTTGGCATATAGTAAACAGTGTTACTCTTTTATACAATAATATATTTCCTGTGGATTCAAATTATATGAAATGAAGAGTGTAAAGTCATGTGTTAGAATGAGGTGTGAAAGCCATGCTCTGCCTTCCCAGAGCAGGAGTTGCTGATGGAATCATGGAGGGTACATGGAAGCTTCAGTTGTGATTTATTTCTTTTAAGACGTTGATGTAGATGGGTCAGCATGTTGGTTTAATGGGATAAGTGGTGGATTCTTTTTTAACTGTTTAAAATATCTCAAAATAAAAATATTTTTGAGCATGGGCTCTGCCATTTTATGATTTTATAGAAATCCTGGCTCTGCCATTTATGTGATGTTTCTTAGAGCAAGCCACTCCATCTCTCAAGGCTTCAGGTTCCTCACCTGCAAAAATCAGGAGCAACACAGATGGCGCTTAGTAAAGGAGTGGTTAAACAGGTCTGATACATCCATGATAGAGAACTGGGCAGCAGTTAAAAAGAATGGGAATGTTCTCCATATATTGACACATGGTCCCCAAGGCCTGCAGTTTATAGGAAATTATAAGCTCCATTTCCTTTCATTCCTCCTTGCCAAAAAATAACAAGTGATGCCAGAAGCTGTAGCCTTATAAGTTTAATGAAGAAGTGGGAGCCTGTGAATGGAAGATGCCTAGTCATCCATTCCACTTTTTTAGGTTGGTGGGTAAATAGGTTTACATACCAGCTACCCCACCTTTTAAGTCAATGCTAACCCAGCTAAGAAGAGCAAAGAGGTTTTGTGTCAGCAGGTTCTAGTCAGGAGCCAGAAACCATATTAGTTAATTTAACAAAAAACTTGTAAAGAATTGTTCACTAGATCTGTCTAAGTGACTATAAAGGCAAAAAGAGAAGGCTAAGGTATCATGGAGGAAGTAACTGTGAGAAGGAACTACCACCCAGGACTGGAGGAGCTGTGATAGAATCTGGCCTCATTTTGGATGTTTGACCACTGACAGCTTTCAAGCCCTGTCCCCATTTTGCCTCACATCTGGGCAAGCTGATAAGAAATCCCAAGCACACCCTCTCAGCTCTGAAGGGGAAGTTTATGCAAATCCTGGCCTTTTTTTGTTGCACTGGAATCCTCACCCCTAACCACAATAAAAACCAGAGCCACTCACCCCTCCTTTATCAAGGCAAACCAACTGGCTTTGGTACCTGTCCTGCTCTCTCCACAGAGCCTCATTATATGAATAATAAACTTTTTCATAACCTCTTGATGTGTGTGTGGTCATTATAGTTTCAACATCTGAACCAGTTTGGGGTGGTGGTTTCATATTGATCCCGCCTCTACAGGACAAGATACAAAGCAGAAACAAGGAGAAACGGTTAGAATCGTTAAAAGGTTAGACATTGGAAGAGAGCCCCTGTGGAACTGAGCTCAGACCTATGAGGAGGATAGCACTGCTGGGCTGGTGCTAGTGTCTGAGCTCGGGGGAAGGGCCCCATGTAGGCAAAATCTGCAAGCTGGACTCTGCTGCTACCAGAAGGAATTGCCACTGCTGGGGTGAAGAAACACTGGGAACAGGAATCAGTGCCCACAAAAACTAGGAAGGAGCAAGCCCCCTGTTCCTCCTTGTATTAGGATTCTCCAGAGAAATCAATCAATAGAGAAAATATATAGGAAGAGAGAGAGAACAAGGAATTGGCTCATATGATTATAGAGGCTGGCAAGTGCAAGATCTGCAGAGTGGGCCAGCAGGTTGGAGACCCAGGAGGGCCCATGTTCCAGTTCCACCCAAAGGCTTTTGGCTGTAGAACCTTTAAGAGCTGATGTTGCAGGTGAAGTCCGAAGGCAGACTGCTGGAGAATTCTTTCTTGCTTGGGTTGGCCAGTCTTTCTGTCTATTCTGGCTGATTAGAAGAGGCCTGCCCTCATTATGGAGAGTAATCTATTTCATTCACAGTCCACCAGTTTAAATGTTAATCTCATCCAAAAAAAAACCCTCGCAGAAATACCCAGAGTAACATCTGACCAAATGTCAGTGACTCAGACAAGTTGACACACAAAATTAATCATTACACTCCAACATTGCAACTTTCCTCTTGGATTCCTTGATTGCAGAACCTAATGGAACCAGCGAGCAAAGCAGAGATGTGGATCGCAGAATTCAACCCCGTCATCACAAAACATATAGGAGGGCACGTTTGAAGCAGAGAGACAATAAGCTAAATAAATGGTGCAGCTTTCTTGAATTATTTTATTTTTTAAATTCCTAGGCTATTTGACTTAAAATTTTGAGACCAATAATATTTGTTGAGGAAATCATGTGGTGACTGGTGACTTAAAGGTATAAATTATGTCATAAGCAGTTGATTTTACCCACTGATCTTGTTAACTAGCTGTTCACTGTGACCTTACTCATCTTGCTGTAATGAACTCAATAAAAGCCGCAAGAAGAGTCTCTCAAAATTAAGAACACAGTTAAAGGTATTCCACCTTATAAACATTATTTTACAAGTTTCAATAAATTAATAAATTTAATAAAGCAAATTTGTGACTTTAACAAAACATAGCAGAATCCCAATTTGCCTCAAATGGAGCAGTGACTTGGATAAACCCCCAGCAGAGCACAGGGGAAACCAGACAGCAAAGTCCTATAGCCCTGAATTTGAAAAGAATCTTCCAATTAAAAAGACAAGGATGCCTCCATTTAAATCCATGGTTGAGCTGTCTTTGTTGCCCAAATGACCTGGGAGCACATCAGTTCGTGCCTTTCACAATTAAATCTGTATAAGTTAGGTACGGCAAGGAGAATGTATGCATCTAGTTCTACTGGTTAAGATTCATAGGCTATTAATGTGGTTTCAACAGATGGGTTACTATTTGTGTGAATCAAAGAATCTGATAGGGCCTCCCTGGTGGCGCAGTGGTTGAGAGTCCGCCTGCCGATGCAGGGGATACGGGTTCGTGCCCCGGTCTGGGAGGATCCCATATGCCGCGGAGCGGCTGGGCCCGTGAGCCATGGCCGCTGGGCCTGCGCATCCGGAGCCTGTGCTCCGCAACGGGAGAGGCCACAACAGTGAGAGGCCCGCATACCGCAAAAAGAAAAAAAAGAAAAAAAAAAAAAAGAATCTGATAAATATACTGGGTAGAGGTAGAAGAAAATTTGTCTAAGTATGGATGTTTTCCCTCTGCAACTTTAGGTTTGAATGAGAGCAGAAAACAGACTGCCTGCCCTCAGATACATCATCGTGGCTTATTTAAAATGGCTGTGGAAGATTCTCCCTAGGTGAGAAAGAGTCCAAGGAGTCATTATGTACATAAACCAATACTAAATATTGAAGTCAGCAACCCGAGAGAAGTATACTTTTAGATTAGTGCAAACATTTCCACATACTAGTTGTACACATGAATCTTATTCATATAGAAATATAAAGTTGGGAAAATCCACAAGTTTTCCTTCTTTTTGCTCCATTTACGATTAAAATAATTATATACATTTAAGGTTCTATCATCAGATCCACAACTGAGAAGCTCGTTCTACCAAGGTGCAGTCTAATGTGAACATAAGCAGAAACTTTTATATGTTAAAAAAGAGAAACAAGTAGCAGTTATACATAAGAAGAAAGTCTGGTTGGAGTCCTAAGAACAAGCATGGTGGCTAAAATATCATCAGAAGGAGCTATGTTAGGTAAGTAGAAAGTCTTACTACTATGATTTTAATTGTATGAGGTGGATTGAAGAAGAATGTTCCAATTGGTAAGCCTTGGTCACTAGTACTAGAGTAATCCAGTGTCCAATAACAGGTGGTGTTTTCCTGTCCTCAAATGTGTCATTCACACGCTATGAAGCTTCAACCATAGGATGACTTTTACCATTGGTCACATTATTTGGAGCTGGCAATCATTCATTCATGGGAATCGTTTTTTTTTTTTTTTTTTTTTGGCTGCATGTGGCTTGTGGGATCTTAGTTCCCTGACCAGGGATCGAACCTGGGCCCTCGGCAATGAAAGTTCAGAGTCCTAACCACTGGACCGCCAGGGAATTCCTGGGAATCTTTTTTTTTTAATTGAGGCAACATTGGTATATAACATTATATAAGGTTCATGTGTACAACACTATATTTCTGTATATACTACATTGTGCTCACCACCAAAAGTCTAGTTTCTATCCATCACCATACAGTTGGCCCCCTTTACCCTTTTTGCCCTTCCGCCCAGCCCCCTTACCCTCTGATAACCTCCAACCTGTTCTTTGTGTCTATGTGGTTATTTTTGTTTTGTTTGGTTTTATTTTTGTTTTCTTTATATTTCACATATGAGTGAAGTCGTACAGTAGTTTATTTTTCTCCATCTGACTTATTTCCCTTAGTATAATACCCTTAAGGTCCATTCATGGTGTTGTAAATGGCAAGATTTCATCTTTTTATGGCTGAGTAGTATTCCATTGTATATATATACATCTTTATTCTTCTGTTGATGGGCACTTAGGTTGTTTTCATATCATAAATACTGCTGCAATGAACATAGGGTGCATATATCTTTTCAAATTCATGTTTTCATATTCTTTGGACAAATACTCAGAATTGCTGGATCATATGGTAGTTCTATTAATGTACTGAGGAATCTCCATATTGTTTTCCATAGTAGCTGCACCAACTTAACTTTCCCACTAACAGTGTATGAGGGTTCCTTCTCCACATTCTCTCCAACACTTGCCTTTTCTTTTCTTTTTTATAACAGCCATTCTAATGGGCATGAGGTGATAGCTCATTGTGTTTGATTTGCATTTCCCTGATAGTGATATTGAACATCTTTTCATGTGCCTGTTGGCCATCTGTATGTCTTTGGAAAAATGTCTATTCAGATCCTCTGCCCATTTTTCTTTTTTCTTTTGGCTACCCTGTGCAGCTTATGGGATCTCAGTTCCCTGACCAGGGATGAACCCGGGCCATGGTAGTGAAAGCGCCAAATCCTAACTACTAGACCACTGGGGAATTCCCATGCCCATTTTTCAATAGGGTTTTTTTTTGGGGGGGGTGTTATTGTTGAGTTGTATGATTTCCTTACATATTGATATTTTGGATATTAACCCCTTACTGGATATATGATTTGCACATATCTTCTCCCATTCAGTAGGTTGTCTTTTTGTTTACTGTACAGAAGCTTTTTAGTTTGATGTAGTCCTATTTGTTTATTTTTGCTTTTGTTTTCCCTTGCCTGAGAAGACATATCCGAAAAGATACTAAGGCCAATGTCAAAGAGCATGGTTTTGTGGTTTCAGGTCTTACATTCAAATATGTAATCCTTTTTGAGTTAATTTTTGTGTATAGTGTAAGATAGTAGTCTGGTCTCATTATTTTGCATGTGGCTGTCCAGTTTTCCCAATACCATTTATTGAAAAGACTTGCCCTTTTCCATTATATGTTCTTGGCTCCTTTGTCATAAATTGGTTGTCCATATATGTGTGGGTTTATTTCTGGGCTCTCAATTCTGTTCCATTGATCTGTGTGTCTGTTTTTCTGCCAATACCATGCTGTTTTGACTACTAGCTTTGTAGTATAATTTGACATCAGGGAGTGTGATACCTCCATCTTTGTTCTTTTGGCTCAGGATTGTTTTGGCTAGCTAGGATATTTTGTGGTTTCATACAAATTTTAGGATTTTTTGTTCTATTTCTGTGAAAAACATCATTGGGATTTTGATAGGGATTGAGTTGAATCTGTAGACTGCTTTAGGTAATATGAACATTTTAACAATGTTAATTCTTCCAATCCATGAGCATGGAATATCTTTCCATTTCTTTGTGTCTTCTTCAATTTCTTTCAACAGTATCTTATAGTTTTCAGTGTATAGGTCTTTTTACTCCTTGGTTAAATTTATTCCTAGGTATTTTATTCTTTTTCTTGTGATTGTAAATGGGATTGTTTTCTTAATGTCTCTTTCTGCTAGTTCATTGTTAGTGTATAGAAATGCAACAGATTTTTGTATGTTCATTTTGTACCCTGCAACTTTACTATATTTATTTATTATTTTTAATAGTTTTTTTTGTGTGTGGAGTCTTTAGGATTTTCTATATATAAAATCATGTTAGGCTTCCCTGGTGGTGCAGCGGTTAAGAATCCGCCTGCCAGGGCTTCCCTGGTGGCGCAGTGGTTGAGAGTCTGCCTGCCAATGCAGGGGACACGGGTTTGTGCCCCAGTCCGGGAAGATCTCACATGCTGCGGAGCGGCTGGGCCCGTGAGCCATGGCCACTGAGCCTGTGCGTCTGGAGCCTGTGCTCCGCAATGGGAGAGGCCACAACAGTGAGAGCCCCGCATACCGCGCAAAAAAATAAAAAAGAATCTGCCTGCCAATGCAGGGGACACGGGTTTGAGCCCTGGTCTGGGGAGATCCCACATGCTGCGGAGCAACTAAGCCCGTGTGCCACAACTACTCAGCCTGTGCTCTGGAGCCCGTGAGCCACAACTACTGAAGCCCGTGTGCCTAGAGCCTGTGCTCTGCAACAAGAGAAGCCACTGCAATGAGAAACCCACGCACCACAACGAAGAGTAGCCCCTGCTCACTGCAACTAGAGAAAGCCCGCACCCAGCAACAAAGACCCAACTCAGCCAAAAATAAAGAAGTAAATTAATTAATTAAATTAAAAAATCATGTCATCCGCAAATAGTAAACGTTTATTTCTTTTTTTGGCCACAGTGCATGGCTTGTGGGATCTTAGTTCCCTGACTAGGGATTGAACTCGGGGCCATGGCAGTGAAAGAGCTGAGTCCTAACCACTGGACTGCCAGGGAACTCCCAAAAGTTCACTTCTTCCTTTCCAATTTGGGTGCCTTTTATTTCTTTTTCTTGCCTAATTGCTCTGGCTAGGACTTCCAATGCCATGTTGAATAAGAGTGGTGGGAGTGGGCCCTTGTCTTGTTCCTGATCTTAGAGGGATAACTTTCAGTTTTTCACCATTGAGTATGATGTTAGCTGTGGGTTCATCATATATGGCCTTTATTATGTTGAGGTATTTTCCTTCTGTACACATTTTATTGAGAATTTTTTTATCATAAATGGATGTTGAATCTTGTTAAATGCTTTTTCTGTGTCTATTGAGTTGATTATATGATTTTTATCCTTCATTTTGTTAATGTGATATATCATGGTGATCAATTTGCAGATGTTGAACCATCTTGCACCTCTGGAATAAAATCCCTCTTGATCATGGTGTATGATCTTTTTAATGTATTCTTGTATTTGGTTTGCTAATATTTTGCTGAGGATTTTGTCCATCTGTGTTCATCAGAGATTTTGCCCTGTAATGTTTTTTCATGTGTGTTGTCCTTATCTGGTTCTGGTATCAGGGTACTGTTGGCCTCATAAAGTGAGTTAGGAAGTGTTCCCTCTTCTTCAATTTTTTCGGAGAGTTGGGGAAGGATAGGTATTAAGTCCTTTCTTATTTTTTTTCTCATTAAGAGCTTTAATTCCAATAAAATTTACTTTCTGTTTAACAATTATTTATATAAATTTACAATGTTTTTTGTTTTGATTGATTATAATAAGTGCAATTATAATTCAATCCAGGAGAAAAATTCCTCCTCCCCACTCCCAATGTATACTTTTTTTTTTTTTTTAAGTCCTTTAAAAAAAATGTTTGGTAGAATTCACCAGTGAAGGCATCTGATACTGGACTTTGGTTTTTTGGGAGTTTTTTGATTACTGTTTAAAATCTCCTTGCTAGTGATCAGTCTATTCAGATTTTCTATTTTTTCATGTTTCAGTCTTAGAAAGTTATACTATTTAAGAATTTATCCATTTCTTCTAGGTTGTCCAATTTGTTGGTGTATCGCTGTTCAAACTAGTCTCATAATCCCTTGTGTTTCTGTGGTATCTGTTGTACTTCTCCTTTGTTTCTGATTTATTGAACCTTTTCTTTTTTTGTGAGTCTAGCTAAATGTAAATTTTGTTTATCTTTTCAAAGAACCAGCGCTTAGTGTCATTGATCTTTTCATTCTCTTTTTAACTCTACTTCATTTATTTCCACCCTGATTTTTATCATTTCCTTCCTTCTACGGTCTTTGGGCTTCATTTGTTCTTCTTTTTCTAGTTCCTTTAGGTGTAAGGTTAGATTGAGATTTTTCTTGTTTCTTGAGGTAGGCCTGTATTGCTATAAACTTCCCTGTTAGTACTGCTTTTGATGCATCCCATAGATTTTGGTATGTCATATTTTTATTTTCATTTGTCTTGGCTTTTTTTTGTGTGTGTGTGGTACGTGGGCCTCTCACTGTTGTGGCCTCTCCCATTGCAGAGCACAGGCTCCGGATGCACAGGCTCAGCGGCCATGGCTCACGGGCCCAGCCGCTCCGCGGCATGTGGGATCCTCCCAGACCGGGGCACGAACCCCTGTCCCCTGCATCGGCAGGCGGACTCTCAACCACTGCGCCACCAGGGAAGCCCTGTCTTGGCATTTTTTAAAAACATAAATTTATTTATTTATTTTTGGCTGTGTCAGGTCTTCATTGCTGCATGTGGGCTTTCTCTAGTGGCAGCAAGTGGGGGCTAGTCTTCGTTGCGGTGCGCAGGCTTCTCATTGCAGTGGCTTCTCTTGTTGTGGAGTATGGTCTTTAGGCGTGTGGGCTTCAGTAGTTGTGGCACTCAGGCTCAGTAGTTGTGGCTCGTGGGCTCTAGAGCACAGGCTCAGTAGTTGTGGTGCATGGGCTTCATTGCTTCGTGGCATGTGGGATCTTCCTGGACCAGGGCTCAAACCCATGTACCCTGCATTGGCAGGCAGATTCTTAACCACTGTACCACCAGGGAAGTCCCTGTCTTGGCATTTTTTAATTTCTTCTTTGATTTCTTTGTTGACCCAATAGGTGTTCAGTAGCATGTTATTTAATCTCCACATATTTTGATTTTTCCAGCTTTCTTCTTGTAGTTGATTTCTAGTTTCATACTGTTGTGGTCAGAAAAGATGCTTGATATGATTTTAATTTTCTTAAGTTTATTGAGATTTGTGTTCTAACACATGGTCTATCCTTGAGAATGTTCCACGTGCACTCGAGAAGAAAGTGTATTCTGTAGCTTTTGGATGGAATGTTTTATATATATATATGTATGTACATGTATATATATATACATATATATATATACTTATATATGTACATATACATGTACATGTATATATATACGTGTGTGTGTGTGTGTGTGTGTGTGTGTGTGTGTCTACTAAGTCAATCTGGTGCAATGTTTCACTTAAGGCCAGTTGGATGATCTATCCATTGATGTAAGTGGGGTGTTTAAGTCCCTTACAGTTATTGTGTTGATGTCAATTTCTCCCTTTAGGTCTGTTAATAATTGTTTCATATTTTTTGGTGCTTCCAGGTTAGGTGCCTATATATTAATAAATGTTATGTCTTCTTGATGAATTATCCCTTTTGTCATTATATATTGTCTTTGTCTCTTGTTAATCTTTTGTGGCTTGAAGTCTGTTTTGTCTGATATGAGTATGTCTGCACTCTTCATTTTGGCTGCCGTTTGCTCAGAGTATCATCTTCCATCCCTTCACATTGAGCCTACATTTGTCTTTACTTTATTTATTTATTATATTTATGTATTTGGCTGTGCCGGGTCTTAGTTGCAGCAGGCAGGATATTTTAGTTGTGACATGCGACCTCTTAGTTGTAGCATGCGAACTCTTAGTTGCAGCATGTGAACTTAGTTACGGCATGTGGGATCTAGTTCCCTGACCAGGGATTGAATCTAGGCCCTCTGCACTGGGAGCGTGGAGGCTTAGCCACTGGACTACCAGGGAAGTACCTACCTTGTCTTTAGAGCTGAGTTTTTGGAGGCACCATATAATCGCATCTTGTTTTTTAATCCATTTAGCCACTCTGTCTTTTGATTGGTGAATTTAATTCACTTACAGTTAGGGTAATTATGAAGACTTATGACTGCCGTTTTATCTTTTGTTTTCTGGTTGCTTTATATTTCCATTGTTCCTTTTCCCTTGTGTTTCTGTCTGCCATTTTAGTTTGATGGTTTTTCTATGATGTTTTTTCTCAGTTTTTTTCTCATGTTTCATGTCTCTGCTCTAGATTTTTGTTTTGTGGTTATCATGTGGTTTATCTAAAATGTCTCATAGATAAAATAGTCCTTTTTCTGCTGATAGCATCTTATCTTCATTTGCCTATACAGGTTCCATCCTTTTCCTCTTACTCTTCTATGTTTCTGTTGTAATAAATTATCCCTTTTTATGATGTGACCTCTTTACCAAATTGAAGTAGCTGTAGTTATTTTAAATGTTTTTCCCCCATTTAACGTTTATGCTATAATTAAGTGCTTAACAACCTATTCTGATATAGAGTTGGAATTTTCTGATTCTGTTTGTCCGTTTATCACCTTTCTCAACATTTTGTGTACTTTTGCCTTTTTGTTTCAGGTAGAAGAGCTCCTTTCAACATTTTTTTGGTAAGACAGTTCTAGCGGCGATGAACCCCTTCAGCTTTTGTTCGTCTGGGAAAGCCTTTATTTATTCTTCATATCTGAAGGATAACTTTGCTAGCTAGAGTATTCTTGGCTGACAGTTTTTAATCTTTCAATATTTTGAGTATGTCATTCTCCTCTCTTCTGGCCTGTAGAGTTTCCTCTCAGAAATCTGCTGATAGCCTAATGGAGGTACCTTTGTAGATTACTGTCATTTTTTCCCCCTGCTGTCTTTAAAATCCTTTCTTTATCGTTGACTTTTGACAGTTTTAATATAGTGTGTTTTGGAGCAGGTCTTTTTATGTTGAGATAATTGGTTGTTCTATTAGTGTTGTGGACTTGTATATCCAGCTCCTTTCCCAGGTTTGGGAAGTTCTCAGCTATTATTTATTTAAATAACCTCTGCTCCCTTCTCCCTCTTCTCCTTCTGGAATACTCATTATTTTAATGTTGCATTTTCTAATGGAGTTGGATAGTTTTTGTAGAGTTTCTTCATTTAAAAAAAATCTTAGTTCTCTCTCCTCTTCTCCCCGGATCATTTCTAGATTCTGTTTTCAACTTGCTAATTCTGTCTTTCATTTGGTCTACTCTATTTCCAATGCTTCGTAATGTATTCTTTGTCTCATGTGCAGCTCCAGAATTTCTACCTGGTTCTTTTTTAGCGTTTCAGTCTCTTTGGTAAAGTATTCCTT
This sequence comes from Mesoplodon mirus, assembly GCF_964341445.2. Lineage (NCBI taxonomy): Eukaryota > Metazoa > Chordata > Mammalia > Artiodactyla > Ziphiidae > Mesoplodon > Mesoplodon mirus. The sequence continues at coordinate 47,586,860 of NC_138988.1, read as the reverse complement.
AGGTTCATTCATTTTATTCCTGAGCTCATTGAACTGCCTTTCTGAGTTTTCTTATAGCTCATTGAATTTCTTCATGACAGATATTTTGAATTCTCTGTCAGTTAGATCACAGTCTTCCATGACTTTAAGTTTGGTTTCTGGAGAACCGTTATTTTCTTTTTGTGATACTGTATAACTGTGGCTTTTCATGGTGCTCGATGAGTTTTCCCTCTGCCAGTGCATTTGAAGTAGTGAACACCTTTCTTAGTTAGGTAAAGCTTTGTTTAATTTGATTCTAACGGTTCAACAGGTTGGTAATTACAGGCATTTATTTTATTTTTCAGTAGGTTTCCCTATAGCACAAGTTTTTTGTTTCCTTTACCTGAGCCGCCTCTGGCTACATTTGGAAAAATGGGCACTTTCCACCCTCTGCTGCCTGTGCCAGAGGTGTTGCTGGTGCCCTTGTTGCTGCTTGTGCCTCTGTGTTTGCTGGTACCTCGCTGCCAGTGTCACTGCTGTCACTGGTGTCATTATGGGGGCACTAGGATGGCGGGCACCTCTGCTGCCCCCAGGATCACCTAGGGCAGAGGCACCACTGTTGCAGTGGGGGGAGGGGGGAAATGGAAGGGGGAGCCAGGATCTCTGGCACCTACACCACATTTGGGGTTGCTGGGCTTTTGAGCTCTGCTGCTGCAGGTGGGGTGGGGTGCAGAGTCACGTGGCTAGAGGGACCAGGGTTTGGGCCCTGCCACTGCTGCTGTTCACTTCCTTGTGGCCATGGGCACGGCTGCAGTCAGGAGGCGGGTTCATGTGCGCTGCCTCCACTGCTGCTACTAGGTTCTCTGGGCTGTGGGACTCAGTCACTTCTGCAGGGGAGCCAGGATCGTAGGCACTGGTTTCACTCTTCCCTGGGTTCTGCCTCCTTTATGTGTTCCAGTCTACCCACCTTCAGAGATGCAGATGTACAGATCTTTCCGGGGTCCTGGTGTGTTGGTCAGGGGAAACTTTGTTGAGTTATAGTTGTTTTAGATGGAAAGGGAGAGACAAAGAGAGTGTCTCATGCCACCATGATGCTGACATCACTCGGCAATCTTTTCAAAATCATTTTAAATATAAAAGTAACGCAGATGGTCTGGTCTCATATTGGCTGAACACTGATAAGAGACATACCTGATTCATATTTTTGGGCACTGAACAAATTCAGTAATTAAAACGTGCTTTCTTATGTGGTGGTGGTGGTCTGAGTCAAGTTGAGAACAGATTCCTTTCCTATGCTCTTTGTTTTTTAACAAAGTTGGGAAGAATGTGAGAACTATCAGTGAGTTTATAATTTAGTTTGAATTATTTGACTGAGTTCCTATTTTAAGTTTGATAAAAATTAACTGCAAAGCAGAATTAAATCCAAATAGTTTCGAACAGGGAATTAATTTTTACAATGGGAAGAGGCCTTAAGATTGTAAATGACTTAGAGAACTACAGTTGACCCTTGAACAACACAGGGGTTAGGGGCACAGACCCTTTGTGCAGTCAAAAATCCAAGTATAATTGATAGGTCCTCTGTATTGCAGTTCTGCGTCTGCAGTTTCAGCCAGCCATGGATCGTGTACTACTATAGTATTTACTACTGAAAAAAAAATCCAGTATAAGTGGACCTGCACAGTTCAAACCTGTGTTGCTCAATGGTCAACTCTACTTCTAGTTTTGGAGGGCCTACTCAAAGGAAAATCATGAGGCTTAAAAGCTCTGGGTAATATTCAACTCTGGAAGTACAGTGTAAGTAACAATATTTAAAAAATATTTCTATCATGAAATGTAGTAGTATATGAAGTTAAAAATGTACAACCCAGTGAAGTTTCATAAGATAAGCTCCCCTGGAATCATGAGCCAGACTCAGATCCAGAACTCTGCGGGAAACTCAGAAGTCCCCTCCTGCCATTCTCGATCAATTCCTCTTCCTTCCCTTTCCTACAAAGTAAACTATATTCTGATGTATTGTAACAATTTCCTTGCATTTCTATATTTTTACCACCTAAACACACTCCCCTAAACATTATAGTTTTGCTGTTCTTTGTTTTGTGTGTGATTTTACTTTAAATAGATGGGACCATATGTATTCCTTTGTGTCTGGTTCCTTTTCATCCAAACTTATGTTTGTGGGATTCATTTCTGTTGTGTACCCCTGGCTGGTTCATTTTTGCATGAAAGTGTAGGCAGCACAAGTGGTCACAGAAGATCTCAGCAGGTGAGCTTTTCAAAGTCCTGACAAGAAGACTGGAAAGTAAAGTGCCATAGGAAAGGAATAGATACCCTTTTTTTTTTTTTCGGTACGCGGGCCTCTCACTGTTGTGGCCTCTCCCGTTGCGGAGCACAGGCTCTGGACGTGCAGGCTCAGCGGCCACGGCCCACGGGCCTAGCCGCTCCGCGGCATGTGGGATCCTCCCGGACCGGGGCACGAACCCGTGTCCCCTGCATGGGCAGGCGGACTCTCAACCACTGCGCCACCAGGGAAGCCCAGGAATAGATACTGTTGATCACTCACCACCCTAAAATTTCCTGGAAGTTAAGCCTTAGTTGTTTTCATCTTTCCAGCTGAGATGAAGGGAAGTTTTGGATGTGGAAATTTTGCTGAAGAAAGGAAATCGAACAGACAACCCGGTGGAATCTTAGGAGCTATTCTCAGGACCCATATCTGTGGGGTCTGGTGGGGATATAAGGGTAAATGCCCAAGGAGGGAGAGTGGGGTTCAGCAGTTCAGGGAAGATGTTCTGGATCCTGATCTTAGATGGACCAGACCTGGGGAAAGAAGGTTGTAAAGTCAAGAATCATCAGCTTAGGGAATTCCCTGGCGGTCTAGTGGTTAGGACTCAGGGTTTCCACTGCCGTGGGCCCGGATTCAATCCCTGGTCAGGGAACTAAGATCCCACAAGCCTTGCAGCGTGACCAAAAAAAAAAAAAAAATCATCAGCTCATTTTCCTCGTCACCATAGCAAATGTAGCACCTCAGTCCCGTGCTGGCTCCATGGGTGTGTGCAGTTGCACAGGGCCCCGTGCTTAGAAGAGCTTCACACTTGCTTTAGTGCTCTGCTGTCATTCTTTAGAAATTCAGAATAATTTTGAACATTTTGCACTTGACCTGGCAAATTATGTATCTGGTCCTGATCAGATCACAAGGCAGCCCCAAATTAATACTTCAGAGACCAGCACTGCCCACTGAGAGTGGCTTTTGTGAGCTGAGAATTATCTGAGACTTGAGGCAGCCCCTTTGGAAAACATTTTGGTGGTTCCCCAAAATGTTAAACGTAGAGTTACCATACGACCCAGAAAATCTCATGTAAAATTGTCTCTTGTGGCCCCTTTAAATACACAGAACATAAATATGAATATACAGAACAAAGAATGGAGTTTTGGAAGACAATGGTCACCCTAGCCAAGTTGAGCCAAGTTTATTTCCCATACTGACATGTTATGTGTCTAACCAACATGTTTAGAGTAGTTGCTACTTCTACACGGCAGGTCTCATCACCATAATATCATCAGTATAATGGACCAGTGTGGTATCCTGTGGGTGGAAAAGTGATCCAAGTACCTGTAAACTAGATGGTGACTAGGGCTTTTGAGTTGATATAGCGCTGAAGTAGCGTGAAGGTGTATCCAGCTGAAAGCAAACTAACTGCTTTTAATGGTCTTTACTAAAAGGTATAGAGAAAAGATTTTGCCAGATTAGTAACTGCAAATAAGGTGCCGAATGTGTTAATTTGCTCAGCAACAAAGCTACATGTGGAAACAGCAGTTGCTCTTGGAGTCACTGCGTGATTAAGATCATCCTCTGTCCTTCTCCAAGATCCGTCTGTTCCGCACAGGTCATGTAGGCGAGTTGAATGGGGATGTGGTTTCAAGTCTTTGATGGTGGCACTAATCTAGGCAATCTCTCCAGGGATGCAGTACTGCTTCAACTTACTACTTTTGTGGGTAGAGACAGTTCTAGTGGCTTCCACTCGGGATTCTGCCAGCTGCTGAGTATGTCTGTTCCAAATATGTATTCCAGACTGTGAAAATAATCACAGGATCGGTTCACAGTAGGATGTGCCTACTGTGAGATGGATCTGAGCCAAAACTCCATTGATCACTTGAATTCCGTATGCTCATACGCTGACCAGGGGACCACAGTGCCATTCTGAGTCTCCCGTAATTAGTGTCAGTTCAGAACCAGACTCTGGCAATCCCAGGAAAGTCTGATTGTATGCCCTTCCCAATGCACAGTCACTCTGATAAATGTTCTCGGGTGCCTTTGGGGAAGAGGAGGATTAAAAGTATAAATACTTCTCATTGGTAGCAGGGTTCTGCTTCAAAGGGACCTGCCTACTCTTCATTCAAGCAGTTCTAGGTCTGTGAACTAGCTTAAGTCTGGAAACTGAGTGATGGATTGTAACTCTGTTTTTGTGATTCAAGTCAGACTTCTATTTACTAGACCTGGAGCTTTTCCACTTACTTAGATCAAGTAAAACTTTAGTAGGCTGCTCCATCCATTTCAGTTCTAAGGATACCATGAGCAATGAGCTAACATCAAAGGCCTCTGTGGGTCAGACTCTGCAGTTTACTCCTTTGACTCTGTTGTTTAGTACAGTAACCACACCCGCCTTCTCTTTGGTGAGTGTTACCACATGGTTGCTGTCTCCTCAGGATTCCATCAGCCCCATTGCATTTAGGTAGTGATTCCCAGTCTATAGACCTCCTTGTTTTTTTCTATGTAGGTAATCTGAGCAACTATACTAATGGCAGTTTTGTTTCTTCCTTTCCAATCTTTATACTTCTATTTCTTTGACACATGTTAATGAACTGGCAAGTTTTGCAATTTGAATCCTCATCTGATTCCTGATTTTAAAGGGAATTATTCTCAGATTTCACTATTAGGTATGATGTTTGTTCTATGATTAAAATACTAGCCTTATTGTGTTAAGGAAGCTCCCCTATAGTTTTAGTTTGCTGATATTTTAAAAATTATGAGTGGGTGTCTTATTTTGTCACAAGCTTATTCTGCTTCTGTTGAGATGTGGTGACTTAAATGGATTTCCTAATGTTAAACCGTTTGTGAATTCTTAAGATAAATCCAAAGATGTATTTTTAAAAGTATCTATAAGCTGTTAGATTTGATTTGCTAATATTTATAATTTTGCATCTATGTTCATGAATGAGATTGGCCTATAATTTTTTATTTTCCTTATCTAAATTTGGTGTCAAGTTTATACTAGCCATATAAAATAATTTGAAATATCTTCTGTTTCCAACTCTCTGGAAGATTCCATATACAATTGGTGTGGCAGTGACCACTAAATGTCCCCCATGTTTTGATCTCCCTTCTTTTTCAATAGTAGAAGGCTTAGCTATTTATAGGACCACTGAAATTAAAGACTCTAGGTCTCAGCCTTTTTTGAAGCTAGGCATGGCCATGAGATGTCCACTTAGTGTTGTAGGGGTTTTCTGGGATCTTCTTCAAGAGTTAGCAGACAAAATTGTGGCTCCTACTTGAACTCTTCCTCCACCATGTGGTTTGGAATGCAGATGTCACTTTCTTGCACCAGAAGGACGAGGTTCAGTCCCTAGGGATGGCAGAGGGTGAGCTGGGAGGATCATGCATGCTCAAGGATTTCCACACAGCACATGAGATGTAAACTGCACATTTCTGGACTTTTATGTGAGCATGCAATAAATAAACTTGTATCTTTGTTAGCTTACTGTTACTCATTGGCCAACCTAATCTTAATTAACATAATTGACATTTTCCATGCCTTGTATGTTCGCTCGATTTTTCCTATAAAGTTCCTATGACTTTGCTTTGTATGTGTGTGTGTGTGTGTGTGTGTGTGTGTATCTTTTTTTTTTTTACTGGAGTATAATTGCTTTACAATGTTGTGTTAGTTTCTGCCGCCCAGCGAAGTGAATCAGCCATATGCAATGTGTATCATTTTTAACTTCTCATTAAACTTCAGTGAGGAGAGAGCTACTTAGGTTTTATATTTTTCTTTATATAGATTTTGGAAAATGAGATTGTTTCAGGAAATTGACCATTTAATCTAAGTTTTAAATATAATATCAAAAAGTTATTCAAAGTTATGTAATATCAAAAAGTGGATTTTATTATTTTAATTTCTGCTATAGCTAGACTTACACCTGTTTTAAAATTTCCATGATTGTGCTTTTTATTTTTCTCACTCTTTTAAATTGAGTAATCTTACCAGTTTTCTCACTTTCTTTCTTTCTTTTTTTTTTTTTTTTTTTTTGTGCTCAGAGAACCAAGATTTGCTTTTGTTGATTCCTTAGATAATATCTTTGTTTTTACTTTATTATTTCTTTTATCCTTTACCCTTTCTTTGCATTTATTATTTTTAAATCTTAAGTCAGATACTTACTTAGCCTATTAATTTTCAACCTTTTCTATTAAATAGGAAGCATTTAAGGCTATACTTTTCCTGTAAGTACCATTTGAGCTGTGTTATACAAATTTTGATTTGGAGTATTTTCATTATAATTTAATTCTGATTTTCTTATTTCCATTTTGTTTTCTCCTTGGCCCATGAGAATGACAGATTTTCTGACTGTCAAGATCAAAGTTCTCTAAGTTGGATCATGTTTAGGAATTGTGTTATTCCCATGATTGATAGCCTTACTAATTATTTTCTGCATCCTCTCTCAATTACTGAGAAATACATGTTTTTTAAACCCCTCAGTGTGATGGTAGGATTACCATCCTCTCCATGTAAGTATATCTATCTTTGTTTTGTCATGTATATTTAGCACAACATTAATGAGCTGAATTCACACTTAGGATTGTTAAACATTCCTGGAGAATTGTTATCTTTTATCATTATGTGAACCTCTATATCCCTGATAATGCTTTTTGCCTTAAGGCAGAGGTTGACAAACTATGGTCCATTGGTAAATCTGGCTGCCACCTGTTTTTGTATGGCCTGCAAGTAAAGAATAGTTTTTACATTTTTAATTTTTTAAAAAAAGTTTTTGGCTGTGGCATGTGGCATGTGGGATATTAGTTTCCTGACCAGGAATCGAACCTGTGCCCCCTACACTGGGAGCTTGGAGTCTTAACCACTGGACTGCCAGGGAAGTCCTGGTTTTTACATTTTTAAATGGTTGGGAAAAGAATCGAAGGAAGAATATTTTGTGACATGTAAAGATTATATAACATTCAAATTTCAGTGTCCCTAAATGAAGTTTCACTGCAACGGAGCTACACTCACTCGTTACATATTGTCTATGGTTACTTTCACTCTTCAGGTCAGAGATAGCCCACAACTTTTACAGAAAGTTTCCTAACCTTTGCTTTAAAGTTTTTTGTTTTGTTTTGGTATGGGAGCTCCACCAGCATGTTTTGGTTAGTATTTTTATTGCAGACCTTTCCCCCTCCTTCTACTTTCAGTCGGTGTCCTTATGTTTTTGGTGTATATCTTGAAAATATCATTTAGTTGCATTTTTCCTAGTCTGACCATTTACTTGCCTTAAAAATATCACATTTACTGATATTCTTGGAATCAGTTCTATAATCTTATAGTGTTTTAATTTGTCCTGCTTTATCTAAGGTGTTCTTTTCTACTTTTGTTTGGATTCATTGAAGCCTTTAAATTCAGTTTTTCCTCTATACTGTTATATGCTGTTTCTACTATTTGAAAAGATCATGCTTTTTTTTTTTTTTTTTTTTTTGCGGTATGCGGGCCTCTCACTGTTGTGGCCTCTCCCGTTGCGGACGGAGCACAGGCTCCGGATGCGCAGGCCCAGCGGCCATGGCTCACGGGCCCAGCCGCTCCGCGGCATATGGGATCCTCCCAGACCGGGGCACGAACCCGTATCCCCTGCATCGGCAGGCGGACTCTCAACCACTGCGCCACCAGGGAGGCCCAGATCATGCATTTTTATACTATATAAACACACTTGTATTGTACTTGTATTAACTTATAAGGTTAATACATCTACCTCAATTACTTTGAAACACTATCTTTAATCACTCTCCATCTTTTAAATGTTTTTAATTTTTGAAATTATTTTTAGCCAAAAAAATTAAAATTAGCAATTATTGCTTACATAATATAAAGTTTTATAAAGAAAGAATTAATCAGATGCTCAACCAGAACTGCTTGAATCTCTCCCACTTCCTTTTTTCATTTAACAATATATCATGGACTTCCTTCCAAGTCAGTATATATAGACACCCTTTATCTTATTATCTAAATTTTTGTTTGGTTTGGTTTTTATCCCATAAACCGGACATTTTTATTATTGGTTTCTACAATGTTTACTACCGATGTAGACATCTTTAAATATAGTTTATTTTTTCCTGTTTTTTTAACTTTTTTATATAAATGGAATCAAACTGTTTTCTGTTCTTGCTCAAAATTATGTCAGTTTTATGCATGTTTCTACTGCATGTCACTGTGCTTTATTTTGTTCTATGATATTCTGTATGATAACACCACAATTGATATCCAGTCTACTCTTTTTAAAAAAATATTTTTATTTTTATTTATTTATTTTTTATGCACTTCTTTCATTTTTTATTTTTTTATTTTAAAAATATTTATTTATTTATTTGGCTGCACCGGGTCTTAGTTGCTGCATGCGAGATCTTAGTTGCTGCGTGTGGGATCTTTAGTTGTGGCATGCGAACTCTTAGTTGCGGCATGTGGGATCTAGTTCCCTGACCAGGGATCGAACCCGTGTCCCCTGCACTGGGAGCGTGGAGTCTTAACCACTGGACCACAAGGGAAGTCTCATATCCAGTCTACTCTTGATGAACATTGGGCTCTTTCCAGTTTTTGTCCTGGCTCATTGAGAATGCCTATGTCCTATGCTCTAAAATAATGCCAAATTGGAGCAGTTCTCATTAATGCTTGATTTTTTGTGAGCTTTCTTCACATTTACCAATATGATAGATGTTACAGAAAAGCAACACCCTCAAACTCATCTTTGCTAGCAGCACCAGTGTTATCTTCTGCAAAGTCTGCCTCTTCATAGCCACAGCTAATAACTGCCTTGGCTGAGTATATAGAAGTGGTTAGTTTTCTCAAACTTGTAAGGAAAAAACTTATTCAACTGTCTGTGTATGGCAGGCCACAATTGGATGTTAACTACATTAGCAACACTCTGGATCCTTCCAACTCTCATTGCATACTGGCTAATTCCAGCCAGGGACCACTTTTCTCACAGGACTTTGCTAAGAGCAGCCAAGGAGCAGCCAACAAAACTACCATTCTGGATTCTTATTACCATTTTCTTTTCTTTCTTTCTTTCTTTTGGCTGCACCATACAGCTTGTGGAACATTAGTTCCCCCACCAGGGATTGAACTCGGGTCCACAGCAGTGGAGTCACAACAGGACCACCAAGGAATTCCCTTATTACCATTTTCTTAATGCCACAGATGTGTTCAAATTGTGGTCTCCCTTCCACACAGATGTAGAGAACAAATGTATGGACACCAAGGGGGGAAAGTGGGGTGGGTGGTGGTGGTGGGATGAATTGGGAGATGGGGATTGACATGTATACACTAATATGTATAAAGTAGATAACTAATAAGAACCTGCTGTATAAAAAATAAATAAAATAAAATAAAAATTAAAAAAAAAACCAAACAGGGCTTCCCTGGTGGCGCAGTGGTTGAGAGTCCTCCTGCCGATGCAGGGGACACGGGTTCGTGCCCCTGTCCGGGAAGATCCCACATGCCGCGGAGCGGCTGGGCCTGTGAGCCATGACCGCTGAGCCTGCAGGTCTGGAGCCTGTGCCCCGCAACGGTGGAGGCCACGACAGTGAGAGGCCCGCGTAGAGCAAAATAAATAAATTAAAAAAAATAAAAATAAATAAAAATTTTAAAAAACCCAAACAAATTGTGGTCTTCCTTCCAAATTAAGATTGCAACCTGACCAAACATTTTAAAGCACTGGCCTTCCTGTCTCTGCCCAGATGAAGTCCGGGATTTCTATTACTAAGGAAAAGCCGAGAATGGACATTGGTGAACCCTAACCTTGTCTTTCTTCCAGCAAGCTCTGGCATCATTTTCTTTCTTCCTGAATAACACCCTTTAGACCAATGGTTTTCAACGAGGGGACATATGGCAATGTCTGAAGACAATTTTTGTTGTCACAACTAAGAAGGGTGACATCCAGTGGACAGAGGACACAGGTACTGCTAAATATCGTATTGATACAATACACAGTACTGCCCCCCAACCCCCAACAAGAAGGAATCACAGCTGACCCTTGAATAACAGAAGTTTAAACTGTGGGTCCATTTATACATGAATTTTTTTTTCAACAGTAAATACTTCAGTAGTACATGATCCCTGGTTGGTTGAATCTGAGGATGCAGAGGCAGTGTGGATACCTGGATTTTCCACTGCATGGGGGGTCTGAGCCCCTAACCCTTGTGTCTGGCCCAAAATGTCAAGGGTTCTGAGGTTAAGAAACACTGCTTGAGGTATTCCTTTAGTCTAGGTCTGATTGTGATAAACTTTTTATCTCGAAAGTCTTTATATTTTCCAATTCTTGAAAAATTAGGTGAGCACAAAAATCTGGGGTAACTGGTTTTTCTAAGTATGTTAAAAATGTTATTTGATGAAATTCCATCATTGTTGATGTCATAGGTTATTTATTTTCTTTAGCTGTTTTCAAGATTTGTCTTCAGGGTTCCATGGTTTTGCCACAATGTGAGTGTGGATGTTTTTAATTATCCCACTTGGGATTCAGTGGAATCTCTGAGAATTCCTGTTTTGCATCAGTTTTGGAGAATGTTCAGCCTTCTATCTTTGATGTGGTCTCCTCCCAGCTCTCTGTTCTGTAATCCTCAAGCTTTCTTTCTGTGATTTGTATATTGTCAAACTTCCTCATCTCTATACCCCTGAAGGAAAATGGCACTTGAGATCCCGTTCAAGTTCGCTTAGCCCTTCTGCCATCTGTGTCCTATCTTACATTCAATCTGTCCACTGAGTTCTTATTCCTAATGAGCATATTTTTTCTTTTTTAAAATGGAAAACACATAGTAGCACAAAGACTCAAACGTTGGATATTATTTTTTTAAATTTATCTAAAAAGAATTTTATGTATGTATACATAATGATAAAAAGAATTTAAGAAAGCCTTCAATATTAGATTTTGAGAAATTTTAAAGGTCAGACCAGGTCATGATTTGTATCAGGCTGGGGGCCTCTGAGGACCCTGTGCAGGGTCCTGTGAGTAACGCTAACAGCCTGGAATATGACTTTCTGGGGGATGAAGGATGTCACCTTCATGGACAAATTATTAAAGCAGGAATGCTCTTGAGCTGGGAGAGTGCCTGGAGGGGAGGGAAATGTAGAGGGCAGTGGCCGAGGGGGTGGTACCAATGGCCTACAGAGCAGGGGAGGGCCTGTGTCTGGCAGCGAAGGAGGGCTGTTGATGGCAGCAGGCACCCAGCCAGCGCCTGGAGAGTAGCCAGGGCTCCTTGGGCTTTCTTTTGGGGAAGCGGCAGTAGGGGGTGCCACTGGACTCCATGTCTGTGCAGGGACAACAGGTGGGCCTCTGGAACAGGGGGGAGCCACATCCCCAGCCCTAAATCCAGATAGAGGTTCATATCTCAGGCTCAGCAGAGAAGCAGGAGATGGTGCCAGAGGATCTATCTTCCACGTGGGGTAGGTGATTTGGGCTGTGACTTCATTTACCCACATAAATGTAGGTAGAGGCCGGTTCTTTGACCCCACCTGACTTCTAGACATCTAAAGGAGAGGAGAGAAAACCTGGGTGAGTTCTCCATCAGTGGGCAATGGAGGGGCCACCCATCATACAGCATGCGTTCTTACATAGCAAGGAACCCCATGGTCCGTGGGCTTCAATGAACTAACCCCATACCCCGTGGGGCTACAGCTTTTCAGAAGCTTTTGCAGGAACAAGAGAGGTCTCATAAACTGTCCAAAGTTCATTTTTAGGTTTGATCAGAACTCCAGTAAGAGAAACACTGGATGTCTCCAAGTCCACTCCTGCTCTAAATAACTGACACGTTTGCCAAAGGCTATTTCTATGCATTTATAAGTTCTATTTCTTTTATAAGGTATGAAGTGACGTTCCTTCCTGGTGAAATCTGAAAGCCCTTACCTTCTAGGTTAGAGTAGGTTTCAAGGTCTGAGCAGCTTTTCAGCTGTTAGATGCTGGGTGGGAAATGTGGGTCCGACTGAGGAGCAGTGAGAAGTCTTCAGGCCTGGGACTGGAATGCTACATGGGTTCCAAGGCCATGTTCACTGGGTCTGGGGGAAGGAAAGCTGCGCCCACTTCCCATGGGAAGTCCCCTCTCCGCCCCATGGCCCTCTCCTTTTATTCTCTGGCACTAGCACCTGGCCTTTATGACAGCAAGGTCTTCATTCATCCAATCATAGCACTCACCCTTCGCTGTCACAGTGGACTCTCCAAGGCAATTTGTGGAGGAGAACACCTTTGCTACCAGTGTAAATATGTACCTCTTTGCTTTTGCCAGTTGGCATGCCTGGGAAAGGGCAACTATTTTAGTCCTGTGGACTTTAATTTTGGGAAATTTAATTTTGGGGAGTGGTCTATATTTTTAAGGGTGAATTTATTTCCATGATATTTAAAAATATGAACAAATAAAATTAGATCAGAGCTATGCAAGGGAATCACTAACAAGATGATTTAAGTGTATGCCAAAAGTACCGAGAGTTAACAGAATAGTTTGGTGACAAAAAAGGAACCTCTATAATTTGGGCATTTAAAAAAGTAGTAATTTTACCTGAGAGACTGTATTAGGGTTGCCCAGAGAAACAGAACCAGTAGGATGTATGTGTGTGTATGTGTGTGTGTATGTGTGTGTGTATGTGTGTGTATGTGTGTGTGTATGTGTGTGTATGTGTGTGTGTATAGAGAGTTCTTATAAGGAATTGTCTCACATGATTATGAAGGCTGAGAAGTCCAGACCTAAGAGGGCTGCTGGTGTACTTCCAGTAGATGTTGGAGGGCAAAGGCATGAGAAGACAGACGTCCTGGCTTGAAAACAGCCACACAGAGATTTTTTTCCATTCAGGCCTTCAATGGATTGGATGAGGCCCACTTTCCACTAAGTTATGGAAACAGTAGAAACATATTTAACTTATGAAACCAGTATAGGAAATATAGGAAGTTTGAATTATGAGAAATATAATATTGGTCTTAGTCAAACCAAAATATTGTGCTAACATGTTTTTAAATGATAAAGTAATAAAGACTGAATAATGCTAAAGTCCTTTTTAAAAAATTGATGCCTTATTATCTCATAAGTAGTTACAAAGGCTATTAGGTAAATATACCTTTTTTTTTTGTACTAAATTACTGGTTTATTATAAAAGGATATAACCCAGGAACAGCCAGATGGAAGAGATGCACAGGGCAAGGTATGGGGAAAGGGTATGGAGTATCCATGCCCCATCTGAGCAACTGCTGTCCCAGCATCTCCATGTGTCCACCAGCCCAGAAGCTCCTAATTATACTTTCTAATGTCCTTAAATAGAAACACTTTAATAACGTTTCTTTCCTTTTTCTCATTTAGACAGTTTTGGCTTTATCCAAACTAAATGTTCGTGGAGTATATGTATAACAACTGAATGTATTTTTTGATGAGTAAATCCTTCCTGTCTTCAAGAGAGGGAAAAGAGAGGAAGTGTGATAGAAAAAAATAAGAGGGAATTGGCTTTAGACAGATAGCTAATCATTTTTCTCTGTAAGGAGAGAGGAGAAAGTTTAGACATGCACACACACAAAAAAGAGTGTCATATATCTGGTTCTCACATAATTTGGTCCTTGAAAATTATATCCAGCCATGAGATATTTAAAGCCAGCACTTATTAATTCCTTATGTGTGGAAAGGAAGGAAGTAATGCTTCCTGAGTGAAATAAAATTATGTGTTGCTCAGGCAAACAAAATTAATCATTTCCTCATGAGAATTCTTTCATATTTTGGTGTCTAAAGTCTCCTTAAAATATATAACCGAATGTCAATGTTTGTTGATGAAAATTCAATTAACAAGTTAAGAAAAAAATTTATTCAAGCCAAACTGAGGATTATAACCTGGGAGACAGACTCTCAGAAGCTCTGAGAACCGTTCTGCCTGTTAGAAGTGGAAGGCACAGTCATACACATTTTTGAGACAAAAGATTGTACATCAAAATGACATTGACATTTTATTTAAAGTTCAACAAGTATACATAATCCAGGTAACGGGTGCAAAGAGAGAAGCAAGTCACCATGACCCCTCCCAGAATTGGGAAAGAATGCTCATCTTTTAAGAAGTTACATTACTAGCATCAGAAGAAAGGAAAGAAAATTGAACTTTACAGTTGAGCAGGCATTCCCACCTTCGAGGAGGTCTGGTTAATGTATAAGGCAGATGCACATTAGGGAGGGAGGGAGGAGGCTGAAACAGAAAGAATTTTATGTTTAAGTTTTCCTGTCCTGCCTTAAAATACAAAGTTTATTTCATCATGCCATGGAGTGATTTACCAGCCAACATTTTTGTTTACCTAATACATCTATGATTTCTGACTTTTAGCCATTAACCAACAGTGGAAAGAGCACTGGAAATAACATCAAAAGCTAATCCTGAACACTGTCTGAAGGTGCTGATGAAGGAGAAGATTCTCATATTTTACATTAGTTTTCACTAAGTAATATTTAGGGAGGCAATTTTTGAGTTCAAGTTGTGTTTAGAATCCTTCTCATACCAATTAAGAAAGCACACCATTGGACAGTTAGAATTTTGCTTTGTTTTTTGTTCTAAGATGCTTCTCAAATGAGTAATTTTGTCCATATCAAATTTCCTCAAAAGTGGCTACTAGGACTTCCCTGGTGGTGCAGTGGTTAAGAATCCGCCTGCCAATGCAGGGGACATGGATTCTAGCCCTGGTCCAGGAAAATCCCACATGCCGTGGAGCAGCTAAGCCCGTGCGCCACAACTACTGAAGCCCATGTGCTTAGAGCCCGTGCTCCCCAAAAAGAGAAGCCACCACAGTGAGAAGCCCATGCACCGAAAAGAAGAGTAGCCCCTGCTCGCTGCAACTAGAGAAAGCCCACGTGCAGCAACGAAGACCTAACACAGCTACAAATAAATAAATAATTTTAAAAGTGGCTACTCTAATTCCAAATTATAATTGCTGAAATTGAGCCAGTGAGAAAGATACGCACAGGCATTAGCATCATAGTGAGAACACATTCAGGGAGTAGGTGTTTCAGAGTTTTAGATGGATAACACCCCAGAGAACTGGGTGTGTGTCCAGAGGTGTGTAGCTTTTCCTCTTGGAACTTGTCAAAGGCCAGTCATCACCAATCAGAGTTTTCAGATGCGTGGAAGACAAAGCTCTCAGAGCACGAATTTTAAGAGCTGGACACTGTGGTGAGAGCAAGTGAAATCTTAAGCTTGGTAATATTCTCAGCAAGCTGAGTTTCCAAGCTCAGTGAGATGAGGTCTGAGTTAACATTCCTGGGGGAAGCTGCCCTTGTGTGTACATGTCCAAACTCATACTGCTCGCCACAAGACAGGCCAGTAAATCGAGAGACGAGTTGTTGGGGCCAGGTACAGTGACTTTATTTGCAAAGCCAGCTGACCGAGAAGATGGTGGACTTGTGTCCCAAAGAACCATCTTCCCTGAATTAGAATTCAGGCCTCTTTTATGCAGGAAGGGGAGGGAGTAAAGTCCTGGTTCCTGTCAAACTCTGGAGGGGATGTGTTAATTTCTCCCTTCCTGCAGTCATTCACAGGTGGGCCTGGTCAGGATGTTTGCTGTGAGCTAAACAGGTATATTTGCTTAATGCTGGTTACCTAGGAGGCAGGGTTCCCAGAGATGGGCCATTATGTATAATTTAAGCTTATAGGCAACATCCCTTTAGTGATTAACTTGTAATAGAATACAAAGGTTCTTCCCTATCACAGACAGAGATGGGAGTGCTGGGGAAAGAAGTGGGAGACTCACTTAGGCCTAGACAAGTAGCAGGAGGGGATAAGTAGAGCCAGGGAAGGAGGAGACAGAGGGCTTTTCCCTCACCTTAGCAATGGCCTCATGCAAAGGACAGGCTCACAGCACTCCCTGGGAAGAGTCAAGGCCACAAATGCCCAGGGGAGAAAGTTGTCGGTGGCAGGCTGCCAGGTGGAGAACACCTGGGGGCATAGAGGAGACTCAGCAGTGTTTCTGGACTGCCCTCCTTCAGGCGGGCCGCACCAGGCAGATGAGAAGAGGGGAAAAGCCTAATGGGATGACCTGGGGCCAGTCTAAGAGGTCTGCCATTCCATCTCCACCAGCGTGATGGGCCGGCACCCTGTAACACTTGGCAGCTGCTGGGTCCACAGAGTGGGGCAGCCCCAGGTCAGAGGCAGCTTGGTGAAGATTCAAGGTGGTCCTGGGCTGGGGCAGAATCTCAGTGAGCAGATGGTAACATGGGGAATGGGTCTAATTCTCAGGGAGCTGAGGCCGTGAAGAGGTTGTGGGTTCAAGGCTGAGCCAAACCCAGCTGTGAGCCAAACCCAGGGAGTGGCTCTGTGAGAAATCCCTAACTGAAGAACCCCTGGTATCCACTACGCTAAAAAGAAACTAACCTTGCCGGAGGAGGGCATCCTCCCTTGTCTGTAAGTTTATGTCCTAGAAAAAAGACACTGCTTGTGGAGCCACACAGTGGGACTGGCAAAAGTCAGGAACTATGGGAAGGGGAAGGGTGGGTGTCAGGGACACCTCTAGGTTGGGGATATCAGACACTATGACAGAGGGGACTGGAGCAGGAGTGAGGTGTGTTTGTGGCTGTGCTGGAGAGATCTGAGGTCACCAGGTGGAATCAAGGCTGGGATAGGGTGGGAAACACTTTACACGATAAAGATTGGGTTGCTAGGAGCCCCTGGTCTTCTACTGCTCCTTCTCCTCTCTGAAGCTCCCTCCACAGACTTCTCCCCCCAACACCTCCTGACAGGTGAGCTTCAAACCCTTCATACCTTTTTAGTCCCCTAGCTCCTGGCCAGCCCCTACCTGTTCAACCCACCGAGCCCTTGCTACCAGCCACCCTGACTCTGGGAATCCCTACAGGATGTGCTGACTTCCCCATGGCCCTGTGGACCATCAGGGGAAGGTGGGGGAAACCCTCTCTTCCTGAGGGCAAATTGGAGCTTCACGTAGGATGCAGGTGTCAGGACCTTGAAAACTCGTTGACTTGGTTGATGTTCTAGGTAGTGTAACTTGATGTTTCTCAGGGGTGACAGTCACTGTCCACTTTCAACAAGGTGAAGCAATCATCAAGCTTGACAGAAGGAAAGTAGGAAGAGTCCCCAGACTGGCTAATAGGCCCACGCCAAAGGCAGGCTTACCCTGAGCTCAGGAAGAGTCAGCTTTGAAGCCTCTCTCTTGCACTGTTCCTGGAAAAGTGTTCTCATGGTGTATGAGTTTGTTGCTGCAGTAATAAATGACCACAAATTTAGCTGCTTGGAACAAGAGCCATTTACCATCTCACAGAGCCTGAGTCTGGCAAGTGTGGCTTGGTACGCCACTTAGGGTCTCACAAGACCACCATCAAGGTTTTGTCCACCCTGGGCTCTTACCTGGACACTCTGAGGAAAATCCACTTCTAGGCTCATTCATTTTGTTGATAGAATTGATTTCCTTATGGTCTTCACTTGGTCCCTGCCATCATCAAGCCAACGGTGGGAAAGTCCTTCTCATACTTAATCTGTCTTCCACTTCTCCTTCTGCTCCATATCTCTGATCCCAGCCAGAGAAATCTCTCTACTTTTCAGAGCCCAAGTGATTAGATTGGGGCACCCAGGTGATACAGGATAATATCCCCCTAGTTTTAGGTCCATAATTTTAACTACATCTGCAAAATCCCTTTGGCCATGTAATAAAACATATTTACAGGTTCCGAGGATTAGCGCAAGGACATATTTGGGGAACAATTCCACAGACTACACATGGTCATGTTTTTGTAAAATTTGTAAGAGTGATTTTTTTGTCTCCATTTGTAGAAGCTCCAACATTCTCCATTCTCCTCTTAATCTCAGACTGTTTTTGAAGCTATAGTTTATTAATCATTGCTGCTTCCCTTATAAAATGAGTTTAAGGAATGGCAAAGAGCATTTTTTAAAGGAATATAGGAAAACTCAATTGCATAGAAAAATATCAGAGACCGCCGCACACAACCACTCACATTCCATGAAATTGTTATCATTCATCCATACACACATGCGCATGCATTCACACACACACGCACACACAAATATATCTGAACTAGATCAAGATGTAAAGAATACTTTTTAGTATGCTTGGTTAAAATTTTAAAATTTGAAAAGATAATTAAGAAAAGACCCTAGGGACTTCCCCTGCAGTTCAGTAGTTAGGACTCCCTGCTTTCACTGCGGTAGCCTGGGTTCAATCCCTGATTGGGGAACTAAGATCCCACAAGCCCACGTGGCACTGCCATTAAAAAAAGAGAAAGAATAAAAGAAGAAGAAGGAGGAGGAGGAGGAGGAGGAGGAGGAGGAGGAGGAGGAGAAGAAGAAGAAGGAGAAGGAGAAGAAGGAGAAGAAGAAGAAGGAGAAGACCCTCGAAATCATCGGAGCCTCCAGGTAGGCCTGCTTTTGGTCCCGGGAAGATTTCTGGAGCATCTGGGACGACAGAAGCCTAGCACAGTTTGTTTACAGAAGCCCGGGCCTGGTGGCTCCCTTTGATTCTGGTTGTGTAGGTGGAGCCCTCCCTCAGTATGGACGGCTGAAGACCCTCCTGTGTTGTCTCCATTTTCTCCTTTGCAGCGATGTCAAAGAGTCAGTTAGGACAGGGGAAGAAGCCTCTAGATACGTTTTTCTGGGTAAACGAGATAACTAGAGAAATCACCTACCCCCCGCTGAGGACAGACACACCCGCAGCTTCTCCAGCTCCGATAGAGAAGCCAGGAGAGAGACCCACATCTCAGCGCGGGAGCGTGCAGGGGCGTCCTCCCGGCGCCCAGGGCTCAACCAGCACACGCGCAGAAGGCCGCCCCTCCACCCCGTCCTAGGGCTTCACTGGAAAAGATTGGCTCCCGAAACTCCGTCCCAGCTACGCCGACCCATCTCCCGGCCAAAGCGAGTCCGGAGCCCCACGCTGTTCTCAGCAATTCCTGTCACCATCTCACCGCCAGGAGGCGCTCCTCCGCCATTCGGCCCCCTTGGGCTACCGCCTCTGCCACGAGCCTCTACTTTTCCTCCCAGCCCTTCTGCGCCCCCACCTGCGCCTTCACCTGCAAGCTGAAAAACGTCCTTACTGGGAATAACCGATTTTCCTTTTGAGGCTGAGAGAATGTGCCGGGGCACGCCCTCTGAGCATCTTTCTGAGCCATTGTCCCCTGCCACCTGTACGCCTTCATGCCCTGCAAGGACCATTCCGCCTCCCCTGGAAGCACTCAGGACCCTCTGTGGAGTTCTTATAGGAATGTGCCCAATGTTTTCAAACCCCATATAAATTTAACTTAGATTTTGACACATAATGTTTTCTAGAACTTCCTTTACCTCTTGAGACATCTTGGTGTTTTTAACTCTTTGGGGTTCAAGAATCCAATTCTAATGTTGGCAGCGGAGTAATAGTTCCCAGCAAGAGCCAGAAGGATCCCCCACTTGGTTGAGATAGGAACAAGCCAGGATGAGTGGGACTCGAAGGGCTGGTGTCCCTGGGCACAACCTGGGGCTACCTGGGTTTGGGGGCAGCATTGAGGGCCAGCCTGGGCCCTGATCAGAAAGGAGCTAGAGCCGGGGCTGGAGGGACGGCCTGAAGCCAGGGGGCCTTTGGGCAGAGGGTCCCACCCCCAGCCCAGCTCTGTGCCTTCCCTGGTGGAATAGGCTCTGGGTGATGCTTTGTGGGGCCAGTGAGCAGCCTCTCGGCCCTCCAGGAATGGAGTGACTGCTGCCTACTGATGCAGCCATGCTGGGCAGGAGGTGGTAAGTGGAGGCTCTGAAACACACTGTCCCAGCCTGAGGACCCCCAGAAATGTCAGTTCTCTGGGCTGGAGAGTAAAGTCCTGGAGTCCAGCGTTGATTCTCTGGCTAATGGCCCTCTGACGCAGCCAGGACCCCTCCTCTCTTGGCCTCAGTTTCCCTCCCTGCATGATGTGGGGGTGAGCAAGCATGTCTGCACTTCTGTTCAACTGCACAGTCTGTGACTGTGTTCCCAGGAACCAGGACTGGGTGAGGCCCCGGGGACACAGGGGGCCTAGAGGTCAGGCCTGGGGTGGGGTCAGCTGATGCCAAGGGCATGACTGCTTCTGAGAGTGGCAGGGGCCATTAGCTCCACAGGGTGGGTGGTGGGAGGACCAGAGTACACTCTCCAGGCTCCCTGCTGGTTGGCCTTGACAAAGACCTCGTTGTCATGGCTGGGGGTGCTGGCTTCTCAGGCAGAGCTGTTGGGGCCAGGCCCCCAGCCCTGACCTTGCAGGGGCTTTTAGCCTCACTCCCATCCAGCCCCCAAGAGTCCCAACAAGTGTCTCAGAGAGGCCCAGAGAGGTTCAAGCTCAGCCTGGGGCAGGGACCAGGGCTCAGTCTACACCAGCAGAGTCCCCAGGGTAACAGTGACTGTTATAAATCCCATGGACAAAACCGTCCAAGCCCTTCTGGGACAGCATGGCTTGGTCCTCTACTTCATGACCTCTCAGGGCCACTTCCGCTGACAGTGTATATGTGAAAAATTCTTGGCAGGAGTTTCCTGTCAAGTTTGGCCTGATTGTCCACGGGGTCTCTAATCTGGAAAACCAGCCAGCAGTGGGTATAACCCTCGCCTCCAACCCTCTCCAAGCAAGTGGATAACAACAAAGGCCCTGCAGTTAACGAAACCACAGTTTTGTTAACCTGCAGTTAACGAAACCTCCAAGGCTGGAGGTACTGCTGAATCAGGTGTGCATGTCCTACTTCCTCAGTGGCCTCCTGGCTCTATTTTAGAGAGCTCTCTTAGCAATACTGGCTCCATTTTTATTTTCCTTTCACAACCTGGAGATAGCATCAGATTTCACAGGCCAAGGGTTCAGTCCTACAAGACTGCCCACCCTGTCCCCCACTTCAGACACCAGTTGCAGGGCCAGGTTGTCACCTGTGCATCTGACCCACTATAGATCAGAGGTTCCCACAACCCCTTCCTCAAGTTTGATTAATTTGGTAGAACAGCTCACAGAACTCAGAGAAACATTTTACTTCCTAGATCAACAATTTATTATAAAGGGATAAAACTCAGAAACAGCCAGATGGAAGAGATGCCTAGGGCAGGGAACGTGGGAAGGGGCACAGAGCTTCCAACCCTCTCTGAGAGCCCCACTCTCCCAGCACCTCCACGTGTTCACTAACCCTGTCTATTGGGGGGTTTTATGGAGGTTTCATTACCTTACAATGGTTAAATCATTGGCCAATGGCAATTGATTCAACCTGTAGCCACTTTCTCCTCCTTGGAGGTCAGGGGGTGGGACTGAAAGTTCCTACCCTCTAGTCACATGGTTGGTTTCCTGGGCAACCAACCCCCATCTGCAGGTGTTTGCAACAGTCACCTCATCAACGTAACAAAAGACACCTTTACACTCTCAGCACTCAAAAAATTCCAAGGGTTTTAGGAGCTCGGTGCAGGGAGTGGGGACAGGGATGAAGACCAACAATATATCTCTTATTATAAATCACCATATCACACTGACTGAGCAGGACCTCTTATTCCCTTTGTGTGCTAATGTTTTCATGCAGCCATCAGCCAACCCTGGGAGACCCCGAGCACCTTATGGCCCCTTCACAGGGTGAACTTTCCAATGTTATGCCAAGCCTGGTGCCTGACCAGAGAAGGCCTTGGGAAACACTCCACAAAGGATTTCAAGACCCCCAAGACTGCAGGACTCCCTTCCTCAGGGTGCTCATGATCCTGTAAAGTACCTGTTCCCCTGGGGCTGGGCCCCCTTGGCATCCTGATCTTACCTGTTCCAGGTCACTGTGGGCTGCAGGATGCCTTTGCTGATGGGCTGACCTGGAGCCAAGAGCCCCCGGGGCCTGCACATCCCCGCTGGTGACCTGCATGGATGGGGGTCCTGAATGGGGAGGGGGCTGTGAACCTCAGTTGCTCTGACACTGGCCGCATGAACATGGGCAAGTGGCCCATGAGCCCACCCCCTGCCCCACCCCAGGTGCTGGAAAACAGGGCTGTCCTTGTGCCCCCAGCAGGTCGTCACTGAGCCTCTGAGTTACTCTGGTGGTCTGTGTTGCTTCCCAAGTGATAGAATCACCACGTCCTGATTCTGGTGAGTTCTCTGATGGTCAGGAAGTTCTTCCTCCTGTCTAGCCACTGCCTACCTTGCTTTGACTTAAGCCAATCCAAAGGTACCTGGTTAACTGTCCAGGATGATAGACCAGGATAATAGGCCAGTGCCTGAACAACATGCAAACCTCAGGCTATCAGGGGGAAAATGGCCCCAAATTCTCTGCTGCCCCCTTGTAGAGTTCACCTCTCCCCAAGGAAGCAGTTTTGGTCAGAGCAGAGTGATCCAGCCATCCCAGGCGATGGCCAGGGACAGAGGGTAGGCCTGAACGGCTGGCCCTGCAGATGGGCAGTGGGGAGGGTCCTGGGCTGGGAGATGCTGGATGGCTTCAGCTGGCTCTCTGTACAATGATCCCCTGGCCCTGGGTTCCAGGGTCACGTGCAGCACAAACGACCCCGGCTTGGCCCAGTCCAACATCGCACTTTTGGTGTGTGTGTTGCTGGTCAAGTGCACAGGGTCCTCTGTGCGGTTTCCCTGAACGTGTCGTCAGGCATGTTTCAGAGCCAGCTTTGCCCGCTATCATGCGGTGACAGGTGCTGAACCTTCCTGCCCAGGGCTGTGGCTGGGCAGAGCATAGACGGCTTGTGCTCTGTTTGTTTGTTTTGGCCACACCACTCAGCTTATGGGGTTTTAGTTCCCCGACCAGGGATGAAACTGGGCCTTCAGCAGTGAGAGTGCAGAGCCCTAACCAGTGGACCGCCAGAGGGCTCGTGCTCTGGAGCCAGTGGGTCTGGGTTTGACAACCGGCCTCTCCACTTCAGGGCATGTTGAACCTCACCTAGAGGATGGGCTGCGCCTTGCCCTGCCCCCGCTCGGGAGGCTTCAGCAAAGACTTCAGCTGGGGTCTCGCTCCAACAGCTTTCTGTGCTGAGACCACTGGCCCACTCCCTCCCTCCTGTACCTCCTGGACGCTCCTTTCAGGCTTGCCCTCCAATCCCCGTGCCTCTCCTGCTGGCTGAGAGCCGAGTGGGTGGGTCCTGCCCTGACCCCCGTGGATCACTGCATGCTCTGGGGAGACTGCTGGGTGGGGACAGCCCCCACCTGTGCCATCTCCTGTTCCAGGCCACACGGTGGAGGGGCTATCTCACCTTCCTGGTCTCATCTCGGACTTGGCTTGGTGAGACAAGGCGGGAAGTGACAACCCAGCCCGGGATGGACCATGGGTGCTGCATGGGTCCCAGAGTGGGGGACGAGGGGCTGGCCAAATGGGCTGCACACTGAGCCATGTGGAGCTGTGCATCACCCTTGTGGGTCATGCACTGGTTCTGGCTGGGATGCACCTGATCTTGGAGAGACAGCAGTGAGTGGTGGCTTGAAGCAAGATCTTCGTTCTCTGCCCAGGAATTGGACCTGGGTAGCATGGATGAAAATCAGGAATCCTAGCCATTAGTCCACCAGGGGCTAGAGGCTGGAAGCTAAATTCCCCTGGTCCTTGCCTCCATTGAAAAATGCATTTCTCAAGAAGGCAAAAACTGTAAAAACAGGTACAAAGTTTATTATTAGAGACATAGCACAAGTGGGAAAGCACACAGAGAAACAGTTTGTATAAGACAGAAGCAAGGCAGAAATACACACCCGGAGAGAAAGGGTGTGGGCGTCTCCGCTACTGAGGGGGAGCACGGGAAAGAGGCAGTTAAGTCATTTATATAGGGCAGTTCTTCCGGCTCTTTGTTTATGTTTGGCCCATTATTTGGTTTCTTTTTCCACACCTGCCCTGCCCCAGGACGCTCCCCGACATGGATTCCAGCCCAGAGGCCGATGGGGGGCCTTGGCATCACCTATTATGGGGTGGTGCCCCCTCCTTTTTGACCCCCAAGGAGGCTTTCTGCACATGTGCAGTGTCTCCCTTGCCCCAAGGATGGGAAACATGTGACCTCTTTATTTTTTACTCAAATAGGGTTTAGCCCCTCTCTGTCCTGGCCATGACTGTTATCTTTTTTTTTTTTTTTTTTTGCGGTACGCGGGCCTCTCACCGCTGTGGCCTCTCCCGCCGCGGAGCACAGGCTCCGGACACGCAGGCTCAGCGGCCATGGCTCACGGGCCCAGCCGCTTCGCGGCACGTGGGATCTTCCCGGACTGGGGCACGAACCCACGTCCCCTTGCATCGGCAGGCGGACTCTCAACCACTGCGCCACCAGGGAAGCCCCATGACTGTTATCTTAAAGTGTCCTCAGGAGACAAAGTCGAGCTACTTACCCTGTTGCTGTTGTTATTTCTATCTCCTAGTGCAAACAGGAGGCTGGTTGTAAATATCTAGCCTAGAGCCCACCTGCCTGCTTGCTTCCTCAAGAAATGTAAATAGGAGGCCAGTTGTAAATGCCCAGCCTGGAGCCGGACAACCGGTGGGAAGCAACCAGAGCAGGGTTCTCCAGGGCACTCCCAGGTCCTAAAATCCCCCATGAGCCTGCTCTTGGCCTGCCTTGGCTTCACAGTGCCTTACTTGATTCAGAAGCCCTGAGTGTTTCTCTCCTGCCGGTTTATACCCAGGCAGGTTCAGGTTCACGCTGCAGGGCCTAACTGTGCAGACAACAGGACCACAGCAGCTCTTCCTTCCAGAACACATTCAGGCTTCCCCCACCTGAGAAATGTCACAGAGCCTGTGAGCTTTTTTTTTTTTTTTTTTTGCGGTACGCAGGCCTCTCACTGTTGTGGCCTCTCCCTTTGCAGAGCACAGGCTCTGGACGCGCAGGCTCAGCGGCCATGGCTCATGGGCCCAGCCGCTCCGCGGCATGTGGGATCTTCCCGGACCGGGGCACGAACCCACGTCCCCTGTATCGGCAGGCGGACTCTCAACCACTGCGCCACCAGGGAAGCCCGAGCCTGTGACCTTTATGTCCTTTGAGGAAGAGGTGGGCTGCTGAGGCCGAGCCAGCCTGCTGTATCTCAGCACCAAGGATATAGTCAATATTTTTTTTTTTTTAAATGAATGACCAGTATGCTAGCTGGACTCAGAAGGCTGGAGCATCTGTGCAGGATCCTCTAGGTGGGGAGCACCTAGGAGGAGTGAAGCCTGGACTCATCCCCAAGGCTGGAGGTACTGCTGAATCAGGTCTGGGTCCAATCACAAGACGGTTTAAACGGAGAAACAATATAAAAATTGGTAAATTTTGTCTGATCAGGTCACCCAAGATGGCTGTTCTCTTGCTCTCTGTATATCCCCTGCTCGACCAGCCCCTGCTTTACCTATACCTTATTCACGTGACTGACCTTCCCTCTCAGTCGTAGAGCCTGATCAGTAAATGCCTGTGTACTTGCTTCTGGCCCCAGCTGGTGATTGTTCTAATCTTTAGATCAGAACTCTCTCCACTATGCTGATTTATCAAAGGGGCAGTGAGGGGCGTGCTCCTCTGCTGGTTTCTCTGGCAACCAGTGTGTCAGTCTGACGTCAGTTCCTCCTTTAACAGGTAACCTCTCCCCGCTCCTCTCCCGCTGGAGTGAAGACTGCCGCCATGTCCCACCCTCTGTTTGCTGCACGCCATGGGTGTCTCGCTCCAGGACCTTGCTTCAGACGTGTAAGATCCTCCTATCCGTTAAACCATTGAGGATGCTCTTGCTGACTCTGGGCTGCTTCTTCTGGCTTGAGGCTGGGCAAGCACAGGGCTTGCTGGCTTGAGGGGTGCAGCCAAACAACTTAGATAAAAGAATGACTGTAAGATGTAATAAAACTCAATATGGGCCCTAGGGCTGAGGGAGAGCCCCCCAGGAAGAAAAAAGCTTGGAAGAGGTCCTCTCTCAAGGTCCTGTGTTCAGGCCTCATTGGTGGCAGAGAAGTTGGCTGGGTTGCTCCTGCCGTGGCTCCCCAACCACTGGGTAAGCAGGAAGCAACTCTCTGGGACACAAACCAGGTGCAGGCAGGTCAGCTGATGGCTAGCCTTGTGAACAAGCAGAGGAGGTTGGAGTGCCAGTGTGGGCAGGAGGCCCAGAGTTTGCAGTGTGTTGACATTACTGAGTCCAAGCTCATACTGCTCGTCTCATGACAGGCCAGTAAATTGAGAGACAATTTGTTGGGGCAAGGAATAGTGGCTTTATTTGGAAAGCCAGCAGACCGAGAAGAGGGTGGACAAGTGTCCCAAAGGTCCATCTTCTCTAGAATTCAGGCTTCTTTTATACTAAAAGGGAATGGAGTAAAATCCTGGTTCTGTTCAGACTCTGATTTCTTCATTCCTGCAGCCATTCACATGTGGGCCTGGTCAGGATGTTTGCTGTGAGTTAACAAAGATATTTTAGCTTAATGCTCATTACCTGGGAGGCAGGCGTCCCAGAGGTGGGCCATTATGTATAATTTAAGCTTACAGGCAACATCCCTTTAGTGATTAACTTGTAGCAAAAGCAGTAGGATACAAAGGTTAAAGTAAAAGAAACAGATCCGATATGGAGTCAGATTTGTCTTCTCTATTACATTGTGAGGGCCACGGGTTCTGTGCCCATGGCTGGGCAGGTCTGCACCAGATGCCATCACACCTACACTTGTGACCAATCAATCTTGCAGCCTCCAAAACCAGCAGGAGGGCCCTTCTCTCTGCAGTGTCCCCATAGCGCCCTCTACTGGAAAAGCTTACCATTGTGCTCACTGAAGGACAGAAGCTTAAAGGAATCCTGTTCATTACTGCAGAGCATGTGTGAAAGGTGGGTTGGAAGTTGAGCAGCAATAAAGGGGGAACTGGCACAGAAGACCCATGACGCAGCTCTATCCTGGAACCCATTGGCCCAAGGAGAAAAGAGAAGCGCTGTGCACAAAAAACTCACAATTAGCCAATTAGAAAAGTGAGAGGCTGGATCCAACCCAAGTGCCCAATGAATAGGGCAGACTCAGTAGAGGCTGGAATCATGGGAGACCCTAACTTTGGGGGTGTGAGTGGATGTGAAATAATGCCAGGTGGACTTGGCGTGACACCCACAGATGGTGGCTTCTCTCTGCAGAGTCATTCAAAGGCAGAATGAAACAAAGGGGAGTTTATAATGGTGATCCCGTCACCAAGTGTAATGGATTGCATGCTGGCTCCAAAGGATGTGTCATGTCCTAATTCCTGGAACCTGTGAATTTTACCTTGTATATTAAGGTATGTGACTTAGATTTCGAGAGGAGGTGCTTATCCTGGATTATCCCATGAGCCCTGCATGCAGCCACATGCTTTTTTTTTAAAACTTCATAGGAAGAATTTTATATTTTTCAATAAGATGTCTTTAATATGGGTGCAATTTACATCATTTTCACTTTCATTTTACCTAAAGATTTGGTAATGCTCTTTTTTTAATTAAAAATTTTTTTATTGAAGTATAGTTGATTTACAATGTTGTGTTAGTTTCCGGTGTACAACAAAGTGATTCAGATATATATATGTACATATATATGTGTATATATATATATTCTTTTTCATATTCTTTTCCATTATAGTTTATTATAAGTTATTGAATATAGTTCCCTGTGCTATACAGTAGGACCTTGTTGTTTATTTATTTTATATATAGTAGTGTGTATATGTTAATCCAAAACTCTTCATTTATCCCTCCCCCACTTCCCCTTTGGTAACCATAAGTTTGTCTTCTATGTCAGTTTCCCCCTGACTCTTGTAGGGCACGTTCATCCCTTTCTAAGGGAAAGAGGCATAGAGTCGCATGTAGTCATGGCACCAGGCCAGGATCTCAGAGTGAAGCACAGTTGTTGCTGTTTTATCCTCTTAATTTTAATTCAGTTTTAAAATAGGCAAAACAGGTATAGGTTTCAAAAATCAAAGCTAAACACAAAGTTTACTCAGGAGTTTCACTCCCATCCCAATTTCATTTACCCCAATCGCACTAACTTCCTGTTGGCAGTCATTTTTATTCTTTTCTAGGTTGTTCTGCCTGTTTTTGTTTTTGGCAAAAATGGAAATATGTATCAAAAAATAATTTTGAAGATTTAGTCCTTCACTAACAGGAAATTCTCTCAGCTACTCATGGGACTGTCATAGCTGAGAGTGGTGTATTATAATAAATTAAACAAAAATAAATGGACTGTTCCTAATTTCAGATCACACTGTGTTTCTGAGAAGAGACCTATAGGGATAAGAAGCATAGTTATTATTTATGCCATTTCTTGGAGCTGTTCCTTCACTAAAAGACATTTCTTTTTTCACTTAACAGTATATCCTAGAAATCACTCCATGTCCTTTCATATATATTGCTCCTGTCACATTCTTTCCCCCTTTTTTTCCTTTTGGTTGTGTAGCACTCCATTGAATGAAGATACCATAATTCAACCAATCTCTGGATAGGCATTTTAAGAGCCTTTTATATAGAAAGAAATTAGCTCTTTACTATGAAATAACTTGTAAATATTTATTCCCAGTCAGTTTTTGTCTGTAGACTCTTGTGTGTGTGTGTGTGTGTGTGTGTGTGTTTTCCTTAAAAATGTGTGGTTTTTTATGTGTTCTTTTTTTAAGATTTAAAAAAATTTTTACAATATTGTGTTAACTTCTGCCGTACAGCACAGTGATTCAGTTATACAGAAATATGTATATAGTTTTTCATATTCTTTTCCATTATGATTTATCACAGGATATTGAATATTGTTCCCTGTGCTATATTGTTTTTAAACTATCTTAGGTAATTGGATTTATCAATCATTTATTACTTGAGATATTCAGTCATAGTTAGGCTTTTCCCACATCTAACTCAGCCATGTTTTCTCTAGTTCTTATATGGCCACTTTTTTTTTTTTTTTACACACATCTCATCCCTATGGAGTTCCATGTTGTGAGGTGTGGATCCAATTTTATCCTGTACTGAGGAGCTATGAAATCCCACCATTTTTAATACTAAATTCTTTAATACACTCAATAATGTGTTTCAAAGGTCAGGATATAATTTCTGATGTTTCCTTGTTCTATTTTGTGTATAAATGCCTCTTAATATTTTTTTCCAGGAAGTCAATGAAAATTCTCTTAAGAGATTAAGTGCCTGCTTAGAAAACCTCCAGAAACCAGGCTTCAAGTCTTTGAAACCAACCCAGCTTGTGTTTTATGTAAGAGAAACAGACCAGAATTCCTCTGATGGCCAGGAACACTTAAGCACTTCCGGTACGTTTCTTATTTCTCGTGTGTCCCTTGCAGGCTTGGTGTGATGTGTCCGATCTGTCTAACGTTGCTAGAAGACCTTCGGATTGAAGCCTTGTCATAGGAAATGATATCATTTAATTGAGTGTTTTCCTGGAGTTAGATCCTATTCTTGGCTGCATGTGTTTGATGAGCCATTTTTTATGTTTAAACTTTTCTGACTAGAAAACTGAAGTGTTCCTATTTGTTCCCTTCCTATTTCAGTGCTATTTTAAGTATTAAATGTCTATATAACAATTTATATCTTTAAAAAATATAGCTTACATTCTCTAATTTAGTCCTCAAAGTACCCTGTGAGGAAGGTAGAATTTGCCCAATTGTAACTTAGTAATGTCCCAGGACCATGGAGACAGAATAGGGGTCTTGAGCCCTTTAACTCTAGCCTCATGCTGTTTCTAAAATCTGATCAGTCCTCATGTACAGCCTTCTCTTTTATCCTTTGTCACTGCTTTAGCCATGATCCAGTGATCCTTTAAACTAAGGATGAATGTGGGTCTGTCCATCCTTTTCGTGATCCTTGAGGAAATAACTTTATTTTTAGAATGAACTTGAAAGCAGTTTAAAGATTTACTAAGAGCTTTCTGTGAACAAATGCTAACACAAATAGCTGTCAGCTCTGGCTGAGTAAAGAGAAAAATGCTCTACTTTCAGTTAATGGTTAACTTTGAACCATTTATTAAATGAAAATAGATTATAAAACAATAAATTAGTGGGAATTCCCTGGTGTTCCAGGGAATTCCACGCTCTCACTGCCAAGGGCCCAGGTTCAATCCCTGGTCAGGGAACGACGATTCCACAAGCTGCATGGTGCAGCCAATAAATAAATAAATAGATAGATAGATAGATAGATAGATAGATGGATAGATAGGTAGACTTCTCTGGTGGCGCAGTGGTTAAGAATCCACCTGCCAGTGCAGGGGACACGGATTCCATCTCTGGTCCGGGAAGATCCCACATGCTGAGGAGCAACTAAGCCTGTGCACCGCAGCTACTGAGCCTGCACTCTAGAGCCCGTGAGCCTCAACTACTGAGCCCGCGTGCCACCACTACTGAAGCCCAGGTGCCTAGAGCCCGTGCTCCACAAGAGAAGCCACTGCAGTGAGAAGCTCGCGCACCGCAACAAAGAATAGCTGCCGCTCGCCACTAGAGAAAGCCCATGCGCAGCAGGAAGACCCAACACAGCCAAAAATAAATAAAGTAATTTAAAAAATAAATTATATATATATGGAGTTCTTAGAAGTCAAAAAGAAAACAGAGTAGCTTGGTTACAAAAATGGGCAAACACAATGACTAGACAGTTCAGGAAATAATACACATAAATTGCCAATAAGCATATAAAAATGTTTAGCCTCAGTAATCAAATGCAAACTAAACTAATTAGGTAATATTTCCCAATAAAAGTTGTGTGCAGTCTGTCACAAGCATCCCACACTATAAAGTAGCATTTACATTGGATTAAATAATTAATGGAATTGATAAGAGAGATACTGAGATTATTCCTTGACTTACCTCTTCTGAGGATAAACTATTTCTTCCTAACTTCAAATGCAGGAATTTGGATTTTCCTTTCCTCTTTCACTGACTAGAATAATTTTCCTACCAGTATTTCTCATTTTACCATCAATGATTCAACTAGAAAGTCTTTCTTAGTTTGCATGTTATAGATTCTATAAATCTATGTGACAGGCATAGCAGGTATATCTGAGAATGATTTAGATTGTGGTGATGGTCATCGTGGCAAAGAAAACACAGTCTTGTATGGAATGGTGAAAAATTAAAAACAACTTTTATGGTCATCAGTTTTGGAAGTGTTAAATAAATTGTGCTACATTGATTATGTAGATTAGTATAGAGCTACTAAAAAGAAAGAGAATGATGTATACATACAGATAATGGAAGAGTCACCAAGGTTAAATAACAAAAGCAAGTTCAAAGTAATAGATTCAGGGAATTCCCTGGCAATCCAGTGGTTAGGACTCTATTCTTCCATTGAAGAGGTCCCAGGTTTGATCCCTGGTCAGGGAACTAAGATCCTGCAAGCTGTGTAGAGCGGCCAAAAAAATTAAAAAAAAAAAAAGTCATAGGTCCAGAATGGTGCAGTTTATATGTTAAAAAGGAACAATTCACACTGTGGATGTGTGCTCATGCAAACACAAAAGTGTATATATCATATATAACATACACACAAAGCACATAGAAAAGGTCTAGAGCAATGCTGTCCAAGAGAACTTTCTGCGGAGATGTAACTGTTCTGTATGAGCGCTGTCTGGTACAGCTGGCACTAGCCCCATGTGGCTACTGAGCACTTGAAGTGGGGCTAGTATGACCAGGAACTGAATTTTAAATTTTATTTAATTTCAATCAATTTAATTTTACCAATAAATAGCCACATATGGCTAGTAACTACCGTATTATACAGTGCAGTTCTAAATGCTTGTGTACCTAAATGTTAATAGAGTTACATCTAGTGAAAGTGTGAGGTTGTGTGCCTGTCAACAGGAGACTTTTACTTTGTATATATAATTTTACAAGAAGGATGTACTTTTATAACACTTGTATAATTTTCAAAACCAATTTTAAAAATGTTTCCAAAGAAAGAAAAAAGAGTCAGCATGTTATAATGGGGAAAATGCTTGGCTTGGTGGCAGCTCAGATTTCAGCCCTCACTTCACACTTCTTAACCTCCTTGAACCTCTGCTTCTTCACATTTGAAAAGAGAGATAATAATGGCACTGGTGAGAGTGTTCATTGAAAAGTTATGTAAATTCAACTAGCGCCATGTTTAATACCCAATAAACGTGCAGGGGAACCAGTAGATTTCCTACTGTCGATGTAAGTTAGATTACTACCCTGAGCCCAGTGACGACTTGCATTAAAGTCAGATTGTGAAGTGCTAATTTTAAAATATTAGGGAATTTTGAGTCACTTCTGAAAATACTGTGTCCCTAGCTAGTTGGATGGGGGAGTATGAGGACAGTCTCTTTCAACTGTAGAGAAAATTTGAGATGGGTTTCTGTGACCCCTGAGACTGGATTGGCCCCACTCTTGAACCACTGTCGCAGGGCAGCCTGCCCCACCCTCCCCCTTCTCTTTAGTGCTGGACACCCTCTCTGGTGGACACTTGCTCATAGGAGAGCTTTTCCATCCCTTAGACTGTAGAGACCAGATTTATGAACAGCATTGAAAATACTTTCAATCCCCTTCTTGGGCTGGGGTGGGTTTGGTCACTGGTGCCAAACTAGAAAAGGGAGCTGACAGAGGGCTTCATGAAGATGGAGGTAGTGTGGTACAGTTTTGGAGAAGGGATGTAGTTTTCCATTTACAGATGATTTTCCAATAGGATGAATTGTAATCAGTAATGGAGTGTTTTAAAGATTTTGATTCTATAAATGTTGTATGAAAAGAAATGTTTTTCAAGTAAAGCAAATAATCATCTGTATTAACTGTTTGGGGGAATTATATTCTCTAGGATTTCGAGCAGTCAAATTTACTTTGCACACCAGAGATCTGCTAAGCACAGTGTTATATATTCTCAACTCCTGCAGTTTATCTATTGAACATATCCAAAGCTTGAATACTAATGTGCACTCCCAGCCTCTCAGAGAGGCGAAAAGGATATCTGACAGGCCCATCAAATGGGACAAGTCTTACTACTCCTTTACTGGATTCAAGGACCCTGATGAAGACCTCGAGCAAGTCTGGAGAATGGAAACAACCCTAACGTATGTAAGAGTTTTTATTTAACTAAACTTACTTGTAGTTAGTAGCCCCCACTCGCCTCAACTAGAGAAAAGCCTGCATGCAGCAACAAATACCCAATGCAGCCAAAAAGAAACCCCAAAAAACATGAGCTAGAAGAGAGGGTCTCAGCCTTGCATGCACTGGGATCCAGCCCATGAAACTTCTGCTTATACCGACTGCTCTAATTATCTCACAGTGTGTCCAGATGAACAAAAACTTGGGAATGTCTGACCTACCTTTTGGTATAGAAAAAAAGTGGGATTGGATAAGTCAAGGCATAAAAGCAACAATGAGAGTTGTTGGACCTTAAGTCAAGAGGCTTTAGAATAACATATTAAAGAAATTCAGCAATTAGTCTGTGGTTCAGTTGAGTGTTTCACAGGGTACAATTTTGTTCTGGAGCTAGATGTGTAGCCATCATGAAAAGATTGTCCCGGGACCCAGAACTCAAAGTTAGTCAGCTGGGGAACAATGCAAACAGACTGGAACTGGGAAAAGCTAATTCACCAAGATAAGTGCTATTCCACTGGTTCCTTGTCCAAGCTGAGTATTTATAATTTCCTTATTTGTATGTAGTTCATCCAGTAAAATTCTTCAGTCTTTAATAAAAGTAGACACTCTTACATTATATTATATTACATGTTACTAGATAATGCATTTTTAAGAGTAGGGAACATGTTTTAATCATCTTTCTACTAATCTGCTTTGTAGATTCATAAAACCCAACCAGCATTTTTATTTCACTGAATTAAAGAATTGTTGAAAAAGTGTGAATGTGAAGTGCTGGAGGCTGGGTGTGGAGAACTCAAGGTTTAATATGGAAATGTAAAGTAGTTTAATACAGATGGTAGCAGAAGAAGTGACTCAGCAATGAATGTAGAGGACCATTTTTTTAAAAACAGTGCCTCTGTTAGTTTCATTAGTGTTGACTTAAAAGTATCTGCTGTTTTTAGCAAGAGATAAATTGTCTTAAGGAAATTTTCTGAGTGTACATGAGTTGTGTTACTATGAATTCTTCATTTCCTCCAGAGGGATACTTTGTTTTAAATTCAAGCTCTCATGTTGACAATTACCAGGACAAGCTCAAAACATGTCATTTTGATTTGTCTACCCTTAA
This sequence comes from Mesoplodon mirus, assembly GCF_964341445.2. Taxonomy (NCBI): domain Eukaryota; kingdom Metazoa; phylum Chordata; class Mammalia; order Artiodactyla; family Ziphiidae; genus Mesoplodon; species Mesoplodon mirus. The sequence continues at coordinate 47,552,635 of NC_138988.1, read as the reverse complement.
AGAAGATAGCAACATAAATTAAATAGACCACTGTTTTAGAAATTGAAATCAGTGGAAATATAACTAATTTATTGATCATTATTATCCAAATTCAGTTGTCAATAGCTATGTATCTTGTCAAAGAATGAAGTAAACCCATTCATAGCCAGATAGAACCTTTGTTTTCTTAGCTTTGACAAATGAAATTAACAACAAAAAAGCATTACATGTTTTAGCCTTGTTTATAAGAGAGATCTTGCATTCGCTTTAAAACTGTGATTTAAAATTAATATTGAATTATCCTAAATGAAACAGACAAAAGAGCTGGAATAGGGCTGTGGCTGGTTCTTGGTGTAATACTGTTCCATATCTTTTACTTCCATATATGTTTCTTGGGCTAGAGAATATTGAGAGTTGACTGGTATCACCTTAAATCTTCCTACTCAGAGCTTCTCTTCTAAAATCGACCGGTTAGAGATTTCAGTTTTGTTTAGTTTTTGATGCTTGTATCGGAGGTGCTTGGGTTATATTTCTTGAACGTTGATATGTTAGTGACTTACCTGAACCAGATCATCACACCTCATAGAGTTTGAGTTTAGCTTATTAGATATAATTTTAGAGCAGAGGGTCCAGGCTGGGTAGGAAAGGAGAGGACAGCTCTACACTGAAAAAAAGCAAGGAAAGGAATACATACTGCTCTTTGGGCCCTTTGGGTAAATTACAGTATAGACTAAATGCCGCAAAAAAAAAGCTGTTGCCTTTACCAGCATGCTTTAGAGGGCCGATGCCCCGGTTACGACAGTTGTATGAATTTGGAAGATTTCATATCTCTTATTTCCATACCCTAACCTGGTCTCCCTGGTCCAGTGTGTTCACACAGGCCCAGCACCCCTTTCCAATCTTGACCTTTTCTCAAATATGGATGTTGCCCAGTTTGCAGGAACCCTGATGAGGGTTTGTTCAAGGTTTTGTTTTATGTTAGTTTTTTCCAGTAAGGATTCCAGGAGCTTATGTCATCAAAGCCAGAGTGGTGTTTGTATCAGTTTCTTGTTTCAGTTATTAATTTTTTATTTGGCCATGCCACGTGGCACATGGAATCTTAGTTCCCCAACCAGGGATCAAACCCGAGCCCCCTGCATTGGAAGTGTGGAGTCTTAACCACCGGACTGCCAGAGAAGTCCTAATTTTTTAAATTTGTTATTATTTTGCAAATAATTATAAAATTGTTGAACCTTTGAGAGGTTTCAAACCATATGAATGGAGGAGTGACTGTCCCATAGTCAGGAGATTTAGGGGCTGTAATTCAGACAAAACTTATTCACCACCATGGTCATTTTGGCTATATATGGTTTGTTTTTATTTTTATTCTTGTATTGTTTACCTCATCTTTATTAATATGAAGTTATACAAGAGGATGCATAAGGAGCACATGCTGAATTATACAGTACAGAGGGAGCATAAAAATAATTCTGCAAATTTACATCCAGCTGATCTTCACCTGATTTACAAATTGCATTCACCTGATCAAAATTTAATCTTGAAAACATGTTATTTCTAATATTTCAGAGTGTAATGTTAAAAAGAGAAAATATAACAGTTTTATTTAGTGTAAACTTTCAAATAATTTTCCTTATGTTTCCACAGAGACATGCAGGCTGAAATAAAACAGAGAAATTATGAAAATAAATTAGTTGAGTTTTAAAAAATACAACATAGAACAATTATCAGGTCATAAAAGCTCCATTTAATCTATTTTCTTCTTATATCTGGCAGTTACATTTCAATCTACATTTTAGGACATGCTGTGTAATTTTGTATTTCTCAGTAAATTATGCTTTATCTTACTGTAAAATCACTTTATAGTGATAAAAACACTACAGTGAAATGTTTAATATGTAAGGTTTTCTAATTTTATACGATAATAAAAAGAATTTACCAGTCTAAAAAAAATTAGAAAATGCTACTTTGTGTTGTAGCTTTTAGTATTTCCATATTTTGCATATATTCTCTGATTATCAAATAATTTTATAACTAAAATGTATTGCAATTATAGAATTTGTGTTTGGAAGGAGACAACAGGATCCATTTGTATCTAAACAAAATTATCCCATATGTAATGTCTACCCCACTGAAAAAAACATGTCATTGAACTATAGAAAGACCATTGAAATGCTATTCTTTTTTTTTTGTTTTGACAAGGAACATGTCATGTTAACTTTTCTTTTTTAATACAACAGGTTCTTATTAGTCATCCATTTTATACACATCAGCGTATACATGTCAATCCCAATCTCCCAATTCATCACACCACCATCCCCACCCTGCTGCTTCCCCCCTTGTGTCCATACGTTTGTTCTCTACATCTATGTATCAATTTCTGCCCTGTAAACCGATTCATCTGTACCATTTTTCTAGGTTCCACATATATGCGTTAATATACGATATTTGTTTTTGTCTTTCTGACTTACTTCACTATGTATGACAGTCTCTAGATCCATCCACATCTCAACAAATGACCCAATTTCATTCTTTTTTATGGCTGAGTAATATTCCATAGTATATATGTACCATATCATCTTTATCCATTCGTCTGTCAGTGGGCATTTAGGTTGCTTCCATGACCTGGCTATTGTAAATAGTGCTGCAATGAACATTGGGGTGCATGTGTCTTTTTGAATTATGGTTTTCTCTGGATATATGCCCAGTAGTGGGATTGCTGGATCATATGGTAATTCTATTTTTAGTTTTTTAAGGAACCTCCATACTGTTTTCCATAGTGGCTGTATCAATTTACATTCCCACCAACAGTGCAAGAGAGTTCCCTTTTCTCCACACCCTCTCCAGCATTTGTTGTTTGTAGATTTTCTGATGATACCCATTCTAACTGGTGTGAGGTGATACCTCATTGTAGTTTTGATTTGCATCTCTCTAATAACTAGTGATGTTGAGCAGGTTTTCATGTGCTTCTTGGCCATCTGTGTGTCTTCTTTGGAGAAATGTCTATTTAGGTCTTCTGCCCATTTTTGGATTGGGTTGTTTGTTTTTTTAATATTGAGCTGCATGAGCTGTTTATACATTTTGGAGATTAATCCTTTGTCCACTGATTCGTTTGCAAATATTTTCTCCCATTCTGAGGGTGGTCTTTTCGTCTTGTTGATGGTTTCCTTTGCTGTGCAAAAGGTTTGAAGTTTCATTAGGTCCCATTTTTGGTTTTATTTCCATTACTCTAGGAGGTGGATCAAAAAAGATCTTGCTGGGGCTTCCCTGGTGACGCAGTGGTTGAGAGTTCACCTGCCGATGCAGGGTACGCGGGTTCGTGCCCCAGTCTGGGAAGATCCCACATGCCACGGAGCGGCTGGGCCCGTGAGCCATGACCACTGAGCCTGTGCATCCGGAGCCTGTGCTCCACAATGGGAGAGGCCACAGCAGTGAGAGTCCCGCGTACCGCAGAAAAAAAAAAGAAAAGAAGAAAAAGATCTTGCTGTGATTTATGTCAGAGTGTTCTCCCTATGTGTTCCTTTAAGAGTTTTATAGTGTCTAGTCTTACATTAAGGTCTCGAATCCATTTCGAGTTTATTTTTGTGTATGGTGTTAGGGAGTGTTCTAATTTCATTCTTTTACATGTAGCTCTCCAGTTTTCCCAGCACCACTTATTGAAGAGACTGTCTTCTTTCCATTGTATATCCATGTCTCCTTTGTCATAGATTAGTTGACCATAGGTGTGTGGGTTTATCTGGGCTTTCTATCTTGTTCCATTGATCTATGTTTCTGTTTTTGTGCCAGTACCATATTGTTTTCATTACTGTAGCTTTGTAGTATAGTCTGAAGTCAGGGAGTCTGATTCCTCCAGCTCCGTTTTTTTCCCTCAACACTGCTTTGGCTATTCGGGGTCTTTTGTGTCTCCATATAATTTTTTTTTTTTTTTTGCGGTATACAGGTCTCTCACTGTTGTGGCCTCTCCCGTTGTGGAGCACAGGCTCCGGACGCGCAGGCTCAGTGGCCATGGCTAACGGGCCTAGCTGCTCCCCAGCATGTGGGATCTTCCCGGACTGGGGCACAAACCCGTGTCCCCTGCGTTGGCAGGCGGACTCTCAACCACTGCGCCACGAGAGAAGCCCTCCATACAAATTTTAAGATTTTTTGTTCTAGTTCCATAAAAAATTCCATTGGTAATTTGATAGGGATTGCATTGAATCTGTAGATTGCTTTGGGTAGTATAGTCATTTTCACAATATTGATTCTTCCAATCCAAAAACATGGTATATCTCTCCATCTGTTGGTATCATCTTTAATTTCTTTCATCAGTGTGTTATAGTTTTCTGCATACAGGTCTTTTTTCTCCCTAGGTAGGTTTATTCCTAGGTATTTTATTCTTTTTGTTGCAGTAGTAAATGGGAGTGTTTCCTTAATTTCTTTTTCAGGTTTTTCATCGTTAGTGTATAGGAGTGCAAGAGATTACTCTGCGTTAATTTTGTATCCTGCAACTTTACCAAATTCACTGATTAGCTCTAGTAGTTTTCTGGTGGCATCTTTAGGGTTCTCTATGTATAGTATCATGTCATCTGCAAACAGTGCCAGTTTTACTTCTTCTTTTCCAATTTGTATTCCTTTTATTTCTTTTTCTTCTCTGATTGCCGTGGCTAGGACTTCCAAAACTATGTTGAATAATTGTGGTGAGAGTGGACATCCTTGTCTTGTTCCTGATCTTAGAGGAAATGTTTTCAGTTTTTCACCATTGAGAATGATGTTTGCTGTGGGTTTGATAAATATGGCCTTTATTATGTTGAGGTAGTTTCCCTCTATGCCCACTTTCTGGAGAGTTTTTATCATAAATAGGTGTTGAATTTTGTCAAAAGCCTTTTCTGCATCTATTGAGATGATCATATGGTTTTTATTCTTCAGTTTGTTAATATGGTGTATCACATTGATTGATTTGCGTATATTGAAAAATCCTTGCATCCCTGGGAGAAATCCCACTTGATCATGGTGTATGATCCTTTTAATATGTTGTTGGATTGTGTTTGCTAGTATTTTGTTGAGGATTTTTACATCTATATTCATCAGTGATATTGGTCTGTAATTTTCTTTTTTTGTAGTATCTTTGTCTGGTTTTGGTATCAGGGTGATGGTGGCCTCATAGAATGAGTTTGGGAGTGTTCCTTCCTCTGCAGTTTTTTGGAAGAGTTTGAGAAGGATGGGTATTAGCTCTTCTCTAAATGTTAGAATTCACCTGTGAAGCCATCTAGTCCTGGACTTTTTTTTGTTGGAAGATTTTTAATCACAGTTTCAATTTCATTACTTGTGATTGGTCTGTTCATATTTTCTATTTCTTCCTGGTTCAGTATTGGGAGGTTATACCTTTCTAAGAATTTGTCCATTTCTTCCAGGTTGTCCATTTTATTGGCATAGAGTTGCTTGTAGTAGTCTCTTAGGATGCTTTGTATTTCTGCGGTGTGTGTTGTAACTTCTCCTTTTTCATTTCTAATTTTATTGATTTCAGTCCTCTCCCTCTTTTTCTTGATGTGTCTGGCTAATGGTTTATCGATTTTATTTATCTTCTCAAAGAAGCAGCTTTTTGTTTTATTGATCTTTGCTACTGTTTTCTTTGTTTCTATTTCATTTATTTCTGCTCTGATCTTTAGGATTTCTTTCCTTCTGCTAACTTTGGGTTTTGTTTGTTCTTCTTTCTCTAGTTCCTTGAGGTGTAAGGTTAGATTGTTTACTTGAGATTTTTCTTGTTTCTTGAGGTAGGCTTGTATAGCTATAAACTTCCCTCTTAGAACTGTTTTTGCTGCATCCCATAGGTTTTGGATCATCGTGTTTTCATTGTCATTTGTCTCTAGGTATTTTTTGATTTCCTCTTTGATTTCTTCAGTGATCTCTTGGTTATTTCATAACGTATTGTTTAGCCTCCATGTGTTTGTGTTTTTTACATTTTTTTCCCCTGTAATTCATTTCTAATCTCATAGCATTGTGGTCAGAAAAGATGTTTGATATGATTTCAATTTCCTTAAATTTACTGAGGCTTGATTTGTGACCCAAGATGTGATCTATCCTGAAGAATGTTCCATGCACACTTGAGAAGAAAGTGTAATCTGCTGGTTTTGGATGGAATGTCCTATAAATATCAATTAAATCTATCTGGTCTATTGTGTCATTCAAAGCTTCTGTTTCCTTATTTAGTTTCAATTTGGATGATCTGTCCATTGGTGTAAGTGAGGTGTTAAAGTCCCCCATTATTATTGTGTTACTGTCGATTTCCTCTTTTATAGCTGTTAGCAGTTGCCTTATGTATTCAGGTGCTCCTATGTTGGGTGCATATATATTTATAATTGTTATATCTTCTTCTTGGATTGATCCCTTGATCATTATGTAGTGTCCTTGTCTCTTGTAACATTCATTATTTTAAAGTCTATTTTATCTGATATGAGTATTGCTACTCCAGCTTTCTTTTGACTTCCATTTGCATGGAATATTTTTTCCCATCCCCTCACTTTCAGTCTGTATGTGTCCCTAGGTCTGAAGTGGGTCTCTTGTAGACAAAATATATATGGGTCTTGTTTTTGTATCCATTCAGCAAGCCTGTGTCTTTTGGTTGAAGCATTTAATCCATTCACGTTTAAGGTAGTTATTGATATGTATATTCCTATGACCATTTTCTTAATTGTTTTGGGTTTGTTTTTGTAGGTTCTTTTTTTCTCTTGTGTTTCCCACTTAGAGAAGTTCCTTTAGCATTTGTTGTAGAGCTGGTTTGGTGGTGCTGAATTCTCTTAGCTTTTGCTTGTCTGTAAAGCTTTTCATTCCTCCGTTGAATCTGAATGAGATCCTTGCCCAGTAGAGTAATCTTGGCTGTAGGTTCTTCCCTTTCATCACTTTAAGTATATCATGCCACTCCCTTCTGGCTTGTAGAGTTTCTGCTGAGAAATCAGCTGTTAACCTTATGGGAGTTCCCTTGTATATTATTTGTCATTTTTCCCTTGCTGCTTTCAATAATTTTTCTTTGTCTTTAATTTTTGCCAATATGATTACTATGTGTCTCGGCATGTTTCTCCTTGGGTTTATCCTGTATGGGACTCTCTGCGCTTCCTGGACTTGGGTGGCTATTTCCTTTCCCATGTTAGGGAAGTTTTCTACTATAATCTCTTCAAATATTTTCTCTGGTCCTTTCTCTCTCTCTTCTCCTTCTGGGACCCCTATAATGCGAATGTTGTTGCATTTAATGTTGTCCGAGAGGTCTCTTAGGTTGTCTTCATTCCTTTTCATTCTTTTTTCTTTATTCTGTTCTGCAGCAGTGAATTCCACCATTCTGTCTTCCAGGTCACTTATCTGTTCTTCTGCCTCAGTTATTCTGCTATTGATTCCTTCTAGTGTAGTTTTCATTTCAGTTATTGTATTGTTCATCTCTGTTTGTTTGTTCTTTAATTCTTGTAGGTCTTTGTTAAACATTTCTTGCATCTTCTCAATCTTTGCCTCCATTCTTTTTCCGAGGTCCTGGATCATCTTCACTATCATTATTCTGAATTCTTTTTCTGGAAGGTTGCCTATCTCCCCTTCATTTAGTTGTTTTTCTGGGGTTTTATCTTGTTCCTTCATCTGGTACATAGCCCTCTGCCTTTTCATCTTGTCTATCTTTCTGTGAATGTCGGTTTTGCTCCACAGGCTGCAGGACTGTAGTTCTTCTTGCTTCTGCTCTCTGCCCTCTGGTGGTTGAGGCTATCTAAGAGGCTTGTACAAGTTTCCTGGTGGGAGGGACTGGTGGTTGGTAGAGCTGACTGTTTCTCTGGTGGGCAGAGCTCAGTAAAACTTTAATCTGCTTGGCTGCTGATGGGTGGTGCTGGGTTCCCTCCCTGTTGGTTGTTTGGCCTGAGGCAACCCAACACTGGAGCCTACCTAGGCTCTTTGGTGGGGCAAATGGCAGACTCTGGGAGGGCTCATGCCAAGAAGTACTTCCCAGAACTTCTGCTGCCAGTGTCGTTGTCCCCACGGTGAGCCACAGCCACCCCCCACCTCTGCAAGAGACCCTCCAACACTAGCAGGTAGGTCTGATTCTGTCTCCCCTGGGGTCACTGCTCCTTCCCCTGGGTCCCAATGTGCACAGTACTTTGTGTGTGCCCTCCAAGAGTGGAGTCTCTGTTTCCCCCAGTCCTGTTGAAGTCCTTCAATCAAATACCAGTAGCTTTCTAAGTCTGATTCTCTAGGAATTCCTCTTCCCGTTGCCGGACCCCCAGGTTGGGAAGCCTGACGTGGGGCTCAGAACCTTCACTCCAGTGGGTGGACTTTTGTGGTATGAGTGTTCTCCAGTCTGTGAGTCACCCACCCAGCAGTTATGGGATTTGATTTTACTGTGATTGCACCCCTCCTACCATCTCATTTTGTCTTCTCCTTCGTCTTTGGATGTGGGGTATCTTTTTTGGTGAGTTCCAGTGTCTTCCTGTCGATGATTGTCCAGCAGCTAGTTGTGATTCTGGTGTTCTCACAAGAGGGAGTCTGAAATACTATTCTGTTAGCTACTAAGATATTAGTAAATGTCAAACTTCCATTTTTTTTCTTTGAAGTTTGCGTGCAAAGTTTTATTTCACTTTCATTGTCTAAGGTCTGAATCCTCTTAGTGTCCACAAAGTGCCACATTGGACAATTACAATATTGGAATTATTTCTGTAGGATATTTGGAAATGTTACAGTCATGCTTTAACTCATATCATACATTTATTCAGTCTTCTTATTTATAGGCTAAGTCATTGTTTTTCAAATTATGTCATAACTTTAGTCTCTGTAACCTCCTTTAATCGGGAATGGTTCCTCAGTGTTTTCTTGTCTTCCATTACCTTGCTGTTATTTTGTAGAGTGTCCCTCAATTTGAGTGTTTGGAGTTTATCTGGTATTTCTCATAATTAGAGTCAGGTTATTCATATTTGGCAGGAATACCCGGCAAGTGAAGTGTGTTGTTTTCAATGTTATATAGGAGGCATATGATGTTGATTATCCCATTACTAGTGATATTAACTTGGATCATTTGATTAAGGTGGTGTCTCCCAGTTTTTTCCCCAGTAAAGGAACTATTTTTCCCTTCAGTTAGTTTCTTTTGAGGAGGTGATTAGGGCTATGTAAATATCCTTTGAACACTGAATTTTTACCCCTTCGCTCTAGTGCTCATTGATGATTTTTGCCTGAATCACATATTATGATGATGGTTGCCAAATGGCAATTTTCTAACTTTATCATCCCTTCAAGCCGGCTCCTATGTCCCCATCATTCTTTGAGAACTCTCTTACTTCCTGGTTCACCAAGGTGTTCCAGGCTCATCTGGACTTTCCCTGGCCCAGTGTTTGACTGAACCATTTTGCTGAGAAGCTCTGGTTCTTTTTAGGAGGGAATGATTTTTAGAAACCAAGATCTGGGTGGTGCATGTCCTAACTGCTACTGAACTTCTCAGTGGCAGAACTACGAAACATGTATCTTTGTCTTTTTGTGTGTGTGTGTGTGTGTGTGTGTGTGTTACGCGGGCCTCTCACTGCTGTGGCCTCTCCCGTTGTGGAGCACAGGCTCCGGACGCGCAGGCCCAGCGGCCGTAGCTCACGGGGCCAGCTGCTCCGCGGCATGTGGGATCCTCCCGGACCGGAGCACGAGCCCACGTCCCCTGCATCGGCAGGCGGACTCTCAACCACTGCGCCACCAGAGAAGCCCCATCTTTGTCTTTATATCTATAGATAGATCTAATATCTACATAGATAGATAGAAAGAAAATGCCATGTGTAGAGCCTTCAATTTTAGCTTAGTGATTAGATATAAAACACAAAAATTGTTAAACTAGATCAGTTAAATTTTATACACTAAATGTAAGAATTCCAACAATCAGGTCATGAATATATGATCATAAGATTATATTTCAGTCTGGAGTTTAAGACATTTGGTCCCCAAACCCAACCTGGTATGCCATTTGATAATTCATTTGTCAAAAAAAAAAATCACCCTTTCTATTACATAATTTAAAGTGAATTGATTAACAGGTATGAGTTAATAAATGACGAAAATGTTGAAAAATTGTTATAGCTAATAATCGTGACATAAAATAAGATATTATTTTCTTATTTCTCACACAGAAAGCAGAAATAAAATCTTTACCAATATTCTTAAAGGGGGAGTAGGAAGAATTATTAATGACTGTACACATTTAGTGAATCAAAAAAATGTGGAATATAGGGAATTCCCCGGTGGTCCAGTGGTTAGGGCTCCGAGCTTCCACTGCAGGGAGCACATGTTTAATCCCTGTTCCAGAACTAAGATCCCTGCAAGCCCCTCCGCATGGCCAAAAAAAAAAAAAAAAAGGAACATCTTTAGTTAGAGGAAAAGGTCCTAATTCCTTATCCCAATGTGCAAGACCGTTTGTAATCTCACACACACACACACACACACACATACATACCTACACATACATGCCTCTCCAGTCTCATCTCGCACCCCCCTCCCTCTAGTCATTGTGTGATCTGGGCATGTTTGTTCATCTTATACTTCCCTGTGCACTGGCGTGGTTGGCATGCCCTTCCCTTTCACTAATCTGCCTGGAAAAATCTGGTCCATCTCTCAGGTTCAGGTCACATATCACCTGCTCTATAGAACCTTCCAGGCAGAATTAGTTAATTCTTCCTCTGTTCTCCTAGAAGCTCATATATTCTCTTCCAGTTGCTTCTCTCTCTATTCCTTACTAGATGTATCTTCCTTATAGTCCCAACACAACACACTGTTAGGCTTTCAGGATAAATATTTGATGCCTGCATAATGATCTGATTGGTTCTGAGAGTTTCAACTTGATTACTATTATTATTTTTGTGGCTGCGCTGTGTAGCGTGCAGGATGGTTGTTCCCTGACCAGGGATAAGACCCAGTTGTCCTGCAGTGGAAGCGGGAGTCCTAACCACTGGACGGCCAGGGAATTCCTTGAACTTGATTATTTTTTAAATGTTTTAGATCACAACATCTCAAACCTTTAAAGTGACTTAATAATTAAGGAACCTTAAAAAGGTTTATTTGGCAAGCACTTTTGAGATGGACATATGAGCCCTTCTGCAGAGTTATCCTAACACCTGACCATCAGTCACTGACAGGTGTCCCACAGGGGGTTTCAGGTGGCCTGGGGATGGGGTGCTTTAGACCATTTTTCTCCTAACGCCCTGGAGCTCTCTCTTGCACGGCTGTACCAGGGCCCACGCCACCACTACCATCTTGGACCCAAAATGTTCCTCTGATCCCCGAGTCCCCTTGCCATTCTGCCCTGCCTACCCTGCAGCAGCCATTCAGCCTCCTAGGCACCACCCAGGCCTCTCGTTTGTCCAGCCTCCCCTAGGGGACTAGAGGCTCTGAGCAACAGCCAGCATCCCTTGTGCCATGACCATTATAACACCGAGGAAGTGATAACCTCCCAGGGGGCCGTGCTGCTCGGTACGAGGCCACCTGGGCTGCCCTCAGCTCTTTTCTGAAAGCTCTCCCCTTCTAATCCTTATGCCAACTTTGATGTTTATTTTCTCTTTTAAGACTTCATTGAAGTAAACATTCTAAGAAATGCAGAATTAAAAGAACATGTTTCTGCTGAGCCTATTTGTAGTTGATGGGGGAAAAAAATAAAGGTGGAGAGAGGTGAGACTAGAGTTGGGCATTTGGTTGGGTGGAAAGGAACCGAGGGGCAAACAGACCCACCCGACAGGAGCATGTGGATGGAGACACCGAGACTGGTGAGGTCTGACCAGTGGGAGCCCTTGGACAGAGCGCTGAGGGGGTGAGCAGGGAGGCTCAGGGTGCTAACAACCAAGACGAAAACAAAGGAAGAGACTGGATCTACCCAGTTAGAATCCACAAAGTTCCCTTGGCAAGTCCCTTCATCAGGAAATACTGCCTTTTGAATGTCACCAGTACCATTAGGTGCATCTTCTGAATTGACTTTTTCACCGTCTGGCTGCACTAGAATATCATGTGCTCATTTGCTCCAGTAGGAAAAGGGTCGCCTGTAGATGACTGATGTAAGTGACAGTCTAGTATAGCCTGCCTAAAAGTGCAATAAACATAAGTGAGGTTTGAAGTATCTTTAATTCTTTAAAAATCACCCCATCTTTGGAAATCTAGCAACAGGCTTGGTGTAATTTAAATTGAATTTTTTTGATAGACAAAGGAAGTTGTCATAAGTAGAATATGATTTATCAGATGCTGGCAGTTCCCCAAGAAACCTACTTTAGAAGTATTTACTCTAAAAGAATAGGCTTGACCTCAGTACTTATAATTTGGTAAATGTTTGTTGGCAAATTCGGTTTAACACTGGGGCTGCTTTAAGTCAATGAACACGTCGTTCAATAGTAGAAATGTTTGCTTTATGGTTAGTATTGCAAAGTGTATATCTCTGTTTTTTCTTTCTAGATAACAATGGGAAAAGTGCTGTTAAAAAGCTGAAGAATAGTTTGCCACTTAGAAAAGAACTAGATCGTTTAAAAGATGAACTGTCCCATCAATTGCAGCTCTCGGATATCAGGTAATGAAGAAGAGAAAACCTAATTTAGAGATTAAAATAAACATGCTTTACCTATTGGTAAAGGTTTGTTTCTAACAGTTAAATAGTTGCATCTTTAATTATTCTGTTAACTAAATATTCTTTTGTTATCTTTTTATGAAAGTAATCAAATATTTATGTAGGAAAACTAATATGAATTTCTTGTTTAAAATAGTGAAGTAAAGTTTAGATACTGACATTTTTAGCATAATAGTTCTTTTACACAATGAATTTGTAATAAAAATATCCTTTTCCATATGCCCACAATGTATAAAAAATATTTCCCCCTCATATACGATTGGTATTCCAGTTTAAAAAGATAAAGGGAAGTTGTGACAAAGCGAGAGAGAGGCATGGACGTATATACACTACCAAACGTAAGGTAGATAGCTAGTGGGAAGCAGCCGCATAGCACAGGGAGATCAGCTCAGTGCTTTGTGACCACCTGGAGGGGTGGGATAGGGAGGGTGAGATGGAGAGAGACGCAAGAGGGAAGGGATATGGGAATAGATGTATATGTATAACTGATTCACTTTGTTATAAAGCAGAAACTAATACACCATTGTGAAGCAATTATACTCCAATAAAGTTGTAAAAAAAAAAGATAAAGGGAGAGAAAAATAAATGTTTTATTCTTTGGTTCTATGTTATATAGCATGACTTTTGTTCTAATTGATGTATAATTGACATATAACATTATATTAGTTCCAAGTGTTTTACATAATAATTCATTATTTGTATACATTGCAAAGTGATCACAATAATTCTAGTTAACATCTATTGCCATAAATGGTTACAAATTTTCTTTCTTGTGATGAGAACTTTTAAGATCTACTCTTTTAGCAACTTTCAAAAATGTAATACTTTGTAATAGTATTACTAACTATTGTCACCGTATAACATGACTTTTTAAATAAGTTTTTATAAACTTAGGAATCATAGTTATATAAAGATACATGCTGAAGTTTATTATAAAAATAGATTTAACAGCTGTTACAACCCTAAGGAGGGGGTGGTGTGATTCAGTCATGGGACTCTGCATTACAAGAACTCTGAGATATTGTCATCTGGCCTGGAGTTTAAACTTCTATTACTCTTTGCTGTAGCCTGTTTTGTTGTTTTCAGCCATCATTATCAGGACTTTTTACTTGTATTGACCCAAATGACCATTTGGGTACCATAACAGCACCTTTTTCCTGGGCTTGCAGAATACATATAGTACTTATATGTTCTGTTCTTGTGTATTCAAATCATAGTTGTCTAAGATAATTGAAATTTCAAAGGAAAGTGTTTACTCTTGGACTGTGTGGGATGTTTGGGTTTGTGCTGATAGCTGCTGTCTTTTCATCACATCCAAGCTTTGATTAGAGGGTGCCCTTCCAATTCCATAATCTAGTAACATAGACTTTACCAACTAAAAACAAAATAATAAGATCCTTGGGCTTCCCTGGTGATGGAGTTGTTAAGAATCTGCCTGCCAATGCAGGGCACACAGGTTCAAGCCCTGGTGCGGGAAGATCCCACATGCCACAGGGCAACTAAGCCCGTACGCCACAACTACTGAGCCTGTGCTCTAGAGCCCATGAGCCACAACTAGTGAGCCCACATGCCACAACTACTGAAGCTCGTGCACCTAGAGCTTGTACTCCACAACAAGAGAAGCCACCACAATGAGAAGCCCATGCGCCGCAACGAAGAGTAGCCCCCGCTCACTGCAACTAGAGGAAGCCTGCATGCAGCAACGAAAACCCAATGCAGCCAAAAATAAATAAATAAAATAAATAAATTAATTAAAAAAGATCCTCTTTAAAGGTTTATAAAAAATAAATTAATATGCATGAAAATAACTTTTTCTAAATAAATTTTTAAAAATCTGAGAAAGCAGACTGGGATCAGAAAAATGAAAGGGTTTCTTAAACATAAAGAGTAATAAAACACGGACTTCCCTGGTGGCACAGTGGTTAAGAATCCACCTGCCAATGCAGGGGACATGGATTCAAGCCCTGGTCCAGGAAGATTCCACATGCCGCGGAGCCACTAATCCCGTGCGCCACAACTACTGAGCCTGCGCTCTAGAGCCTGTGTGCTACACAACAAGAGAAGTCACCACAATGAAGAAACCCACACACCACAAAGAAGAGTAGCCCCTGATCGCCACAACTAGAGAAAGCCCGTGAGCGGCAACGCAGACCCAACTCAGCCAAAAATAAATAAATAAAATTTAAAAAGAGTAATAAAACATTATTTTACAATATAGTGGAGAAATTTCTCAGCTTTAATTCTTACTATGGTAAATATCAATAACTATAACCCATTTAAAGAAAAGCTCTTCGAGGTTCTCAGTTTTTAGGAGTGCAAAGGGGTCCCGAGACCAAAACATTTGAGGACCGTGGACGTGCGTGTCTCAGCTTACTGAGAAATTAACCAAGTCTCCAACAAAAGGAAGCATTGTGACTGATGACATTGTGTGTTAAAGGAATGATTTTGAAAGCGGATTTCACTTTATCAGAAATGACGTTCATCAGAATTGGTGTTAGGATGAAGAAGGAACCTAAGTTTTCTGAAAGCCTGTTGAGCGCCTTCCTCCTTCACATGTTCATCCCCTATGATTTACACTACCTCTGCTGTAAGAAGTGTCCCCACTGGGCAAGCATGAAGAGAAACCTTAGGAAGACTAGAGGCAGTTTGTTGACGGTCACAGAGCTAGTAAATCACAGAATTAGAATTCGAAGGTTGGTTTTCTGATACCACTTAATGCTCTTTACACAATACACAGAAGTGCCTCTGTGACATCATTGAATATCAAGTTCCATTTTGTCACTGAGATGTAATAATGTTCATCTATAAAATGAGCAGATTACACGATGTCGTAAAAATCATTTTCTCTAGAATATGATGAAAAAAATTCTGATAAACCAAACTGGAATTCCTAGTTGGAACTTAAATCTAAGACAACATCATCGTCATTAAACAATGTAAAGAAGAAAAAGATCTTTGCCAGAGTTTTCCCCATTTCATCCTCTATTTTAAGAGAAACAACACAGTGTATTTGCGTGTTTTCAGTCTTTGGATAGCTGAATATAGTGCTAAGATTTTTACCCTCTGGTAAACGATTCATTTCCCATTTGGCTGCTTCTTGAAAAATGAGTTAGTTTGGAAACATGTTGTGTGTCTCCTTGAGAAAGCAACTCCTCGGCTTTCACGGGAGTCAAGCAGTGGGGGCGAGTGTGTGCCTCCCTCTGGGGGGACACGGGTGTTAATGGGCCGTGTGCTCTGTTGGACCAGGTGGCAGAGGAGCTGGGGCATTGCCCACCGCTGCAGCCAGCTGCACAGTTTAGGCCGCTTAGCCCAGCAGAACTTGGAAAGCCTTAAAAATGCAAAAGGTAAACAATTTCCATTCACTTCCGAACTCCATATCCCTTAACGGCTGTACATATCTGTAAATTCTAGACGAAAGCTAAGTGTTAAAAGTCTTTGTATTGATAGATGTGACTTTATATCAGCTGAATTTTAAAATCTGTTCCTTTGACTTAAACGGTGACATAAAATTAGGCTTTAAGCTTCTACCGAATTTAATCCTGAGTTGATACGTGAAGTTTACATAATTATTTGCACAGTGCTGAAAGAAGGAAGCCTCTCTGAACAGTGACCAAAGGTTTGTGTTTTACCATCAGGATGTACGATAATATTTACAGACCGGTCCGGGATGAGTGCAGTGGGCCATGTGATGCTGGGAACAATGGATGTCCATCATCACTGGACAAAAGTAAGAAAAAGCTTAAAAGCAAAAATAATCTCTAATTTGTTATCGACATACTTTTGTTTCAAACTATGCTAATATGTCAGTAAACTGAAAGAAATTTGAATCATCTGTTTGCAGATCAGATGCGTAATATTTTGTAGTTTAAATTCTTAGGGGACTGATTTTTAAGTCCGTTTTTATTTGGAAATGTTATAGTCTTTTCTGAAGCATAGCCTAAAGGCCTTCATTCTGTTGTTTTGTTTGTTTTGTTTTTAGCAGATTTACTGTGGTATAATTGACTTACAATAAACTGTACATATTTAGTGGGTATAATTTGATGAGATGTGACATATGTAAATACCCGTGAAACCATTACCATAATCAGGATAGTGAACACATCCATCACCCACAAAAGAATGCTCACATCCCTTGTAAACCGTCTCTTCCATCCGCCACCCGCTACCCAAGCAACCCCTGGTCTGCTTTCTGTCACTATAGATTAGTGTATATTTCTAGAGTTTTGTATAAGTGGAATCAGAGTATGTTGGGGTTAGGATCTGATTTCTTTCATTTGGCATAATTTGAAATTCATCCATGCTATTGTGTGTATTTATTCCTTTTTATTTCCACGTAGTATTCCATCATATGGATATACCAGTTTGTTTATCCATCACTTATTGATGGATGTTGGGTTGTGTCAGCTTTTGACTACTAGAAATAAAGCTGCTATGAATATTTATCTACAAAGTTTATATGGACATATATTTCCTTTTCCCTTGGATAAATACCTAAAAGTGGAATGGCCAGATATGTTAGGGTATTTTAACTTTTTGAGAAACTGCCAACACTTGCTATGGTCCTCTTTTTAATTTTAGCCACTCTAAGAGGTGTGTGGTTCTATCTCATTGTGGGTTTAATTTGCATTTCTCTAATGACGGACGAATGGTGGTGAGCATCTTTTCATGTGCTCTTTTGCCATCCATATATCTTCTTTGGTGAAATATCTGTTCAAATCAAATATCTGGTAGAAAATATTTGCAAACCACCTATCTGACAAAGTCTTTGTATCTAAATATATAAAGAACTCTTAAAGCTCAACAGTAAAAAAATAAACAATGAATTATGAAATGCATAAAATACACGAACAGATAGGTCACAGAAGAAGACATATAGATGACAAATAAGCACATGAAAAGCCATAGGGAAATGCAAATTGAAACTGCAGTGATGGGGGCTTCCCTGGTGGCGCAGTGGTTGAGAGTCTGCCTGCCGATGCAGGGGAAACGGGTTCGCGCCCCAGTCTGGGAGGATCCCACATGCCGCGGAGCGGCTGGGCCCGTGAGCCATGGCCGCTGAGCCTGCGCATCCGGAGCCTGTGCTCCGCAATGGGAGAGGACACAACAGTGAGAGGCCCGCGTACCACAAAAAAACAAAAACAAAAACAAAAAACTGCAGTGATGGACTTCCCTGGTGGCGCAGTGGTTAAGAATCTGCCTGCCAATGCAGGGGACACAAGTTCGAGCCCTGGTCTGGGAAGATCCCACATGCCGCAGAGCAACTAAGCCCGTGCACCACAACTACTGAGCCTGCGCTCTAGAGCCCGTGAGCCACAACTACTGAAGCCCACGCACCTAGAGCCCGTGCTCCGCAACAAGAGAAGCCACTGCAATGAGAAGCCCGCACACTGCAACGAAGAGTAGCCCCCGCTCGCCACAACTAGAGAAAGCCTGCACTCAAAGCTTTCAGGGATCTTAGTTCTCCGACCAGGGATTAAACCTGTGCCCTCAGCAGTGAAAGCACAGAATCTTAACCACTGGACCACCAGTGAATTCCCACTATTTTTAGTTTTTTAAGGAACTTCCATATTGTTTTCATAGTGACTGTACCAATTTCCATTCCCACCAACAGTATAGGAGGGTTCCCTTTTCTCCACACCCTCTCCAGCTTTTTTTCTTTTTAATTTATTTTTGGCTGCATTTGGTATTTGTTGCTGCGTGCAGGCTTTCTCTCTAGTTGTGGTGAGTGAAGGTTACTCTTTGTTGAGGTGCGTGGGCTTCTCAGACCGGTGGCTTCTCTTGTTGTGGAGCGTGGGCTCTAGGGCATACAGGCTTCAGTAGTTATGGTGCACGGGCTCAGTAATTGTGGCGCATGGGCTTATTTGCTCCATGGCACGTGGGATCTCGTCTCCTGCATTGGCAGGTGGATTCTAAACCACTGCACCACGAGGGAAGTCCCTCCAGCATTTATTATTTGGAGACGTTTTTTTTTTTTTTTTTGCTGTACGCGGGCCTGTCCCTGTTGTGGCCCCTCCCGTTGCGGAGCACAGGCTCCGGACGCGCACGCTCAGCAGCCATGGCTCAAGGGCCCAGCCGCTCCGCGGCATGTGGGACCTTCCCAAACCGGGACATGAATCCGTGTCCCCTGCATCGGCAGGCGGACTCTCAACCACTGCGCCACCAGGGAAGCCCTATTTGTAGACTTTTTGATGATGGTCATTCTGGCCAGTGTGAGGTGGTACCTCATTGTAGTTTTTGTTTTTGTTTTTGTTTTTGTGTTACGCGGGCCTCTCACTGTTGTGGCCTTTCCCATTGTGGAGCACAGGCTCTGGACGTGCAGGCTCAGTGGCCATGGCTCACAGGTCCAGCCACTCCGCAGCATGTGGGATTCTCCCCGACCAGGGCACGAACCCGTGTCCCCTGCATCGGCAGGCAGACGCTCAACCACTGCGCCACCAGGGAAGCCCTCATTGTAGTTTTGATTTGCATTTCTCTAATAATTAGTGATGCATCTAACCTTCTCTAAATCCTCTTTATCTTTTCATATTGGTTATGTTCGACGTCCTTGGAAACCTTTGCTTGACCCTCCAATCGCTTCACCCTGATGTGGCACTTAGTACACTGAATTCTGACTCTTGTTTTGCTTCCCTGCACCCTGACCATAAGCCCCTGGGAGACAGGGACACAAATTCTTATAATCTGTATACTCCAAGGGCCCAGTTTAGTGTTTAAGTACATGGTAGGTGCTTCATAATAGAATTTAGTTGAATTAAGGGAAATTCTGAGGAAATAGATTTGCAATTGAAATATGTAGACTTTATTTATAAAACCCTTCTTTATTATACCATTTAATCATTCTAACCTAATTTGAGATTCTTACCTGAATTATTAAATGTTAGGACTTATTTTTATTTGGAACATATTTCTTTTCTTCTGCAATCTCTTCAATTCCTAGCTAAAAGTTCCTAAGATTTACAATGGTTTGTTTTGAATATTAATATTTCCAGCATTCCATAGCTTTTCTCTTATTGCTTACTTGAATTTTCCTTCTAGGAAGATAATTTTCTTGTTAGAATTCCTCAATACCATTTATTGGAGTCCTAAACTTGGACTATTAAAGTACCATAAAACTAAATATTTCTTCCTTTTTTTTTAAAATACTGTAGCATTTTGAAAGATTACCGAGTTATTTTGACCTGCAGAGGAGGCTGATGCTTCTGGAGGACCAAATAAGCTATCTTCTAGGTGGCATCCAAGTTGTTTATATTGAAGAATTACAGCCAGTGTTGACACTTGAAGAATATTACTCTCTTCTTGATGTGTTCTATAATAGACTCTTGAAAAGTCGAATACCTTTTCACCCTCGAAGTTTTCATGGTTTGCAAATGATCCTTAACAGGCAAGTATCTAAAACAGTTACTTTTATTCATTCACTCAGATGGGCTGTGTGTGTCCATGCATGAAATTTTTTGTATTTCCATGTGTGATTCTTAGGAATTAAAGAAAGGAACGTCACCACCTCTGTTGGCAACACTCTTTTACACATGAGAAAAGCCAACATGAGAGGATTGAAAGATTGAATCTCTAGAACATTCTGTAAATATATTGCCACTTACAGGGCAAATCAGTCCTGAGGGAAACTTTATAGGATTATACTAATGTGAAATCAACAGTGTGCATATCAGGCACCGTGCTTAGTACTTAAATGCATTATCTCTTTAGCTCTCATAACCTCACCATGGAGTGGATTCCTACCCCCATCTTACAGATGAGGAAGGTCACAGGGCCAGGAAGGGTGTGGTCATCCTGATAGTGTGTCTCTTTGGGGACAGCAAAACTTCAAATCAATTCTGCTACACAGGAAGTCCACTACATATGACCCTTCAAGTTGCAAACTTTCACAGATGCAAACGTGCGTTCACCTGTCCAATCTCGTAAGTTAGTTCTCGTGTCTGCTGTACATTGTCACATGCGTGCATCCTCTACAAGTGGTTGTGCTTTTGTGTACTTCACTGTACAGTACTGTAGAGAGTACAGTAGTACAGTATCTTTATTTCAAGTGTTTGTTTTTTATGTATTCTTTGTGTGAAAAGTATTATAAACCTACTACAGTACAGTGCTATATAACCAAATTGTGTTAGTTGGGTACCTAGGCTAACTTGTTGGACTTACGAACAAATAATTGGACTTAGGAACGCACTCTCGGAAAGGAACTCATTCATATATAGGGGACTTACTGTACCTTTAAGGTAGATTTTCTTGATGAGTTCCTTTTCCATTAATCAGACCAAGAAAGTCATTTCTTTGGGGGTGGAGAGGTCACTGATTTTTCCTTTTACGTATGCTTTATTACAGTGACAGATATGCTCCAAGTTTGCACGAACTTGGGCATTTTAACATTCCAATCCTCTGCGATCCAGCAAACCTCCAGTGGTTTAATTCTCACCAAAGCCCAACAGGCAAGAGAGAACATGAAAAGAAAAGAAGAGTGAGTGCTCTTAGCCCTCTTCCTGTCTTACCATTCCGTCTAATCGTTAAAAATATTCAGGTAGTCAGAACTCATAAGTAGGGGAAATTAAAACTGTATTGAACTTAGGAAAGCGACTGTATTAAACTGTATGTCACTTAGGAGTAACATATTTATTTATTCCCCCCGGTTGTGCCAGGGATTGGATGTGGCTGTTTTCTCAGTATAATAACCTCAGTTGCATTCCCACCATGTACCTCAATTTGAGAAGCAGGGCTTGCTAATATAAAAGTCAACTCAGGAGCAGAATGAAAGATAAGGGTATCAGAAAGAAACTGTGCAGGTGGAAAAGGGTGGCAACAAGTGGGGAAAACTCAGTTACTACTTGATTAATTGGAATCTTCACTGTTTAAAATTTTGAAATCTGCTGATAGAAAACAAGCCTCGTCTGCACTGTCATTAAATTGAGAAGAAATCTTAAAGTGAAAAAGGGTTTTGGCTCATAAGCAGTGCTGTCTCTATGCCATTTGTATCTTTGAAGGAATCCTGTTATAGTCAGTAGTTTTGTAGGCAGTAAGATAGTGTTGAAGATGTTTCATGGATCTACTATGAAGAAAGGGAGAGTAGTATATTCAAAACAGGGTGGTTTTCCTAAAGATGTGGCCTAAGGAGGTTTGGCTAGCAGGGCTTCATTCATTCATGCAGCCGTCATTTGCTGTGACCGTTGTGGATCAGAAGCTGTGCAAGGCGCCACTGGTAGAAGGATGAAGGCCTGGTGCCCAGGCTCGCAGGAGACGCAGGTGCCCTCGGTGTCAGGGGTGGTGGACGGAGAGGCGTCATGCGTGAGAGGAGCCAAGGCTGATGCTCTGGGAAGGGAACAGGAAGCAGAGGCTGTGGCGAGGAGGCCGAGGCTGACGTGTCCAGGGCGGAGGGTAAGGAGGGCGGGGGCAGGAGCCTGGTGGGTGGAGGACTGGGGTGATTGTCCGAGTGTGCTGCTGGGGCCCCCCGCTGGTTACTTATTTCTCTGGCCTCACTGCCCGTTCTCTCCTCGATCTACACAAATTGCTTGTTTAAAAAGCCAAGGATGTGAAACAGAGAAAGGGTGGCCACACGGGAGGGCTGTGGACATGATCCGTTTCTCAGGAGATGATGGGATCATTTTATGCATCAAATAAGTGAAGGAGTCACATATCTGTTTCACTTGTGGAATTGGTGACAGTTCCTGGCCAGATCCTATTGAACAAATAACCTGCTTGTTGATTGGTTGGTGAGCATTTGTGTTTGTGTCGTTACCTTTTCTAACCATGAGTTTGTTTTCGAACTCTATGAGTCTGTTTCTGTGTTGTTAATAAGTTCATTTGAATCACTTTTTCTTTAGATTCCACATGTAAGTGATATCATATTTGTCTTTCTCTGACTTCCTTCCTTCCCTTAGTATGATCATCTCTAGGTCGATCCATGTTTCTGCAAATGGCATTATTTTGTTCTTTTTAATGGATGAGTAATATTCCATTCTATGTATGTACCACATGTTCTTTGTCCCTTCTTCTGTCAGTGGACATTAAGGTTGCTCCTCTATCTTAGCTCTTTTAAATAGCTCACGAATGTTCTGGTGCATGTGTCTGTTGAAATGATGGATTTCTCCAGATATACGCCTAGCAGTGAGATTGCTAGATCATATGGTAGCTCTAGTTTGAGTTTGTAAAAGATCCTCCATACTGTTCTCCATAGTGGCTGTTACCAATTTCCATTCCCACCAAGACGTAGTAAGGTTCCCTTTTCTCCACGCTCTCTCCTGCATTTATTATTTGTAGACTTTTTGATGATGGCCATTCTTAATGGTGTGAGGTGGTGTCTTGTTGTAGTTTTGATTTGCATTTCTCCAATAATTAGCAATATTGAGCACATTTTCATGTGTTTTTTTTTTTTTTATACAGTGTGAGGAAAATGTACCTTAAGAAGCTGGCTTCCTGAAAGCCAGCCCTGTTTTGAATTCTTTTTCCTTTTTTTTTTTTAACATCATTATTGGAGTATAATTGCTTTACAATGGTGTGTTAGTTTCTCCTGTATAACAAAGTGAGTCAGCTATACATATACATATATCCCCATATCCCCTCCCTCTTGCATTTCCCTCCCTATCCCACCCCTCTAGGTGGTCACAAAGCACTGAGCTGATCTCCCTGTGCTACGCGGCTGCTTCCCACTAGCTATCTGTTTTACATTTGGTAGTGTATATATGTCCATGCCACTCTCTCACTTCATCTCAGCCTACCCTTCCCCCTCCCTGGGTCCTCAAGTCCATTCTCTATGTCTATGTCTTTATTCCTGTCCTGCCCCTAGGTTCTTCAGAACCATTTTTTTTTTAAGATTCCATATATATGTGTTAGCATATGGTATTTGTTTTTCTCTTTCTGACTTACTTCACTCTGTATGACAGACTCTGTCCATCCATCTCACTACAAATAACTCAATTTCGTTTCTTTTTATGGCTGAGTAATATTCCATTGTATATATGTGCCACATCTTCTTTATCCATTCATCTGTCGGTGGACACTTAGGTTGCTTCCATGTCCTGGCTATTGTAAATAGAGCTGCAGTGAACATTGTGGTACAGGACTCTTTTTAAATTATGGTTTTCTCAGGGTATACACCCAGTAGTGGGATTGCTGGGTTGTATGGTAGTTCTTTTTTTTTTTTTTTTTTTTTTTTTTTTTTTTGTGGTACGCGGGCCTCTCACTGTTGTGGCCTCTCCCGTTGTGGAGCACAGGCTCCGGACACACAGGCTCAGCGGCCATGGCTCACGGGCCCAGCTGCCCCGTGGCATGTGGGATCTTCCCGGACTGGGGCACGAACCCGTGTCCCCTGCATCGGCAGGCGGACTCTCAACCACTGCGCCACCAGGGAAGCCCTATATTTGTTCTTTTAAGGAACCTCCATACTGTTCTCCATAGTGGCTGTATCAATTTACATTCCCATCAACAGTGCAAGAGGGTTCCCTTTTCTCCACACCCTCTCCAGCACTTATCGTTGTAGACTTGTTGATGATCACCATTTTGACTGGTGTGAGGTGATATCTCGCTGTAGTTAATTTTTTTAAATTTTTATTTAATTTTATTATTTTTTGGCTGTGTTGGGTCTTCGTTGCTGCCTGTGGGCTTTCTCTAGTTGTGGTGAAGGGGGGCTACTCTTTGTTGTGGTACATGGGCTTCTCATTGCGGTGGCTTCTCTTGTTGCAGCACACGGGCTCTAGGCGCATGGGCTTCAGTAGTTGCAGCACGTGGGTTCAGTAGTTGCTGCGTGTGGGCTCTAGGGTGACTGGGCTTCAGTAGTTGTGGCATGCAGGCTCAGTAGTTGTGGCTTGTGGGCTCTAGAGAGCAGGCTCAGTAGTTGTGGAGCACGGGCTTAGTTGCTCTGCAGCATGTGGGATCTTCCTGAACCAGGGCTTGAACCCGTGTACCCTGCCTTGGCAGGCGGATTCTTAACCACTGCGCCACCAGGGAAGTCCCTGTTTATCTATTTTAAGTGTAGTAGTGTGTATACGCTAATCCCAAACTCCCGTTTTATCCTTCCCCACCACCTTTCCAATTTTGTAACCATAAGTTTATTTTCTAAGTTTATTTGTATCATGTCTTTTTGTTACTGAGTTGTATGAACTATTTGTATATTTTGGGAATAAGCCTTTTCAGTCAAATTGTTTGCAAATATTTTATTCCAGTCCACAAGTTGTCTTTTCATTTTGTTTATGCTTTCCTGTGCTGCACAGAAGGTTTTAAGTTAGATTAGGTCCCATTTGTTTATTTTTGCTTTTATTTTGTTTGCCTTGGGAGACTTACCTAAAAAAATATTGGCACGATATATGCCAGAGACTGTTTTGCCTGTATTCCTTTCTAGGAATTTTATGATGTTACATCTTATATTTCAGTCTCTAAGTCATTTTGAGTTTATATTTTTGTATGGTGCAAGGGAGTGTTCTAACTTCGTTGATTTACATGGCCCTATCCAGCTTTCGCAGCACATTTTGCTGAAGAAACTGTCTTTTCTCCATTGAATATTCTTGCCATCTTTGTTGAACATTAATTGACTGTAGGTGTGTGGTATTATTTCTTGACTTTCTATTCTGTTTCTTTGACCCATATGTGTGTGTTGTGCCAATACTGTACTGTTTTGATTACTGTAGCTTTTTAGTATTGTCTGAAGTCTGGGGGGGTTATGCCTTCAGCTTTCTTCTTTTTTCTCAGTTTTGCTTTGGCAATTCTGGGTCTTTTGTGTTTCCATATCAATTTTAGGATTATTTGTTCTAGTTCTGTGAGAAATGTCATGGGTAATTTGATAGGGACTGCCTTAAATTTGTAGATTGCTTTGGGTAGTATGAACAATATTAATTCTTCCAGTCCAAGATCATGGGATATCTTTCCATTTCTTTAAATCATCTTCAATTTTTTAAAATAAATGTTTTATAAGTCTCAGTGTATAAGTCTTTCACCTCCTTGTTCAGGTTTATTCCTAGGCTTGTTTTTTCATTTTTTTTTTTAAGATGCACTTTTAAAAGGGATTGTTTTTTTACTTTTCCTTTCTGATATTTTATTTGTGTAAAGAAATTCAACAGATTTCTGTATGTTAATCTTGTATCCTGCTACATTGCTGAATTCGTTTATAAGTTCTAGTAGTTTTTTGTGTGGAGTCCATAGAGTTTATACATACAATATCAAGTCATTTGCATATAATGTCAAGTTTACCTCTTCCCTTCCACTTTGGATATCTTTTATTTCTTTTTCTTGTGTGATTGCTGTGGCTAGGACTTCCAATACTCTGTTGAATAGAAGTGGTAAGAGTGGGCATCCTTGTCTTGTTCCACATTTTAGCAGGAAGGCTTTCAGCTTTTCACTGTTGAGTATTATATTGGCTTTGGGTTTGTCATAAATAGCCTTTATTATCCTGAAATATGTTCCCTCTATGCCCACTTTTGTAAGAGTTTATATCATGAATGGATGTTGCATTTTATCAAATGCTTTTTCTGCATCATTTTAAATGATCATGTGGTTTTTGTCTTTTCTTTTGTTGATGTGGTGTATCACATTGATTGATTTTGTGTATGTTGAACCATCCTGTGACCCTGGTATGAATCCAACTTGATCATGGTATATAATCCTTTTTATGTGTTGTTGGATTCGGTTTGCTAATACTTTGTTGAGGATTTTTGCATGTATGTTCATCAAAGATAATGGCCTGTAATTTCTTTTTTGGTAGTGTCTTTGTCTGCTTTTGGTATCAGGGTGATGGTAGCTTCATAGAAAGACTTTGGGTGTGTCCCTCCCCTTCAATCTTTTGGAAGAGTTTGAGAAGGCTTGGTATAAGTTCTTCTTCTTTGTATGTTTCATAGAATTCCCCAGTGAAGCCATTTGGTCCTGGACTTTTGCTTGCAGGGAGTTTTTACAATTACAGATTCTATTTCACTTCTAGTTATTAGTCTGTTCAAATTACCTATTTCTTCTTGATTCAGTTTTGGCAGGCTGTATATTTCTAGAAACTTGTCCATTTCTTCTAGGTTGTCCAATTTGTTGGTATATAGCTGTTCATAGTATTTTCTTATTGTTTTTTGTATTTCTGAGGTATTGATTTTTATTTCTCCTCTTTCATTTCATATTTTGTTTATTTGGGTCCTCTCTCTTTTCTTGGTGAGCCTTCTCAGAGGTTTTTTGACGTTGTTTATACTTTCAAAAACTGGCTCTTGGTTTTATTGATCTTTTTCTATTTTTTAAAAATCTCTATTTGTTTCCTCTCTGATCTTTATTATTTCCTACCTTTTTCTGACTTTAAGTTTTGTATGTTTTTCTTTTTCTGATTATTTTAGGTGATAGGTTAATTTGTTTATTTCAGATTTTTCTTATTTTTTTGAGGAAGGCCTGTATTGCTATGAACTTCCCTCTTAGGACTGCTTTTGCTGTATCACATAGATTTTTGTATGGTTGTGTTTTAATTGTCATTTGTCTTGAGTATTTTTTTTTTGAGGTATGCAGGCCTCTCACTGCTGTGGCCTCTCCCATTGCGGGGCACAGGCTCCAGACACGCAGGCCCAGCGGCCATGGCTCACGGGCCCAGCTGCTCCACGGCATGTGGGATCCTCCCGGACCGGAGCATGAACCCACGTCCCCTGCATCTGCAGGCGGACTCTCAACCACTGTGCCACCAGGGAAGCCCTGTCTCGAGTATTTTTAATTTCCTCTTTGATTTCATCATTGACCCACTGTTTTTTTGCTAACATGTTGTTTAGTCTCCATGTAATAACTTTTTTTTTGTTTCTCTTTCTGTGGTTGATTTCTAGTTTCATGCTACTGTGGTCAGAAAAGATGCTTGAAATAATTTCTATCCTTTTAAATTTGTTGAGGCTTGTTTTGTGTCCTAGTATGTGGCCTATCCTAGGGAATGTTCCATGTGTGCTTGAAGAGTATGTGTATTCTGTTTTTTGGGGGGATGTAATGTCCTGAAAATATCAATTGAGTCTAACTGTTCTATTGTGTCATTTAGGATGTCTGTTGCTTTACTGATTTTTCTGTCTGGAAGATCTCTCCCTTGATGTCCGTGGATTGTTAAAGTCTCCTACTATTGTTATATTCCTGTCAATAGCTCCCTTAGTCCATTAGTATTTGTTTTATGTATTTAGGTGCTCCTATATTGGGTGTATATATGTTAATAAGTATAATATCTTCTTCTTGTATTGATTCTTTTATATAGTGTCCTTCTTTTATGGCCTTTGTTTTAAAGTCTGTTTTGTCTGATGTGAGTATTGCTACCCCTGCTTTCTTGTCATTTCCATTTGCATGAAATAACTTTTTCCATCCCTTCACTTTCAATCTATGTGGGTCTCTTATAGGTAGCATATTGTAGGCTCTTGTTTTATTATCCAATCTGTCACTCTGTGTCTTTTGATCAGAGCATTTAGTCCATTGACATTTAAGGTAATTAGTGTTAGATATATATTTATTGCCATTTAAAATCTTGCTTTCCAATTGATTTTGTATTTCTTCTTTGTTCCTTTATTTTTCTTTTTGTTTTCCTTTGTGGTTTGATGGTTTTCTTTTGTATTATGTTTGAGTTCTCTTTTTTTGGTTTTTGTGAATCTATTATATGTTTTTGATTTGTGGTTACCCTGGTTTTCAAATATGTTAACCCATTATTGTATCTAATTTCTTTAGACTGGTAGTCACATAAGCTCAAAAACGGTCTAGAAAAAACCCTACATTTTCTTACTCCCCTCTCCCACATTTTATGATTTTTGATGTCTTTTACATCTTCATGTTTTGCTGTTCATTGTAGTTGTAATCACTTTCACAAAAAATATATTTTAATCTATTTACTGGCTTATTTAAGTGATTTGCTTTCCTATTTTGATTTTATCTTTATAATAGATTCTTGCTTCTTTTCTGTTTAGAGAAGACCTTTCAATATTTCTTTAGGATAGGTTTAGTATTGCTGTATTCTTCTAATTTTTGCTTGTCTGAGAAATTCTTTATCTGTCCTTCTATTCTAAATGATAATCTTGTTGGGTAGAGTATCCTAGTTTCCCTTTCAGGACTTTGAATATATCTGGCCACTCCCTTCTGGCCTGCAAAGTTTTTGCAGAAAAATCCTCTGATAACCTTATGGTGGGGAGGGGTTCCCTTGTAATTGACTCTATTTTTCTCTTGCTGCCTTTAGAATCTTCCCTTTATGTTTAAATTTTGCCATCTTGATTATAATATGTCTTGATGTAGGTCTGTTTGGGTTCATCTTCTTTGGAATTCTCTGTTCTTCCTGTATCTGTATATGTGTTTCCTTCTTTAGATTTGGGAAGTTTTAAGCTATAATTTCTTCAAATAGATTTTAAATCCCCTTTTCTCTTTCTTCTCCTTCTGGGATCCCTATTATGTGTATGTTGGCTCTCTTTGTATTATTCCAGAGGTCTCACATACTGCTTTCATTTTTTAAAAATTTGTCTTTCTGTCTGTTTTTCTGATTGGGTGATTCCCATTATTTTATCTTCCAGGTTACTTATTTGTTCTTCTTCTTCACTTATTATGTAGTTTGCTATCCATTGCCTTTAGCTCGGTTTTCATCTTGGCAAATGAGTCTTCTAATTTTGATTGGATCCTCTTTATAGTTTCTAATTCCTTGTTACAGTGATCTGCATTTCTATTGATAGCTTTTCTTAATTCCTTCATTATTTTTATTATCTCCTTTTTGAACTCGGGGTCTAGTAGACTGGAAAGGTCTGTTTCATTGTTTGTTCTTTCAGGGAAATTCTCTTGTTCTTTTAATTGGGAGTGGTTTCTTAGTTTCTTCATTTTACTTATTTCTTTGACTCTGAATTTAGGAGTAACAGTTATCTACTCTGCTCCTGAAGGGCTGTTTTTATGTGGGAGCATCCCTGTGTAGCCTGTGTGAGTCTAATATTTTTGGTGTGAGGGCTGTCTTTAGTATGGATACCTGCCATGTCTTTCCTCAGTGTGTACTGGCCGTTATCCCCTGGATAGGGAGTGTGATTGTTTTTGTGATGACCAAAGCCTGCACTGGATGTTGAGTGGGGCTTCTTGTTTGCTCTGTGGTTGTCACTGCCCTGTGACAGAGTCTGCTCCCCAGCTGTCAGAGTAGCAGCCTCCAGATCTGTCTCTAAGCTGTGGTGTGAGGTAGGTGAAACTGGAGTGCTCCCGCTGGGAGAGGAGCTGCTGAGTATTCCTCTGCAATAGGTGTCCACTGGGAAGTGTGCTTTACGGCATTGCCCAGCACCCTTTGTGTGTGCTCACAAAGTACACTGTTGTTGGCACTGCCCTCAGCCCCGCCTCAGTCATGGGGACGCTGGCAGTTGGCCCAGGTATTTCTCAGGCACTGTGCTTACAAAGCCACAGGTGCAGATCTGCCAAAGTCCGGCACCAGACCTGCTGTAGTCACACACCTGGACCTACTGTGGGAACTATGGAATCAGCATAGACCCTGGCCCTGCCTCTGTGTGTGTGCCTGCAAAGCCCGCCGCTGCTAGTGCCGGGCCCACCCCAACCATGAAGCACCAGTAATCCACATAGATGTTCCACAGGCACTGTACTTACATAGTCAAGCAGCCCCTGGGAAATGGCTCTGATTTCAGCCCCACCTCCACATGTGGGCCACCTGCTGGGCTTGTGTGCTCCCAGAGCTCATAGCAGCAGAGCCGTGCCCACTGTGAGCACACCGAGAATGAGGCTGCTATGGCAGGGACATGCCCCTCCCTTTGCCATGTGTTAACAGTGGGGCTTCTGTGGTGGACCCAGGCTCTGCCCTGCGCACACCCCCAGTTGTGGCCTGGACTACATTCTAGTGTCTTCAGGCTGTTTCCATGCAGTAAACCCCAGTCCTCTCCCCAGGTTTGTCTGCTGAAACCTGAGTTTCAGCCCCCAGCCCCCATGTGCACCAGTAGATGCATGACTTGGGCTGGGGGGTGCAGCGAGGTGGCCAGGACCATCTGTGCTGGTCTCTGTCCTGCCTGCCACAAGCTGACTGCTCTCCTCTCCTCTGAGCCTCTGAAGCTCCCTTTCTGTCCTGGCTGATTTCCTTGCCAATGAAGGGGCTTCCCAAGGTGAGGGAACATTTCTTCTTCCACAGCTCCCTCCCAGGGGTGCAGGTCCTGTCCCGATTACTTTCTTTTGTCCTACCTGGTTATATGGTGATCTTTCTTGCAGCTTTGGATTATGAGATCTTCTCCCAACATTCAATAGGTATTCTGTGAGAACTGTTTCACATGTAGGTGTATTTTTGATGTATTTGTGGGAGGAGGTGAGCTCCACGTTTTTCTATTCCGGCATCTTGATCTACGCTCCCCTACCACCACCACCCCGACATGCATTCTTAGATGAGACAGGAGTGTTTTGAGACAGACACACAGAGGACATGGAAGGGGAAGCACTGTGACCACAGAGGCAGAGATCGGAGTGATGTGGCCACCAGCCAAGGAACACTGACAGCCCCCTGAGGCTGAAAGAGGCAAAGAAAGGAAGGGAGGAGCCTCTGGAGAGAGTGTGGCCCTGCTGACACCTTGATTTCGGAATTGTGGCCTCCAGAACTGTGAGAGAATAACTTTCTGTTGTTTTAAGCCCTGCCCAGCTTGTAATTTATGTCAGCCACAGGACACTAATACACCAGGGAAGGCTAAATGATGCTCAGCGTCCAGCTCCTCAAAGGCTCAGTCCCCGCTATGTTCCTAGCACCCGCACACAGGAGGTGCTGCCCAAGTTCTCACTGAATGGCTGATAAGAAAGGAAAAGATCTTAGGAAATCTCTTAGGAAAGATTTATCCCAAACTTTAAAAATCCTGCCTGGGGTAGTGACAGAAAGAAAAACTGACCGCCTCCCAAAGATTCTGAGGGTGAAATCCGATGGCCCCCTCCCCATGTGGCTCACCACGCCCACGTGAACTGCCGTGATGGACTTTGGGGCAGTCGCGTGCAAATGTTGCTTACAGAATGACACTTATGAGCACTTGCGGGGGCCCAGTGCACACCCTGGCCCAGCTTGAGCAGGGACAGTGGGGGCTGCCCGAGCCATCTGGATGGAGGGGCAAGGCTGACTGGCACTGCCAGGTCCCTCAGGAGGAGCACGAGGGATGCCACCCCTCCCGGTTCCCACAACCCGAGTGGGGCAAAGTCAGCTCTGCCCCCCGCTGACCCGTGTGCATGATCATGGCCAGGACTGACATGCCTGATCCCAAGGTCACTGTCTCTGCTATGGTCCCCACCCCCATGGGGCTGTACTGCTTGACCTGTGATCCTGTCAACCCCTGGCGCTGACCTGGGGGTGGACTCCCCCAGAGCTGGGGGTGCTCCTGTCTGTGCAGATGCCTCCCAGCCCTGGGGCTTCCTGGGTTCTAATCCCACCTCTTCAGCCTGCAGCAGGCAGAAGGGCCTTGCAAAGGTTTCTGCACTATTTGGGGCCTCATTTTCCCTTTATGTAACATTTGTCAGCTTATGGGAAAAAAGCCCTAAAGTGCCTGTAAAAGGCATGTCCCCACGAGGGAAGGTTTTTAAAAATTTATTATTATTATTATTAGCGGTACGCAGCCCTCTCACTGTTGTGGCCTCTCCCGTTGCGGAGCACAGGCTCCGGACGCGCAGGCTCAGCAGCCATGGCTCACGGGCCCAGCCGCTCCGCGGCGTGTGGGATCCTCCCAGACCGGGGCACGAACCCCTGTCCCCTGCATCGGCAGGCGGACTCTCAACCACTGAGCCACCAGGGAAGCCTGAGGGGAAGGGTTTTGAGTGACCAGTAGAACCAGGCTGCAGTGGGAGGGGCATGGAGGGAAGAGGGTCCCATGGCGTTGACCCAGGTCTGCTCTGTCTGGTCACTGGCTGCTCCATCTCCTCTTCTTCCTCGTCCAGCTGTTAAGCAGCAAGAGGCACCTGGGCTGGTGGCCAAGGGCCATCCAAGGGAGGACTCTGTTTTCCTGGGACAGACTCATTGGGTGAGAAGGAGCTCCAAGAATGGGCATGTTTCACAGATGGAGAGACTGAGGCCAAGGGAGGGGTGGGTTAGAGGTTCCAAAGGTGAGCTGGCTCCTGAGGCAGCCCTGGTTCCCCTTGCCCGCCTGTCCACCCCTCAAGGCCCATAGCCCCTCTCATGAGCTCAGGGAGGCTGCCTGGAGGCAGAGGCTTTGAAGAGAGAAAGGAGGAAGCAGGGCCTGGGGAGACCTGTCCTGTGGACGGACGTGGCTCTGGACATACGCCTCCCTGACTGGACAGCCTGGGCAGAGGGTACAGCCCCCAGGCAAGTTCATGGCCTGGTTCTTCCTTGGGAGAGCTCTGGCCTGAGGCTGGAGCTCAGGTCCCTCTGGAGATCATTTCTGACCCAAGGCTTTGAGGTTAGAGGGGTCTCATCCTGTCCTAGTTTTCAGTGGTGGAAGAGTTTTCCAGCACTTTTATGTTCGATTGGAAGAGGAAGTCAAACAGGCATAAACAGGCCACCAATTTTTTGTAGATTCCTTTATGTTGAAACAGTTATAAACTATTAACAAATGAATAATGAGAAAACAATTATCTGGTTAACGTATTACTTATTATGTAACAATTAGTTCTGAGACAAAGTCCAATTCAAAACATATTACTGAGGATTCTATATTAGTTGATTTTAGAAATGGCATAATCCAAACCTATATTTCCAAAAATTATTATTTTTTTGGCCACACTGCATGGCTTTTGGGATCTTAGTTCCCCAACCAGGGATCGAACCCTCACCTTTGGTGGTGAAAGTGTGGAGTCCTAACCACTGGACTGCCAGGGAATTCCCTCAAATAAATTTTCCTATGTAACCTCTAAAGAATTTTTCACTCCCATCATTTGGCTCTGGAAAACTTTTATAGGCAACAACATTTTTTTTTTTTTTTTTTTTTTTTTTTGCGGTACGCGGGCCTCTCACTGTTGTGGCCTCTCCCGTTGCAGAGCACAGGCTCTGGACGCGCAGGCTCAGCGGCCATGGCTCATGGGCCCAGCCGCTCCGCGGCATGTGGGATCTTCCCGGACCGGGGCACGAACCCCTGTCCCCTGCATCGGCAGGTGGACTCTCAACCACTGCGCCACCAGGGAAGCCCAGGCAACAACATTTTTACATGAGAAAAAAAATTAAGTACAGTTGTTAGGCACAGCTTAAAAGGGGTGATATGCACAAACTATAATAATTACAAATCAATACTTATTCAAACACACAATTTGAATTTAAAGCGTTCAAATAATCATTGTTATAGATAAATTTAACATATGCTTCGAGAATCATTTTTAACGTCTCTTTTCCTTTCTAACGCACTATGGAAAAAATTCCTTTCTTATTTCTTCAGCAGTTAGAGTCTCAAAAATGTTGTTACAAACCTGGATTCACCTTGTCCTCTTGAGAAACAAGCTGAAGAGGTTTTTGGATCTGATTAAAAATATTATCCTAAGGGGAATATCCACAGAGAGAAGCCCTGTGTTTGTCTGTAGGGCTTGGGGCTGGGCTGGGTGGTGGGTCCAGGAAAGTCCACACAACTATGGACAGGGGGTGACTCAGAGGGGCTCTAACCAGCGTTCTAATCATTGGAAGACCGGGGTTGAGAGGGGTGGCAGATCCTGAATGGCCCGAATCATTTTAAACTTGGCCCTACTTGATGGAACTCTTTGAGAAACAAGGATTTTTCTGGATAGTGTTTGTCCTTCAAACAAATGAATCACCTCATTCAGTGTTTCAAAAAAATTCACTGTCTCTTGTTTATAGGCTATCAACAGTTAGACTATCTTAATGCATAGGAAAACTTTAAATTCTCTGTTTCTGGAAATGCTTTAACAAACTGTATCAGACAGCTTATGATAATGTCAATATCATTTATTCATTCAATTGCTTTTTCCCATCTACTCTCTCTTTAGGCAAAATTTGATTAACGAATTTTTACTACCCATCAGTC
Organism: Mesoplodon mirus; assembly: GCF_964341445.2. Classification (NCBI taxonomy): domain Eukaryota; kingdom Metazoa; phylum Chordata; class Mammalia; order Artiodactyla; family Ziphiidae; genus Mesoplodon; species Mesoplodon mirus. Next base: position 47,518,210 of record NC_138988.1, on the reverse strand, counting down.
ATCTGTTTTGGACTCAAACTGTCCATGATTGGCTGCAAAATACAGGTGTGTGTATCGATACATGTGATGTAACTATAAAGTCGCACGTTGAATTGTTACAAGTGGAAATGAGTTCCGCAACTCCAGAGCTATACTGAACGAGACCTGTTTATACTTACCAACATTCACTCATAAAAAAAAATATATATATATGTGTGTGTATATATATATATATATATATATATATATATATATATATATATATATCTTTCACCCTGTAGAATCCTTTCTTTCTAACATCTTTTCAGCCAGTCCTGCCAATCAGATAAGAAACACTACAAGATTGGGAGATAAAACCTTTTTAAAACAAATTTCCTAATAGAAATTAATTTTTTAAAGGTCTACTTTTAAAGCAGCAGTTAGAAACTTTGTTCTTGTAACACATCAGTAATACTGTTACATCAAATTGTGGATTTAAATAAGTTTAGCAGTTTCTTATCTCTTTAAAAAATAATACAGATTTCTGTGTTATTTAATGGCTTCTCCATTCTTCCAATTCCAAGGAATACAAAGGTCTCCATCCTGCATAACAGAGTAAAAATGTGAAATGCACAGGTGCATCCCTTGTAGATAAGGCAGTGATTGTTCTAGAAGTCTCTTACAACAGTCCACCATTTGTATACTTGAAACGCTGGGCTCCTTATAAAACTTTTCCAGAGAAAATTTCTTCGTGGAAGCCTGCATCAATTCGTTTTCAATGACTTTCAACCTGTTATGTTGAAAACAAACATCTGATTGCCACAAGCTATAACCAAATAAAAGAACATAAAATGTAAAAGATATTTTTGTATATTGGGCCATAACTTTCTACTCTCAACACTGAAAGTGGTATCCACAAAGGCCAAATTATACGCTCAGAAGACTGTCCATAGGTGTCTTGTAGCACCTATTATTTCCACATGTATCTCTAAGTATTTGTTAAATCTTTTTACCAGTAATGGGGTAAAGATAATTAATACAATAATTCTTTTGGCTTTTTAAAAATTTTTGTTTTTTATTTAACTTCTAATTAAAAAATGTTTTTAATTGAAGTATAGTTGATTTACAATGTTGTGCTGGCTTCTGGTGTACAGAGAAGTGATTCAGTTATACATACATATATCTACTCTTTGTCAGATTCTTTTCCCTTATAGGTTACTACAAAATATTGAGTATGGTTCCGTGGGCTCTACAGTAGGTCCTTGTTGTCTAATTAATGCATAATTCAAAAGCCTCTTATCCCTCCTCCGGGAGCAGCTGTTGGTGACTGAGAAAAGCAGAAAGCTGAGAGCACCACCGGCAGCTTCAGGAGGCCCTACAGTCCAACCCTGACCCGGGCAGGAGCGACTTCTGGAGATTCCTGAAAAACCCCAGGACCAGGGGCTGGAGGAGGCCGCCCTCCCCACTCTCTCCCCACCAGGGCACAGGTTCTGTCTTCTGCCCGCCAAGGGTAAGACACAGGCGCTGCAAGTCAGGCAACCTGCAGAAAGTTGTGCGGGGGCTGGAAGGACAGAACCCAGATGTTAGCTTAGAACAGTGGTCTTTAAACGGCTCAGCAAGCCGAGAGTGGTGCAGAGGTGCTCTGAGGGCCCTCGTGGGTACGGATGGCCTCCAGTTCCTTTCCTCTTCAACTGGAGCACCTGCCAACCTTTATCTTTCTTTATCAATTGGGTTTCCACTTGAGAATCCACTTTATAAAGAGAGATGCAGCTCAAAGTGTCTGAAAACCACTGTCTCAGAACAGGCTTCATCTAAGGCAAGAAGGCTGCCTAACCGGCACCGAGTGGCTGCGATGCAGGCGGCCAGACTAGGGAGGGAAGGCGGGGCAGGGAGAGGAGAGAAGGCGGCGGGGAGGGGAGACTCAGCCGGGCCGGGGCAGACGGCTGCAGGGGGCCCAGGCCAAGGGGGCAGGCGGGACGGGACCAGCAGGAAATGGTTTCTTACCCTCCGTGTTGGAGGGGACAGGGATGAAGGCTCCGGAGCCCAGAGCCAGAAGGAGGCCAGGGGAGCACGAGCGTCAGTGGATCCGGTCGGTGAGTATTGACTGAAGCCTCCCATGTGCCAGGCCCCGACCCCAGCACTGGAGCGAACAAAGGAGACAAAGCCTCTGCCCTCATGAAGCTCACATGCTATCTGGGGTGGGGGGGAGCAGACAGTAAATGAACAAGGAAAACAGCGTGTCATAGGGAGATGGGCGGCAGGTGGGAGGGATGAGGGGAAGCTGCTGGGTGGCAGGGGAGCTGAGACCTGAGGCTGGGAAGGGGCGGAGCCTGAAGCCATGGGGGAGAAGGGCTCCAGGAAGGGGTGCAGCGCGTGTCCTTGAGGAGGTAAGAAGCTCCTCTGGCAGGAGCAGCAGGGGTGAGGGCAGCGTCTTAGGAGGCGAGTTCAGGAGGCCGACGGCGGGGCCTCGCAGGCAGGAGCACATGGGGGCTCTCAAAGGACCACTCGCTCCGGCTGCTCGGCTGAGAATCCACTGGGTGGGGGCGTGCATGCGGGGGCGTGGACACCGGACAGGGCATCACAGGATGGCGGAGGCTGAGACCCGGGCGCAGCGGGAAGGGACACGAGACGGGCGGGGTTCTGGAGAGACGGAGAACGTGGAGCTGAGAGGTCGGCCGGCCGGGATGTGGGGAATGAGGAAGCCGGACAGGAATCAAGACGGATCACGGGGTTTGATTTACCTCAGCAACTGGTGGATGAAACGCTCAAAAACTAAAATATTTGATTTTTATTTCTTTTTATTTTCCTTCCTTAAAAATCTACTGGCACTATTTCAAAGCTATAGAACGCCCAGTGTGAAAACAGAAAAAGCAGCAGATACGATGTAGCAAGATCATCAGGCCTCATAACGGAAGGTAGGTGAGACTTACAATTAATTAATTAATTAATTTCTGGTTTATCCTTCAGTGCCTATTTTTTTAAAGATTTTATTGGGGTATAGTTGATTTACAACATTGTTAGTTTCAGGTGTAAAGCAAGGTGATTCAGTTATACATACACATATATTCTTTTCTCATATAGATTATCACAGAATATTCAGTAGAGGCCCCAGTACTATACACTAGGTCCTTGTTGTTTTTCTGTCTTACATGTAGTACTGTGTGTATGTTAATCCCAAGTTCCTGATTTATTCCTCCCCCCCCAATGTTTCCCCTTGAGTAACCATAACTGTTTTTGAAGTCTAAGTCTGTTTCTGTTGTGTAAGCTCATTTGCATCATTTAAAAAAAATTAGATTCCAAATATGAGTGATAATCATATTTATCTTTCTCTGTCTGACTCACTTCACTGAGTATGATCATCTCTAGGTCCATCCATGTTGCTGCAAATGGCATTATTTCGTTCTTTATTATGGCTGAGTAATATTCCACTGTATATATGGACCACAGCTCCTTTATCCGCTCCTCTGCTGATGGACATTTAGGAAGCTTCCATGACCTGGCTATTGTAAATAGTGCTGCAATGAACATTGGGGTGCGTGTGTCTTTTCAAATTATGGTTTTCTCCAGATATGCCCAGGAGTGGGATTGCCAGATCATATGGTAGTTCTATTCTTAATTTTTAAAGAAGCCTCCATAATGTTCTCCATAGTAGCTGTTACCAGTTTCCATTCCCACCAGCAGCTTAGGAGGGTTCCCTTTTCTCTGCAACCTCTCCAGCTACTATAGTTTGTAGACTTTTGGGTAATGGCCATTGTGACCAGTGCAAGGTGAGACCTTGTTGCAGTTTTGATTTGTGTTTCTCTAATAATTAGGGATGTTGAGCATCTTGTCATTTTTTTTTAAACAGTGTGAATAATGTTACCTCTTGAAATTGGCTTCTTGAAATACTGCACTGATTTGAATTCCTTTTTGATTACTTATCCCAGGACATTTCTTGAGGACAGGTGTTATTTATTTACAGCCCTGCAGGCCTTGTGAATATTAAGACCTGGGCAGGTGTCACATCCCTAGAGCCTGAGCAGGCTTGGTTCCCAAGGCTGGACTGTCCTGGGGCTGAGGGAGCTGGGGAGGATCTGCCAGCAAATGAGCCCCTCCTTGGCCCTCTAGTGCCTGGTCCCCTCTGGATGGGACCACAACCTCCAGGTCCAGGTGGGCCCTCCTACAGCTAAACCAAGCCTACTGCACCCAAAGGATTGTGGACTCTCTGGGCTGGAAGAGCTTTGGAAAGTCACCTGGTCTCCACGTCTCCTAGTGGTGGGGCTCCCACCTCCAGCTCCGTCCGTACAGTCGCCCCGCCCCTGGACAACAGCACACTCAGCAGAGCGGTTTTGCAGGGGTTGGGTATTGTCTGGGGGTGAAGGGTAAGGGGGAGGGGGCAGTGAGACAAAAGCCCTTGGGTGTTTGTTCTGGCACATTCCACTCTAACTTACAACCCAGAAACAAGAGTCTCGCTAAGGCTCTGGGTGCCCAAGGCAGCAGAGCTGGCATGAAGAAATCCTGCCGCCTTGTGGCCATTTCCCAGAAAAACAAGTTAAAAACCAGTGCTGAAGGGCACTTAAAAGTCACAAGGCCTGGGGGCGCTGTAAATGACACCTGCCCTCAAGAAATGTCCTGGGGTTGGTAATCGCAAAAGAATTCAAACAGGGCAGACTTTCAAGAAGCCAATTTCAAGAGGTAAATTTTACACTGTTGGAAAAAAAGGCACATGAAAAGATGCTCAACATCGGTAACCTTAAAAAAATTTTTTGTATTTTTATATTTTAACATCTTTATTGGAGTATAATTGCTGTACAATGTTGTGTTAGTCTCTGCTGTATAACAAAGTGAATCACCTATATGTATACATATATCCCCATATGCCCTCCCTCTTGTGTCTCCTTCCCACCCTCCCTATCCCGCCCCTCTAGGTCATCGCAAAGCATCAAACTGATCTCCCTGTGCTATGTGGCTGCTTCACACTAGCTATTTTACATTTGGTAGTGTATATATGTCCATGCCACTCTCTCAGTCCGTCCCAGGTTACCCTTCCCCCTCCTCGTGTCCTCAAGTCCATTCTCTACCTCTGCATCTTTACTCCTGTCCTGCCCCTAGGTTCTTCAGAACCATTTTTTTTTAGATTCCATATTTATGTGTTAGCATATGGTATTTGTTTTTCTCTTTCTGACTTACTTCACTCTGTATGACAGACTGTAGGTCCATCCACCTCACTACAAATAACTCAGATAACTCAATTTCATTTTTTATGGCTGAGTAATATTCCATTGTATATATGTGCTACATCTTCTTTATCCATTCATCTGTCGAACATCGCTAATTATTAGAAAGATGCAAAGCAAAACTACCATGAGGTACCACCTCACACCAGTTGGAATCGCCATCATCAAAACATTTACAAACAATAAATGCTGGAGAGGCCACGGAGAAAAGGGAACTCTCCTATGTCACTGGTGGGAATGGACATCAGTAACAGCCACTATGGAGAATAGTATGGAGGTTCCTTTAAAAAACTAACACTAGAGCTATTATAATATGAGCCAGCAATCCCACTGCTGGGGCATATATCTGCAGAAAACCATAATTTGAAAAGCCACATACACCCCAACGTTCACTGCAACACTATTTACAATAGCCAAGACATGGAAGCAACCTAAATGTCCATAGATGGAGGAATGGACAAAGAAGATGTGGTACATACATAGAATGGAATATTACTCATCCATTAAAAAGAACAAAATAGGGCTTCCCTGGTGGCGCAGTGGTTGAGAGTCTGCCTGCCGATGCAGGGGACACGGGTTTGTACCCCGGTCCGGGAAGATCCCACATGCCGCAGAGCGGCTGGGCCCGTGAGCCATGGCCACTGAGCCTGCACGTCCGGAGCCTGTGCTCCGCAACAGGAGAGGCCACAACAGTGAGAGGCCCGTGTACCGCCAAAAAAAAAAAAAAAAAAAGAACAAAATAATGCCATTTGCAGAAACATGGATCGACCTAGAGATGATCATACTAAGGGAAGGAAGGAAGTCAGAGAAAGACAAATATGATATCACATGTGGAATCTAAAGAAAAAGTGATTCAAATGAACTTATTAACAACACAGAAACAGACTCATAGAGTTCGAAAACAAACTTATGGTTAGAAAAGGTAACGACACAAACACAAATGCTCACCAACCAATCCAGAAGCAGGCTATTTGTTAAATAGGATCTGGCCTGGAACTGTCACCAATTCCACAAGTGAAACAGATATGTGACTCCTTCACTTATTTGATGCATAAAATGACCCCATCATCTCCTGGGAAACGGATCATGTCCACAGCCCTCCTGTGTGGCCACCCTTTCTCTGTTTCACATCCTTGGCTTTTTAAACAAGCAATTTGTGTAGATCGAGGAGAGAACGGGCAGCAAGGCCAGAGAAGTAAGTAACCAGAGGGGGGCCCCAGCAGCACACTCGGACAATCACCCCAGTCCTCCACCCACCAGGCTCCTGCCCCCACCCTCCTTACCCTCCACCCCAGACACATCAGCCTCGGCCTCCTCGGCCACAGCCTCTGCTTCCTGTTCCCTTCCCAGAGCATCAGCCTTGGCTCCTCTCACGCATGACGCCTCTCCGTCCACCACCCCTGACACCGAGGGCACCTGCGTCTCCTGTGAGCCTGGGCACCAGGCCTTCATCCTTCTACCAGTGGCGCCTTGCACAGCTTCTGATCCACAACGGTCACAGCAAATGACGGCTGCATGAATGAATGAAGCCCTGCTAGCCAAACCTCCTTAGGCCACATCTTTAGGAAAACCACCCTGTTTTGAATATACTACTCTCCCTTTCTTCATAGTAGATCCATGAAACATCATCAACACTATCTCACTGCCTACAAAACTACTGTCTATAACAGGATTCCTTCAAAGATACAAATGGCATAGAGACAGCACTGCTTATGAGCCAAAACCCTTTTTCACTTTAAGATTTCTTCTCAATTTAATGACAGTGCAGACGAGGCTTGTTTTCTATCAGCAGATTTCAAAATTTTAAACAGTGACGATTCCAATTAATCAAGTAGTTACTGAATTTTCCCCCCTTGTTGCCACCCTTTTCCATCTGCACAGTTTCTTTCTGATACTCTTATCTTTCATTCTGCTCCTGAGTTGACTTTTATATTAGCAAGCCCTGCTTCTCAAATTGAGGTACATGGTGGGAATGCAACTGAGGTTATTATACTGAGAAAACAGCCACATCCAATCCCTGGCACAACCGGGGGGAATAACTAAATATGTTACTCCTAAGTGATATACAGTTTAATACAGTCGCTTTCCTAAGTTCAATACAGTTTTAATTTCCCCTACTTATGAGTTCTGACTACCTGAATATTTTTAACGATTAGACGGAATGGTAAGACAGGAAGAGGGCTAAGAGCACTCACTCTTCTTTTCTTTTCATGTTCTCTCTTGCCTGTTGGGCTTTGGTGAGAATAAACCACTGGAGGTTTGCTGGATCGCAGAGGATTGGAATGTTAAAATGCCCAAGTTCGTGTAAACTTGGAGCATATCTGTCACTGTAATAAAGCATACGTAAAAGGAAAAATCAGCAACCTCTCCACTCCCATTCCACCCCCAAAGAAACGATTTTCTTAGTCTGATTAATGGAAGAGGAACTCATCAAGAAAATCCACTTTAAAGGTACAGTAAGTCCCCTACATATGAACGAGTTCCGTTTCGAGAGTGCGTTCCTAAGTCCAGTTTGTTCGTTAAGTCCAACAAGTTAGCCTAGGTACCCAACTAACACAATTGGATATATAGCACTGTACTGTAGTAGGTTTATAATACTTTTCACACAAAGAATACATAAAAAACAAACACTTGAAATAAAGATACTGTACTACTGTACTCTCTACAGTACTGTACAGTGAAGTACACAAAAGCACAACCACTTGTAGAGAATGCATGCATGTGACAATGTACAGCAGACACGAGAACTAACTTACGAGATTGGACATGTGAACGCACGTATGCATCTTTGAAAGTTTGCAACTTGAAGGGTCATATGTAGTGGACTTCCTATATAGCAGAATTGATTTGAAGTTTTGCTGTCCCCAAAGAGACACACTATCAGGATGACCACACCCTTCCTGGCCCTGTGACCTTCCTCATCTGTAAGATGGGGGTAGGAATCCACTCCATGGTGAGGTTATGAGAGCTAAAGAGATAATGCATTTAAGTACTAAGCACGGTGCCTGATATGCACACTGTTGATTTTACATTAGTATAATCCTATAAAGTTTCCCTCAGGACTGATTTGCCCTGTAAGTGGCAATATATTTACAGAATGTTCTAGAGATTCAATCTTTCAATCCTCTCATGTTGGCTTTTCTCATGTGTAAAAGAGTGTTGCCAACAGAGGTGGTGACATTCCTTTCTTTAATTCCTAAGAATCACACATGGAAATACAAAACAATTTCATGCATGGACACACACAGCCCATCTGAGTGAATGAATAAAAGTAATTGTTTTAGATACTTGCCTGTTAAGGATCATTTGCAAACCACGCAAACTTCGAGGGTGAAAAGGTATTCGACTTTTCAAGAGTCTATTATAGAACACGTCGAGAAGAGAGTAATATTCTTCAAGTGTCAACACTGGCTGTAATTCTTCAATATAAACAACTTGGATGCCACCTAGAAGATAGCTTATTTGGTCCTCCAGAAGCATCAGCCTCCTCTGCAGGTCAAAATAACTCGGTAATCTTTCAAAAAGCTACAGTTTTTTTTTTTTTGAAAAAAAGGGAAGGAATATTTAGTTTTATGGTACTTTAACAGTCCAAGTTTAGGACTCCAATAAATGGTACTGAGAAATTCTAACAAGAAAATTATAAATTATTTTACTAGAAGGGAAGTTCAAGTAAGCAATAAGAAAAAAGCTATGGAATGCTGGAAATATTAATATTCAAAACAAACCATTGTAAATCTTAGGAACTTTTAGCTAGGAATTGAAGAGATTGCAGAAGAAAAGAAATATGTTCCAAATAAAAATAAGTGTTGAGTACTAACATTTAAATATTCAGGTAAGAATCTCAAATTAGGTTAGAAAGGTTAAATGGTATAATAAAGAAGGGTTTTAGAAATAAAGTCTACATATTTCAATTCCAAGTCTATTCCTTCAGAATTTCCCTTAATTCAACTAAATTCAATTATGGAGCACCTACCATGTACTTAAGTACTAAACTGAGTCCTTGAAATATAGAGATTATAAGAATTTGTGTCCCTGTTTGCCAGGGCTCATGGTAAGGGTGCAGGGAAACAAAACACGAATCAGAATTCAGCGTACCAAGTGCCACATAAGGGTGAAGGGACTGGGGGGTCAAGCAAAAGTTTCTAAGGACGTCTAATGTAACCAATATGAAAAGATAAAGAGGATTTAGAGAAGGTTAGATGCATTGCTAATTATTAGAGAAATGCAAATCCAAACTACAATGAGGTACCACCTCACATTGGTCATAATGGCCATCATCAAAAAGTCTACAAATACCAAATGCTGCAGAGCATGTGGAGAAAAGGGAACCCTCTTACACTGTTGGTGGGAATGTAAGTTGCTGCAGCCACTATGGAGAACAGTAGGGCGGTTCCTTAAAAAACTAGAAATAGAGTTGCTATATGATCCAGCAATCCTACTCCTGGGCATATATCCAGACAAAACTATAATTTGAAAAGATATATGCACCCCAATATTCATAGCAGCACTATTCGCAATAGCCAAGACATGGAAACAACCTAAATGTCTATTGATGGATGGATAAAGAAGATGTGGTCCATATATACAATGGAATATTACTCAGCCATAGAAAATAATGAAACAGTGCCATCTGCAGCAACATGGATGAACCTAGAGATGACCAAACTAAGTGAAATAAGTCAGACAGAGAAAGACAAATACCATATGATATCACGTATATGTGGAATCTAAAATATGACAGAAATGAACTTATCTATGAAGCAGAAACAGACTCACAGACATAGAAAACAAACATGGTTACCAAAGGGGGAAGGAGGTGGGGGACGAATAAATTAGGAGTTTGGGATTAGCAGATATAAACTACTATATATAAAATAGATACACAACAAGGTCCTCTTGTATAGCACAGGGAACTATATTCAATATCCTGTAATAAACCATAATGGAAAAGAATATGAAAAAGAATATGTATATGTATGTATAATTACTGAATTACTCTGCTGTATACCAAAAATTAATACAACATTGTAAATCAACTATATTTCAATTAAAAAAAAAGGAATAGAGGAGGTTAGCTGCATGTGGAAAAGTTTCAGGGGAAGAAAAAAGCATGTGCAAACCTGGAAGCACCAATAGGGACAAAGCAGGTTCAAAAACAAGGAGTTTGGTGTGGCTGGAGGGTGGCACACGTGGCCTATGTGGAAGGAGGCGAGGCTGAAGAGGCAGGTGGCGCTGGGTCGGGGAAGGACCTGTGTCCTACATATGGACTCAGATTTTATACAGAAAGTTGCAGTTGTATTAGAGGAGTTGAAAGGCATCAAAAACTGCTATAATAAAAGCAATAGCAGTATAAAAATTCTACAAAGTATTTATAATATACTTCTAACACTTTTTGAAAAACAATTGTACTACCTACTTTTCAATTTTTCTCTAAACGAGTTATTCATGTGTAAATGGTAGCTACGTTTTAAACACCTTTAATTTTGAGATAACTGTAGATTCACACGTCTTTCACCCAGTTTCTCCAATGGTGACATCTTGCAAAACTATATACAATCACAACCAGGAAACGGAAATGGCTACAGTCCACTAACCTTGTTCAGATTTCATCAGTCTTACTTCCACTCGTGTGTATTTAATCATATGCAGATTTATCACATGTAGAGATTCATGTGACATGACCACAGTCAAGACATAGAAGAGTTCCATCACAAGGATCCCCTCTGCTGCACTTCCATAGCCACAGACACCTCTGCTCTCCCACCCCCTGACCCCTGCAACCACTAATCTGTTTTCTATAATTTTATTATTTGAAGAATGTTATATAAATGGAATCATACAGCATGTATTCCTGTATTGACTTTTTTCACTTTGTACAATGCCCTTGAGAGCCACCCAAGCTGTTGCCTGTATCAGCAGTTCATTCCTTCTTACCACCGAGTGGTGTTCTGTTGCATCGATGTGCCAAGGTTTGTGTCACCATTCAAACACTGGAGGGTATTAGGGTTCTTCCTAGTTTTTTGCTATCACGAACATTTGTGTACAGTTTTGGTGTGAATATAATTTTTCATTTCTCTAGTATAAATGCCCAAGAGGGCAGCTGCCAAACCACATGATAAACACGTGTTTACTATTATAAGAAACTGCCAGACTCTTTGCCAGAGTGCCTGTGCCACTTTACATTCTCAACAGGAATGGATGAGTGATCCAGTTTTTTTGCATCCTCGCCAGCATTTGGTGGTGTCATTATTTTTCAGTTTAGCCATTCTGACAGGTGTGCAGTGACATCTTATTGCATTTTCCTATGGTTTTTCATGTGCTTATTCGTCATCTGTATGTCCTCTTCTGTGACATATCTGTTCATGTTCTTTGCCCATTTTCTAATTGTTTATTTTTTTACTGTTGAGCTTTGAGAGTCCTTTATATATTTAGATACAAAGACTTTGTCAGGTAGGAGGTTTGCAAATATTTTCTACCAAATATTTGATTTGAACAGATATTTCACCAAAGAAGATATATGGATGGCAAAAGAGCACATGAAAAGATGCTCACCACCATTCGTCCGTCATTAGAGAAATGCAAATTAAACCCACAATGAGATAGAACCACACACCTCTTAGAGTGGCTAAAATTAAAAAGAGGACCATAGCAAGTGTTGACAGTTTCTCAAAAAGTTAAAATACCCTAACATATCTGGCCATTCCACTTTTAGGTATTTATCCAAGGGAAAAGGAAATATATGTCCATATAAACTTTGTAGATAAATGTTCATAGCAGCTTTATTTCTAGTAGCCAAAAGCTGACATAACCCAACATCCATCAATAAGTGAATGGATAAACAAACTGGCATATCCATATGATGGAATACTACGTGGAAATAAAAAGGAATAAATACACACAATAGTATGGATGAATTTCAAATTATGCCAAATGAAAGAAATCAGATCCTAACCCCAACATACTCTGATTCCACTTATATAAAACTCTAGAAATATAAACTAATCTATAGTGACAGAAAGCAGACCAGTGGTTGCTTGGGTAGCGGGTGGCAGATGGAAGAGACGGTTTACAAGGGATGTGAGCATTCTTTTGTGGGTGATGGATGTGTTCACTATCCTGATTATGGTAATGGTTTCACGGGTATTTACATATGTCACATCTCATCAAATTATACCTACTAAATATGTACAGTTTATTGTAAGTCAATTATACCACAGTAAATCTGCTAAAAACAAAACAAACAAAACAACAGAATGAAGGCCTTTAGGCTATGCTTCAGAAAAGACTATAACATTTCCAAATAAAAACGGACTTAAAAATCAGTCCTCTAAGAATTTAAACTACAAAATATTACGCATCTGATCTGCAAACAGATGATTCAAATTTCTTTCAGTTTACTGACATATTAGCATAGTTTGAAACAAAAGTATGTCGATGACAAATTAGAGATTATTTTTGCTTTTAAGCTTTTTCTTACTTTTGTCCAGTGATGATGGACATCCATTGTTCCCAGCATCACATGGCCCACTGCACTCATCCCGGACCGGTCTGTAAATATTATTGTACATCCTGATGGTAAAACACAAACCTCTGGTCACTGTTCAGAGAGGCTTCCTTCTTTCAGCACTGTGCAAATAATTATGTAAACTTCACGTATCAACTCAGGATTAAATTCGGTAGAAGCTTAAAGCCTAATTTTATGTCACCGTTTAAGTCAAAGGAACAGATTTTAAAATTCAGCTGATATAAAGTCACATCTATCAATACAAAGACTTTTAACACTTAGCTTTCGTCTAGAATTTACAGATATGTACAGCCGTTAAGGGATATGGAGTTCGGAAGTGAATGGAAATTGTTTACCTTTTGCATTTTTAAGGCTTTCCAAGTTCTGCTGGGCTAAGCGGCCTAAACTGTGCAGCTGGCTGCAGCGGTGGGCGATGCCCCAGCTCCTCTGCCACCTGGTCCAACAGAGCACACGGCCCATTAACACCCGTGTCCCCCCAGAGGGAGGCACACACTCGCCCCCACTGCTTGACTCCCGTGAAAGCCGAGGAGTTGCTTTCTCAAGGAGACACACAACATGTTTCCAAACTAACTCATTTTTCAAGAAGCAGCCAAATGGGAAATGAATCGTTTACCAGAGGGTAAAAATCTTAGCACTATATTCAGCTATCCAAAGACTGAAAACAAGCAAATACACTGTGTTGTTTCTCTTAAAATAAGAGGATGAAATGGGGAAAACTCTGACAAAGATCTTTTTCTTCTTTACATTGTTTAATGACGATGATGTTGTCTTAGATTTAAGTTCCAACTAGGAATTCCAGTTTGGTTTATCAGAATTTTTTTCATCATATTCTAGAGAAAATGATTTTTACGACATCGTGTAATCTGCTCATTTTATAGATGAACATTATTACATCTCAGTGACAAAATGGAACTTGATATTCACATGATGTCAGAGAGGCACTTCTGTGTATGTGTAAAGAGCACCGGTATTAAGTGGTATCAGAAAACCAACCTTCGAATTCTAATTCTGTGATTTACTAGCTCTGTGACCGTCAACAAACTGCCTCTAGTCTTCCTAAGGTTTCTCTTCATGCTTGCCCAGTGGGGACACTTCTTACAGCAGAGGTAGTGTAAATCATAGGGGATGAACATGTGAAGGAGGAAGGCGCTCAACAGGCTTCCAGAAAACTTAGGTTCCTTCTTCATCCTAACACCAATTCTGATGAACGTCATTTCTGATAAAGTGAAATCCGCTTTCAAAATCATTCCTTTAACACACAATGTCATCAGTCACAATGCTTCCTTTTGTTGGAGACTTGGTTAATTTCCCAGTAAGCCGAGACACTCACGTCCACGGTCCTCAAATGTTTTGGTCTCGGGACCCCTTTGCACTCCTAAAAACTGAGAACCTCGAAGAGCTTTTGTTTATATGGGTTATAGCTATTGATATTTACCATAGCTGAGAAATTTCTCTACTATATTATAAAATAATGTTTACTTCTCTTTGTGTTTAAGAAATCCTTTCATTTTCCTGATCCATTCTGCCTTCTCACATCTCTTAAAATTTATTTAGAAAAAGTTATTTTCATGCATATTAATTTGTTTTTTTATAAACATTTAAGAAGGATCTTATTATTTTGTTTTTAGTTAGTGAAGTCTATGTTACTAGATTATGGAATTGGAAGGGCCCCTCTAATCAAAGCTTGGATGTTATGAAAAGACAGCAGCTATCAGCACAAACCCAAACATCCCACACAGTCCAAGTGTAAACACTTCCCTCTGAAATTTGAATTATCTTGGACAACTATGATTTGAATACATAAGAACAGAACATATAAGTACTATCTGTATTCTGCAAGCCCAGGAAAAAGGTGCTGTTATGGTATCCAAATGGTCATTTGGTTCAATATAAGTAAAAAGTCCTGATAATGATGGCTGAAAACAACAAAACAGGCTACAGCAAAGAGTAACAGAAGCTTAAGTTCCAGACCAGATGACAATATCTCACGGTTCTTGTAATGCAGAGTCCCATGACTGAATCACACCACCCCCTCCCTAGGGTTGTAACAGCTGTTAAATCTATTTTTATAATAGACAAAGATTCAGCATGTATCTTTATACAACTGTGATTTCTAAGTTTATGAAAACATTTAAAAAGTCACGTTATAGTGACTAAAGGTAATAATACTGTATTGTATTTTGAAAGTTGCTTAAAGAGTAGATCTTAAAAGTTCTCATCACAAGAAAAAAAATTTTTTGTAACTATGTATGGTGACAGATGTTAACTAGACTTATTGTGGTGATCATTTTGCAATGTATACAAATAATGAATTATCATGTAAAACACTTGGAACTAATATAATGTTATATGTCAATTATACCTCAATTTAAAAAAAGAAAAAGAAAAGAAAAAAAGTCATGCTATATAACAGAGAATAAAAGAATACAACATTTATTTTTTATCTCCCTTCCTCTTTTTAAACTTAAGTACCTGTCTTACGTGATTGGGAAATAATTATTTTTTATACATTATGGGCATAGGAAAAGTATATTTTTCACAAGCCCATTATGTTAAAAAAAAACTATTATGCTAAAAATATCAGTATCTGAACTTTACTTCACTATTTTAAACAAGAAATTCATACTGATTTTCTTACATAAACATTTGATTACTTTCATAAAAAGATAACTGAATATTTAGTAAACATAATAATTAAAGGTGCAAATATTTAACTGTTAGAAACCTTTACCAAAAGGTAATACATGTTTATTTTAATCTCTAAATTAGGTTTTCTCTTCTTCATTACCTGATATCTGAGAGCTGCAATTGATGGGACAGTTCATCTTTTAAACGATCTAGTTCTTCTCTAAGTGGCAAACTATTCTTCAGCTTTTTAACAGCACTTTTCCCATTGCTATCTAACCAGGATCTAGAAAGAAAAAAACCAGAGATATACACTTTGCAATACTAACTATAATGCAAACATTTCTACTGTTGAACGACGTGTTCATTGACTTAAAGCAGCCCCAGTGTTAAACCGAGTTTGCCATCAAATGTTTACCAAATTATAAGTACTGCTGCAAAGTCTATTCATTTAGAGTAAATACTTCTAAAATAGGTTTCTTGGAAAACTGCCAGCATCTGTTAAATCATATTCTACTTATGACAACTTCCTTTGTCTATCAAAAAAATTCAATTTATATTACACCAAGCCTGTGGCTAGATTTCCAAAGATGGGATGATTTTTAAAGAATTAAAGATACTTCAAACCTCACTTATGTTTATTGCACTTTTAGGCAGGCTATACTAGACTGTCACTTACATCAGTCGTCTACAGGCGACCCTTTTCCTACTGGAGCAAATGAGCACATGATATTCTAGTGCAGCCAGACGGTGAAAAAGTCAATTCAGAAGATGCACCTAATGGTACTGGTGACATTCAAAAGGCAGTATTTCCTGATGAAGGGACTTGCCAAGGGAACTTTGTGGATTCTAACTGGGTAGATCCAGTCTCTCCCTTTGTTTTCGTCTTGGTTGTTAGCACCGAGCCTCCCTGCTCACCCCCTCAGCGCTCTGTCCAAGGGCTCCCACTGGTCAGACCTCACCAGTCTCGGTGTCTCCATTCACATGCTCCTGTCGGGTGGGTCTGTTGGCCCCTCGGTTCCTTTCCACCCAACCAAATGCCCAACTCTAGTCTCACCTCTCTCCACCTTTATTTTTTTCCCCCGTCAACTACATCATAGGCTCAGCAGAAACATGTTTTTAATTCTGCATTTCTTAGAACGTTTACCTCAATGAAGTCTTAAAAGAGAAAATAAACATCAAAGTCGGCGTAAGGATTAGAAGGGGAGAGCTTTCAGAAAAGAGCTGAGGGCAGCCCGGGTGGCCTCGTACCGAGCAGCAAGGCCCCCTGGGAGGTTATCACTTCCTCGGTGTTATAATGGTCATGGCACAAGGGATGCTGGCTGTTGCTCAGAGCCTCTAGTCCCCTAGGGGAGGCTGGACAAACGAGAGGCCTGGGTGGTGCCTAGGAGGCTGAATGGCTGCCGCAGGGTAGGCAGGGCAGAATGGCAAGGGGACTCGGGGATCAGAGGAACATTTTGGGTCCAAGATGGTAGTGGTGGCATGGGCCCTGGTACAGCCGTGCAAGAGAGAGCTCCAGGGCGTTAGGAGAAAAATGGTCTAAAGCACCCCATCCCCAGGCCACCTGAAACCCCCGTGGGACACCTGTCAGTGACTTATGGTCAGGTGTTAGGATAACTCTGCAGAAGGGCTCATATGTCCATCTCAAAAGTGCTTGCCAAATAAACCTTTTTAAGGTTCCTTAATTATTAAGTCACTTTAAAGGTTTGAGATGTTGTGATCTAAAAACATTTTAAAAATAATCAAGTTCAGGGAATTCCCTGGTGGTCCATTGGTTAAGACTCCTGCTTCCACTGCAGGGGACACTGGGTCCTATCCCCGGTCGGGGAACAACCATCCTGCACGCTGCACAGCGCAGCCACAAAAATAATAATAGTAATCAAACTGAAACTCTCAGAACCAATTAAATCATTATGCATGCATCAAATATTTATCCTGAAAGCCTAACAGTGTGTTGTGTTGGGAATATAAGGAAGACACATCTAGTAAGGAATAGAGAGAGAAGCAACTGGAAGGGAATATATGAGCTTCTAGAACAGAGGAAGAATTAACTAATTCTGCCTGGAAGGTTCTATAGAGCAGGTGATATGTGACCTGAACCTGAGAGATGGACCAGATTTTTCCAGGCAGATTAGTGAAAGGGAAGGGCATGCCAACCACACCAGTGCACAGGGAAGTACAAGATGAACCAACGTGCCCAGATCACACGATGCCTAGAGGGAGGGGGGTGTGAGATGAGACTGGAGAGGCATGTATGTGTGTGTGTGTGTGTGTGTGTGTGTGAGATTATAAAAGGTCTTGCACATTGGCGTAAGGAATTAGGACCTTTTCCTCTAACTAAAGATGTTCCTTTTTTTTTTCTGGCCATGTGGAGGGGCTTGCAGAGATCTTAGTTCTGGTACAAGGACTGAACCTGTGCCCCCTGCAGTGGAAGCTCGGAGCCCTAACCACTGGACCGTCAGGGAATTCCCTATATTCCACATTTTTTTGACTCACTAAATGTGTGCAGTCATTAATAATTCTTCCTACTCCCCCTTTAAGAATACTGGTAGTGATTTTATTTCTGCTTTCTGTGTGAGAAATAAAATAATATCTTACTTTATATCACGATTATTAGCTATTACAATTTTTCAACCTTTTCGTCATTTATTAACTCATACCTGTTAATCAATTTACTTTAAATTATTTAATAGGAAGGGTGATTTTTTGACAAATGAATTACCAAATGGCATACTATGTTGGGTTTGTGGACCAAATGTCGTAAACTGTAGAATGAAATATAACATTACGATTATATATTCATGACCTGATTGTTGGAATTCTTACATTTAGTGTATAAAATTTAACTGATCTAGTTTAACAATTTTTGTGTTTTGTGTCTAAACACTGAGATAAAAATCAAGGTTCTACACATGGCATTTTCTTTCTATCTATCTATCTATCTATCTATCTATCTATGTAGATATTAGATCTATCTATAGATATAAAGACAAAGATACATGTATCCTAGCTCTGGCCACTGAGAAGTTCAGTAGCAATTGAGACATGCACCACCCAGATCTTGGTTTCTAAAAATCATTCCCTCCTAAAAAGAACCAGAGCTTCTCGGCAAAATGGTTCAATCAAACACTGGGCCAGGGAAAGTCCAGATGAGCCTGGAACACCTTGGTGAACCAGGAAGTAAGAGAGTTCTCAAAGAATGATGGGGACATAGGAGCCGGCTTGAAGGGATGATAAAGTTAGAAAATTGCCATTTGGCAACCATCATCATAATATGTGATTCAGGCAAAAATCATCAATGAGCACTAGAGCTAAGGGGTAAAAACTCAGTGTTCAAAGGATATGTACATAGCCCTAAGCATCTCCTCAAAAGAAACTAACTGAAGGGAAAAATAGTTCCTTTACTGGGGAAAAAACTGGGAAGACACCACCTTAATCAAATGATCCAAGTTAATATCACTAGTAATGGGATAATCAACATCATATGCCTCCTATATAACATTGGAAACAACACACTTCACTTGCTGGGTATTCCTGCCAAATATGAATAACCTGACTCTAATTATGAGAAATACCAGATAAACTCAAAACACTCAAATTGAGGGACATTCTACAAAATAACAGCAAGGTAATGGAAGACAAGAAAACACTGAGGAACCATTCCCGATTAAAGGAGGTTACAGAGACTAAAGTTATGACTTATAATTTGAAAAACAATGACTTAGCCTATAAATAAGGAGAAGACTGAATAAGTGTATGATATGAGTTAAAGCATGATTATAGCATTTACAAATATCCTACAGAAATAATTCCAATACTGTAATTGTCCAATGTGGCATTTTGTGGACACTAAGAGGATTCAGAGCTTAGACAATGAAAGTGAAATAAAACTTTGTGTGAAAACTTCAAATAGAAAAAATGGAAGTCTGACATTTACTAATATCTCAGTAGTTAACAGGGTAGCATTTCAATGGTCTTTCTATAGTTCAATGACGTGTTTTTTTCAGTGGGATAGACATTACATATGGGATAATTCTGTTTAGATACAAATGGATCCTGTTGTCTCCTTGCAAACACAAATTCTATAAATGCAATACATTTTAGTTATAAAATTATTTGATAATCAGAGAATATATGTAAAATATGGAAATACTAAAAGCTACAACACAAATTAGCATTTTGTAATTTTTTTTAGGCTGGCATATTCTTTTTATTATAGTATATAATTAGAAAACCTTACATATTAGACATTTAATTATAGCATTTTTATCACTATAAAGTGATTTTACAGTAAGATAAAGCACAATTTGCTGAGAAATTCAAAATTACACAGCATGTCCTAAAATGTAGATTGAAATGTAACTGCCAGATATAAGAAGAAAATGATTAAATGGAGCTTTTATGACCTGATAATTCTTCTATGTTGTGTTTTTAAAAACTCAACTAATTTATTTTCATAATTTCTGTGTTTTATTTAAGCCTGCATGTCTCTGCGGAAACATAAGGAAAATTATTTGAAAGTTTACACTAAATAAAACTGTTATATTTTCTCTTTTTATCATTACATTCTGAAATATTAGAAATAACATGCTTTCAAGATTAAATTTTGATCAGGTGAATGCAATTTGTAAACCAGGTGAAGATCAGCTGGATGTAAATTTGCAGAATTATTTTTATGTTCTCTCTGAACTGTATAATTCAGCATGTGCTCCTTATGCGCCCTCTCCTATAACTACATATATAATAAAGATGAGGTAAACAATACAAGAATGAAAATAAAAACAAACCATATATGGCCAAAATGACCATGGTGGTGAATAAGTTTTGTCCAAGTTACAGCCCCTAAATCTCCTGACTATGGGACAGTCACTCCTCCATTCATATGGTTTGAAACCTCTCAAATGGTTCAACAATTTTATAATTATTTGCAAAATAATAACAAATTTAAAAAATTAGGACTTCTCTGGCAGTCCGGTGGTTAAGACTCCACACTTCCAATGCAGGGGGCTTGGGTTCGATCCCTGGTTGGGGAACTAAGATTCCACGTCCCACGTGGCGTGGCCAAATAAAAAATTAATAACTGAAACAAGAAACTGATACAAACACCACTCTGGCTTTGATGACATAAACTCCTGGAATCCTTACTGGGAAAAACTAACATAAAACAAAACCTTGAACAAACCCTCATCAGGGTTCCTGCAAACTGGGCAACATCCATATTTGGGAAAAGGTCAAGATTGGAAAGGGGTGCTGGGCCTGTGTGAACACACTGGACCAGGGAGACCAGGTTAGGGTATGGAAATAAGAGATATGAAATCTTCCAAATTCATACAACTGTCGTAACCGGGGCATCGGCCCTCTAAAGCATGCTGGTAAAGGCAACAGCTTTTTTTTTGCGGCATTTAGTCTATACTGTAATTTACCCAAAGGGCCCAAAGAGCAGTATGTATTCCTTTTCTTGCCTTTTTTCAGTGTAGAGCTGTCCTCTCCTTTCCTACCCAGCCTGGACCCTCTGCTCTAAAATTATACCTAATAAGCTAAACTCAAACTCTATGAGGTGTGATGATCTGGTTCAGGTAAGTCACTAACATATCAACGTTCAAGAAATATAACCCAAGCACCTCTGATACAAGCATCAAAAACTAAACAAAACAGAAATCTCTAGCCAGTTGATTTTAGAAGAGAAGCTTTGAGTAGGAAGATTTAAGGTGATACCAGTCAACTCTCAATATTCTCTAGCCCAAGAAAAATATATGGAAGTAAAAGATATGAAACAGTATTACACCAAGAACCAGCCACAGCCCTATTCCAGCTCTTTTGTAAGCAACTCTAAATACTGTCTGTTTCATTTAGGATAATTCAATATTAATTTTAAATCACAGTTTTAAAGCGAATGCAAGATCTCTCTTATAAACAAGGCTAAAACATGTAATGCTTTATTGTTGTTAATTTCATTTGTCAAACCTAAGAAAACAAAGGTTCTATCTGGCTATGAATGGGTTTACTTCATTCTTTGACGAAATACATAGCTATTGACAACTGAATTTGGATAATAATGATCAATAAATTAGACAGTTATATTTCCACTGATTTCAATTTCTAAAACAGTGGTCTATTTAATTTATGTTGCTATCTTCTTTAAGAGTAGACAAATCAAAATGACATGTTTTGAGCTTGTGCTGGTAACTGTCAACATGAGAGCTTGAATTTAAAACAAAGTATCCCTCTGGAGGAAATGAAGAATTCATAGTAACACAACTCATGTACACTCAGAAAATTTCCTTAAGACAATTTATCTCTTGCTAAAAACAGCAGATACTTTTAAGTCAACACTAATGAAACTAACAGAGGCACTGTTTTTAAAAAAATGGTCCTCTACATTCATCGCTGAGTCACTTCTTCTGCTACCATCTGTATTAAACTACTTTACATTTCCATATTAAACCTTGAGTTCTCCACACCCAGCCTCCAGCACTTCACATTCACACTTTTTCAACAATTCTTTAATTCAGTGAAATAAAAATGCTGGTTGGGTTTTATGAATCTACAAAGCAGATTAGTAGAAAGATGATTAAAACATGTTCCCTACTCTTAAAAATGCATTATCTAGTAACATGTAATATAATATAATGTAAGAGTGTCTACTTTTATTAAAGACTGAAGAATTTTACTGGATGAACTACATACAAATAAGGAAATTATAAATACTCAGCTTGGACAAGGAACCAGTGGAATAGCACTTATCTTGGTGAATTAGCTTTTCCCAGTTCCAGTCTGTTTTCATTGTTCACCAGCTGACTAACTCTGAGTTCTGGGTCCCTGGGACAATCTTTTCATGATGGCTACACATCTAGCTCCAGACCAAAATTGTACCCTGTGAAACACTCAACTGAACCACAGACTAATTGCTGAATTTCTTTTTTTTTTTTTTTTTTTTTTTGCGCGGTACGCGGGGCTCTCACTGTTGCGGCCTCTCCCGTTGCAGAGCACAGGCTCTGGACGCTCAGGCTCCGGACGCTCAGGCTCAGCGGCCATGGCTCACGGGCCCAGCCGCTCCGTGGCATGTGGGATCCTCCCGGACTGGGGCACGAACCCGTGTCCCCTGCATTGGCAGGCGGACTCTCAACCACTGCGCCACCAGGGGAGCCCCTGAATTTCTTTAATATGTTATTCTAAAACCTCTTGACTTTAAGTCCAACAACTCTCATTGTTGCTTTTATGCCTTGACTTATCCAATCCCACTTTTTTTCTATACCAAAAGGTAGGTCAGACATTCCCAAGTTTTTGTTCATCTGGACACACTGTGAGATAATTAGAGCAATGGGTATAAGCAGAAGTTTCATGGGCTTGATCCCAGTGCATGCAAGGCTGAGACCCTCTCTTCTAGCTCATGTTTTTTGTTTTTTCTGTTTTATTTTTGGCTGCGTTGGGTATTCATTGCTGCATGCGGGCTTTTCTCTAGTCGAGGTGAGTGGGGGCTACTAACTACAAATTAGTTTAGTTAAATAAAAACTCTTACATACGTTAGGGTTGTTTCCATTCTCCAGACTTGCTCAAGGTCTTCATCAGGGTCCTTGAATCCAGTAAAGGAGTAGTAAGACTTGTCCCATTTGATGGGCCTGTCAGATATCCTTTTCGCCTCTTTGAGAGGCTGGGAGTGCACATTAGTATTCAAGCTTTGGACATGTTCAATAGATAAACTGCAGGAGTTGAGAATATATAACACTGTGCTTAGCAGATCTCTGGTGTGCAAAGTAAATTTGACTGCTCGAAATCCTAGAGAATATAATTCCCCCAAACAGTTAATACAGATGATTATTTGCTTTACTTGAAAAACATTTCTTTTCATACAACATTTATAGAATCAAAATCTTTAAAACACTCCATTACTGATTACAATTCATCCTATTGGAAAATCATCTGTAAATGGAAAACTACATCCCTTCTCCAAAACTGTACCACACTACCTCCATCTTCATGAAGTCCTCTATCAGCTCCCATTTCTAGTTTGGTGCCAGTGACCAAACCCACCCCAGCCCAAGAAGGGGATTGAGAATATTTTCAGTGCTGTTCATAAATTTGGTCTCTACAGTCTAAGGGATGGAAAAGCTCTCCTATGAGCAAGTGTCCACCAGAGAGGGTGTCCAGCACTAAAGAAAAGGGGGAGGGTGGAGGTAGGGGGAGGGTGGGGCAGGCTGCCCTGCGACAGTGGTTCAAGGAGGGGGGCCAATCCAGTCTCAGGGGTCACAGAAACCCATCTCAAATTTTCTCTACGGTTGAAAGAGACTGTCCTCATACTCCCCCATCCAACTAGCTAGGGACAATATTTTCAGGAGTGACTCAAAGTTCCCTAATTTTTTAAAAGTTAGCACTTCACAATCTGACTTTAATGCAAGTAGTCACTGGGCTCAGGGTAGTAATCTAACTTACGTCAACAGTAGGAAATATACTGGTTCCCCTGCACCTTTATTGGGTATTAAACATGGCGCTAGGTGAATTTACATAACTTTTCAATGAACACTCTCACCAGTGCCATTATTATCTCTCTTTTCAAATGTGAAGATGCAGAGGTTCAAGGAGGTTAAGAAGTGTGAAGTGAGGGCTGAAATCTGAGCTGCCACCAAGCCAAGCATTTTCCCCATTATAACATGCTGACTCTTTTTTCTTTCTTTGGAAAAAATTTTAAAATTGGTTTTGAAAATTATACAAGTGTTATATAAGTACATCCTTCTTGTAAAATTATATATACAAAGTAAAAGTCTCCTGTTGACAGGCATACAACCTTACACTTTCACTAGATGTAACCCTATTAACATTTAGGTACACAAGCATTTAGACCTGCACTGCCTAATATGGTAGCTACTAGCCGTATGTGGCTATTTATTGGCAAAATTAAATTGATTGAAATTAAATAAAATTTAAAATTCAGTTCCTGGTCATACTAGCCCCACTTCAAGTGCTCAGTAGCCACATGGGGCTAGTGCCAGCTGTACCAGACAGCACTCATACAGAACAGTTACATCTCCGCAGAAAGTTCTCTTGGACAGCACTGCTCTAGACCTTTTCTAGGTGCTTTGTGTGCATGTTATATATGATATATACGCTTATGTGTTTGCACAAACACACACCCACAGTGTGAACTGTTCCTTTTTAACATATAAACTGCACCATTCTGGATCTATTACTTTGAACTTGCTTTTGTTATTTAACCTTGGTGACTCTTCCATTATCTGTATGTATACATCATTCTCTTTCTTTTTAGTAGCTCTATACTAATCCACATAATCAATGTAGCACAATTTATTTAACACTTCCAAAACTGATGACTATAAAAGTTGTTTTTAATTTTTCACCATTCCACAGAAGGCCGAAATGTGTTTTCTTATCTTTGCCACGGATGAAAGTCATCGCAATGTAAATCATTCTCAGATACCTACTATGCCTGCCACATAGATTTACAAAATGTAGAACATGCAAACTAAGAAAGATTTTTTTCATTGAATCATTGATGGTAAAGTGAGAAATACTGGTAGGAAAATTATTCTAGTCAGTGAAAGAGAAAAGGAAAATGCAAATTCTTGCATTTGAGGTTACGAAAAAATAGTTTATCCTCAGAAGAGGTAAGTCAAGGAATAAATCTCAGTTTCTCTCTTAATTTATCAATTCCATTAATTGTTTAATCCAAGGTAAGGGCTGCTATATAGTGTGGAATGCCTGTACCAGATTGCATATATCCTTTATTGGAAAATATTACCTATTTAATTTGGTTTGCATTTGATTACTGAGGCTAAACGTTTTTGTATTTTATTGGCTATATATGTGTATTATTTCCTGAACTGCCGAGACATTGTGTTTGCCCATTTTTGCAACCAGGCTGCTCTGTTTTCTTTCTGACTCCTAAGAACTACTTATATACTAACATTATCTTTTTGTCACTTATGCTGTATGTTTTCTCCCATTTTTAATTTATTTGTTTTTAATAATTTTGTTTGTTTGTTTGTTTGTTTTTGCGGTACGCGGGCCTCTCACTGTCGCAGCCTCTCCTGCTGCGGAGCACAGGCTCCGGATGCGCAGGCCCAGTGGCCATGGCCCACGGGTCCAGCCGCTCCACGGCATGTGGGATCTTCTCGGACCGGGGCACGAACCCGCGTCCCCTGCATTGGCAGGCGGACTCTCAACCACTGTGCCACCAGGAAAGCCCTAATTTATTTTTTATAATCTATTTTTATTTAATAAATGGTTCAAAGTTAACCATTAACTGAAAGTAGAGCATTTTTCTCTTTACTCAGCCAGAGCTGACGACAGCTATTTGTTTTAGCATTAGTTCACAGAAAGCTCTTAGTAAATCTTTAAACTGCTTTAAAGTTCATTCTAAAAATAAAGTTATTTCCTCAAGGATCATGAAAAGGATGGACAGACCCACATTCATCCTTAGTTTAAAGGATCACTGGATCATGGCTAAAGCAGTGACAAAGGATAAAAGAGGCTGTACATGAGGACTGATCAGATTTTAGAAACAGCATGAGGCTAGAGTTAAAGGGCT
Organism: Mesoplodon mirus; assembly: GCF_964341445.2. Lineage (NCBI taxonomy): Eukaryota > Metazoa > Chordata > Mammalia > Artiodactyla > Ziphiidae > Mesoplodon > Mesoplodon mirus. The sequence continues at coordinate 47,492,343 of NC_138988.1, read as the reverse complement.
CAAGACCCCTATTCTGTCTCCATGGTCCTGGGACATTACTAAGTTACAATTGGGCAAATTCTACCTTCCTCACAGGGTACTATGAGGACTAAATTAGAGGATGTAGGCTATATTTTTTAAAGATATAAATTGTTATATAGACATTTAATACTTAAAACAGCACTGAAATAGGAAGGGAAGAAATAGGAACACTTCAGTTTTCTAGTCAGAAAAGTTTAAACATAAAAAATGGCTCATCAAACACATGCAACCAGGAACAGAATCTAACTCCAGGAAAACATGCAATTAAATGATATTATTTTCTATGACAAGGCTTCAATCCAAAGGTCTTCTAGCAACGTTAGACAGATTTGACACATCACACTAAGCCTGCAAGGGACACATGTGAAATAAGAAACGTACCGGAAGTGCTGAAGTGTTCCTGGCCATCAGAGGAGTTCTGGTCTGTTTCTCTTACATAAAACATAAGCTGGGTTGGTTTCAAAGACTTGAAACCTGGTTTCTGGAGGTTTTCTAAGTAGGCACTTAATCTCTTAAGAGAATTTTCATTGACTTCCTGGAAAAAAATATTAAGAGGCATTTATACACAAAATAGAACAAGGAAACATCAGAAATTCTATCCCGGCCTTTTAAACACATTATTGAGTGTATTTAAGAATTTAGTATTAAAAAATGGTGGGATTTCATAGCTCCTCAGTACAGGATAAAATTGGATCCACACCTCACAACATGTAACTCCATAGGGATGAGATGTAAAAAAAGTGTGGCCACATAAGTACTAGAAGAAAACATGGCTGAGTTTCTTTATAACTTAGACGTGGAAAAAGCCTAACTATGACTGAATATCCCAGGTAATGAATAATTGATAAATCCAATTACATAAACAAATTTAAAAACTTAATATAGCACAGGGAACTATATTCAATATCCTGTGATGAACCATAATGGAAAAGAATATAAATACATATATATGTATAACAATCACTGTGCTGTACAGCAGAAATTAACGCATTTTAAATCAACTATACTTCCATTAAAAACTTAAGAACACATAAAAAACCACACACACACACACACACACACACACACACACACTAAGCAGTTTACAGATAAAAACCGAGTAGAAGAAAATATGTGCAAGTTCTTTCTTTTCTTTTTCTTTTTTGGCCACCCTGTGCATTTTGCAGGATCTTACTTCCCCGACCAGGGATTGAACCCAGGCCCACCGCAGTGAAAGCACCAAGTCCTAAGCACTGGACCACCAGGGAATTCCCCAATTTGCAAGTTATTTCATAGCAAAGAGCTAATTTCTCTATACATAAAGGGCTCTTAAAATGCCCTTTCAGAGATTGGTTGAATTATGGTATCTTCATTCAATGGAGTGCTACACAGCCAAAAGGAAAAAAAAGGGAAAGAATATGACACAGACGGTATTTAGGAATGTACACAGAGTGATCTCTAGGATGTATTGTTAAGTGAAAAAGAAATGTCTTTTAGTGAAGGAAGAGCTCCAAGAAATGGCATAAATAATAACTGTGCTTCTTATCCCTATAGGTCTCTTTTCAGAAACACAGTGTGATCTGAAATTAGGAACAGTTTGTTTTTGTTTGTTGAATTTATTACAATATACCGCTCTCAGCTATACTGTGTTGGGGGTTTGATGATTCACTAGAAGGATTTACAGAACTCAGAAAAGCTGTTATACTCACAGTTACAGTTTATAACAGCAGAAGGATACAGATTAACATCAGCAAAGGGAAAAGGCATGTAAGGTGGAGTACCGTAGGGACCAAGTGCAAGGTTCCAGTTGTTCTCTCCCAGGGGAGTTGTACAGACAGTGCTTAAGCCCCCAGCAAGGATGTGTGACAACACATGAGAAGTGCTGCCAACCAAGGAAGCTCATCCAAGCCTTGGGGGCCAGGGCTTGTACTGGGGCACTACATGCCCACATGACTGACCATAGCTATTCAGTCTCCAGCCTCCCCAGAGGGCCTCAGACATGAGAAAACAGGCATTCACCATAAAATACATTGTTAGCATAAACTATCTGGTGTGGCCCAAGGCCCTGGCATACAAAAACATTCTTATCAGGCAAGGATATCCCAGGGGCTCAGAGCTCATCTCCCAGGAGGCAGTGAAGGGCCAGTACTGAAGCCAGGCATTTCTTTGCAACAAAGCAACCCAAGCCTGCTGAGTTCACCTTTTATAGAACACAGAAGTTTTAGCAAAAAAAAGGGGGGCTTCCCTGGTGGCGCAGTGGTTGAGAGTCCACCTGCCGATGCAGGGGACATGGGTTCGTGCCCCGGTCCGGGAAGATCCCACATGCTGTGGAGCGGCTGGGCCCGTGAGCCATGGCCGCTGAGCCTGCGCGTCCGGAGCCTGTGCTCCGCAACGGGAGAGGCCGCCAACAGTGAGAGGCCCGCGTACCACCAAAAAAAAAAAAAAAAAAAGGTACACTGGTAGAGGAGGAAAACCAGTCACCTAGTACTAAGCTTAATTTTTCCTCACACGTTGGATTTAAAAACTTTAAATTATTAAACATTAAATTAAACTGTATTAATTTATGACATCCCCAATAATTTGTATTAAATTATTACATCTCCAAGGTAGTATTTCTCTGTTGATTCAATTTACTAATTACTTAAAAAGGATCTGACTTCGAATAGCCTATATATATATATATCAACTATCATAAACAGAATATTTTCCTAAAGCAAAGAAGCAAAACTGATTTATTTTCCATGGCAAGTAGAAAAAAGCAATACAGGGAATTCCCTGGTGGTCCAGTGGTTAGGACTCCTTGCTTAGTTGGGGAACTAAGATAGTGCAAGCCACAAGGCATGCCCCCCACCCCCAAAAAAGGGGGAAAAGCAACACAATAATGTTCTAATTTTCAAGAGTTTTAAATTCCTTTTCATGTTAAACCAGGTGTCAGTGTTAAGGAAGATAAAAGGAACCAATGAAATTATTCCATAGCATCTGGCTTTGCAATATATTATCTAACATTAAAAAATAGTGACCTTCCTAACTAAGTTCATCATGAGTTTGTATTCCTTGAGCAGACATTAACTGATGATATAGGGAAGTGGACCAGAAGCATGCAACATAAGGAAAAACTATTTGGGCACTGAAAAACTCTCCTTGCACCAACCTTAAAAAAAAGGACTGATCAGGGTATCAGAGCCCTTAAATTTTCCTTCAAACCCTCAATTTTACCTTCAAACCTGGTACAGAAAATGATTACTAATACTCTAAGGAGTTTACATGATATCTTTATTGCCTGCATAAAACATGACAGCTTTCATTAAAATAAAACAATAGTTTGTTTCAATTTTCAGTATCTATAGTTCAAAGCACTGATTATTCTACCATGACAAAACAACCCCAATTTATAGAACTCTCTGTATTATACTGTAGCAAAGGTAAATAAACTAAACAGAAACATAGACTAAATGTTAAAAGGTAAAAAAATAATTGTTTACCCTTTCCCTGGGGTGCTGTCCAAAGAAATCTGGATGTACAGCAAAATAGAATGGCCTCAAAGCATTGACTGCTTCACCTCCTGATAAAGCTCTCGAGCAGAGAAACCAGTATGGAAATATCTTTCCTGGACATAACCTTTTTAAAAGATATGGATTTATTATTCACCAGAGCACTGACATGGACACAAATCCCCCACGTATACAGTGACAGTAGCATTGAGATTCTTGTGTATGGAAGATACCATAGAAATAAGACAGAAACCAAAGTGTAAAATCTTGTGGGTTGTTTGAAATCTACAAAAGTTTTGAAAGCAGTGAGTGCCACATGAGTTCTTTTCTTTTTCTTTTTTTAAAATTTATTATTTACTTGTTTTTGGCTGCATTGGGTCTTAGTTGTGGCACGCGGGATCTTGCGTTGTGGTGCACAGGCTCCAGAGTACACAGGCTCAGTAGTTGCAGCGCGCGGGCCCTAGAGCGCAAGTGGGCTTCAGTAGTTGCGGCATGCGGGCTTAGTTGCCCCGTGGCATGTGGGATCTTCCCGGACCAGGGATTGAACCCGTGTCCCCTGCATTGGCAGGTGGATTCTTAACCACTCCGCCACCAGGGAAGTCCCAAGACATTCCTTTTAACAATGACTATTTACTGAGATATTCATGTACATAATAGTTAATTAAAAGTACTAATTATTGCCAAATATGTTTTAGAAATCTAAAACTTCACATGTCATTTTTATGGAACAGATCCAATTTTATTTTGGTTATATACTTTGAGCCAAATAAACACTTTATTTATCTCTTTTGAGTTGGCTACCAAGAAGCCAGAATGAAATTTGATGTTTGAATAATTGTCTCATCAGTTCTATTTTTTTAACAAATGATCTTTCTCTAGAGGGTATCTGGTCTCCATTTTGATTACCCTATATATGTCTATTACTGTGCCAATTAACTTTTACTGAACTCCTTAAATCCTTTCTTGAAGTAGATAGGGTTTAGACTATCTACTATTTACTACATAAATAGCAAATATAATAGTCAAATGACCTTACTGTACAATTTAAATGTAATGTGGTTTTCTATATGACGGCAATAGACTTGAGGGCAACATGGTAATAAGAACTGTGCTAAGGACAAACTTTATCTTTTTTTCCTCTTAAACTTTTCACACTGAACTATTTTGAAAGATGGTATTCTTTTCACCTTCTACTCTGAATGGACTCTTGGGAGAACGGACCTGGATGTTCAAATGAATTTTGTTTCTTTTTTTATCCCTGCCCTCCACTATATTATCCACAAAATAGTTAGAATTTGATAAATTATAATAAATTGAAATTAGCTAAACACCTAACAGATTCCACACCCCTCCACCCCCACAAATACTAATAACAAATGGAACCACAAAGCTTACCTCCTCACAGGTCTCAGGTAGCAAAACATTTCTGAATATATATGTAGGTCAACTTCCAGGCATCCATTAATCACTTAAAAAGTTAAGCAGATACCAGTAATGAACAAGTGGAATTTGAAATTAAAAACACATTACCATTTATATAAGCACCCCCCAAAATGAAATACTTAGTTATAAATCTGACAAAATATGTACAAGATCTATATGAGGAAAACTGTAAAATTCTGATGAAAGAAATCAAAGAAGAATTAAATAAATGGAGAGATATTCCATGTTCATGGATAGGAAGACTTGATATTGTCAAGATGTCAGTTCTTTCCCACTTGATCTACAGATTCAATGCAATCCCAATCAAAATCTCAGTAAGTTATTTTATGGAAATCAACAAACTCATTCTAAAGTTTATATGTAGAGGCAAAAGACTCAGAATAGCCAACTCAATACTGAAGAATAAAGTTGGAGGACTGACACTACTGGACTTCAAGACTTACTGTAAAGTTACAGTAATCAAGACAGTGTGGTACTGGTGAAAGAACAGACAAATAGATCAATGGGACAGAATAGAGAGCCCAGAAATAGACCTACAAAAATATAGCCAACTTATCTTTGACAAAGGAGCAAAGGCAATACTATGGAGCAACAATAATCTTTTCAACAAATGGTACAGGAACAACTGGACATCTACATGCAAAAATATTAATCTAGTCACAGACCTTACACCCTTCACAAAAGTTAACTCAAAATGGATCAAAGACCTAATTGTAAAACAAAAATACTATAAAATTCCTAGAAGAGTACCTAGGAGAAAACCTAGATGACCTAAGGTATGTCAGTGACTTTTTAGATACAACATCAGACACATGATCCACGAAGGAAAAGAATTGATATGCTGAATTTCATTAAAATTAAAAATTTTGCTCTGCAAAAGACAATGTAGAGAGAACAAGAGGACAAGCCACAGACTGGGAGAAAATATTTGTAAAAGATACACATATCTGACAAAGGACTGTTATCCAAAATATACAAAAAACATTTAAAACTCAACAATAAGAAAATGGACAACCTGATTAAAAAAATGGGCCAAACACCTGAACAGACACCTCCTGCAAGAAGATATACAGATGGTGAATAAGCATATGAAAATATGCTCCACATCACAGGTCACCAGGGAAATGCAAATTAAAACTATGAGATACTGCAACACACCTATTATAATGGCCAAATCCAAAACACTGACAACACCAAATGCTGGTGAGGATGTGGAGCAACAGGAACTCTCGTTCATTGCTAGTGGGAATGCAAAATGATACAGCCACTTTGGAAGACAGTTTGGGGCTTTCTTACAAAACTAAACATACTCTTACCATATGATCCAGCAACTACCCTCTTTAGCATTTACCCAAATGAATTGAAAACTTGTCTACACACAAACCTGCACACGGATGTTTATTGTGGCTTTATTCTTAATTGCCAAAACTTGGAAGCAACCAAGATATCCTTCAGTAGGTGAGTGGATAAACTGTAGTACATCCGGCCAATTGAATATTATTCACTGCCAAAAAGAAATGAGCTATCAAGCCATGAAGAAACATTGAGGAAATTTAAATGTATATTACTCAGCAAAAGAAGCCAATCTGGAGAGATTATATACTGTATCATTCCAGCTCTATGACATTCTGGAAAAGACAAAACTATGGTGATAGTAAAAAGATCAGTGGTTACCAGGGGTTGGAGGAGAGGGAGGGATGAATAGGTGGAGCACAGAGGATTTTTAGCACAGTGAAACTACTCTGTATAATAATACTACAATGGTAGGTACATGTCATTATACATTTGTCCAAACCCGTGGAATGTACAACATCAAGAGTGAACCTTAATGTAAACTATGGACTTTGGGCAAGAATGAAGCGTCGATTTAAGTTCATTGATTGTAACAAACGTACAACTCAGGTGTGGGAGGCTGTGTGTGGGGAGGGGGTATGTGGGAACTCTTGTACTTTGGTCAGTTTTGCTGTGAACCTAAAACTGCTCTAAAAAATAAAGCTTATTTTTTTAAAAGGTTAAGCAGATAAAAGGGGGAACATGATTTGAATCACATGGACTTTTCCAAAAATTTGGAGCTTCAGCAAGAATTTCAACTATACTATAGTCTCCATGTCAACTGACCAAGTGATTTTAAAAATTCTATGAGCAACCTGTCTTGAAAGGCCATATTATTCACACAATAATCACCAGGTAAAAAATCCTTTCTTCCCCCTGCTTATGAAGCTCTGAGCCTGTGGAAGAGTGTATTTGCTCAAAACAAACCACCACGTGGCTCAAGTCCTATTCTGTCAAATCTTTCTTTTTGCGGTACGCGGGCCTCTCACTGTTGTGGCCTCTCCCGTTGCGGAGCACAGGCTCCGGACGCGCAGGCTCAGCGGCCATGGCTCACGGGCCCAGCCGCTCCGCGGCACGTGGGATCCTCCCGGACCGGGGCACGAACCCACGTCCCCTGCATCGGCAGGCGGACTCTCAACCACTGCGCTACCAGGGAAGCCCCTGTCAAATCTTAAGAATTAAAAAGTTAAAAAAATTTTTTCATAATGCAGTTAATATATCTGAACCAAGGTAATGAAGCAAAACTGCCATTAACAGGATAATAGGTGTATTTAAAAGACAAATCAAGAATTACCTATTTAAAAAGTGCATTTGCAAACAACAATGGGTGCTTCCATTTATTTTCTGGTTGACTGATGTGGCAAGACCCTCTTGGATACAGAATGTGTTTATAGGTATTCATTTAAATGTTTAAAAACGTGATTTTTATTTAACCATTCACCTTGCTATTTTGTTTAAGACAAATACGGATACCAGAAATACTCCTACCACTTGGAAAATTTCTGAGATTAAATGGAGATACAATGAGGAAGAAAGAACCATTTTGACTAAAGTTTCAGTGCTGTCCATGACCGACTGAATTCTAACTAAACGTCATTATGAAGTAACTGAACAATCTCGACTTAGTTAAGATAGAACAGGTACAAGCCTCCAAGCTTGCAAAGAAGAGACCAGAAGAATACTAACCAATCCAGCACTGGCTCTCTTTAGGTGGTAGGATAGGAAGCCCTTTACTTTTTTTTATTTCCTAGTTTATTTACAATGAGCACGCGAAGTATGCTCTTAAAAAAAATAATCAGTGCTTCTAGCATACAAAATTAAACAATGAAAAGGAATAGAGCAGGAATACGTGTTGTTCATTCAGTGTTTAAGACAGGCCCCTGGCCCTGGGAAATCTGTCCAGTGACAGCCCTGGACTGTGATCCCAATCTAGCCCAAGAAGAAAACAGCCCCTCACATTCACACACAATGACATTTCATTTTTAATATTAGTAAGAAAATTTATGCCACTTAACTGCAAAGATACTAATAAATGAGCTAAAACTTGGGTAAGAAATGAGGAATAATACTCGAGGGGCATATGATCAACCAAGAATATGAATGGGCAATAGATGAAAATAATATGCAGCCAAGTTCTAACCATCATCCTTTTCTGCATCAAATGATCCTATAAGAAGCCTTGAAAAGTCAGAAGTACTGAACAATGGAAAGCACTTAGGCCTACCATTGCAACAATGATGTAACCTGTTTTAATGGTCTGTTGCAGCAGTATCTTAGAAGTTCATGAAATCACAATGTCTCCATCTGATGTGCAATGTAGGTGATCCAAGTCATACTCTACTCTCCATTTCCAAAGCAAGACATCAAAACAAATAAGACAGTGAAAAGGAATTGTCATGATCACTGATTTGAAACAGAAGTTAAAGCACACTAAAAAGACAATAAAATTTTTGGAAGTTGATTTAGAAAAGACTGGCTGTCTCCAATTTGATTCACGAAGAATTTGAGAGGCAGGCAGCCAAGTTACACTGTTTAGAAATGTACATATCTAAACATCTATAAATAAGAATTGTTAGGACGGATTTCCCTGGCAGTCCAGTGGTTAGGACTCGGTGCTTCCACTGCAGAGGGCGCGGGTTCCATCCCTGGTTGGGGAACTAAGATACTACAAGCCATGTGGCCAGGCCACAAAAAAAAAGTTGTTAGGAAAAGCTGATTTAGCCAAGAAAGAAACTTACAGGATTCGTCTTAAGAGTTACTTCAGAATTAGTCTCCAAAGAGTCACTCACAGCAAAGCTGCAAAAATTAGGGACTGTATCCTCAGTGACTTTCAAACATGGAGCATAAAGTATGTCATGCAGAGAATTATGGAGCATGTTTTAGAAGTGATTCTGTCAAAAATAATCAAAGCAAAAAAAAAAAAAAGTTTCTGTATTTAAAAGTCCGGGTCTTCAGTTGCCCAGAAAATTAATTCATTCATTGTTCACTCTGTAATCATAGGGTATAATTAAACTTAGTACTGAGCAATGACTAAAAAAGGACATTAATACTTGGAAGTGTGACAAGAGATTCTCCCAATGAAAATAAAATGTTCTCAAATACATGTCTGAACATTAAATCATGGTTTCTAGATTTAGAAAGAACTTAAAAAAAATCAGGCTACTATAGGTTAAAAGTTAGGTATTTTCTGCCTGCTTTTTTTTTTTTGGTGAGTTGGCTAGTTCCTAAAAAGGTTCACACTGCAGTAAAGAGAATTCGAATCTAGACTTGTGCTGCCTAATAAGGGAGCCCCTAGCACGTGTAGCTACTGTGAACTGAGACGTGTTTGAAGTGTAAAGTACCCACTGGACTTTAAAGATTTAGTATGAAGAAAATGCAAAGTATCCCATTAATAATTTTTAATCCTGATTAGATGTTGAAATGATAATTTATTAATTTCACTTGTTTCTTTTTGCTTTTTTAAAAGCAAAACACGACCTGATCTTTTGTGATTTACTACCAGAAAAATTTAAATTTTTGTGGCTCATATTGTATTTCTATTGGACGGCGCTGATCTAGGCCAATTCAAGGCAAATTTAAGTGAACATGACACTGTCAGGGAAAGCTCAGTAATTGTGGCGCACAGCCTGTTGCTCCGCAGCATGTGGGACCTTCCCGGACCAGGGCTCGAACCCATGTCCCCTGCATTGGCTGGCGGATTCTTAACTACTGCGCCACCAGGTAAGTCCTGTGCTGTTTAAAGTGAGGCATTAAATCTTCTAGGCAGTTTCAGATCAAACTGGGTAGAAAGAGATATCTAAATTGGTGGAAAAGCCAAATTATGGGTAGTCTAAGAAGTTTTGTTTAAATTACATTCGATAGAAACCACGTTTGCCACACAGAGGTCCTAGTAACTTATTTGAACAGAGTTAATATTTTCAGGCTACTCTCATTTAAACTGTGACTTTCCTTAGTAACTATCTTGTAAGGTTTTAAAAAGTAGTCTGTTCTATCAAGGAGAGATAAAAGCAGGCAACATTTCACTGCTCTTCGGTTTTAACACTTCTTAGGGAAGGGAAAAAGCAGGAAGCCCTTTAGATAAATTAATAAATTGCAGCAAAGCAAAGTATCAAGGCTTTTAAAGCTTCCTTTTGTAAATCTTTTGCTATGAGATTTGAATCATAACCATATCCTAGGATAAGTCAAAGACTTCGGGGAAATATGATAGTCGGAAACAAAACCTAAATCGTCTCACGTTTCTCATTTCAAAACAAGTTAAAACAGATGCTATGCGGGTACTCCGATCCCGGCACTGCCTGGGTTCAAAAGTTAGCACGTCGAGCTAAGGCGACTCTGATCGCTGTCCACCCGCTTCTGCCCCGAGCAGCCTGAAAGCACAAATGGAGCCCCTCCTGTCCTGCTCCTTACAGTTCTGGCAAGGGTCCGCCGCGAGGGCTTCCTCCTACCTGCTCCAACCTCCCACCAGGTACCAGGAGGAAGGACGGTCGAACCTCTCGCAGGGCTCTGCAGGAGTGCGCTGGGCCAGGCAGGAGCGCATGCGCACCGGGGCGCCAGCCCGGCCAACGAGCGCGCGCCGCCGGGCCGGCGCTCCCGCCCGCTCTCGCCCCACCTGACGACAGGCTCTGACAGGCTCCTACCCGCGGTGCTCTCTGAGTCCCCACCCTAGAAATCTCAGCTGGGCGCGCACTGCTCCACCCGTCCGTCAGCGCCTGCCGCGGAGGCTTGCTGGAGAGGAGTCCGGGCTCTGGGCCGGACCGCAGGACGCGTTCTCATTGGCTGAAGCGTGCCAGGTCTTCCTCTCTGGGGCGCCTGCGCACAGCCCCAGGACGCGGCTTAAAACCCTAGCGGTTCTCGGCCCCACCCTGACGTAAGCACCTAGGTGACCGCCCACCTTCTCGCAGCGTGGAAGCTCCTGTTCCTCCGTCTTCTTACAGTCCGGCCCGGAGCGGGCACCGCGCACTCAGCTGAAAGCTTTAGGAGGCGCGAATGAGCGCTAAGGGATAGGATGGACTAGGCGGGAGCGAGTCGGAAAATGACTGGGCGGCAGGTGGCCGGGCCTGGACTGAGAGTTGGTGGGGAGGGCAAGGAAAGAAGGGCGACCGAGCGTGCGCATGCGCCGGCCCCGCTTTCCGCGCCAGCCCAGCTTTCCTCCCCGGCCCGGGGAGGCCCAGCCCCCGGCGCCTGGGAGGGGAGGAGGCTGGCTCGGCGGATCAGTCCGCAGAGCGTTCGGCTCTGAAGCCTTAGGACGACTGTCGCTTGAGACTTCCAGATTTTAAAGGTCTTACTGAGTATAGCCTTTGGCTTTCTTTACATAAATATAGCTAATTAAAACTATTTTCTCCGGTTTGCATTTTCCTTTTGACTTTGGCCCTTAAGGAATTCTCCACTATCAGCTTGGGGTTTTTACTGTTAGCTGTATTTCGCTTCTATGACTTTGGTTATTTCCATAAACTGCCACAGATGGAATAAGACAAACAAAATAACCGCTCCTTTCCTACCTTTTAGCACCGTTGACCGAGGTGGGGGAAAAAAAAACCCCAAAACCAAAAAATACCCGCAGAATACCAAAAAAACAAAACCAACCAACCAACCTCCCTTTTTTCCAGCCCTAAGGGTTCTTGACTTATCATTCATTAGAAACCATCTGGTCAATTTGTGGTCCGTTCCGTCCAATCCCATTTTTCCTAAAAGCTTAATTTATCATCTTTCGCATCTTCATCCTTTCAAATACATCCTTGCCACCAGCATAAAGTTATAATTGCCCACTTAACCGTTCTTCACTTGTCTTCAAAGGCACTTCAAACTGATGGTGGTAATCTCCGAACCCAATTTATTTCTTAGGTGCTGAATTTCAGTAATGGCAGTTAGTCACCCAATTTGTTCATACTAGAGAACTGGGCCTCTTTCTTGATGTCTACTTATGCCTTACTTCCCATATCCCATTCACGAGAGTATTCATTCCACATTTTATCATAGTAAGGCATTCTGCTAAGTGCTAGGTTTTAACTTTTTTATTCTTGTGAGGTTATAGACATTCCAGTGATGCTGCCATTACCATACTTTGGGAACTCCTTTAAGAAATACTTTCAGCCCCCCTAGTCACCACCTACTCTTTTATTACTCCCCTTACTCAGACATTTTCTCTAAATGATTTAAATTATGGTTTAAAGTATCAAATCTAAAGTGTCAAATTAAGGATTGAGGATGACCACCTTGGAGAATGACTGCTACAGATTCTGCAGATGGCTTCAGAAAAGGAGCTTAAACTTCCTAAGGTGGCTTGAAAGGTACAAGTCTTGTTTGGATAGGTTCTGGTATATTTGTTTAAAATACTGATTTCTTTAGTCATACCTAATGTAATGTACATAAATTACAAATTTTCAAGATACACATAGTATTTTAAGATACACTAAAGGAAAACTTTAGAGAATAATTTAAAATTTCTGGTATAACTCAGAAGGTACTCTGGAATTTTAGTGTTTTGAGTCATTTTCCAGTATTATTTTACTATTCTATATTACAAATATACAATAGGCTTTAGAGACTGGACCGAGTGCTCACCAAATCTACTTCATAATCCTAAAGGTTGTTCTGAAAGCTCCAGACACCTGCTTGAATATTTTCCCCTTTATGTCTCCCTCTTATTAAATGCTGCACAATACTCAGTTTTTGATTTTTCATTGTTTGGATTTCAGAATAAATTGGGATTCACCATACTTAGATTTACCTAAATTAAAGAGACGTCAAAAAGTAATTTGAAAAATCATTTGCAGTATGGGTAAAACTGTTATAAATTGCATACCTCAAACAAAATTTTTAGTGTTTGAAAACTACTGACGTACTATAAATCAATAAAGAGCAAAAGCTGAGTATAGTGAAAACTGTCTTTATTTTTATTGCCTTTTATTTTCAACGATTACTTGAACTTAAAAAAAAAAAAGCCTTTAATAACTAATGGTTACTGAAAAGCCAAACCTTTCCAGCCCACTTCATATTCTCTTTCAACCATTTCAGGGCAGAATAATGTTCCAAACTATAAACCTGTTCCTTATTAACATTGACGGTCATGTGCTTAATGAAGAGCTTTGGATCTGATATACGAGCAGCCATAATTAATCTTTCCACTGCAGCTTGATATTCATCCTTGCTCCAAGATTTGTTTTCTTCACATCTACAAAGTGAACACCTCACAAAGTCAGAAACTCTAAAAAGAAGCTATATAGTTTCTTCAAAAGATAGTAATTTACATTTATTGGTTCTAAGCTATGACAGTCTTTTTACTATATTCTTACAGTGGCTTTCAAACTTGTTTGACCATGACACACAGTAATAGACATTTTATATTGTGACCCAATATATACCTGCATACATAAAAACTGAAAAGTTTCACAAGACTTACCCTTATGACCCTATTTTCTATTGTTTCATTTTTTAAAATAAAATGGTTGCAACCCCCTAAATTGATTTCACTACACAAATGGGCCACAACCCACAGTTTGGAAACACTGATCTGTATTTTCAAATTAATAACTGTATAATTATTCATTATAATGCATAAAAAATATTAAATTTAATCGAGTTTGGAGTTACTAACATTCATGTGTTTTACCTTGATATGGCTATTTTAAATTATAAGCATATACTTAATTTGTAGCTCACATATGGTAACAGAAATTGTAGCTGTATGCCTTTATACTAGATTTTTATAGTATAATATTATAGTATATTATATGGTATATATATACTATAATATAGTATATTATATAGTATATATATAATATAGTATTATAGTATATTATAGTATACTATAATATTTATAGTATATTCATATCTGAATAAATTTCTGCTAAGTTAATTTCAGTCCTGATTTAAGGTACTTCACTAAAGTGATGGAATTTTAAAATAACTTTTCTAACAGTCACCAAATTTCATAAAACTCATACCTTATGGCTATTTCTCCTATGGGATAGGGAGTAAGAAATATATAAAATAGAGATGTATCTGTTATTAGGCATCACTTTTTCTCTGTGTTCACTGCATCCTGCTCTGGGCACCTATAAGGCTCAGCAGCAAGGCCCGAGTATGAGCCTACCTGTGTTAGCACAACAGTGTGGTCCACAGAGTGGTGGGAGTAAGGACTTCCGCTTTGAACAGGAATCAGTGATCATAGAGAGCAAAGATTGGTCAGGCCGCTTCTAGTACATTCTAGCTTAGGATTGGTGCCTGAAATCTGGTAGACTGGGCATACACTAACTATATGCAGTTTTTGAAAGTCTTAAGATGAATAAAAACTCTCTCAGAGGTTAATGTAACAAAGCAGGGCTTGGTATGATAACAGTAATGGAGAAAACAATATTGGTTAGGACAAAATAGAAGATCCAGGCATGTCACTAGTTATGTGCTGGCATCACAAATACCCCAAAAATTCAGTAATGAATACACAGACTGCATATGTGGGGAATGGAAAGTTATGAGAAAACCAAACCCTCATTAGGATGATGGAGAGCCCAAATGCCTCATGCAACTGTAGTGCATAGTTGTAAACAGAAGGCCCTCAGGAAAATTAACAAAATTAATAAATTTTGTTAATTTTTTAAACCCACTAAAATCAACAAAAAAGCTAATTTTAGTGGGTTTAAAAAAAAAGGTGGACCTAAAATAAATTCTCCTCCCCTTAAGTGTAGGCTGGATTGAATGACTTGTTTATCTCCAATAAATAGAGCAGAAATGATGCACAACTTTGGACACTAGATTGTTAGATATCAATTTTCATGGTCCCTTGCATTTCTGGAAGTTCTGAGAGCAGAGACACTGATCACCCCTTGTTCCAGATTTCAAGGATGTTTAATATAGTGGACAACCTTGAAAGACAAAGATAGTTTCTCCTTCAGGAACAAAAGACAGGTTTGCTTACAGCCTTACAAGGTGGAGGTAGCGTTTCCATCTGAAGAGCAAAGGGGCAGGTATGTTTATTACCCATTATAAATGATTAGGCTTCCTAAGTTCAGGATTCCTCTCATGTAATGGAACCCACTGCATGTGCAGGTATCCATCTGGGCCCAAGTGTGGCACTTGGGAGCAAGAGGAAGAGATACAAATATGCAGATAATCATGCTGCTTGCTGTGCCACGAGTAATAAAGTCCTGTCTCCAACCCAGGAGGTCTTGTGTCTTATGCCAGGATCCGTGAAACTATGGCAGGCTGACTTACAGCCTGCAAATGGGGTGGAATCTCAGAGCCTTCACAATTCTTGATGTAGGGTCACAAAAGGCACTGTAGCTTCCTCCTTGCGTTCTCTCTCCTGGATCACTCACGCTGAGAGAAGTTAGCTGTTGTGTCATGAAGACACTTAAGGATCCTATGTAGGGGCCCATGTGGTGAGGAGCTGAGGCTTCCTGCCAACAGGCATGAGTGAGCCAGCTGGGAAACAGATCCTCCGGCCGCAGTGAAGCCATCAAGTAGGCGACTGCAGGTCCTGACCACATCCTGAGTCCAATGACATGAGAGACCCTGAGCCACAACCATCTGGCTAAGCTACTCTAAAATTCCTGACCCACAGAAACTAAGAAAATACTTGCTATTTTAAGCCACTAAGCTTTGGGATAACTTATACACTGTAATAGATAACTAACAGAATATTCAGTCTGAGGATCTGGTTTCTAACACCAGTAAACGGAAGCAAAATTCTTGTTAAGAAACGCCAAAACAGGAGTCCCATGAGATCCTTATATTACAAGTTTCCTAGATAAAGCTGACAAGAAATTGGGGTGGTGTAAAACTAAATTCTGGGATTTTGAACAAAATCATCTGAAGGGATGCCACTCTGGTCCAACAGCTACATTATAATATTTATGCATTTATAACAACATTTTAAAATATTGAAACTAGGCTGATGGCTTTATTTTGAACAGGATTCTTGACTGAACCTAATAAATTATCATATGTTTCCCTTTTAGACCTGGTTCTTAGATCTTTTGTGTTGACCAGAAAGATAACTTTTAGGTACCTAACTAAAAACCACCAGTACACAAGAAATGTCCACACCTAAAAAAGACCCATCTCGGGCTTCCCTGGTGGCGCAGTGGTTGAGAGTCCGCCTGCCGATGCAGGGCACACGGGTTCGTGCCCTGGTCCGGGAGGATCCCACATGCCGTGGAGCGTCTGGGCCCGTGAGCCATGGCCGCTGAGCCTACGCGTCCAGAGCCTGTGCTCCGCAACGGGAGAGGCCACAACAGTGAGAGGCCCGCGTACCACAAAAAAAAAAAAAAAAAAGACCCATCTCTTTGAACACCTAAACAAGATCTTTGAAGTTGTCAAAATGTTTACTGAAAGGTACTAACTTGTTTGGATTTAAACCTCAAATAGGTCAAATCCTTTCTCAATATAAATGCTACCAAAGTTTGCCAATACACACATGCACAAGTATATAAATATATAAATATGCAGTATATAAATATATAACTGTTTATATATATACAAATAAATGAAACATTTACATCCTAGGGCAAGTGTAGGGAGCCATGATCTGCTTTCAGGATGCAGTCAGAAGTTATTTCAACCAACCTTTTTAAAACTATCTGCAGCATCTGTGTAGAAGGTCCAGGACTCTGAATACTACTAGCATTAGATACCATGAAGATTTCAATAGCTAAAAGCATTTCAATCTCAGACATATATGAAGGAATCAGTAGAAGTTTTCGGTATAAATTTCCCTCCAATGGTGGGTAGCAACCCAATGAAAGAGCACCTGAAAGTCAAGTAACAGATTAAACTTTACTAAAACCCCAATAGGTGAAAACCTAGACTTCCAAAATATCCACAGGTGATAATTACTTTTGTTTCAGAATAATTCTTCACATTAGAAGCAGATTTATTGCATAAATTATATGGTAGTGAGATTATCCTAGTACAATTGAGATCATTCTTTGTAAAATGGTTTTGAAACATTAACCATGAAGTGAGAAATTAAAAAGAAAACAAACCCTGAAAAAGAACTTTTGAGTCTCACTGTAGCAAATGTCCATTTATTTTAAGCCATAGTCAACACAACGTAATTTCAGAATAACTAAAAAACCAGAATAGCTACTTGGGTTTTGTTTTAATGGGATCTGGGTCTAATAGCAACTACATATAGTTATTATATATATATATATTATTATATATAATTATATATATAACTACCTATCTTGAATTATGAATCCAAAATGTAGAAAGAAAATAGAAATTATAATTTGAAGATTTTACTATCACAGTTTTATAGTATTTTTTAGTATACTTATTTATAGTGCTGTTAAAGTTTGTGCAATAAATATTTGCTGTTCCTACAAATGTCTGGCATTGCGCTAAACACTAGATATAAAAATGAGTAAGATACATTTCCATCATGTAGGTGCTCAGTGTGTTGTTCTCCAATTCATGTTCTAAAAATTTTGCTTTTCCAAAGAACAGATTCAACTTTTAAACTGTTTAGGTTCTTATTACAAGTGATATACAGGGAAATCCCCTATACATCAGTCCAGGACATCCAAATTGTATATAGGCAATATTATATTGTTGTCTTTTACTGAAACCAATTTAAATCTGTGTGTAAAATTTGTTTAAAATGTTTTATTAAGTTAAATATCTTCAATAAATCTTTCTAATATGGATAATGATGACTAATCTTTGAGGACCTACTATATGCCAGGTACCTGAGCTAAACACATAGGTTTTATCTAATTTTAACCTGACAGTTTACTACCTTTGCAATTAGGTACAACAACTCCCATATTATAGATGGGGGGCTTTGGGTAAGTGCCCTGGCCTTCAGACTCCAGATTTTGGAATCTTAACCACTAGGAAGTCCCACCTTCCTAGATCACTGCCAGGACCAACAAACTATTGACTCGTTAACATTCCTAAATATTGGTAGGTATAATTTACATGCATACCTGTTTTACTTCTGAGCAGAAGAGGAAAACAAAAGCCAACAAACTAAGTAGAAATTTACTAATATTATCTTTCCCCCTAAAATCAAACATGAAAAGAAAAATACTCCTATTTGGTTTTAGCGGGGGAAAGTAAGGAAAAGATTTACTAATAACATCTTCCCTTCCCGACTTTTCAGTTCTGACAGAAAAGCCGTATTTTTAGGACTAAGTAGCACATCAGGAGCATCAGGAAGGCAATTCTGCTGTCCCTGGATAATTTCCTTCTGATTAGTTAGGGAACACAAGCAAAGACATCAAGAAAGTAAAAGATAACTCCTGGAATAGAAAAAAAATTGAATTCATATATCTGACATGGGACTTGTATGTAGAGTGCATATGAATAGTATGTATTTATATGTACCCCCACACATACTTAACACACTCAACAAGAAAAAACAAGAGGGCTTCCCTGGTGGCGCAGTGGTTGGGAGTCTGCCTGCTGGTGCGGGGGACATGGGTTCGTGCCCCGGTCTGGGAAGATCCCACATGCCGCAGAGCAGCTGGGCCTGTGGGCCATGGCCGCTGGGCCTGTGCGTCCGGAGCCTGTGCTCCGCAACGGGAGAGGCCACAGCGGTGGGAGGCCCGCGTACCACAAAAAAAAAAAAAAAAAAAAAAAAAAGAAAAACACCTCAATTTAAAAAAGTACAAAGAAAAAAATGGGCAAAGGATTGAATAGACATTTCTCTACAAAGATATACAAATGGCTAATAAGCATGTGAAAAGATGCTCAACATCATTAGTCATTAGGAAGATACAAATCAAAACCTCAGTGAAGTATCACTTTATATCCACCAGGAAGGCTAAAATAAAAAACTCAGTGAGGATGTGAAGAAAGTAGAAATTCCATACATGGCTGGTGGGAATATAAATGTAAAACAGATAGCTTCTTTGGAAAGCAGTTTGGCAATTCCTCAAAATGCTAGACATAGATTTACCATACGAGCCACCAATTCTGCTCCAAAGAGAAATGAAAACCATACACCCACACAAAAACTTGCATGTGAATGTTCACAGCAGTGTTACTTATAATAGTCAGAAAGTGCAAACAAAGCAAATGTCCATTAACTGATGGACAGACAAACAAATTCCATACAATGGAATATTATTCAGTAATTAGAAAAGAAATAATGATATAGGCTAACGATATGGATCTTGAAAACATTGAAACCTTGAGAACATTATGTTAAGTACAAGAAGCAGTCACAAAAAAGTACAAATTGAATGATTCCATTTATGTGAAATGCCCAGAACAGGCAAATCCATAGAGACAGATTAATTGTTGCCTAGGACTGGGTTGGGTGGGAAACATACATGGAATGGGGAGTGAATATAAATGTGTTCAGTGTTTCTTTTTCTAGAGGTGTTGAAGATGTTCTAAAATTAGATTGTGGTGCACAACTCTGTGAATAAAATAAAAATAAATGCACTGTAGGGACTTCCTTGGTGGTCCAGTGGTTAAGAATCCACCTGTCAATGCAGGGGACACGGGTTTGAGCCCTGGTCTGGGAAGATGCCACATGCCGCGGAGCAACTAAGCCCGTGTGCCACAACTACTGAGCCTGTGCTCTAGAGCCCATGAGCCGCAACTACTGAGCCCGTGTGCCACAACTACTGAAGCCTGCATGTCTAGAGCCTGTGCTCCACAACAAGAGAAGCCACCACAATGAGAAGCCCATGCACCTCAACCAGGAGTAGCCCCCAGTCGCTGCAACTAGAGAAAGCCCGCGTGCAGCAATGAAGACACAGCACAACCAAAAATAAACAAATAAAAATGCACTGTACACTTCACATGTGTAAATTTTATGGTATGTGAAATTATCTCAATAAAGCTGTAAAAAATATTAAAGAAAAAAGCAAAACAAAGGCACTGGCACTACAGCCTTAACAGTGCCTTGATGAAAAATTAACTGTAAGCTCAGAATCAAATATGTACTACTAGATGTGATTATAAGGCACTGAAAGGCTTTCCTAGCATGTGTTAACCAGTGTGTGAAGATAGATCCAAAGAGAGTTCCACTGATATTTTAAATGTCAACACTGTCAGGAAACGAGATGTTCTGAAGACTGATCAGTGACTATAAATGACTCACTTCATTTTATAACTCAGGTACATTAAAAACAAAACAAAACAAAAATACTCTTTACCCTATAACCTCACTTGCATAAGTCCCGGAAGTTTCACTACATATGAAATTAAGCATAGATGTGTTAAGCTAATAAGAAAGGTACTGAATTGTACTCAGGCATTAAATGCTTTAACACATCGCTTAAAAAAGTCTTTAAAACTAAATTATTACCAGGGTTGAAAGAATTTGGGGGAATGGGGAGTGGCTCAATGCATATGGGGTTTCTTTTCGGCCTGATGAAAATGTTCTAAAATTGATTGTGGTGATGGTTGCACAACTCTGTAAATACACTAAAACCATTGAATTGTACATGTTTAAATGGGTGAACTGTGTGGCATTTGAATTATATCTCAATAAAGCTGTCAATTGAAAATTTTTTAAATGATTAAGTTTAGCTGTTGTAATACAAAATTTTATTTTCAACTAAAAAACAGAAAGATTCATAGAAATCTCATTTATATGTTTCCAAGTTAACACGTTATTCCTGTAGCATATAAATGCCTTCTGATGGCATTTTTCCCAAATTGCACAATTATTTGAAAAAAATACCTCATTAACATCAATTCTAAAAACTAAAATCAAGAAGTTATAGCAAATAGTACATATATACTTTGTGGTGTGATTTCTAGCAGTCTGCAGGGAAATAGTATAAGGAGTTGAAACATAACCACAAAATTGAAATGAGGTGTTATGAACAAATAATTCCACCTTGCCTCTAAATTTCTGATCATCCTTTTATAAAAATTCCGCTTTCAAAACTTTTTATTGTAACCTACAATAAGAAATACATTTTACATAATGCCCTAGCACACATATAAGAATACATGTAACTGAAATGAAAATCTGATCAAATAATATGTTATCTTACTACCTGTAATGCAAACTAATAGTTTCTTTCCCATTTCACTGGGGAAAAAAAGTTACCACTTGCTAAACTGATCACAGCTGGGAACATGAAAAACACTTCCAAGTTCAGAGAGGTTTTTGTTGGTGTAGGATGGCTGGGATGTTTGACACATTTGGCACAGTGGTGACACAGAGTAGGTACTCAAATGTTTGTCATATAGTTGATGGTGGTAGAAATGGAAATTTAAGACAAATTACTGCATGAAGGCAGAAAAGAATGCCTTTCTAGATCTAGATTCTACACAGAATTGTTTTCTAATTAAAATACTTGCAAGGAGATTGGGACTAGAGAAAGTATTCGTTTTCTAGGCTTACTCGTTAGAGAGGAACAGTTGTAAACATTACTAGGAGCCATGTGAAAAACTGTTATATATCATGTTGCATTGTAATGACACCCTCTGTACTTCCCATGTGCCTGTTATAACATATTCTAACCAAAAAGATCAGGGATATACCAGGGATAAATATGTATTCCTTAAGCTTCATTCTACCAATTGGTTTACTCCTATATATTTATAAAATATGCCAAACTGGTACAAATTCTGTCATTTATTTCCTTTTCATATCCTCCCGTGGACATGCCAATACAGAAAGAAATAAAAATATAGCAATTAGAAATGAGAAATAACAGGCTTCAAAAGAGCACAAATCTACGTAGACCACTATTTTTAAATGTGTATCAACTGCTCTTTTTACATATTTAATGCCCCACCATGAATATTATACATAGATTTCAGGTTAGAAAACCAAATTCAAAACCAATATATCAAAATTTAAAATTTTAAAATGTAACTTACTTTTGTAGTGGGCTCTGGCTTTGAGCCATAAACAACTTCTTCCTAAAGAAGTAATTAATCTTCTAAGAAAGGGAAAATCAATAGGGATGCTCTTTGAAATCATGAATTCTGCTACGGAGGATGATATACCAAGACTGTTGCTTTCTATACAGGCATCTAGAAGTTTATTAAAAAGAAGGCTATACTGTGAGACCTTCACAGTTTCTGAAAAGAAAAAAATCATTGATATAGTGAAACTGATTTATCTTCTCTCAAACTTCTCTCTTACTCCTTTCCCCTCTACTCTCCTTGGCCCCTTCCTACCTGCTCTGAGTCAGAGTCACCAAAATGCAATCAGCTTACATACTAAGTTAACAAAGAAACAAAAAATTCAACAAAAGCAAAACGGTTCATTCACTTTGTATTGGAGTATGTGAAAGGAATATGATTTCAGAGGCTACATTAACACCTCTGTCCATGGTCCTCAAGTGTGACTGCATCTGCACGGTTCTGTGTGCATTCTATCTACAGTGCAGACCTCATACTTGTTTTTCCCATGACTAAAAATAAATCATCCACTCATAAATATTCACTCTCAAATTAAAAAAAAACCCAAAACCTCCTTTCTTGGGTATGTCTACTCCTTTCTGCTTTTCACTTAGAAGAAAGTGAAGTCACCTTGGATACTTCCAACTCTTTTATCCCCTATATTCAGTCAGGTGGGTCTACGACCTAGCTCTAGGTCTTTATCACTTTAGGACTTTTTAGTGGTCTAGGCCTTATCAGGAAATTTATCTCCTTACCTTTAGCCTCTTTCTAAACATTACCACCAGAGGAACTTTCCTAAAACACCAACTCCATTATGTCACGCCCTGGCGCCGAAACTCTAGTAACCCCTTACTACACATAGAGAAGAAAATTCCTTTAGCCTGCCATTCGGGGTCTTCCAAAATCTGACACAACTATCTGTTTGATCTCACTATTATACTTTGTTTCATTATCATGATAATTGTATATCAAAAGCCAGTTCTACAGCAGCCATTGTACCAGGGATACCACGATAAAGAAAACAATTGCCTTTAAGGAGCTAGATAAGAATGTTAATGACAACACAGTATCTCAGTGGAATACATGGGAAAATGGAGAGTGATAAAGCACTGAGGGGAGGCCTTCAAGTTTATGTTTTCATTAAACATTAACCCACCACTCTGAACCCATCGCCCAGCTCATTCCTGACCCAAAGCTTTTGCTGTTTCCCTTCATACAGACTCGTATGACTTGCAAGCATTCAAGAGCACTGCCCGCCATTGCCCACACTGGCATTCTCTTTCTTTGAACCCATCATCTGCTTAATTTCCTCCATTTATTTCATGTTTTCCTATGTTCCAAGGTAATGGAAACTATGTTCTATGCTTGTTAAGTGATCAAAGAAAAGGTATTCTTTATTATGCCAATGCAAAAAATTATTTTAAGGTACAGTATAAAGCTTGCTGGGGGCACTTAACATTGATTGCTGATGACTTGACAGAGGTTAGAAAAGGAATGATGAAATGCTCCTTGTAGGAACTGCTGACAAAAGATAAGCATCTCTGTTTTTTTTTCTTTTTCTTTTTTTAAACCATCAGGAAAGCATATTCAATTTGCAGAGAACACATTTCACAAAAAACATCATTAAAAATATATGCTGGAATATAAAATTCAACCAAAACAGGTGGAGAACTGTTTCTTATTAAATACCAGATGGGCCAGAGATAATTAAGCTAGACTTTTTAAAAAACATACCTTGAGAATTTTGAAAACCTGGTAGATTTTGCAAAACTTCAAATGTCTGTCTGTAAAGACTCTTCGCTAAAATTTCATTTGCAATTGTACAGAGCAGATTATGCCGATTGAGCACATCCAGTCTATCACAAGGCCACAGTGGTGTATTGATGACCCACTCTGACTCTTACAAAAAGAAAAAGTACAAGTACTTTACACCATGAAAATTACATTTAACAGTATAATCACAACAAATGTTTTTAAGTATCTTTTGGAGAAAGTGGAAAAACTTAAATATGTGTACTCAGAAAGATAACCATAGCTCAAATTTATTAGAAACAACTTATATAGTGATGATCACTATCCTAAGAAGATGCAACTAATGACCATTTTGTTATTTTTACCTTTTTACTAATTCTTCATTTTTCTAAATGTACCAGTTGTTGATTCTGAAGTTAATGATTATTTTTATATGACAAAATGTTCAGATTATAATGAGTATACATTATAAGGTAAAATATTGTTTGTGTAGACAACTTAAACAATTTTACAGTAAAGAATAATTTAATTAGTTTTGGTATTCTTGGGGAGCAGCTTTCCCCCACAATATCTGCCTATTTAAAAATTTTTAAATAAAATACTTGCTATGTACAGAGGAATATCTAACATATGGAAGTTACAAAAGCATAATAATAAAATAATAAAAAGAATCCTTAGGTACCCATCACACAGCTTAAAGAAAAGAGAATATTACCTATAATGCTGAGGTTCCTTAATTGCTGCCCTGATTTTCACATTGAGAAAAACAATAGGAGACTGTAGTATAGAACACGGAGGTGTTAACATGTTAGAAATGTCAGCATCTTACCATTTACCTAATTCCCTCAATCATTATACACATAATGAGACACATAATGAAACGCTGTCATGTAACATTCAAATCACGTTCCTGCATTCTTTTTCAACAGGAGTAAGAGCACGAGTCAATCCTTTTCTTTTGTGGCCTTCCCAGCACAGTAAATACAGAAAGTATTAAAGAAAGATTTGATAATTCAAGCATACAATGCCAAAATAAAGACTTAAGCATCGAGTAGAAAACTTTAAAGTAGGAGCTTGTTTTTAAATTACTAGAGCTCACTTGACTAGTTGACTTGATTTATACTACCTACGAGGCAGTGTTTTATAAATATTAGTGCTTTACAATCATTAACTCATTTAGACAGATACCTTCATTAATTTACTCCTAAATTGATTAAATCAATAATGAAGAGAAATATTAATATTAAAAAACAGACCAAGAATGTGAACTGGTAAGTCACAAAAGAATAAGTACAAATAGAAATAAAAAGAAAAATAGTTAAATTTTCTAATAAGCAATTAAATGCAAAACAAACCAGTGAATATCACTTTTATCCTGTCAAACTAACAAAGAAATAGGAAAAATAATAATGAATTTGGCAAGGGTGTTTCATAATACGCATCTTGCAATGCTGGCAAGATGACTATAATTAGTACAACACTTCTAAAGGCGTAGAGTACTTCTGTATTCTATTCACAGAGGTAACACCTGGAATGCAATGTTCGGAATAGCCAGATTAGGGTTTGCATAAACTGAAGTGCGCCAGTCTGTCTGGTAACTAAAAAACATAAAATTGGGCACTAACACCTGGACTGTTTATGTGCACCTGTGATCCCTAAAAGGACAATGACTGTATAGACAATACCTATGCAATTGTTCTCTAAGGATTTTCTCACAAAGGGAGGCTTTCTAATAAACTCAAAATAACTTGCTGCAAATCTGAATGGCAACAAGGGCAAATTTGCCAACATTTATCAAAAAGCTTTAAACTGTTCTTACCTTTACCCAGCAATTCCATCAGAATTTATCCTAAGGGCGTAATTAAGATTTAGCAGGGATGTTTAGTAGGGATTTTGTTTATCATAGAAATTTAAAAACCAGCTAGTTCAAGAGAAGTGGACTCATGGACGTATCTATGTTTATCTATATTTGTTTATAAGATGGAAAACTATGCAGCCCATTAAGTGATGTTATAGAGGAATATTCCCTTTCACAGAAAGATGTCCACAGAAAGACTGTTGCCTGATGAAAATGAAAGGCACTAAAGAGTCTGTATAGTAACACTGTAGTGTTATTTATAACACTGGGTGGGTGGCTGAGTAAGGATTTTTTGTCATCAGTTTTGCTTATCCACCCCTTCTTATTTCTCTATAGAAATTTCTCTATATTTCATTATAGAGAAATAAGAAGGGGTGGATAAGCAAAACATATTATTAAATCGTTATAACCATGTATTACTTATATAAAGGCAATAAAAGTTATTTTAAAATTCAAGAGCAGTTTCTCAATAAATAGTACATATAAATTTTTTTTTTACAAAATTTGTATTCTAGAATGTTAAGACATTTATTTTTCCACCCCCAAACCTTAATTATAAAATTATAGTTTTAAGTTTTTTTTTTTTTTTAATGCTGGTAAGGGTATAAGGCAAGGTAGGAATTTGTTGTTCATTTGCCAGGATACAAGGTACCAATGCTGAAAAAGAGTTTAAAATGTGAAAGTGACAACGTGTAAGGCCCAAACAATAGAGCAGGGGTCCCCAACCCATGGGCTGCAGACCCGTACTGGGCCGCACAGCAGGAGGTGAGCAGCGGGCAAGCAAGCAAAGCTTCATCTGCCACTCCCGATCATTGGCATTACCATTCCCCCACCGACCCTGCCCCCCCACCATGGAAAAACTGTCTACCATGAAACCGGTCCCTGGTGCCAAAAAGGTTGGGGACTGCTGCATAATGGCTGCCACCCATTAAATAAAAATGTATAAAATATTCTACATTTCTCAAATGTGAGTAAGTGTATGTAAACCCCCTCTTTAAAAAGTTTAGTAGGTAATAAATGCACATATTTTAAAAGGAAAAAATATAGAAAAAATATGTAACAAGTTAATATACCTCTCATCCCTGTCCTCCAAGCAGTCAATTCTTCTTCCCAGAAGCACCCACCATTACTAGTTTCTTGTGCATCCTTCTGCAAGTATTTTAAGGGTATAAAGCAAGTATGTATGTATCCATTTTATTTTTTTACAGAAGTGGTAGCGTACTGTGTACACCGTTGAGCACATTCCTTTTTTCACTTGTAGTAAATCCTGGAGATCATTCCAATGAGTATTTGCAGCTCTACGTCGTTCTGTTCCATCATATGGCTGTCACACAGTTTCACTAACTGGTACACCCTTAACAGACACTTAAGTTATCTGGAATTCTTTGTTATCATTGTTGATGGTTTAAAAAAGAGATTTCATATAACTTACAGTGCATACCCCTGTATACAGATATAAATGTGTTTGTGGGACAAATTCCTAGAAATGGAGTTAATAGATTAAAGGAAATATGCATTACTAAATTTTGACAGATATTTTGTTAAAAAGCCCCTAAAGACAATATATGTGAAGGCTCATTTCTCTATACCCTCACGAAAAGCATATCACAAAACTTTAATCTTTGCTGGTCTGACAGGTGTTTAGGATTTTAATGTTTATTTCTCTTAATACAAGTATTACTCTCACTTATTACAAGTGAGATCAAGCCATTTGTAATTCCTTTCTTGAGAGTGGCCTGTTCACTGCAGAACCTTTGAAGAGCCAAAAAATTCTGGGGACAACTTAACATACTTCTGTGGGCCCTTTTTTTTCAAAGAAATAAAATTTTACTTATGAAAAATGACTTTCAATTGGAATGGTCACTGCAAACGAAAATCCTGTGTTTATAACTGATAGAATTTAAAAAGATAATCTCAAAATTGAAACAACAAAATTGTAAAAATTTTAAATCTCCATAGACCACTCCACACCCCTCCCACAAACCTTCCCCCAGTCTCTAGTTTGAGAAAGACTAGTTTTGCCAGAAACTTTTAGGCAGAAGATCATCCAGGCCCATTTTTACCAACTATTTTACCCTTTCCATTTCTTGCCACATTTTTTCTTGCTCACAGAGCCTGTGAGCTCTGGCTTGCATTTTGCTACTTCCTATTTTTATAAACATTCTATTTTGTATTTGTATATTTGTATTTTGTGTGGTATCTTTCTATTTTGATTAATCTTCCCGTCCTAGGAAAACTCACTGGTTACATTTGTTAAGTTGAAGAAAAACTTTTCCAACAAGCTTTTGATCTCGAAGTCTAATCACAGCCTCTATATTCCATAAACCCTCAGCACTGAACAAATACGGTATTTTATGTATATATGAATATGTATGCATGCTAGTTTTGTGTGTTAGTGTAAAAGTTTTCTATTTTATTTACTTGTGAATTTATTCCATCTTCCACCTAAACTGAGATTCTCGAAGTTTCTTCATTCTTATCTATCTCATTTTATCAAATAAAATCTGCTTGATGGTCCAAGTAGCCAAAGCTACATTAGATGCTGTGCTACTACTGTGCTCTCTAAATTTTATTTACCTCATGCCAAACTAACCTTAGTTGCTTCTGCTGGCTTAATTTCATGGTAATTTCTGTTAGATGATTTGACTTACTAGGGGAAATAATCTTTATTGTCTTGGTTTGGAGCCATGGTTGTCAGCACATGCAAAGATAGAGTTATGCAGACTGCAATCAGGATTTCCCTGTCTCAGTAGCTGAAGCTTGGGCTCTGAAGCTGGACTGTCTGGGATTAAATCCGGCCTCCACTCCTTACTTGTTATGTCATTTGGGGCAAGCTGCTTACTGTCTCTGACAACATTTTCTTATCAATAATATGGGGATTGTAATAATTCCAAACTCATAGGGTTTCTATGAAGATTAATTGAGATAATCAGGTAAAGCATCTATACAGTGCTTAGGCCAAAGTAAGAACTAACTTTTCAGCAAAGGTTCACACAGTTTCTTTTTAAAGCTAGGTTAACATTCTCCTTTCATTTTATATAACAACCTCTCCTACCCACATGATCACTAGGGGTTTAGACCAAATTGTCACCCACAATTCAATATCAACTTGAGGTAACTACAAAACCAAGAATTTATAACAAGCTTAACAAATTATTTCATGCTGGCATATATCAGAACTTACCCCTTAATACCCAAATGGCACCATCTAGGCTTCCACTTTTTAGAAAAATTTCTGCTGCAATATTCACAATTTGACATCTCGGTGCTAACTTCTCAGGCCCTGTAAGTCCTTTTAAACTTGTAAAATGTATTTTTAATTCATATAGTTTATCTAAGACCTTCCTTCCCTAGAGTTAAAAAAAAAAAGACAAAAAAACCCACTGAGTATCAATCATTAAGAGTATTATAGAGGTACAAAGTCACTGATAATTATATAGAAGCCAATTATGCAATTTGAATAATTCTAGACTGATGGTTGTCAAACTGCTCTAAGACTCTCTCCTTAAGCCCTTTCCTGCTCAGCCACAAAGATGGAAAGGGAAGGGTAGCAAGCCAGGCTTTGTCTCATTAACCACGCCCACCACTGGGCCCCCTTTCATTGGTTCTCCTTTCATTTGTTTTATTCACTGTGCCTCCTCTAGAGATTTCATTTGGCAAAAGGATTTCATGCCTTAATGTGGAAAGCTACCCATCATATGTTTTTGCTCTTCTTCTGTTGATCACCCTGAGATCCAGGAGGGAAAGTCAATGAAAAGGAGATTATTTCATATGAAATTTAGATAAAGAATGATAAAGGGAAAAAAGGGGGATAAAACTGTTGTCTGAAAATCATTTTTTTGAGTCAATAGGCTAATTATTTCACATTGTCTACATAAAGGCTGTCTCTAGGGTGGACATCAGAAATTGGACATGTGTTATTATTTTATACCAGGGTCAGCAAAATTTTTCCATTAAAACAGTAAATGCTTTAGGCTTTGCAGGTCACATTTGGTCAGCTGCATATTCTTTTTGGTTGTTTTTAAATTTCTAAATCTTTAAAAATGTAAAAAACATTCTTACCTCATGAGCTGTATGAAAACAGGCTGTGGGCCAGATCTGGCTTTTGGTTTTCAGACTCTTGTTTTATATTATATTACATGCTATTTTGAGTCAGATGCATATTATGATGTCAAAGTACTTTCAATCTGACTGTATAAATGAGTGCATTTTTCAAGGGATACCTTAAGTTTAATTTCAATGGTTTTACTTTTATGTTCAAAATGGAATGTTTCATTAAAAAATTCATGCTAAGTAAGATAATAAAATACTCATTCTAAATAAGACAGTTAACATTTAAAATTAAAATACAGGCATTGGGACTTCCCTGGCGGTACAGTGGTTAAGACTCCGTGCTCCCACTGCAGGGGGCACGGGTTCAATCCATGGTCTGGGAACTAAGATCCCACATGCCACGCAGCAGGCCAGGAAAAAAGAAAAAAGAAAAGAAAAGGGCACAAATTCACCAACCGCTTATATCCTAAATAAAAATAACCAAATAAAGGGGACTTCCCTGGCAGTCCAGTGGTTAGGACTTCGCCTTCCAATGCAGGGGGTGTGGGTTTGATTCCTGGTTGGGGAGCTAAGACCCCACATGCCTCATGGCCAAAAAACCAAAATAAAACAGAAGCAATATTGTAACAAATTCAATAAAGACTTAAAAAATGTTCCATATCAAAAATAACTCTTTAAAAAGAAACCAAATAGAATTAAAACATACTCTAAAATTTCAACAAAATCAGTCTGAGTTTTAAAAAAGGGTCTTCTAACTAGGTAGTCCTCAAATTCTCAAGCATTAAATACCCAAGAAATTAATGCTATGATAGACTTTAAGCTAGAATGTGAGAGCGGAGCCAAGGTACATTTTGCCCATCCCAGGCCTACCACACAGTAAGTGCTAAACCACTTAGAAGATGTTGGAGACTGGAGACCTTCTGTACAATGATTATTTAAAAATTATTTTCTTTTTAAAAAAAAATTCATGAATTTTGTATGTGTACCTGAGTGACCATGTCCTTAAATATTATTTCAATTGTGAAATAACCTCTTTATAAAAAGAAGGAAGGAATAAAAGATACATTTTAATAGTTGATTCAATAGTAACCCCACTCTCAACCATCTCACTCTCCATCCCTCAGCACTTCGCTCCCTATTCTGGACTTTTCTGTCCTTCACTTTACTTAACTTTATTGAATCTATAACTCCACCACCACCTCAGGGAAATCTAAACAATGATAGTACAATATGGTCTAGAATCACTACACCACTTCTATGGTGAGCTAAGCCTCAAAGGTAGACATGAAGATATATGGTATACAGTATTCCAGAGGATCCTAAGAAGTGATTTTAAAAGAGTTCTGTTCATTGTTAGTATCTCGGGTTCATCTTAAGAGAGAGCTTCCAAAATTATAATACCATCAATACTCAGAAGCTGGCAAAATAAATTCTGAATTGAAAGGTGCTTCAAATAAATACGATATTTAGCACAGCTTCCTACGTGTTCCTCATACTGAGATTCTTCATAGTAGTCATAGATATTCTTCTCATGCCATCTCCTTTCCATATTTGCCTAACATACCACCTAATAATTCACTTATTGTGTAAGTTTCAATTTGCCACCCATAATTTTTAGCAAATTAGCAAATTATCAACAAAGTTTCAGGGTTAACCTATATTCTGCTCAAATATTTTAAACTAACACTCTATATACCAAGCCAAAGTAAAATTTTGTGAAGTACCTTGGACCACTGCAACAGCTTGTGGTAGAAGTACATAGCACTGATTCCGATTCTTCCCAGCAAAGTTTTATCTACTTCACTGTTTTGTGGATCTTTGCTAACTGAAACACAAAGCAGGCATATGGAAGAAAGTGAAACAGTCACTTAGAATGATGGAAAAGGCAAATTTAATATGGAATCAGTGATATTACCACAAAGACCAGGTATCGGCAAACTATAGCCCATGGGCCAAATCTGGCCTGTGGCCTGTTTTTGTATAGCCTATGAGCTTCTAAGAATGGTTTTTATTTTTAAAGGGTTGTTTGAAAAGAAAACCGTGTGACACAGATTATATACGGTGCGTGCAAGGCCTAAAATCTGGTCCTTTACAGTTTGCCGACCCTGACAGAGAATATAGCAGTGAAGAGCTGATGTAAAAAGAAAGGTCTCAAAAATATACGAATTTTGTTGACGCAGCAATAGTGAAGATAGTAACGATTTAATGATTCAAAAATTCAGATGCTCCACTACAATTTCTTAGCAACAGTTTTACCAATCTGAATGAAAAGAAAAATAAGAACATGAAACATCTGATATTCTATTGACCTTTTATCATTATAATCTAATTTAACAATAAATAGATGGAAAAATTTATAAAAAGAAGGAAAAGTATCTAAAAACTGCAGTGTTAACTTATCCCCAACATGGAGATTATTAAGAGCTTTATATGTTATGAACATTGTACCAGTCAATCCATCAATCAATAATAAAGGACACTGTATCACCCTAACCCACAATACTCAGACCAAAACAGTGACATTTACTTGTTTCAGCGAATTCACAAAATGGAACACTTGGTCTCTCTTCTTTACAGTCTTTTGTCAGTGTTTCAGCAATACAAGCACAGAATCTCTGGAAATCTGCAAAGTTTTCACAGCCCAGTTTTATGTTAATGTATAAATTTCCCAATTTGGTCCAGTCACCTTTTTCTTTATAATGCTATGAGAATTATTAAAAACAAAACAAAAAATGCAAGTTGTATTTATGCAAACATATTATGGGGTAGGCACATGCAGGCATTAGATATACAGAAATTAATAAGACAATCTCTGCAAATCTTATAAACTTACCGACAAGTGTTACAACAGCAGTAACATGTTACTGTACAATTTGCTTTTCTGTCCATAGCAATGCCTCTATAAGCTCCAGATGTCAACATACACTTGTTTTAATTATTTAATTAGCTTTATTTAATTATTTAATTAATTTAATTAATTAATTTATTTATTTAATTTAATTTATTTAATTATTTAATTAAATAATTTAATTAGCTCCTAATGTACTTAATGATGTCACCCTCAAACCTGAACTACACAGTGGAGATAGATTTAAGGAAAACAGATGATTAGCAGCATGATTTGAGCTACTTCCACAGCAATACTATTTTACTACTTTTAGAGATTGCATTTTACAGTTAGTTGGCCATTTATGATTTGCAGCCCACACATAATTTTGGGCATTACATTTCTTCTACAAAAGGAGCTACAAAGTAAATTTCAGTAAACTTACTATCTTCCTATTATTTTCAATTCTAAACTAAGAAAGTTTCCCATGCCAACAAAAAATTGTTTCAAGGATATAAATTCTAATTTAGACTAGATCAACAATTACTAGAATGAGTACAAAAATGATCTTAAATTAAAAAGTACAGTCATCCTGAAAGTCCTCTATTTCTTATCCAGACTTTAAATGCTTGGAGAGTGCACAATGACCTTGGCTTTACCCGTCATGTCACATACTGCAGCCACCTATGGATCTCGACAAGAAAGCCAAGTCATTTGTGCACTGAGGGAGTCTGCCTAGTGACAAGAATTAAAGGCTAAGCTATAGATTATTATGGCTTAACATAAGTTAATTTTAAACCGAACTATTTCTAGAATTATTTTTAGAACAGTTCACAACTCTAGAAATTATGTTTGCATTTCAAAGTATTAACCTGCAAAAAATTAAACTTCTTTTCCTTCTTTTCTCTGTGTAACAGCTGCATTGTAAAACTTTTCTAAAACTGGGTTACTATCCAAAGTTTCTTTGTTGTTATTGGTTTTCGGAGATCCCAGAAATTTATTTAAAAGATAAGCAACATACCTCTATTTCATTCAAGGCTGACTTTAAATCACACTTCCAGTTCTTTATAAACTGCCTCATCTGTAACCTTTAACAATAAATAAGGGTTAATTATGTTCATCACCCAAAAAGTCAATATTGCTCCTAATTCATTTGTTCTATAATTTATACCTAAGAGACTGGAGAAAGAGAGAGTAATATACGATAAAAATTATTCAGCGCTGAAGAAAATGGCAACTGCGCAGATACCTAACTTATACTATTTCCTCCTAAACCACAGGCAACAAGGAGTAAAAAGCAAATTCCACATGAAATCATACCTTCATCCTAACTTGAAGACAGAGAATGTCAAAACTTTAAAATAATTGTGAATAAAAAGAGAAAAAAAATTAAATCTCAGCACTTGATCTCTACTGCTCCCACTTCACTCTCACTGGTCCATAAGGATTTGTGGTAAGCAAATACTGACCAAAACAAAACAAACAAAAATACCTGTAGGGGAGAACCAAAAAGGGAAACTACCAGAGGGACCTAACATTGATTAAGAACTACCATTACAAAGACAAAGTCCACACTAAATTTGAAAATGCTAAGAAAAAAACTGTCTGGGTATATTAGAACACAAACCACACAGAGGAACTTAAAAGTTTTGTATGATTTAAAGAAAGCAATCTGTGAAATGTACAGATAGCTTGTGGGAAAGAAAAAAAGACAAAAATGAAAGGAGAAGCACACTGGCAACTGGGAAGAGGAGAAGAAGAAAAGGAGAAAAGAGGAGGGTTCCATTAAACTAAGAATACTGTGTGACAGCCAACTATGGGGTCAATTTTGGTAATTAGTCCCGGTGCTTTATAAATTATTCCAGAGCATTAAAAAGGAAGGACAAGTTCCTAATTTTTATCCATTCATCTGTCAATGGTCATTTAGGTAGCTTCCATGTCTTGGCTATTGTAAATGGTGCTGCTATGAACATTGGGGTGCATGTATCTTTTTGAATTACAGTTTTCGTCTTTTCTGGATATATGCCCAGGGATGGGATTGATGGATCATACGGCAACTCTATTTTCATCTTTTTAAGGAATCTCCATACTGTTCACCATAGTGGCTGTACCAATTTACGTTTCTACCAACAGTGTAGGAAGGTTCCCTTTTCTCCACACCCTCTCCAGCATTTATTATTTGTAGCCTTTTGGTGATGGCCATGCTGACCGGTGTGAGGTGATACCTCGTAAGTTTGATTTGCATTTCTCTAATAATTAGCGATGTTGAGCATCTTTTCAGGTTGGCCATCTGTATGTCTCCTTTGGAGAAATGTCTATTTAGGTCTTCTGCCCATTTTTTGATTGGGTTGTTTGGTTTTCTGACATTGAGTTGTATGAGCTGTTTATATATTTTGGAAGTTAAGCCCTTGTTGGTCGCATCGTTTACAAATATTTTCTCCCAGTCTGTAGGCTGTCTTTTGTTTATGGTTTCCTTTGCTTTACAAAAGCTTTTAAGTTTCACTGGGCCCCATTTGTTTATTTTTGCTTTTATTTCTTTTGCCTGGGGAGACTGATCTAAGAAAATATTGCTACGTTTTATGTCCGAAAATGTTTTGTCTATGTTCTCTTCTAGGATTTTTATGGTGTCATTATATCTAGGTCTTTAAACCATTTTGAGTTTATTTTTGTATATGGTGTGAGGGAATGTTCTAACTTTACTGATTTAAATATATGAAATTGTCCAGCTTTCCCAACACCACTTGTTGAAATGACTGTCTTTTCTCCATTGAATATTCTTGCCTCCTTTGTTGAAGATTAACTGATTAACTGTGTGTAGGTTTATTTCTGGGCTCTCTATTCTGTTCCATTGATCAGCATGTCTGTTTTTGTATCAGTACTATACAGTTTTGATTACTGTGGCTTTGTAGTATTGTCTGAAGTCTGGGAGGGCTCTGCCTCCAGCTTTGTTCTTTTTCCTCTGGATTGCTTTGGGAATTCTGGGTCTTTTGTGATTCCATATAAATTTTAGGATTATTTGTTTTAGTTCTGTGAAAAATGTCATGGGTAATTTGATAGGGATACCATTAAATCTGTAGATTGCTTTGGGTAGGATGGTCATTTTAACAATATTAATTCTTCCAATCCAAGAGCAGTAGCATTGTTTTAAATTGAAAAATATTGGGGACAACTTAAATACCCATCACTGATTGAATAACCTAAAGTATATCCATTAAATGGAGTACTTTGCATTGTTTAAAAGATGACGAATTTCTCTATGGACTGATTTAGATTGATTTCCAGGATATACTGTCTGAGTGAAAAAAAGCAAATTAAAAAAAAAGAGTATTCATTATTTTCTAAACTATATATGTAATAAAGAAGTAGATATAAGAAAATACATACACATCTGCTCATTATAAGAGGATAAAACTGAAAGACTGGTTACCTCCAGTATGTAGGTGGAAAAGGGGTAGAGAGAAGGACGAAATGGAAACGGTGGAGCAGGAGTAAGCTGGAGCAACATTTCTCATTGCATCTTTTTAGTACAGCATTGACTGTTAGAACAGACAGCAATTTTTCACATACTTCCCTAAATAACTCAAACCAGCTAGGATGTGGGATAACTGAAAATATAATACAAACAGTAATAAATAAACCTAAATGGTCTACAAATGAATAACCACATTGAATGGGCATAGGGGAAAAAAAAGAACTAAACAAAGTAACTTAGGAAGCAATATTTTGGCTGAATACTATAATAACCTTATACTAAAAATGTACTAAATTTTTTTCCCACAGAGGTATGGGTTAGCAGTTCTGAAATTACTTTTTGTGGATCATAAGACTGAATAAATGAGCAAATATATTGTAGATAATTAGAGTCAGGTTTCTCACTGTTGGAGAAAGAATTTATAAATATGAAAAAGGGAAGGCTAAGATGAACCTGTAGTGCTGGATTCGAATCAAGCTATCAGTATGTACTCATGGTTTTTGTAATATACATAAAAATAGAGAAATAAATATATGTATCTTGTGTGTGTATGTATGTTGTGTATACATACATATATTTCTTAGCCCTGTCCACTGAGAAGACCTGGCTGCAATGATACTCTAGCAGCAATGAACACATTCAGGTCTTGGATTCGAAATATCATTCTCTAATAAAAGGAACCAGAGCTCCTTGGAGAAATGGTTGCTGCCAATGTTGGAGCAGGGAAAAGAGAAGATGAGACTTAACTCTGTGGCTTCAAATAACACGAAAGTGGTAGAAAAACAAAAAAAAAATGATGAAAGGATGTAGGAACCAACCTGAAGGAATTCCCAAAGGTCAAATTTGGAACAATTTGAGCAACAAAATAAATAACTATATTATTAGATTATAAATAACCCATAGAATAAAATAAATAGCCATGAGTTCACACTGACATAAATTTTGAATAAGTAAATAAATGGAGAAGGGACAGCTCTTCTTTACTGAAAAATTCCAATTAATAAATGTAGAAAAGGGACGGACTTCCCTGGTGGCACAGTGGTTAAGACTCCGCACTCCCAATGCAGGGGGCCTGGGTTCGACCTCTGGTCAGGGAACTAGATTCCACATGCATGCCGCAACCAAGAGTTCGCATGCCACAACTAAGGAGCTGGTAAGCTGCAACTAAGGAGCCCACCTGCCACAACCAAGACCTGGTGTGACCAAATAAATAAATAAATATTTTTTAAAAAACCCAGCAATAATAGCTATTAAAAATAAAGGAAGCATGCTATTTAAAAATAAATAAATAAATGTAGAAAAGGGACTTTCTTGGTGGTCCAGTGGCTAAGACTCAGCGCTCCCAATGCAGGGGGCCCGGGTTCGATCCCTGGTCAGGGAACTAGATCCTGCATGCCGCAACTAAAGATCCTGCGTGCCGCAACAAAGGCCCAGTGCAGCCAAATAAATAAATAAAAAAATTTTTAATGTAGAAAAAATGGGGAAAATACAAAATCACCATTGGGTAAATACCACAGTAGTAACCTGTAGTAAAGAGTCACTGAAGAATACTAAAATTAATGTATGCAGTTTTGAGGAGAAACAGCATAATACATAATGCTAAAATCTCTTCCCCAAGATATTTATTCATTACAATAGGACAAAGAGTAACTTTACAGTGTAGAAACTTGGCAGATAATCTTTTTAACTAAGTGATAAAGGTTAACTTAACCAGTAATAAGATATACTGAACCATGTGCATCCTACTACAGTGCAATATGATCTGTAGTGAGTTAATGGATTTATACCAAAATTAATTTCCTAGTTTTGATAATGGCACTATTATTATGTAGGATGTTAACATGAAAGGAAGCTAGATGACGGGAACATGGGAGTTCACCACACTAATTTTTGCAACATTTCTGTAAATCTAAGATTATTTCAAAATACTATTTTTAAAGTCATTAAATGTATGTTAACAAATTTCCTAGATTATATACACACCTTAATTTTCACTGATGTCCTGAATATAAATAGCAGAATTCTTTGTAGTAGCCTTATTCACTGAAAGTGAAAGCCTTTCAAATGAACTATAGCTAACTAAAAATTATAATCAAAATAAGAATGTCCATTAAAATTCATTTCCCTTGTCTAGAAACGGGTAATTATTTCAAAGAGCATCAGGAAATATAAATTCAAATATAAAATAATAAATACTAAATTTCTTTTTCCTTCTGCCTTGGGGCTGGGTCCATATCCCCAACCATGATCTATGCCTCTTAGCCACCCAGAGTTATTTTTAAATTTTTTCCTTCACTAATAAATAGGTCACCAGTGTTAATACCTCCTAAAAAATACAAGGTAACTATTTTGAAGCAAGCACATAGGAAGGGGAAGAGTGCATAAGGATACAATTTTCAAAATTAGGGGTTACCAAATAAATTGTCATAATTTTCATATGCAACATAAATATTATTAACTATCACTAGGTAAAGGAATTAAAAAAAAATCATAGAACCTGAAGAACTCAAATGTACCTTAAATGCTGGTGTTTGAAGGGAAGTAGTATAATTAGAGCTGAAATTCC
The DNA here is from genome assembly GCF_964341445.2 of Mesoplodon mirus. Classification (NCBI taxonomy): domain Eukaryota; kingdom Metazoa; phylum Chordata; class Mammalia; order Artiodactyla; family Ziphiidae; genus Mesoplodon; species Mesoplodon mirus. The sequence continues at coordinate 47,453,724 of NC_138988.1, read as the reverse complement.
CTAACTGCACTATGGCATCCAGAGCAGAGAGCAAAATCACAGGGGCTCCTCAGGTTATTTTAAATTTTCAAGCGACATCTGTCAGACACTGTCAAACTGCTATTAACTTGTTTGGATTTAACTACTTAATAAATTGTACTGTTAATGTATTTATTTTGGCCTCTGGACACTGTAAACCAAGAAAGTTTGGAAACCTCTGTACTAGAGAATAATAAGAAATAAGATAAAAACAACTCTGGAAGCTCCTCTGAAGGAGCTTTCTGGGCACTCTCAAGGACTTTGGTGGTTGATATCATTTGCACTTTATCAAATCTGATTTTGTTAAAAAGTTATAGTTCATTTAAATACTTAAAATTTGTATACTTTTCTCTATGTATGTGACAGCATAATAAAAAATTTTATATAAGTCATGGCTTTCCTTTTTCTCAATACAGGTATATTATGGTACTACTCTTACAATTAGCACAGGGTATTTTTTTTTTAAGGCCTTTGGAGGCCCATAAACTGAATAGAGAAAGTGAACAAGTGAGAGAAAGAATGAAGGAGAGGGCTTCCCTGGTGGCTCAGTGGTTAAGAATCCACCTGCCAATGCAGGGGACACGGGTTCGAGCCGTGGTCTGGGAAGATCCCACATGCTGTGGAGCAACTAAGCCCGTGCGTCACAACTACTAAGCCTGCGCTCCATAGCCTGCAAGCCACAACTCCTGAAGCCCAGGCACCTAGAGCCCATGCTCTGCAACAAGAGCAGTCACCGCAATGAGAAGCCCGCGCACCACAACGAAGAGTAGCCCCCGCTCACCGCAACTAGAGAAAGCCCGTGCGCAGCAACAAAGACCCAACGCATCAATCAATCAATCAATCAATCAATAAAAAGAATGAAGGAGAGACATTAAAATATTTTATTTAGTTAATGTGGCAAGAAGTGAAAGAGAAAAAAGAATTAAAGTAATTTGTATACACATAAGAGAGTGCATTAAGTAGAATCAAGTAAGTTGTGAAACAGAGCAAGGGAGACTTTACATTTGATCTGCCAGGTACTGAGATGAAATCAGGTACTGAAAAAGATCTGGTGAGGCTGGCCAGGAGGGTTGGCTAGAAGCAGCTGATGACAGTGTGACTAGGCCATAGCCAAAAGAAGGAGAAGGGCTTATGGTGAGCATATCAACAACAATAAGTGCTTTGCCTTCATCCTTTTTTAAGTCCCCACCAAAATACATATATTTTAGTCCTAATTATAATAATTCTTCTTACCTGGATTTCATTTCCAGAACTTCAGTTATTTCTTGCTTGGAAGCCTGTACTTGGTATAAAAGCTTAATAATATAGTTAAAGTGTTCTGGATCAAGTACCATCCCAGCTTCAACAAGCTGTAGAATAGGGAAAACAGTAGTCATTCTCATAAAAATATGAAAGAGTCAAAACCAATGTGTGTGGAAAAAACTAACAGACTGATGGAAGAAATGAAACACGAAGGCAAACAAAATTAAAATTCATTTTAAAACTTTGAAGCATATTTTTCTTCAAATTTTTGAGAACCACAATAAGACTGCGTACATCAAGAATTTAAAGCAAACATGAAAATAATACTTTTGAATGCAAACTTGAGTATTCTTCCTGTTCTCCAAGTTATCTCAAGCACTTTATCAGCTGTACCTCATTTGGTGCTCATTCTGTCTTTTAGTAAGTATAGCACTGGTGGCTGTATCATCCCTAATGATAAAATTCCTGAGAGGTATTAAACTGAGGTTTTCTACAATGACTACAGGTGAGCAGTGATTTCTTTTTATTTTTTTAATTTTAAACTTATCTATCTACCAGTTTTGTTGAGATATAACTGACATGCAGCACTGTGTAAGTTTAAGCTGTACAGCATAATGATTTGACTTACGTACATCACGAAAAGATTACAGTAATTTGAGTGAACATCCATCATCTCATATACATACAAAATAAAAGAAAAAAATTTTTTTCCTTGTGATGAGAGCTCTCAGGATTTACTCTCTTAACAACTTTCATATAGAACACACAGCCGTGTTCATTCTATTCTTCATGTTGTATAATACATCCCTAGTTCTCATTTATCTGATAACTGGAAGTTTGTACGTTTTGACCACCTTCATCCAATTCCCAATCCCCCCACCCCCTGCCTCTGGTAACCACAAATCTGATCTCTCTTTCTATGAGTTTCCTTTCTGAAGTATAATTAACCTACAACACTATGTTAGTTACTGGTGCACAACATGGTGATTTGATATTTCTGTACATTATAAAATGATAACCATAAGTCTAGTTACTATCTGTCACCATACAAAGATACTACATTATTACTGATTATATTCCCCATGCCGTACATTTCATCCCCATGACTCATTTGTTACATAACTGGAAGTTTGAGTAATTCTTGATTCAAAAAGTTTCCAGGCAAGTAACTTTGTCAAGTTTTGTAATGTGGAACTAGAGGTATTCACTGAAATATCTGTTCATCTGCTAGAGTGGTTCCAATGCTGCTTCCTAAAGAGAATGGGTGAGAATTGGGTGTTTTCCTGCTATTAAGCCTATTCTGAAATGAATGGCTGGGTAGTACCAAATACTAGGAAATATTCAACAGTAAAAATTTTAATATACCTTTAAAAAGCTGTAAAATTTTTTGTTTTTCTTTTTGCTTAATGCCAAATAGAAAATTAACTCCTTGCCACCATATTCTTATCTATCTGCTTTGTTTGGTAACAATGTACTATTTATACATTGATTTGTGTATTTACTTTTGTTATATATGACCTCACATCTTTTTGAAAAAGAAAACTTTCTTTAATCATCCTTAAGAAGTAGAGATGAGGACAGTTCACGAAGCTGAAAGAAGTCACCTCAAGTGCTTACAACTATTTAATTAAGGGGAAGCTCTGTCAGTCACTGGAGTCTGTTTATAAACCCTATTTTGGGAGAAAAAGAACATTTCTGAAAACAATTCTTTGGCATTAAGAATGTGAGTAAAAGGCAATTTAAGAGTGTAAGCTGAAATCATTATTTTCTTGGTTATTCAGTACTAGAGAATAAAAGGGATAAAATGAAATCATACCTTGCAAAAGATATCAATTAAAGCAGGTACAGCATTCCTTAATTTCATAGTTGCCACACACTCAAATGTTTTTAGTAATATTTTCAGAGCAGGCTGCATAAAACAAAAAAATTACACTCATTTTCATGTCTTCTTTCAGTACACCTTAAGTTTCTCAAATTCGTTTATGCTGAAAAACACAAGTGTTCTCTACGAAGTATTCAACAAACAGAAATGTAACTGCTCAATTACACAAACAAAAAATATAACAGATAAATTAACTTAAAATATTAGAAAAATATATTTTCAGGTTACTTACCAGCATTCTAACCATTATGCTGAGGCTCATGACCTGAAATACTTCTCTCAGTAAACAATGTTTGAGTAAAGAATTGAGAAGGTTATTTAGCACTTGTAGATCAAAGTGTATACCCGGAGGGAACTTGCTGTAGTATGCCATAAACATGTTTACTAAAAAGGAAGAAGTATATATTAAAGTTATTTGCTGCTTTTAAGATATTCATCTTTCCTAAATTAGACAATCTTTCCATATTTAAAGATCAAGTAGTATAAATTCATTTTCTTAAAAGGTACACTTCCAGTATCAGAAATACTTGATGAAAATAAATTAAAGCAAAAGTTAACGGCAATAACATGTTAACCAGGATGTTAGGCACTAGATTGGGAGCTAACTCACGTGCTATCCACAAAAAACAGGGCCAAACTGCCTCATACATAATGGTCTAAATACGAACTCCTAAGGAGCCACACTCCCATGGAGACTTTAGGCAGTGGCCTGTTTAGGGGTGGATGCAGACAATTTTGACATATACCCCTTCTTGCTGTTTTAACCCCCACCAACATGTTGACCCTGGGGATATTTTTATTCCAATTTATGATATGAACATTCTACCAAAAATTATAACACTTATTTATTTCCTTTGAGAAAGTAGTTCCTTAACAGACACTTGGGTTGCTTCATATTTTACTGTGAATAATGCTGCGATAAACATAGGTGTACAAATATCTTTTGAGACCCTGCTGTCAATTTTTCTGTGTATATGTTAAGAGAAGAATTGCTGGGCCATACAGTAACTCTATTTTTAATTTTTTGAGGAACTGTCATACTGTTTTTCCACAGTGTCTGAACTATTTTACATTCCTGCCAATAGGGTACAAGGGTTCCACTTTCTCCACACCCTCACTAACACTTGTTTTCTGTTTTTTTCGATAGCAGTCATCCTAATGGGTGTAAGGTGGTACCTCAATGTAGTTTTGATTTGCAATTCCCTTAGGATTGGTGATACTGAGCATCTTTTTACATGTTTATTGGCCATTTGTGTATCTTTGGAGAAATGTCTTTTCAAGTACTTTGCTTATTTTTGAATCAGGTTTTGTTGTTGAGTTTTAGGGGTTCTCTGTATATTCTGGATACCAATCCTTTATCAGATATATGATTTACAAATACTTTCTCCCATTCTGTGGGCTGCTGTTTTATCTTGCTGATATTGTTTCTTAATGAACGAAATTTTAAATTTTTCATGAAGTTCAATTTGTCTATTTTTTCTTTGTTGCCATTGTCTTTGGTGTAATATCCAAGAAATCACTGCCAAATCCAATGTGTGATGCTTTTGTCCTTATGCTTTCTTCTCAGAGTTTTATTGTTGTAGGTCTTACATTAAGATCTTTAATCAATTTTGAACTAATTTTTGTATATAGTGTTAGATAAGGGTCCAATTTTATTCTTTTGCTTGTGGATATTTAGTTTTCCCAGCACTAAAAAACTATCCTTTCACTAGTGAATGATCTTGGCATCCTTCTCAGAAGTCATTTGACCATATATGTGAGGCTTTATATCCGGGCTGTCTATTCTAGTCCATTGGTTTATATGTCTGTCTTTATGCCAGTACCACACTGTTTTGATTACTATAGCTCTGTAGTAAGTTTTCAAGATAGGAAGTATGAGTCCTCCAGGTTTTTTTCTTTTTCAAGATTATTTTGGGATTCCTTGGGGATCACTTGGGAAGTAATGACATTTTAACAATACTAAGTTTTCCAATCTGTGAACATGGGATGTATTTCCATTAATTTATCTTTAGTTTCTTTCAGCAATGTTTTGTAGATTTCATTGTACAAGTCTATCACTTCCTTGGTTAAGTTAATAAGTATTTTATTCTTTTTTATGCTATTGTAAACGGAATTGTTTTTGTAATTTCCTTTTCAGATTGTTCAGTGTCGTTGTATAAAAATGCCCAGATACAGCTTTTTAAATGTTGAGGTAGTTTCCTTTTATTCCTAGTCTTTTGAGTGTTTTTATCATGAAAAGGTGTTGAATTTTGTCAAATGCTTTTTCTGAATTAATTGAGATGATCATGTGGTTTTTCCCCTTCATTCTGTTAATGTGGTGTATTACTTTGATTGATTTTTGTATGTTGAACTATCCTTGCATTCTAAGAATAAATTCCACTTGGTCATGGTCTATGATCCTTCCAATATGCTGCTGAATTTGGTTTGTTAGTTTTTGTTGAGGATTTCTGTATCAATGTTCATAAGGGGTATTGATCTGTAGTTACCTTTTTGGCAGTTTCTTTATCTGGCTTTGGTATCAGGGCAATGGTAGCCTCAGCCTCATAGAATGAGTTAGCAAGTGTTGCCTCTTCAACTTTTGGGAAAAGTTTGAGGATTGATATTAGTTCTTTAAATGTTTGGTAGAACTCACCAGTGAAACCATTTGGTACAAGGCTTTTCTTTGTCAGAACATTTTTGATTACTGATTCAATCTCCTTACTAGCTGTAGATCTATTCAGATTTTCTATTTCTTCATCATTTAGTCTTGGAAGACTTTGTTTTTCTAGGAATTTGTCCATTTCATCTAAGTTATCCAATTTGTTTGGCACACAATTATTCACAGTATTCTCTTATAATCATTTTTATTTCTGTAGAATTGTATTATTGTCCCCACTTTTTTTATTTTAGCGATTTCAATCTTCTCTCCCTTTTTCTTAGTCCATCTAGCCAAAGATTTGTTAATTTTGTTGGTCTTCTTGAAATACCAGCTTTCAGTTTTATTGATTTTCTTCTCATTGTTTTTCTATTCTCATTGTTCTCTATTTCATTTATCTCTGCTCTGATCTTTATCATTTCCTTCCTTCTACTAGCTTTAGGTTTAGTTTGTTTTTCTTTCTCTAGTTTCTTAAGTTGTAAAGTTAGGTTGTTGATTTGACATCTTTCTTGTTTTTTAACATAAACATTTATACAATAGCTATAAATTTCCCTCTTAAGTACCATTTTCACTCCATCTCATAAGTTTTGGAATGTTGTGTTTCATTTTCATTTGTCTCTAAGTATTTTCTGATTTCCCTTGTGATATCTTCTGTGATCCCTTGGTTGCTTAAAAGTATGTTCGATTTCCACAATTTTGTTAATTTTCCAGTTTTCTTCTGTTACTGGTTTCTAATTCCATCCTGTTGTGATCAGAGGAGATACTTTGTATATCTATCTATCTTCTGTTGAGACTTAATTTGTGGCCAAACACATCGGGAAGATGCCCCATGTGCTCTTGAGAAGAATATGTATACTACTGTTGTTGGGTAAAGTGTTCTGTATGTGTCTGTTAGATCTAGTGGGTATATTGTGTTGAGTCCTCTATTTCTTTACTTATCATCTGTCTGGTTGTTCTATCCATTATTGTGAGTGGGGTATTGAAGTCTCCAACTAATACTGTAGAACTGTCTATTTCTCTCATTAATTCTGTAAGTTTTTGCTTTATGTATTTTGATCGTCTGTCATTAGGTATAAATGTTTATACTGCTGCTGTACTGAACCTTTCATTACTATATATAATGTCCTTCTTTGTCTCTTGTAACCTTTTTTGATTTAAAGTCTATTCTGTCTAATATTAGTATAGCCACTCCTGCTCTCTTCTGGTTACTATTTGTATAGAATATTTTTTCCATCCTTTCACTTTCAATCTATTTGTCTTTGGCTCTAAAGTGAACATTTTGTAGACAGCATATAATTGGATAACGTGTTTTTATTCATGCTGCCAATCTGTGTCTTTTGAATGGAGAATTTAATCCATTTACTTTAAAAGTAATTACTGATAATGAAGGACTTACTTCTGATTTTTCTATTTGTTTTCTGTATGTCTCATGGCTTTTTTGTCCCTCGTTTCCTGCATTACTCTCTTCTTTTGTGTTTAGCTGATTCTTTTGAGTGAAAGTTTTAACTCCTTTTTCATTTCCTTTTGTGCATATTCTATAGCTATTGAGGTTACGGTGGGATTTATACCAGCTTAACTTCAATAATATACAAAAACTTTGCTTCTTTACAGCTCCATCCCCACCCCTTTCAGTTGCTAAGGTAACAATTTTTATATACTGTGTGCCTGAAAACATTAACTAACAGTTCTTTCAAATGCATCAGTCTCTTTTTTTTTTGCGGTATGTGGGCCTCTCACTGTTGTGGCCTCTCCCGTTGCGGAGCACAGGCTCCGGACGCACAGGCCCAGCAGCCACGGCTCACAGGCCCAGCCGCTCCGCGGCATGTGGGATCCTCCCAGACCGGGGCACGAACCTGTTTCCCCTGCATCGGCAGGCGGACTCTCAACCACTGCGCCACCAGGGAAGCCCTTTTTTTTTTTTCTTTTTTCTTCATCAGTCTCTTAAATAATATGGAAAAGAGGATTCGGAGTTACCAGTCAAATTTACAATAATACTAGTTTTTACACTAATAATATACTTTTCTTTAAAGGTATTAGTTTCTTAAATCATGTAAAAACCAGAAAGTACAGTACAAACCATTGTTACAATAATACTAGCTTTTATAACTATCCAAGTATTTACTTTTATTGAGATCCTTATTTCTCCATATGACCTCAAGTTACTGTCTCATGCCCTTTCATTTCACTTTGCAGGCCTCCCTTGAGCATTTCTTGAAGGGCAGGTCTAAAGGAAACAAACTCAGCTTTTGTTTATCTGGGAATGTCATACCAATAATTTATCCCTCAATTTTGAAGGACAGTTTTGCTAGATATAGGATTCTTGGTTGACAGATATTTTCTTTTAGCACTTTGAATATATTGGCCTACTGCCTTCTGGCCTCCAAAGTTTCTGATGAGAAATCTGCTTATAATCTTATTGAGGATCGCTTGTATGTGATAATTTGCTTCTCTCTTGCTGCTTTCAAGATCCTCTCTTTGCCTCTGGCTTTTGAAAGTTTGATTAAAACGTGTCTTGGTGTGTGTCTCTTTGAGTTCATCTTAGAGTTTGCTGAGCTTCTTGGATATTTATATTTACAACTTTCATCAAATTTGGGAAGTTTTCAGCCATTATTTGCTCAAATATTCCCTCTACCCCTTTCTCTTTCTCTTCTCCTTCTGAGACTTCCACAGTGTTCTGTTTCGTGGTGTTCCTCAGGCTGTACTCACTTTTCTTCAAACTTTTTTCTTTCTGTTCCTCAGACCTGATAATTTCCACTCTCCTATCTTCAAGTTCTCTGATTCTTTTGCCTGCTCCGATCTGCCTTTGAATCCCTCTGGTGAATTTTTCATTTCAGTTATTGTATTTTTCAACTCCAGAATTTTTCTGGTTTCTTTTTAGGTTTCCTATCTCTCTGATATTTTTTGTTCACACATTATTTTCTTGACTTTCCCCACATCTTCCTTAGTTCTTCAAGCACCTTTCAGACAGATGTTTTAAAATCACTAATTTATCTGCCATCAGGTCTTTTACAAGGATAGTTTCTGTTGATTTATTTTTTCCTTTGAATAGGCCATATTTTGCTCATTTCTTTGTATGTCATATGACTTTTTGATTGAAAAGTGGGCATTTGAATCCAATAATGTGGTAACTCTGGAGCTCAGAATACATATATTTTAAAATATTTGAAGCTAATAGCTTTTTTCAGTTTACATTTATATAAACAAATTTTTATCTTTTGTGCTTCCTTTGATTACTCTAAACCACAGAAATTATCAACTTTCAAAAAAATCTGATTGAAAATGTTAATTCTTTTTACTGAATTACCAACATACTACAATTATTCATTTTGGTGTATGCTAAGCAGTAGTAGTTTTTCACAATGTTTTTAGTCAAACAACTTCTAGAAAAATAATTTTATGTGGAAATTCAAATATAAAACAGATAAAAATGAACTTATGGTTAAATAGGGTAATGGGGAGTCCCACCCTCTCAGTACCTCCCCTTGTGAACTAGGTGGTCCCTGAGGCCTCTCTGTAGGGCCTGAGCAGTTAGACCTATACTTTATACCAGTGATACTCAGAGTTTCTCTTTCTACGTTGCTATCCAGTTTTCCTAACATCATTCATAAAATGAGTCTTCCTTCCCAAACCCTATGGTCTTTCTAAACACTAAACCTCTTTATACATAATATCAAGTTTATTCTGAGCTATCTATCTGTTCCGCTGATCTAACTTTCTATTTTCACATCAAAAGTAATTTATATAGGTTTTTGCCAACTTCCTGCACTTATTCTTCACTATAGGTTTTTATTTTTGTTTGCTGTATTTATTATTTTATAACTGAATAAACATGTATTTTTCCTTTTCCCATACTGGATATTCACACAACCAGAATTATGTTTTGGGGAGTTTTGCATTTTTCCCATGTCATCCTCTTTTCTTCCATATATGTTATGGAATTATTTCTGGAATATAAATGTTCATCCATATCTAACCATATGTAGCTTCTCCTCCTTGGTTATCACAACCTGTCAGGTGACAGGTATATTCCCTATATAGGCTCCTATTACTTCTACCTTAACTACTTCCTCCTTGCTACAGCTGGATTAAGTCCAGACTACCAGTTCCCTCATATGCTTCCTCTAATCCTTAGAGGAGATGATATCACCAGCAAAACAAACTTGTCAGAGATTTTGTTTTTAGCTAGATGAGATTTTAAGCAGATGAATATGGTGCTCTGTTACTATCATACTATGTGGTTTTGGTGGCTGTGTCAGGGTGACAAATGTAAAGCTTGGTCCCTTCCTCTTGGGGCTCACAACATAGTAGGGGGAGATGGGAGCAGGGAATGGGATGAGGCTGTGGAGTCAGATAAGGGCCTAATAGAGGAGATTATCCTATTTCCTATGAGTAAGCTTTGAAAGATGAATAGGTCTTTGCTGTGGGGAAGTGGGATAAAAGAAAGGGATCCCGGGTAGAGACAGCAGTGCCCTCTCTATTATAACACAGCATGCCCTATTTAGGGAACTGCACAGAATGATGGATGGTGCACTGGCTACAAGGGATAGTGTAAAAAGAAAAGGGCTAAAAAGTAAGGAAGATACAGTTTCTGAAAGATCCCTTCAGAAAGATTTTAAGCCAATTAACAATATCCTTTTTCCTGTCTTACAACTGTAAATAAAATTTCTATGTCACAAAAATATTAGTATGTGAGGGAATTACAGTGTTAGGTGGCTTATAATTTTTTTATTAACCAAAATGCCACACTTATTATTAATCCTTTCTAACACCAAGAGAGCTACTCTAAGGCATTCAGTTTTCATACTCAAAAGTACTGAATTTACTTTCAAACTATTAAGACAATAGCACATTGTTTGAAATTCTCATATTAATAAATTCATAGTAATCATTCCATTGTCTCATACCTGCACGTTGTAGCAAACAAAGCTCGTTGATACTTATGTATTTCTTAAACACATCCATACAAACCTATAAAAGTCAAGAAAAATGTAAAATTACCTTTTTGTATTTCATAAAATCTACACAAATTTCAGTCCTATCTTTTTGCTTATTCCAATTTTTTTAAGTTAATTGAAAGCAATGGAATAAAGAAGCTGATGTTAGGTTAACTAAGATTTGAAATGTACATTGAATTCATTACAAAAATCTTATTCAGAGAATCTCTGTCAAAGAAATAGTCTAGGAAACAGAGTCAAGATTAGCAATCAACTGAGGAAGGGAGGACATCTTTTACTGGTATAAGGAGAAACACATGGACCAATGGATTAGAACAGAGATCCTATAAATAGACCCACTCATACACAATCAACTGATTTATGACATGGTGATACTGCAGTGCAGTGGGGGAAAGGATGGTTTTGGGTCACCTGGAGATACACATGGGAAAAAATATGTATCTAGACGGTCTCACATCATAAACAAAAATTAATTCTAGATGGCTTAGAGTTCTAAATGTAAATATAAGACAAGAAAACTTTTAAAAGGAAAAACATAAAAGAACATCTTCATGATCTTGGCAAAGCTTTCTTGAATAGCATGTAGAAAGTCAACACCATGAAAGGGAAAAAATGGATAAGATTGGACTATATAAAGATTAATAATTTTGTTTACCAAAGACACTTTTAAAAGGGTGAAAAGTTTGACCCACCTCCTAGAGAAATGGAAATAAAAACAAAAATTAACAAATGGGACCTAAGGAAACTTAAAAGCTTTTGCACAGCAAAGGAAACCATAAACAAGACGAAAAGACAACCCTCAGAATGGGAGAAAATATTTGCAAATGAAGCAACTGACAAAGGATTAATCTCCAAAATATACAAGCAGCTCATGCAGCTCAATATCAAAAAAACAAACAACCCAATCCAAAAATGGGCAGAAGACCTAAATAGACATTTCTCCAAAGAAGACATACAGATGGCCAAGAAGCATATGAAAAGCTGCTCAACATCACTAATTATAAGAGAAATGCAAATCAAAACTACAATGAGGTATCACCTCACACCAGTTAGAATGGGCATCATCAGAAAATCTACAAACAAATGCTGGAGAGGGTGTGGAGAAAAGGGAACCCTCTTGCACTCTTGGTGGAATGTAAATTGATACAGCCACTATGGAGAACAGTATGGAGGTTCCTTAAAAAACTAAAAATAGAACTACCATATGACCCAGCAATCCCACTACTGGGCATATACCCTGAGAAAACCATAATTCAAAAAGAGTCATGTACCACAATGTTCACTGCAGCTCTATTTACAATAGCCAGGTCATGGAAGCAACCTAAGTGTCCATTGACAGATGAATGGATAAAGATGTGGCACATATATAATGGAATATTACTCAGCCATAAAAAAGAAACGAAATTGATTTATTTGTAGTGAGGTGGATGGACCTATAGTCTGTCATACAGAGTGAAGTAAGTCAGAAAGAGAAAAACAAATACCACATGCTAATACATATATACGGAATCTAAAAAAAAGCAAGAAAAAATGGTTCTGAAGAACCTAGGGGCAGGACAGGAATAAAGACTCAGACATAGAGAATGGACTTGAGGACACAGGGAGGGGGAAGGGTAAGCTGAGACGAAGTGAGAGAGTGGCAATGACATATATACACTACCAAATGTAAAACAGATAGCTAGTGGGAAGCAGCTGCATAGCACAGGGAGATCAGCTCATGCTTTGTGACCACCTGGAGGGGAGGGATAGGGAGAGTGGGAGGGAGATGCAAGAGGGAGGGTACATGGGGATACATATGTACGTATAGCTGATTCACTGTGTTATACAGCAGCAACTAACACAACAATGTAAAGCAATTATACTCCAATAAAGATGTTAAAATAAAATAAAATTAGAGATTTAACTAAGCAAAAATAAATAAATAAATAAAATAAAATAAAATAAAAGGGTGAAAAGGCCTGTTGGTGGAATGTAAATTGGTACCATTATGGAGCACAGTATGGAGGTTCCTTAAAAAACTAAATATAGAACTACCATATGATCCAGCAATCCCCCTCTTGGGCATATATCTGGAGAAAATCATAAATTGGAAAGATACATGCACCCCAACATTCAATGCAGCATTATTTACAATAGCCAAGACATGGAAGCAATCTAAATGTCCAATGACAGAGGAGTGGATAAAGAAGATGTGGTACATATATACAATGGAATATTACTCAGCCATAAAAAAGAATGAAATAATGCTATTTGCAGCAAGATGGATGCAACTAGAGATGATCATACTAAGTGAAGTAAGTCAGAAACAGAAAGACAAATATGCTTATATGTGGAATCTAAAAAAATGGTACAAATGAACTTATTTACAAAACAGAAATAGAGTCACAGATGTAGAAAACAAACTTATGGTTTACCAGGGGGAAAAGGGGAGGGGAAGGGATAAATTGGGAGATTGGGATTGCCATATACACATTACTATATATAAAATAGATAACTAATAAGCACCTATTGTACAGCACAGGGAACTCTACTCAATACTCTGTAATGACCTATATGTGAAAAGAATCTAAAAAAGAGTGGATATATGTATATATATATAACTGATTTACTTTGCTGTACACATGAAACTAACACATTGGAAATCAACTATATTCCAAAAAAAATTAAAAAAATAAAAGGGTGAAAAGGCAACTTGTAAAGTAGTAAAAGTTATTTGCAATACGTATATCCAACAAAGCATTTGTATCCAGAATATATACAGAATTCTTAAGATGGACAAGAAAAAGATAATCCTCTAGAATATAGGCAAAATATTTAAATATTTACAGAAAGGAGATATTCAAATACCCAACAAACATTGTGAAAGATGCTCAACTTCATCAATCACCAGGGAGGTTATCACTCCCCACCCACTAGAATGGCTTAAATTAAAAGGCTGATAACACCAAGAGCTGGTGAGGATGTAAAGCAACCAGAACTCTCAAACATTGTTGGTTAGAGTGTAATTTGGTAAACCACTTTGGAAATCTGTCTGGCAGTATCTACTAAAGTTGAATATATGTAGATCCTTTGACCCAATAATTCCAGTTTTAAGTATAACCCATCAGAATATGTTCATATGTTCACCAAAAGACATGCAGAACACTACTGTATTTACCAAATTTAGAAACCACCCATCAAAAGCAGTACTGATCAACAAAAAACATTTTGATATACTCATACAACGGAATATTTAATATTATACAGCAATGAGAAAGAAACATCTACAATTAAGTAAAAAAGTACAGATGAATCTCAAAAATGTTGAGCAAAAGCAGCTAGAAACAAAAGAATACAAATTGTATGATTCTATTTATGTAAAGCACAAAATCAGGCAAAGCTCATATATTAGGAGTTGATGAAAATCTGAATTAAAACATTTGACTGAGATGGTTATTAAAACAATCTCTACTTCAAAGACTTAACATATTTTACCTTTTCATTCCCTTGCTCAGGCACGTGAGCAAACTTGCACTGTGATCGCTCACAGCCACGTAATGTATTAAAATGAAATTTGCAATATCTATGGGGTATCATCAACCCTAGGGGCTTCTGGAACACCTAGAAAATTAGACAAATTCCCTTTCTGTGTTAATTGTAAAACACTTACTGCAATCAAGTGAGAAAGTATTTGAAACAACCAGAAGTATTATACATCCAAAAAAGTATCACAATAAATTGTTTGCTGACTTGATAAAAAGTAACGCCAAACAGTTTATATTTTTAAAAATTATGAAAAAAATCAATTTAAAGTTGTCTGAATTTTTGCAATTTCCTTTAGTGTAAAACTTTTATATTTCATCAAAGTTACTATCATTTTACTTTACGTGGTTTTAAAAGTTTATACTTTCCCTCCTCCTTCTCATGTGCCTGCCCTTTTAACTTGTATAAAAAGTTAATTCTGTAATAATATGCATATTTCAGATGTATTTATTAGAACCAAAAATTTCCTTAGCTTTTCTGATTAACAGAAAAAGGCAATGAGTGAAAGGTTTTTACAACAGGCTTTTCCTATCAATTGCTTTATATGACTAGCTTTCTCCTTCATCACAGGGAACTATTCATCCTGTATTTTCTGTTTTGGATATCCCATCTCCCACCCTTTTGCCTTAAACCTGTTATACTGTTTGTGAATATCCTCTGAATCGCTACCCATTTTCTGTCCCTTACCACCAACCCCCATTTAAAATCCATAAAATATCCAGAACTGCTTAAATGATGATAGGGAAATTAATCAGAAAGCCCCAAAGTACAAGCTTATAAGATTATTATTTTTTTTAATGGGGCACTTACCCCTACATTTTTTTCCCTCTTAAATATTTCACAAATTTCAGGATCATGCGGTTTTAGAAGAGAATGTTTTTCTGGAAATCTGAAATCTAGAAATGATTAAGAATGACATTACATTCCAATATGTTACAACTTATTCCTTTCATAACAATCAAACAGATGATTACTACTATCTGCTTTAACATTTCACTTTGGACCTCTTGTGCTCCGTTCAAGGTCTGCTGCTGTGGTATGTTCCTGTGAGATATATAGTAATTTACATCTTAGGTGTTCCTTAAGGATGTCTAGATCTGAACTTAACATTTTAAATTCATTATAAGCTAAAGATGCTTTCTTAAAAGCCTTACACAGCAGAATTGAGTATATATTCAAATGATCGTAAGTTAAACAGACAAATATTACACACAATAAACCTTTCTTAGGGAAGAAAACTACTGACAAACCCAGGTGCTATGGACCGACTGTGTCTTCCCCCAATTCATATATTGAAGCCTTAACCCCCAAAGTGACTGTATTTGGAGTTAGGGCCTTTTGCAGAAGTAATTAAGGCTAAACGGGGTTGTAAAAATGAGGCCCTGATCTGACAGAATCAATGTCTTTATAACAGACACCAGAAAGCTCTCTCTCTCTCTCTCTCTCTCTCTCTCTCTCTCTCTCCCTCCCCCCCACCACCCGCATGCACATGCACCAAGGAAAGGCCATGTGAGGACTTAGTGAAAAGGCTGCCGTCTGTAAGCCAGGAAGACAGCCAGAAACTGAACTCTACCAGAAACTTGATCTTGGACTTCTAGCTTCCAGAACTGTGTGAAATGCATATCTGTTGTTTAAGCCACCCAGTCTGTGGCATTTTGTTATGGCAGCCCGAGCTGACTATTATACCAGGGATCATTATCCCTTAATGTTAGTCTTTTAAAATGAGAATTAGGACATTTAAAAATTATTTTTTCTAAAGATAACACAAAAATGTTTTTATCTTAAGTAATTTCATTTTTCATTTTGGCAGCATCCAGATATAATTTGGGACAAGCTGATGTTTTTGTTGCATAGCTTTGCAGTACTTTTCATTATGAAACCTGTAAAGCTTTTTAAGATAAAACATGTGATCATCATGGGCTTGCTGCTATAGTACACAACACCAGGCAGCATGAAGTCAGTAATGGGAGGTCCAGAAGAGTTAGGTGTGAGCTACATACACAAGAGGATTTTGTTGTTTCTAAATTAATTCTTCAATCTAGTTTATTTTTTCACAGCATTATGAATTATCAAAAAAAGACACAAATTCTAAACTATATTCTAAATTTCTAAAACACTCACTTAAAATATGAATATTTTAGGTATAGACTATACTTTACCTATACTACCACTATCACATAAATATGGATATCTCAGAAGTTGTTCCATCAAAAGTACTAACTAAATGTACACAAACCTTCTAATCTTAGCATATCCTATACTTGTTTCAATTTTCTTCTTTTCTTTTTTTTGGGGGCCCTGCCACACAGCTTGCGGGATCTTAGTTCACTGACCAGGGATTGAACTCATGCCCCCTGCAGTGGATGTGCAGAGTCCTAACCACTGGACTGCCACCAGGGAATTCCCTCAATTTTTTTCTTAACTTTTTTGTTAAAAAAAATCTCCTGTATCATTTCTATATTATCAAAAGCCAACAGAATTTTACTTAGAAAATTGTACCATTCGTCCAGGGCTTCAGTAATGTGTCTTCCTGATGATCACTTAGATTCAAAGGTGGCACTGGCACTGATAAGCACAGAGGTTTGGGGCCCAGCGCTGCCAACTGACATTCACCAACCACATTCTCTGTATTTTTAGAATCGTTGCTGTGTGAGCAGAAAAACCAAAATCAGAATTTAAATTTATTCTAAAAACATAAAGTAATGAGAATCAAATAAGTAGAAACACATCCTAATGACAGTATTGATGTAGTCTACATACTATGCTGTGTACTACCATCATATACTATGATTCTTCAGTATTTTCAATAGGTTGTTCCTGCCTTCTTAACTAGAAGAATGATACTTGTTAAATGGCTAGGGTATGGGTAGAAGTGGGGTGGTGGGGTTAAAACTAGAGCCAAGTATTTCTTATCATGTCAGACAAAAGGTTTGAGGAGGAACTGGACTTGCATCCAAATCCAGAAAAGATCATGCAATGATTCTATTAATAGTGCAATAAAATAAATGAATTGTAAGTTATTCTTCAGGACATGTATATATAATAAATTTATACATGTACTTGAGACCTTCCTTTGGGAAGAAGGTATAAGAAATGTATTGTTCTAGGCTACTGATTTAAACAGCTCTGACTGTGTTCTAATACGTGAGATCCTATATAGCCAATTAAAAAAAACCCCTTAATTTGGAGGTCACTTACCTAGAAAAATAAATAACTTAAGCAAGGGGGAGGGTGGAAAGTACCTCAGAGCTGTCAGATATAAATGAATTTACTTTTTTGGAGAAAGACTTATACCCTCATTCAGATACTACAGTATTTTACCTTAAACACATTCTAATAAAGCTTTTTCAGCTGGGGTCCCCTTGGCCAGCGGAGAGTAAAAATAGTAAGAAAAGGGGCCAATGCTTATAACAGTTGAAACCTAGTAGCACTGATGGGAGTTCAATAATTTCACACAAAATAAAAATATTTGCTTCTCTCCCCAACTTGGGATATCATTGATATGTGCAATTATCATACCCCCCCCAAATAAAACAAAATAAAAGCAGTAACATAACACAAACAAATATGAATTATAGAATTTTATAGATGGAAAAGATTATCTAGAAAAATTCTTTTATTTTGATTGGGTAATGAAATCCAGGGTAATGTGGTGACTTACCCAATGTCACATTCCTGGTCATTACGGCAGAGCCAAGGTGATGACAAAACTCTGCAGGTTGCAACTATTTAGCTTGTAAGCAAAATGTTTTTAATAGGAAAAAAAAAGTTAACCTTGTCACATTTTCTTTTTAAGATCTTCAAGTGGGCATGAACCATACAGCCTTCTATGCCAATCTAATTCTTACCTAGGCTTTTCTTTAACGTAATGGTTCTCAAACTTGAACATGTAGCAGGATTAGTTGGTGACCTTGTTGAAACACGACTGATGGGCCCCATTCCCAGAGTTTCTGATTCAGTAGGTTAGGGGTGGGAACAAGTAATTTACATTTCTGACAAGTTCCCACATGATGCAGCTGCTCCAAGGACCACACTTTGAAAAACACTGTCTTAACATTAAAGAACTTGAACATATTTGTCACCTGACCTGATTGTGCCTTGCCTCAACAGCAAAACAGGTGTGTGGGGGGGATCAAATGACCTCCAAGTTGTCCTCTAAATCTAAATTTGGTATCTGTATATGTTCCAGTGAGTGTACTGTAGCTCTCAGTACTAATCGCTGCAGACATAGAAGATACCTGCAAATTGCAATGTTCATCTGATTTCAGCTAGTCTTACCTTCATAGAAGTCACATACATATCTTTTTTTCTTTTATTTTATCACTATTCCTCATTCCTCCCTCAAAAAATATTTTAATGGCTCCAAACACTTAGTGATAGCTTTAAGGTAACTTACAATATCCCTGACATGTGTATACACCTGACACATTAATTAAATAATACCCATGTATTGTTTATGGCATAGTAGCCCAAGTATATACAGGGGAGAATGAAAAATATGCTCAAGATACAAATTACATGAATGACTATTTTAACATTATGTAATTAAAAGTTATGTTACAGACCTTTTGCAAACTTCATAAATATCTTCTTTTTCTTCTTGAATAGTCACCTTGTCCAAAAATCTACACTGTGAAGAGATTATAGTTAAATAGTATAAGTCTCTGCATTCCATATTAGGCTATGAGGCTTACCAGATCAGAATGTACTAGATGTTAATTAAACGACTAGCTTATGGTCAAGCAGGAAAATAATTCTACTCTACATTATTTAAATTACGAACACTGATTTTAAAATTTCTGCTGTTGAGAAAAACTAATATAAATCAATACACTTTTCCCAGTTTTTGATGTCACCTTTAATTATACAAGCCACCATTTCAAATTATTTTGGATAATTAAAGTTATATTTCTTTTTATTCAGAAAAAAACAGCTTTGAGTGATTTTTATTTTTAGGTGGTATTTACCAACATAAATGTATTTTTCATTAGAAATATTTATATGTATTTAAAACATTGCTACACTTAAAGCACTTTACAATTAGTAATTAGTGTTTTGGGAATTGTGATTCTCTAATTATAAGAAAATTATACATATTAGACCTTTGAAAAAACAGACACCAAGAAAATAAACACCCCAATTCACCCATCATTTGGGCAGCCAGAGATAACCACTTAATATCCTACTTTGTATCTTTCTAGTCTTTTTGAAGTACACAATCATATTTTACAATAATGGTACACACTATATATACTATTGTAACTATAAAAATCAACTGAGTAACGCGAAACACTAGCAAATAGAAAGATACACCATGTTCCTAGATGAGAATGTTAAAGGTAAAAAATGTTAATTGCCTGCAAATTGATTTATACATTTAAAAAATTACTTTACAATGTGTGTTTAAAGCTCTTAGAAGAATATAAGAATAGGCAAAAATATTTTAGATTTATAATACATGTTAGTATCTTTTAAAGCAAGCCTTTCTGTTTTTATTTTTCAAGTAATTGACAGTATGGAATTGGTACAGGACCTGAGCAATTAATGAAATAAAAGACAAGTAAAAGAATCATTCTATACATAAAAATTGAAACTATTAAAGATGGCATTTGAAATTTGTGAGGAAATGATTCAATAAATAGTAACAGAACAACAGGCTAGCTGACTGGATGGAAAAAAGCTTGGTACCAATTCACCATATGCCAAAATACTTTAGGTTCATTAAAGCTTTAAATATAAAAAATACTGAAAGTATCAAAAATAAAATAAACGTGAGTAGTTATATAATTTGGAGGCTGGAGAAAGCCTAAGCTGACACCAAAGGCAGAAACCATGAATTACGGTATCGGTAGGTTTGAATACAAACATTTAAAATATTTTCATATGCTAAGATGACAAAAGTCATCTGTCAAAATAAGAACAGAAAGGTTACATCATTTCTACTTTTTTTCTTCCAAGATAAAATTTAAATTTATATTGATAAAAAATCTAAACATAATAAATAACACCAAAAAAGCACTAGAAAAAGATACAGGTGAACATCTTTAATCCAGAAACGGGGAAGGGTTTCTCTAAATACAACTCGTAACTCAAATATCATGAAATAAAACATACATTTGAGGGGCCTCCCTGGTGGCACAGTGGTTGAGAATCTGCCTGATAATGCAGGGGACACGGGTTCGAGCCCTGGTCTGGGAATATCCCACATGCTGGGGAGCAGCTAGGACCGTGAGCCACAGCTACTGAGCCTGCGCGTCTGGAGCCTGTGCTCCGCAACAGGAGAGGCCGCAACAGTGAGAGGCCTGGGCACCGTGATGAAGAGTGGCCCCCGCTCGCCGCAACTAGAGAAAGCCCTCACACAGAAACGAAGACGCAACACAGCCAAAAATAAATAAATAAAAAAATAAATTAAAACAACAACAACAAAACAAAAAAAAACACATACATTTGACTAAATAAAAATAAAAAGCTCCTTCAAGGTAAAACGCTCCTAAACCAAATCAAACACAAATGAAAAAACAGGAAAAAGTATGGCAACATATGACAAAGAACAAATATGCTTAATATATGAAAAGTTCCTGCAAATAAAAAAAGATCAAAATCCCAAAAGAAAAATGGGCAAAGGATGTAAAAAAGAAGTTCACAGAAGAAAATGTAAATGGCTTTTACACATACTAAAAGATGCTTAACTAGACGCATAAGAGAAAAGCAAATGAAAAGTCATTTGTAAAAATGTACAGATGGACAAAAATAAAAAAATTTTAATACTGAGTTGGTGAGTGTGTGGGGGAGAAAACTGTCATTCCCATACAATGTTGATGGAAGCATAAATCAAAGCAATCTCTATGTAGGGCAATCTGAAAATTCTACTTCTAAGAATTAATCCAAAAATGCTTGCACATATGCAAAATGCCTTATGCTCAAGGATGCATAATGCAACAATGTTAAAATAGCAAAAAATGGGAACAAACCAAGTGTCCATCAACAGTGTAACTTGTTGAATAGAGTATACCCATATAGTGGATAATTATATAATTGTAAAAACAAAGTATCATTACATATATGGAAAGGAAACAATCTCCATTATACATTAAGTTAAAAAAAGACAAAGAATGATAAGCTGTCATTTGTATAAAATTAAAAAGAATACACAGTAGGTCCAGTTTGAGAAATGGCAAATAAGTATCTCTTATTGTGCTAATCCTTCTTCAGGTAACAATTATAACTCTCAGATGAGCTATAAAAAGAAACTCTGCCTGAAAACACGAGAGATATGAAAAGTAGGCAGAATCTGGGGGGAAAGAGGGAATGACACTGGGTAACAGTCCTGTTTTTATGGATTTATTCTTTTTTTTTTTTTTTTTTTTTTTGCAGTACGCGGGCCTCTCACTGTTGTGGCCTCTCCCATTGCGGAGCACAGGCTCTGGACGCGCAGGCTCAGCGGCCATGGCTCATGGGCCCAGCCGCTCCGCGGCATGTGGGATCTTCCCGGACCAGGGCACGAGCCCGTGTCCCCTGCACTGGCAGGTGGACTCTCAACCACTGCGCCACCAGGGAAGCCCTGGATTTATTCTTAAAGAGACGCCTTAATTGGCTGGAACCACTGGCGAAGGCTAAACATCTGCAATACTGACACAAAGAACCAGAAGACAGAGTACAGGGCAAAGTCAGAAACTGGGAAGTGAGGCTGGGAATCCTGGAAACGGGAGAGCCTAAGAGAGAAAGCCCCCAAATCTGCTTTAAACTTGGTCCAAATCTCTAGCTGACCCTTGAACTACACCTTTGTAAGGTAGACTCCAAACAACCCAGATGACACTAAATGAACTGAATAAACATTTCAACTGCCTACTACTGCAGGGGAGTAACCTGGAGGCCAAGTCCACCCAAGTTAAAACCTAAGCATGCAATTGCCAGACAGCCCAGCAACTGCAAACCTGGGCATTTATTTCAAAATACCAAAGTTACAGAGATGGAAAACATATTAATGGTTACTAAGGTTACAGAAGTTAGGGGTAGGGAGGGATGTGTGACAAAGGGGTAGCATAAGGAATATCTTTGTAGTGATGGCATAATTATCTTGATTGCAGTGGTGGCTACAAAAATCTGAACACTTGATAATATACACAGAACTACATACACTCATTATACTAATACCAAATTTCTGCTTCTGATATTGTGCTTTAAGATGTAATCATGGGGCTTCCCTGGTGGCGCAGTGGTTGAGAGTCTGCCTGCCGATGCAGGGCACACGGGTTCGTGCCCCGGACCGGGAAGATCCCACATGCCGCGGAGCGGCTGGGTCCGTGAGCTATGGCCGCTGAGCCTGCGCGTCTGGAGGCTGTGCTCCGCAATGGGAGAGGCCACAACAGTGAGAAGCCCGCGTACCGCAAAAAAAAAAAAAAAAAAAAAGATGTAATCACGGAGGAAAACTACTTTTCAACTTTCTGTGAATTTACAATTGTTTCAAAATAAAAATTAAAAAGTACACTAGCATTTCAACTATCTGGGGCTCAAAACTAGAATCATTAAGCAACTACTACCATGGTAAATCTAAAAATTGTTATATATGGATTCTGGGTATAACTGATATACAAGAGAAAGAAAAAACAAGATCTGTGGAAAAGACAGAAATATATATATATGTAAAAGATCAGTAAGGAAGCATTTCTAAAAATTCACAGAAAACCATACATAAAAGCAGAAAAGTGGTATGCTAGACATATGTCTAATAAATTAACCTATTTACCCTCTAAAGTTCATAAAATATAAGGTGAGAGATGGATAAAGTTTGTTGATTCCCAAATTTTGGGGCCAGATATTTTAATGACAAATATTATTGACAGGGTCATGTATCAATATTTTCTAAAGAGTTGCTACTTTGAAGCTTACCACGTATCAGAAAGATAAAAGTATCATTCCCCTTCCCTTAAACAAATCCAAAAAGTAGTACCACACTAGGAAGCAGATAAAGGATTTTGGGAATTATTTTTAAAAGAGCTAATATTGAAAATAGTCTACATCTTTAAATATTCAGTGTTAAGAACTCAGTGAATTCTGGCAAACATCTCTTAAAATCTATCCTTGCAGAATTGAAAGCAAAAAGTCTTCTCTTCTGCTTTAAGTAGAATAGAGTACAAACTGTTTATTTTTTAATGCTTTAGAGCAAAGGCTGGCAAGCTATAGCCTGCAGGCTGCCTGTTTTTGTAAATAAAGTTTTATTTGAACACAGCAATTGACATTTGTTTACATATTGTCTATGGCTTCTTTCTCCTTACAATAACAGAGCTGAGTAGCTAGGACAGCAACCATATGGCCCACAAAGCCAGACAAGTATTTTTACTATCTAGTCTTAAAGAAAAGGTTTGCTGACCCCTGCTACAGAAATCAAGGGATTCTACTGTGTGACCCTAGACAAGATCCTAAGTCTCAGTTTTTTCATCTGCAAAGGGAAATAGCAGTACACACTTCATGTGCAGTAAAGGATTAACTCAGTAAATCTGGGTTGTCCATATGCCATATGTTAAAGGCCTGGCCTGTGACCTGCTCCTAGAAGGTAACTTCTAAGCCCTTGGAACATGCTGCCTAACTGTGTGTCTTTGTTTACCTGGGTGTCTGGGATCACAACAGATAATGTAAGCTAACAGTGTAATTTATGGAAGAGGCCTTGGGCCACTCCAGAAAGTCTTTGTGATTTATGACGGGGTCCTTCAGCCATGTGGTATTAGCTTGACCTCTGGAGGGACTAGATGGAGACTGAGTGACTAAGGTCAGCTACGCACGTGGTCAACCATGCTTATGTGACTGACCCCAACAAAAACCCTGACCAAGCTTCAGGCAAGTCCCTGGCTGGCAATATTCTGTTTTTGTCATACATCACTCCTGGGAGAAGCAAGCAGTGTCCACGTGACTCTATTGGGAGAGAAAAACTGGAAGCTTGTACTCAGTTTCTCCTGTGCTCTGCCCTACGTGACTCTTTCTTTTGCTGACTTTAATCTGTATTCTTTCACTGAAATAAACTGTAACCTTGAGTTACAATAACAGCTTTGCTGACCTCTGTGAGTTCTTCTAGCAAATCATTGAACCTGAGGGTGGTTTTGGGAACTCCTGAACAGCACCTCCTTGTATCATAGGGATAAGATATAACCAGTGCTAAGTCTCTAGCACTGGCTGGCTGGCATTTAATAAAGGTTCAATACACAGTGGCTGTTATCATCAAACCATTAAGCAAGTACTTTGTGATATTTTTATTCATGCTACAGGACACTTCTAACACTTAAAGACTATTTATTTTTTTATGTGGATCATTTTTTAAAGTCTTTATTGAATTTGTTACAATACTGCTTCTGTTTTATGTTTTGATTTTTTGGCCCCGAGGCATGTGGGATCTTAGCTCCCCAACCAGGGATCGAACCTGCACCCCCTGCATTGGAAGGTGAAGTCTTAACCACTGGACCTCCAGGGAAGTCCCTAAAGACTATTTTCAAATGAGGTTCACATTCAATATTCATTCAACAACCATTTGGGATTTCCCTGGCAGTCCAGTGGTTGATTCTGCACTTCCATTGAAGGGCACACAGGTTTGATCCCTGGTCGGGGAACTAATATCCTGCATGCCATGCGGGGCGGCCAAAAAAACCCAATCATTTGTGTTATTACTCTGTATCAGCCACTGCTCTAGGTGCTAAAGATTCATTTGTGAGCAAAATGGACAAAAATCTTTGCCTTCATGGAGTTTCATTCTAGCAGGAAGAGACGGAGGTAAACATAAATAAGTAAATGTAAAGTATATTATATCATGATAAGTACAAGAAAGGGGGATATGAAATGTTGACAGAACGGAGAATACTGGAATTTTAGGTTGGATGGCTAGGGGAGGTCTCTCTGAAAACATGAAATTTGAGTAAAGATGTGAAGGAAATAAGAAAGTAAACTATACCTTTTTTTTTTTTTTTTTTTTTTTAGGAGATAAAATGGCAAGGGCAAAGGCCGTGAAGTGGGAGAAAGCCTGGTTTGTTCCAAGAACAGCAAGGAGGCTAATGTGGTCAGAGTAAAATGGATAAGGAGAGTAGTCAAAGAGATCAGAGAGGTAACAACGTAGGGGAGGGGTAGGGGGAACAGATAAAGGGCCATGTAGGTCACAGTAAGGAATCTGAATATTAAAAGCCACTGGAGAGTTTGAAGCAGAAGAATAACATGATCGAATTTATGCTATGTTGAGAATAAACTACAAGAGGACAATATCAGAAGCTGGAGAAATGTTAGGAGACCACTGCAGTAATTCAGGCAGGAGATGATATTAGGCGGGGCCTGGGCCTGTGTGGTATGTGTGGGAGTGATGAAAAGTGAATAATTTCCAGACATCATCTGAAGCTAAGGCCAGCAGGATTTCCTTACAGTCTGGATATGGAGTGAGAGAAAAAGAAAGTAAGGAAATCCAAGGTTTTTGAGCCTAAATAACTTATAAAGGATACAGTTGCCTTTAATAGAAAAGGGGAAAATTACAGAAATGGCTGGTTTGTGGTAGGGTAGGGGACATCTAACAGGTCAGTTTTGAACACGTTAAGTTTGAGAAGTGTAATTGGACATCCAAGTGGAAAAATCAAGTAGGCAACTAGATAGAAAGGTCTGCAGCTCAGAGACAAAGTTCAAGCTGGAGATATCAGTTTGAGAGTCTTAGCACACAGATGGCATTCAATGCAATGAGGTTGGATGAGACCATCTAAGGAGCAAATCTAGATAGGAAAAAAGAACAGACTCCTGGTCTAGGCACTGGGTCGCTCCAACATGTAGAGGTCAGGGAGATCAGAAGAGACCAGCGAAACCAACTGGGAAGTTGCAGACAGACAGGACACTAGGCATGCATGTTTAACCTGAAAGCCATGTGAAAAAAATGTTTCAAGGAAAGCGTGATCAACTGTTAAATACTGGTGATAGGTTAAGTAAGATTAAGACTGAACTATGTCTATTAGATTCAGCAACGAGCAGGTCACTGGAGAGTTTAAGACAGGTAGTTTTGGTGGAGGTGAAGGTGAGTATCTTTGGAACTGGAGGAGAGAAACTGGGGATAGAGGGTCTAGACAAGTCTTTGGAGAAATAGGACGACAGGTGAAAAGGAAAATGGGACCATGAAAGTGTATTTTTGGTTTTGTTTGAAGATGGGAGACAAGCATGCTTATGTTGAAGAGAATGATCCAGTAATGAAAGGAGAATTACTGGAGTAGTATTTTAAGAGAGGGAAGAGATGGATTCTAGCACACAGGTGAAGGGAATAGCCTTGGCCTGTTCATCCAGTGTAATAGAAGTGAAGCTGGAGTTTTGGGAACAGGTGCAGGTAGGTGGCCTAATGTATTGGTAGGAACTTAGGAAGTTCTTTTCCAATTATTTCAATTTTCTTGGTAAAGTAGGAAACAAGGTTGTTAGCTATGAGGACAAATGAGGAGGAATAAGGAGAAAGAAACATGAAATAGTTGTCTAGGAGTCAATTCAATTATTCAAAAGGTTAAGACAATCATACACATTATCTGGCAGATAACTGATACCCCAAATTTTCTCCATATCATACACCAGTGGTATGTTCCAACATCAAGTTAGGTTTAGCTCCGATTCCTATGCCTTCTACATCTGTGGTCGAATAACTGATGCTTGCATTCATAGCACTCGGGCACTATGATATTCTAAAATTTCAAAGAAGTTCAAATGATATTCAGTACTTTGTACTTAGTGAGGCAGGAAGATATGTAACAATTTAGAAAGATTTACATAGGTTTGAGAAGAACTTTGGGATTCTAAAAAGCTAAATATATAATTAAACAGCACACCCCATTTTCCCAGACAAGTGAAACTCTATTAATACTGTGCTTATGGCAAGCATCAAGCAGTATGTCCCATGGCCAGAATGACGTGACTCTTTTACTCAACAAAAAGGCCATTCCCTTGTCACCTGACAGCATGGCTAAGATGGACTTCTGTATTTACCACTATCTGGACCAAGAAATAAGAAAATGCAAAAGATTCTCTAGTACCTTTTCAACCAAGTCTGAACTTTTTGTGTGTTCACTGACGTCTCCCAGTTTTTCATTTGAAGAAGTCTCATTAGTAACTTCACCTAAGGAAATGTTTGCACCTTTGGAATCATGTTTTATCTCACTTGCTGAAAAGAAATAATATTCAACTGTAGAAACTTTAAATGACAAAATAACCAAGTCATTTAAAGATTGTTCTAAAAACGAGTTAGAATTCAGAGACTCTTTTAAAGTCCAATGTGACAAATATGAAGCAGCATTTTCAGCAAATTATACATTTATTCCTCCCTCTCTATCAAAATAACTCCATTACATGGTATAAAAAGAATTGGCAGTAAGACAAAATTGAGACATAAAGATAAATTTAAGAATCTTTCTTGATCATGTCCAGCTATTTTTCAATATATTTTTAAAACTTGAAAGTGTTTGAAATTACTTTCAAATTATTTCCTGTAAAGATTCAGCTATTTAAACTTAGGATTAGCTATTATTAAAAAATATTAAAAAGGACTCAGATTTAAAATGTGGTAAAGCTTAAATATATATTTCAATTTCAAAAATGAGAC
Organism: Mesoplodon mirus; assembly: GCF_964341445.2. NCBI lineage: Eukaryota > Metazoa > Chordata > Mammalia > Artiodactyla > Ziphiidae > Mesoplodon > Mesoplodon mirus. The sequence goes on along the minus strand of NC_138988.1, from coordinate 47,425,882 downwards.
TACAAAAATTGCTAAGGTCAATTATCTTTTGTAGATAAAGCCTAACAAAGTTATTTATTAAATAATCAACTGGAAAATTTCTCAAAATCTGATCTGCCAACCAGGCAAAACTGAGGAAAACTGACAAACTGTAAAACGTGGTTGACAGACTCTAAAATGAAAAGTTTCCTATTTTAATGAATTCATTCTGACTATGCCTAAATAGAGATATAAAAATACTTCAATATTACACATTCTGAAAATGTCAAATTTTACCTGCTGACAAGGAAGCACAGACCTCTGACTTCATCAATTCAGGATCCAGTACAGGGAGTTCTCTATTATAAAGCAAACAGAGTACACATTATAACATATTCTAGCAGAACTATCCACTCCTCTAAACATTACACAATACTAGCTTTAGCAGCTGGTGAACATCAGCTCAAGTCCTCCAAGGTCAGAGTACTATTCTGGGATAGCACACCCAAGCAGATTCTGCATTTGGTTCTTTAATCACATTTGCCACAATTGTTAGGGAGCGCTGCCACTCAAACTTTGTTACTCAGAGAGAACTGATGACATACACCAAGCATTTAAAACATTTTTAAAGTATTACACCAATGCAAGATAACGTTTACCTCCTACTCTTAAGCATGTGTATGTATGTCTTACCGTCGATGTAAAAGGAAGAGTGTGAAAGCAGTTTGAATCTCTTTTTGTAGTCTCTGAAGACAACCTAAGGTCTAAAGGTAAAAGCTATGGAGATCAGAGTTAAACCAACCTGGGTTCAGATATTGTTCTGCCACTTACTATGTCAACCGTGGCAAAATTATTTAAATTCTTTGAGTCTAACCATATCTGTAAAATGAGAATACCACCTACCCACGAGGTTATTGAGAGGATTAAATAAGATAAAATGTCCTTAAAGCCAATGGCATAGGCTCAACAAATGAAAACTACAGCTATAGGAGCCACTCAAAAACAAATGGCCAAACACTATTCCATTTTTAAAACCTTGGACATGGGCTTCCCTGGTGGCGCAGTGGTTGAGAGCCCGCCTGCCGATGCAGGGGACACGGGTTCATGCCCCAGTCCGGGAAGATCCCACATGGCACGGAGCGGCTGGGCCCGTGAGCCATGGCTGCTGGGCCTGCGTGTCCGGAGCCTGTGCTCCGCAACGGGAGAGGCCACAACAGTGAGAGGCCCGCGTACCGCAAAAAAAAAAACAAAAAAAAAACCTTGGACAAAAGTATATAAAAGTACACAGAATAAAATATAATAGGACTTCCCTGGGGGCGCAGTGGTTAAGACTCCGCTTGCCTGGACAAGAATAAAGATGCAGACATAGATAATGGACTTGAGGACATGGGGAGGGGGAAGGGTAAGCTGGGATGAAGTGAGAGAGTGGCATGGACATATATACACTACCAAACGTAAAATAGATAGCTAGTGGGAAGCAGCCGCATAGCACAGGAGACCAACTCAGTGCTTTGTGACCACCTAGAGGGGTGGGATAGGGAGGGTGGGAGGGAGACACAAGAGGGAGGAGAGGGGATATATGTATATGTATAGCTGATTCACTTTGTTATACAGCAGAAATTAACACAACATTGTAAAGCAATTATACTCCAATAAAGATGTTAAGAAAAAAAGTAAGTGCATTTATATAACTTTAAGTTTATAGACACATGTATGAAAACCAATGGCTTTTAAAATTATATGATATACTTTGTGAGAGGGATTTTCCTTCCAAGTTTCAATGTTACCTCAATTATTCAGAACCTTAATTCTGCTTTTTAAAAAAATTTTCTCTGAAAATAGTATTGTCTTTGATTTTCTGCTTTAAATTACCTTATCATTTTAAAAAACTTGTGTATATAACAAAAAAAAAGGAATCTGTCTGCCAATGCAGGGGACACGGGTTCGAGCCCTGGTCCGGGAAGATCCCACATGCCGTGGAACAACAGAGCCCATGCGCCACAACTACTGAGCCTGCGCTCTAGAGCCTGCAAGCCACAAGTACTGAGCCCATGTGCCACAACTACTGAAGCCCGCGTGCCTAGAGCCCATGCTCCGCAACAAGAGAAGCCACTGCAATGAGAAGCCCACACAACACAACGAAGAGTAGCCCCCGCTCGCCGCAACTAGAGAAAAGCCTTCGTGCAGCAATGAAGACCCAACGCAGCCAAAAATAAATATAAAATAAATAAATTTAAAAAAATGGGAAAATAAAATTACAAACAAGACACAAATATATACAAATCTCCTCCCCCAATTCATACCTCTTGACTCATATCTGTCTACTAGAATATCTCCATTTCAGTATTTCAAAGGTCTCTCCAACTCAACATGTCTAAATTTGACCTCATGACCAGCATCCCTCCCCAATCCTGCCTGTTTTCATCACGGAATTGTAATGCCCTTCTTTGAAACAAGAGAAATCAGGTATCATCCTTAACTCCTACCTCTGACCTTGCTCCCATTTGATTAATCAATCTTCACTTCCTAAACCTCTCTCAAATCCACTCCCACTTCTGGTTGAAGTCACCATGTCCTTTGGTCTAATTATGACAATAGCTCCTTGCCAATTTATTCTCCACACCAGAGCTATGATGATTTTTAAAATGTAAATCTGATCAAATTATCTACTTGAAGTAAAGTCCTTCAGTGAATCCCTATATGCTCTTAGGATAAAGTTCAAACTCACCATGAATTCTAGTTTGTCTAGGATGATCTGTGTATGCCTCTTATCCTGGAATATTAATTATTAATACCTCCCCCCCATTTCCCTCTCAAAATTTTTGCAATTCAGAAGATCAATTCTATGGTCATCCTATTTACAAAGCCCTGCACGACTGAGCTTTCTGAATATTCTGTAGCTTCATTTCTTGCTACCTAAACACTAAGCCATGGGATGTTATTTCTGTCTCTCAGTTGTAACATGCTCTTCCCTGCAGGCCTACCTATAGACTACTCCTTCCCTCTCAATTTTCTACTCACTTTTCTTCACCTATTGCCTAGTTCTTATTCATTCTTTAGTGTTCAACTTAAATGTTACTAGGGCGAGGAAGCCTTCAACACCTTGCACTTTTCCTATCATATTTTATTGTATTTGCTTAATCATTTGCAGCCCTTGATAGACTAAAAGCTCTGTGAGAACAAGGTCCATGTGCATCTAGTTGCTAACCATATACTCAGCACCTAACATCCTCCTGGCCAGACACTAGGGAGACGCAAATGAAGATGCCTCTCTCCTGTCTACAAACTCCCAGCATAGGAGGAGGTGCACATACAAACAGACATAATATGCTGAGATCTGTGCCAAGAGAACTACTGGAACAAATCCCTAGAATAGTATCTCAGATGTGATTTAGAGGACAAATGAATATAAAGAAAGGAACTTTTGGATAAAGAAACACATGCAAAAGGATTCAGATAATGACATATCGTGGAAACAGTGAGCTGCCTGCTCTGATTATCTTTTATTAGCCTCTCCCCACACTTTCCTCCCCACCAACCCCATAGCTGCCAAAGAGAGAATGGATGCAGATCCACCAAAGAGCCATAAAAAGCCATGCCAATCAGTTTAGACTCTATCCTCAGGTGGCTGAGAGCCACCGGAGCACTCTAAGCAGTCACTGGCAGATCAATTTCTACTTCAAAATATTACTGTGGAGGAGGATATACTAAGAGAGTTTGGGAAGATTAACCAGGAGCTAATTGCAATAATTTAGAAGAAATATGAATAAGATAGTAGCAGTGAGAATTGAGAGAAAGGAAAAACCATGAGAGATATTCAAGGTAATAGCATGAATAGGATTAACTGACTCAATAAATAGAGAAGAATTGAGGGCTGTTTCTAATTATACTGAAAGTTACATTTACAAATAGGTACAGCCCAGACACACAGAAGGTTATTCCTTAAAAAAAAAAAAAAAGCCAAAACCCAAAAAAGTAAATAACTATAGCAAGTGTACTGCTTTAATTTCAAAGTATTACAATAGTATTTTTAATACTGCTGGTATAGTTCATAAGAGTGAGAAACTTTTTACTTTGAATAAGTAACTTACAAGGAAGGTAAAATTGCACATGCCACTCTTGTTAGAAGTAATTTAGTTTTGTTTTGAATTTGCAAGACACAAAGAGATAGGAAAAACTTAAATTCATCGAGATTAGGAAAAATAAAATTGTAACCCCCATAAATATATTACAGCTTTGCATTAGTGGAGTAGAAAGGGGGAAAAATGAAGGGTAGAAAGAGGAAAGTAGAGAAACAGACTTGGGTGAGGCTACAGAATACAGGGAAGCAAAAGAGAAGATCTGAGCAAAAAGGAGAGGAGAATAAGAGAGGCTTCTGAAGAACTACATAGATTACATCAGGTTTATCCTCTAACACAGCATTTTTCAAGGGGGTGATGTAATTTAATGGGTTCCAACCAGGATTTTTAAATAAAACAGAATAAAATACAAAATATGATACTAGACCACATGTAGTAAGGGAAATACTATTTTTATAAATCTATTGTCTTACATATTCATAGGTAGGTACCAGACTGTAATGTAAAATGTATCTTTAGTATGGGTAACTGACAAACAGGTTTGAAGACGACAGTTCTAGAATAATTATTAGCAGGAAAAGCGTGAAAACTAAGAGAATGTTATTGCCCAAGAAAAATTCAGAATGTTATTGCTCAAGAAAAATTCAGAAAAAATTCCTAAGAAAAATTCAGAATGCCCAAGAAAAATTCAGAATGTTATTGCTTCCTTTTGAGATGCTAACTAGCTGAATGCAGTCAATGTTCACTTATTTACACATTCACATATTGTTTGTGAAAAGGACTACCATAAACTTACTGGGGCAATTACTCTGTAGATAACAGTGGCCAAAAACAGAAATATTACAGTATCCAATTCACTGGGCCAGAGGTTCCCAAGCCTGATGCCAGGATGTGAGGTGCTCAGTCTCCTGATATTAGAAACGATAACTCCATCAAGTACAGTACCATTTATTTCAGCAAAACAAACAGTGGTTTATGTGGTCCAAAAGAGAAAAAAGTAAAAATCAGAATGATGCGTCTTCATACTGCACCACCTGCTACTTTAAAGAGAAGGATGAGGGCTTCCCTGGTGGTGCAGTGGTAGAGAATCCGCCTGCTATTGCATGGGACACAGGTTCAAGCCCTGGTCCGGGAAGATCCCACATGCCGCGGAGCAACTAAGCCTGTGCATCACAACTACCGATGCCCGTGTGCCTAGAGCCCGTGCTGCGCAACAAGAGAAGCCACCGCAATGAGAAGCCCATGCACCGCAACGAAGAGTAGCCCCTGCTCCCCACAACTAGAGAAAGCCCGCGTGCAGCAACGAAGACCCAACGCATCCATAAATAAATAAATGAATTAATTAATAAAAAAAATAAAGAGGAGGACGAGATGAGAGAGGAAAGGGGTCAAAAAGTAAATAATGTTCTGTGGCAGTCTACAGAATAATGGATTTGAAGCCATGTAAAGAACCAAAGTGCCACTCTTCCAGCATGCTGTTTTGGGGAGGGGAGGTCGACTTTGGAGCAGGTTGCCCTGTGTCCAGATCTCAACTCTGATACTTACTGTGTGTCCTTTGGAAAGTCAGTGACTTTGACTCAATTTTAAAGATAGGGTCAGTTTCAATCTCAGAATTGTTCTACTTAATGAAATAGCATAAGTAATGTATCTAGCACAGGGTAGACACTAAATGTCAGTTCTTACAATTAAGTGTAAAATTGTGCATTATAGTTAGAGTGTCTCAGATATTCAGTGGACAGGGAGAATGGAGTAAGATGAGCTTCTTGAAAGACAGGCCAAGGAGTCTAAATATATGAGGGAAAGAAAGAGAATGACCTTTACTTTTGCTGGAAACCATTTTTTGTTTTTGTTTTTGGGTTTTTTTTTTTGGTCATTTGGTATTGTAAACCTGGTGACAGAGGCCAGTCTCTTGGGGAACAAACTGATTCCCCAAGATCTGAGAAAGTAAGTGGGGTGGATTTCTTGAGACAATATAATTTACCCAGGATAGATCCATGCTAGGCATGGTCTAATGGGACTCAAATGCCTGAGCAAAAGTAATAGGCTTTTATTTTCTGTACAGTGGTGCTAGGTATTTTTCCCCCTAGAAGTTTATTATTTACCAGCTCTAGAATGTACAATGGCTTTTCATGGATTTAAGTCCAAGTTGCAAAGGTGGTATAATGATCCAAACTGATCACCAGCACCAATTCTATACAAAGTTCAAATTTTGATGCCTAATTTTCCAACCTTAGTCTGGTATCACCCTACTTATCAAGTCTTATTTTTACTATTCTTAAACATCTATCTGCTTGAGAAAAGAAGGATTCACTGTCTCCATTTACATACATTCCAATGCTTGAGAAACAGCCTACAACATAGTAGGAATTGAAACCTTAATTCTCTCCCCTCCCTCAATGTATGAGTGACTGGGTTTACAAAGGCAAATGAGACATGGACATTTACCACTCTCAAGAAGTCCAACAGTTTATGTGAACCATGGAATACAAGATATGGTACACAAAAGTTAAATATCTGTCTCACACACACACAGAAAATGTTGTTCCCATGGAAAAGTGTCTGAAATATCTACTCTAAACCAACAACTTATTATAGAGGATAACACCAGAAACAAAAAGGAAAGAAAGAAAAACAGAGAATATACACAAGAGTATTATTCTTGTGCAACTGTATTTACATCGGTGGGTACCAACATGAAAATTAGCCTGTATTCAGTAACAAAAAATATGTTCTCCTCTCAAGACTTCACTGAACTCACTAAATGTTGCATCTACAAAGAAAATAAAACAAGACTAATAACTGTGTTTACATTAAAATGGGCAAATAAAACATATTTTATCAAAATTATTAAGGTCTACTAGATTAGTGTATGTTTTGTTGGCTAAAGTTAAATTTTCTGATTCCTGTTGTGTAATCAGGCCTGTACAAGGCTCTTAGTTCGCTGACTCAATCTGTTGAGTTCCTAACTATGTGAAGATTAAAAAAAAGTAATCATGTTATTTGGTTTTTTGCTATTAAGTTGTATGAATTCCTTATGTATTTTGGATATTAATCCTTCATCAGATACATGATTTGCAAATACTTTCTCCCATTCCATAGGCTGCCTTTTCATTTTGTCTAGACAAATAGTGTATGATCTCACTTATATGTGGAATCTAAAAGAAAGAACTCATAGGAACAGAGATGAATGTGTCAGCTAACCTTATTATGGTAATTATTTTGCAACATATACATATATCAAATCATCAAAAATTGTACACCCTAAACTTACATAAGTTATATATCAAATATGTCTCAAATATGTCAAATGTCTCAATAAATTTGGAAATAAAGAGAAAAAAGAAAAGTAAAAAAAAAAAAAAGTCCAATAGTATTAGCAGGTGAGAGATGTAAATTATATCATCATGAAATCAGTGCCATAAGTGAGGTAGCAAAAGGTGCTGTGGGAAAAGAGAACGGCTCCTACTTCTATCTGAAGAAGTCATAATCTTCCCTGCACAACCATATTCATAGCTACCTTTACCTTCTGCCCATATTTTCTTCATTAATTTTCTACCTCTCCAAACTTTCTTCCTTCTCCCCACTTGTTAATCTAAATCAATCCAACCATTAAGGATCAGTACAAATTTTGGCTTTTCCAAGAGGCCCTTTCAATCCTCTTTTCTAAACTACTAGTGTTCTTGTACCTCAGTTTACATATTTTTGTTTCAAACACATTAGTCCCCACTTCCCCAGCTATATAGTAATGCCCGTGAATATTTGGCAGATTCTTAAAATCTCAATGATCCACTGTATAATATCACTTGACTGATATTTTAGCATATGTGATTGAACATAATCCTATATTCTAGTACAGATTAACTGTCCAGCACTGACTATTACAGATGTTCTCAGATCTCTAACTATACTTACAGGCTAATTCAAAAGTTTTACCTATTTCACCCATTATATATGTCTAAGGTCATCAGTTCAAGTCTTAGGGAATTATTTCTAGTATGCTTCTAATACTTTGGATTTTAATATGGACTTCTCCCACAGTGGATACTGACAATGAATAAGTATTCTAACATAACTTAAATACCTTACAAATAAACTCATGTTTGTCTACCTGTTTTACCAATAAGAGGTAGTCCAGAGCTTCTGACAATTTCTGGGCATAGCCCTCCCATCTTCAATTTCTATTTCTGTAAAACAGAAACTCATTCTAACAGGTTTCAACCTCTCAGTGTCGTAGAGTGAGGAAACAGTAATGTACTAATTAGCAACTGATTGGTAAAAGGGAGAGAGCTGACATTAAAAATTATATTTTAAGCTTCATCTAGTTCTAGAACCATTAACAATTTTCTGTATAACTATTAGCAGACCCTCTGGTGATCATGCATCCATTTTTCCCTGTTAAGGTTTATCCTAGCACTGTGGATGACTGTAAAACTGGTATTTCCAGTGCAGAAAAATGAAAATATTAAAATAACTACTGAGGAAATTTTAAAGTTTATTTAAAAACCAAAACTTCAGAAGCAGGGATGAAAGAAAAAGAAGAACTAAAAACAAGTATAATTGGTGCTCCTGCCATAAAGGAAATGAAGTTACAATAATAGAAAAATTATCTGAAGTAAATTTGATTCTTGGTTTGTCTTTTATATCAGGAAAGCAAATGCTGCTGTCTGAAGTTAGAACACAAATTTTTAAAGTCATGATTAAAAAACTCAAACTTTTAAATAATCTTTCTTATTAACTTGGGAGAGACTTTTAGGAACTAATTTCTTTTTTTTTTTTTTGCGGTACGCGGGCCTCTCACTGTTGTGGCCTCTCCCGTTGCGGAGCACAGGCTCCGGATGCGCAGGCTCAGCCGCCATGGCTCACGGGCCCAGCCGCTCCGCGGCATGTGGAATCTTCCCAGACCGGGGCACGAACCCGTACCCCCTGCATCGGCAGGTGGACTCTCAAACACTGCGCCACCAGGGAAACCCAGGAACTAATTTCTTGTTGTAAAGAAGTATATTGATTCAGCAGTTCCTTTAGTTTCACTTCAGTCCCTCCTTCCCCAAGTTAAACGTAAGTAAAATTAAATGTTTTTTACTAAAAAGTGGCATGATCCAACTTTTCTGAAATTATATCCACATATATGCCTAGATAGGCATACAAATTTTGAGTAATTAATTTGTTATTTTGGGTGGTGAGATTCCCTCCCTCTTACACTTTTAATATAATGAACATGATCATTTTTATAAAATCAGCCATTATCCTAAGAAAGAAAAAAAGTATAAAAAACAAACTTTTTGCCCAGTTTACAACATTTCTCTCTTTCTACCTTCAACTGCAGTTCATTGTCAGCATCTTGTTAGCTAACAGAGATGTTTGCCTTTGAAAGAGTTAAAAGCACCTTTAATTAATTACCTTTTATTGAGCTCTTACTATTCACCCAGTATTACACCAAAACCTTTCCCATCCCTTCACTGATTAATCCTCATGACCTTGAGAGGCAAGTACCTTCCCTTTTTACAGATAAGGTAAAATATCAATAATTTGCCTACAAGGTGACAGAGCTACTAGGGAAAGGAAAAGATTCAAAAACCTAGGTCAGACTATAAAGGTTAAGTTCTTGACCACTAATTTTAAACTAAGATAGTTCAAATCCAGATTCTGTTACTAGCAGTGTGAATTTGGACAACTGACAACTTGTCATCTTCATCTTTTCCACCTCAAAATGGGCAGATTACCATCCTCATTATGGACGGTTTTAAAAACAGATAAAGCTCTTGGTCCTTCCTTTGGGATATAGAAAGTACTCTATTTGGTGATAAGTTACAAGTTATTGTCACACTAAGAACATCAAGAGGAATGTAATATCACAAAAGTAACTAAAATTTATGAATACCAGACAAATTTAAGTCATGTACTATTGAATCTTAGTGGAAAGTGTTTATGTCTGTTCACAGAACATTCCAATATTCAAGTACTGTAACATACAAATATAAATTAGAGCTTAAAGAATTATCAAAATTTAGTAAAATATGACATAATAGTAAATAAAATTTAGGCCAATCAGATAGGTCAATTTCCAAAACAAGAAGGTTATTACTTGGCTCCATTTAAAGTTGATTCAGGCAAACTCATTCTCTTTGGGGGCTAAGTCATCATTTAAAACCATCACCTTAGATGGATCTAGAGACTGTCATACAGAGTGAAGTAAGTCAGAAAGAGAAAAACGAATATCGGATATTAACGCATATATGTGGAACCCAGAAAAATGGTACAGATGAACCGGTTTTCAGGGCAGAAACAGAGACACAGATGTAGAGAACAAATGTATAGACACCAAGCGGGGAAAGTGGTGGTGTTGGGGGGATGGTGGTGTGATGAATTGGGTGATTGGGATTGACATGTATACACTAATATGTATAAAATGGATAACTAATAAGAACCTGCTGTATAAATAAATAAAACTCTAAAATTAAAAAAAAAATAAAAATTCTATTTATGGCAAAAAAAAAAGAATCACCTTTACTTGCTTTTAACCAAGATGCCTATTTTATCCTTGCTGATATTAAAGCAACATTTACTCAAAAAAAAAATAATAATAAATTTAAAAAAATAAAACCATCACCTTAAAAGTAAAACCATGAAAAAATTTCATGCTTTTCCCCTCTGAATATTAGTTTAACTTTTTTTATTTATTTATTTATTTATTTATTTATTTATTTATTTATTTTTGGCTATGTTGGTTCTTCACTTCTGTGCGAGGGCTTTCTCTAGTTGTGGCAAGCGGGGGGTCACTCTTCATCGCGGTGCGCGGGCCTCTCACTATCGAGGCCTCTTTTGTTGCTGGAGCACAGGCTCCAGACGCGCAGGCTCAGTAGCCGTGGCTCACGGGCCCAGTCGTTCCGCGGCATGTGGGATCTTCCCAGACCAGGGCTCGAACCCGTGCCCCCTGCATTAGCAGGCAGATTCCCAACCACTGCGCCACCAGGGAAGCCCTAGTTTAACTTTTGATTCGACTTTCAAGTTCTAATTCAAATAAAGTTTTCCAAGGCTTCTCTGGTCACTGAAAAATGGATTTTTTATCTAACAAGGAAGTCACAGAAAATGGGTTAAAATACATAGCACTGTTCTTAATACGTAACTTGGCTGAAATAAAAGTATATCTGTATATTTACAATTATTTAAAAACATATGAAAATAAATTTGACTTTTGAAAGAAGCAATCTCAGTAATTTAAAAAGCCACTTTATAAACCACCATTTAAAATTCTGAACAGCTAATATGCTCCATTATAATTTCAAATATATATAATTGTTTTATTTTGATTCTAAGTTTCAGCATTAATGACATTTCCAGGTCTTAGCAATTATACACTATATTACATTTAATAAATAACTGGGTTAAAAAAATAATGGAGCATCAATGATCACTGAATAAATTAGTGACACCTAAGAGTAGAAAGTGCTTTTGAAACCTGCAACAATAATCTGTACCAAAAGGCATACCTGAATATGCATACCTCAAGTCATCACTTGGTTCTTTTTTTTCTGTAAGTTCCATGTGCTTGAAGTCTGCTGACTGATGCTCTTCAGCAACATTGGGCTCCTGGCTTATCATGGGAACCTCGGAAGTAAATGAGGGCTCCCCTTCATCGGAGACTCCAAAGAGGTCTGGGTCATCTTGAATTACATCAATTAAGAGAACATCATCTTCATATGCTTTAAGAATATCTGGAAACCCCACTTCAATTTCTGAAAAGTTCTTAGTCATTTTTCTACCACTAACTTCAGAGAAAACTGCTTTGAATGTTTCTTGTTCACTAGAGCAGAAGGCAGGACTTTTCTTTATACACCCAGGATCACAAGAAATAGCATTATTTTCAACTGTGAGAGAAACAGCTTCCTTATTAGAAACAATATTGCCTGGTTTAGAGATGTGGTTAGATGGTTTATTATCATTACCTTGCTTTAAAAAGCTTGGAGAAATAATACAGGAATTCTTACTGCAGTATGAGTCAGAACCAGCTTGCACTGGAATTACACTATTTTGTATGCTCAAAGATTGAGGTCCTGAAGTTACTGTGGTGACATTTTCTTTAGTCCTATTCTGCCTTACCTCTGCTCCAGATAATCTGTCAAGAAGTTCTAGGGGACTATATACTTCTCTCTCTGATGACTTGCCATTTATTTTCCTTTTTTCTGTTTTGTTCTTAAGTAAGGGAATTTTAAAATTAGTCAGCCGTCCTGTGTTCAATATCTTAACCAAGTCTGGAACAACCAGTGTCTGCTTAGCAATGCATGCTTTTTGATGAAAAGTTTTGCCTGTAGAGCTATTTGCTTCCTGGCCATCCTGGGAAGCCACTGTCAAATTCAGTTTTGTTAAATTCCCTCTATCTTTTTTTTTACTTCCTGTTAAGTTTTGAGTCACATTAGTTAATGGAGTATCTTCAATAGTATTAGAAACTACCTCTGACGCACTTCTGCTTAGTTTCTCTGACTTCATTTTTTTATTACCATTGATGATAGGTTCCTTTATAACCATTAAAGTAGGTTCCACTGTAGAGACTGAAGACAAACAATTTAAATTAGAATCCAATTTCTCTCTACTTGAAGATTCACTGCTTGTTTCTGTTAGAGAACTTTGTAGCATCAATTTGGAGTCAGGTAAGTGAGTTTGATTTGTTTGGTGTTTAAGAAAATCATCTTGCCTAAAACTTTCCTGAGACCCAGGAAGAAAGTTATTTGACTGTGGCAAGGAAGCCTTTTTCCAACACCAGGCAGATATTCTAGCACATGAATAACAAGGCCAAGTCCTTTTGCCAGTCATTGGTATTGTTCTTTGACAGCTAAATTTAGATTCTTCAGCTTCATTCTTCGAGTCTTCCCTCGAAGCTCTCTTTTCAATAGGATGGCAATTGCTAGGTGACTTCACTATTGAGTTTTTCATCCACTTAAAATACTCCTCTGGATCCATCCTTTTACATCCTAAAGGCTCTGAAGCATTCTTTTTTTCTTCTTTTGAAAGTGGCTCAAGAGTTTTCTGAAACACAGGATTTACATGGTGTTCATGACTTGTTTTTTTCCCTGTTTCTGGAAGACTTAATAAATGATCCATTGGTGACAGCGTGTTATTGTTTACTTTTCTCAAAACTTCTAAAGGATTTTTTTTAGCCTCTAAAGTCTCTGTTTCTTTACCTTCAGCACCTGTTTTTTCTTGTAACACCAGCTCATATTTGTTATACACCTTAGAGAATTTCATCTTAATAACCATTTCATCTCCTTTTTCAGACACCTTCATCTTTTTTCTGGGTTTTCTCCCAACACTGCTCTCCTCTAATGAATGTTTATTTTTTTCACTTTGAAGGCAGGAAAGCAAGTCCTTATTTTTACTTTGGTATGAATCATTTTCTTCAAGTAATAACTGATTTACTCCCATTAAGTTTTCTTCAGTTTGTAAAACCTGAGGAATATTATTTGTGTCACTCTTATCTGCAAGACTCCTAGGGTTTTCTTTCTTTAACTCTGAGGAATTTTCTGGTACATGCATACATCCACCATCAGTTTTATATGCAAGGTTATTTTCACCATTACAACCCTTGAAATGGGGGAAACAACTGCAATCATGTAATCTTAAAATGGAATTATTTTCTACTCCAGGTGACAAGCTGTTACAAGAATATTTTGGAGTATTCTTGTACAGTTCATCTTGGAATTCAACCTTACTATTTTGTGTAGCCTTATTTTCAGTTATTTTGAGAGGTGGCCGTTCTAAGCTTTTAAATTTAATTCGAATTCTTCTTTTAATACCTTTTACCAAACCTTCCTTACCCAAAGACTGCAAGAAAGCCATACTTTGAAATTCACTGCATTCCACTGTTTGCAAAGATTCCGAACTGTTTAATGATTCCTTTCTTACCAGGTCAATCCCTGGCTGTGGATCATCACTTGAGGCTTCAGTAACTTTTCTTTTTTCCTTGGCTGATCAAAACAACAAAACATACCAGAAAAGATTTTACACTGAGGAGGAAAAAGCAATACCACTTAAAATTTAAAAAAAAATTGTGAAGCCATCCATTTTTATTTCCCCGAATAGCTGTATGGAAACATACATTTGTTTTTAAATCAAAGACCTAATTTCTATTAAGGTCCTGTATAAACCTGTATAAATTCTAAGGCAGCTGAATAACCTCTAGCATCATGATTTCATAAAAGCCAAAGTGAATCACTAGTAGGAATTCCTTTTACAGAACTTCTGAGCAAGGGATCCTAACAGGACAAACACCTTTTAAGCGAATTCCTGTTTTTTTCTCTCCGGGTCAACCCTGTGCATCAGTAAAGCCCATGTAGATGCACGTGAAACGACAGTGGTAAAACACGGGTGCAGGAGAAGGGGTGCAAAGGCTAGAAAGGGAGTGACCCCTGCGTGCTTCCTTACTGTGTCTTCCCGATTGCAAGGGGAGCTCCACCTCCTTTGCTGCTTCGAAGCCCGGCCGGTCCGACGGGTCTGGAGAGCCCACCTGGCCCCCCAGACCCTCCACTCGCCGCCTCGCTGAGGCCTTCCCAGCCCCGAAAGCCTCACCCGACTTGTCACTTTCTACCTCTTCTCTACCAGACGCCCGGGCCACCATCCTCCTTTTTTGCCTGCTCTCTTTGCGCCACCCGCAGCCCCCCCCCACCCCCCCCGGCCTCAGGGCCACAGCCTCCCGCCTCATCTGGTCCCGGCCACCTGCCTCTCTTCCTCGGGCCTCGCGCGTCGCCTTCATGCCCCGGGGCCGTCACGGGGGCCGACGTCCGCGGCCGCCGCATCCGCCCCGGGCCGCCCGTCTGCCCACCGAGGCCCGCCACGCCTGCTTGCAGGAGCCCACCGGCCACGCAAAAGCTGCTCCGGCTGCCAGGCACCAGCGACCCTCAGCCCCGTCCTGCCCCGCCGCGCCCAGCCGCCAAGACCCTGGGACCGGAAGCGGAAGTGGGGTCCGCGATGCCCGGCTGGGGCAGGCGCGGCAAGGCCCAACGGGCGGAAGGACCTCGAACCTTTGCAGCTGGCCCCTCCGCGGTTCGTTGCAGGGCGTGGGGGTGGAGCCTTCCAGTAGGCCGGACTCTCCCGGCCATCTCTCGCGCCTGGTTGCTCGCAAAAACCGAGTGGCTTCTAACTCCGCCCCAAGTCTCTTGGCGGGGGGGGGGGGGGGGGTCCCTTTCCATATGCCTTCCTGACATCCTATACGCAGCTCAAACTTAAGTTGTGCAAAACTGACCTTGCCTTTCATCACGGGCTTGCTCCTCTTGTGTTGGTGGATGCTTCACCGTCTACCCAGTTGTCTAAGTCAGAAACCTAGAAACCATCAGATACCCTTCTTTCCACTTCGTCCCTCGCGTCCACTTTCATTAGGTCCGCTTGATTCGACTTTCTGTGTTTGTCAGCCACTCGCCTTGGCTCTGGCTTGCAGACTCTGACCCACTGCATTAACCTCCTAGATTTTATTCGTGCCTCCATCCTTGTGCTTTTTCAGTCAGCTTCCACCTGCCGCCAGGCCATGCCCTTCCAATGAAAGGATATCTTGGCATTTCCCAGCTTGACCTTTCATGAACCTCTTTTGCTCAAAGACTGAAACTAACAAAGCCCAAACTCTTTATTGTGGTATTTGTGGCTCTTTCTGATATGGCCCCTGAATAGTTGATTTTGTCTCTTACTGCCACTGTAGGGGAGAAGGTGTGCTTCAGTAGAAATCTATGCACAGGAGTCACCCTTCTGCATTATCTGATTCTGATTCTATGGGAGATATTTTACAACTATATAAGTTGTAAATGAGTGGTAGCATTGCAAAATAATGGTCTATAGATATGCAAATTCTCTCCTACAGAAGTTCAGTGGACTTCCCACTCCTTGTGGAAGAAGCCAGTTTTGCCTCCGTTTGCACATTCATTTCAATATTCCTGGTCTATAAACGTGTCTGTTCTTTGGACTCACCCTTTGAGTGGTTATTATAAAATCTGCCTGATGGGAGAAACAAAATCTTTAACATGTTCATTTTTACATCTATATGACAGTCATGATTTTGAAACTGAGCAGGACCCTGTGGGGCCCTCCTGCTTACAAAAGGCTTTCTGTTTTCCCATTTCTTGTTTATAGGCTTCCCCTGAGTTCCAAAAGGGCAGATTCAGACAGTTACTAATTAGAGAAGTGAGGGAATGTAGAAACAAAGGGAAAACAGTAGTGCAAGAAACAACAGTGCATTGATAAAGCAGAGTCTTAATTCCTCCTCAAGGGATATACAGAACAATCTGATATCTTTGAGTTCTACAGGAACTAAGTAGCCCACCCAGGTAGAGGATGGTAACTTCAGACTGAGCACAAGCACATGGAACCCAGCCTAGTTTGAACCAGAAGACTGATGATTAAGATTCCTGAAACACCACCCTGTTACTTCGCCACCAACCAATCAGAAGAAAATCACGCATCCTGCGGTCCTCACCCCTAAATGTTGCTTTTAAAACCTCTTCCCTGAAGACCATCAGAGAGTTTGGCTCTTTTTCAGCATGAGCTGCCTGTACTCCTTGATTGGTGCCCTGCAAATGAATGCTGTACTTTCCTTCACTACAACATGGTGTCAGTAAATTGGCTTTGCTGTGCTGTGGGTGAGCAGACTCAAGTTCAGTAACAACTTTAATTGGGGGGGGGGCTATCTTTTAACACCACACATACCCTTGCCTGCCTGCACTTAAACCACATTGGAATACTACTGAAGTTCGCTAGATTCCATATGATCCATCATGCTGATAGGGATGGAGTAGGATAGTTACACAGGTAGCTTTAGAAATCCCACTAGGGGATTATAGATAGAGAAGGAACTTTGGGAGACCATTGTAAGTTAACGACCACTCAAGAAAGTAATCAGAACATTGTGAAACAAGACAGGCCTGCTTAACAATGAAACCATGCCATAAAAGCGTTGCAGGAAGGGGGACCCCTGCCAGGGCCCAAGAGTGGGCTCTTGTCTAACACTTGGAAATGAGTTGTCCGAAGAGACACACGTGCTGACAAAGCAAGAGACTTTATTGGGAAGGGGTGCCCGGGTGGAGAGCAGGAAGGTCAGGGAACTCAGAACTGCTCTGCCACTGTGGCTCACAGTCTCAGGTTTTATGGTGATGGGATTAGTTTCTGGGTTATCTCTGGCCAATCATTCTGACTCAGGGTCCTTTCTGGTGGTGGGCACGTCGCTCAGCCAAGATGGATTCCAGCGAGGAGGATTCTGGGAGGTTGGTAGGACATGTGGACTGGAGTCTCCTCTCTCCTTTTGACCTTTCCCATGTTCTTCCGGTTGGTGGTGGCTTGTTAGTTCCGTGTTCCTTACGAGGATCTCCTGTCCTAAAATAACTCATGCAAATTGTTACAGTCTTTGCCTGGCCAGGGTGGGCAGTTTCAGTCAGTGTTTCCCCTAACAAAAGCACGAGATATGCCCCAGGCCATTAAGTGAAAAAATGAGACCTGCATCCTGCTGGTTGAGGTCAGCAAGATAATGATCCTTAGGACATGCACCTCTGCATGTACCAAGGACAGGAATAGAGGGGAAAGGTGACATTCCAAAGTAGAAGACCCTCATACTGAAACCTGAGATGATTTAACATATTTTACTGTATGTTACCACTCTTATTTGAATAGCCCCATGACATGAAGGAGGAGCTAATGATGTAAGCCTGCTGTCTACTCAAAGAATGAGGAAGAAGGTGGTCTTCTCCCCCTCCCCACTTTTCCTTGGATTATAAAAATGTAGCCCACTTAGTTATCAGGGCAGAGCTCTCTTGGCCTGCCCGCTTGTATCCTTCACAAGCACCCTATACTAATCCATCCTATACTAATAAATCCACAAGCATCCTATACTAACAAATCCACTTCTTACCACTTTGCTCCTCACTGAATTCCTTCTGTGCTGAGACATAAAGAACCTGAGCTTCATTAAGTCCTGAGATGAATTGTTCAATGCCTGTGTTTTGCTGAAAGCCTTACTTTCGGTTTCAAGTTTCATAGGATTAGCTGGCAAAATAACCACTCTACACTCAGTTAAACAAGAATTTAGAGAGAGTTTATTGAATTAACAAATTGCATTATACTAATTAAGAAAAGAATAGTATAACTAACTAAGAGAGAATGGTAAAGACAGAGGTTTATACATCTCCGAATTGGGGAAGCACCTACATCCAGATCCAAGCAATGCTGGGAAGCCCCTTGAACAGCAATCTGGAGTCCCAGTTGGGAAGGTCCCGGTGGTGCGTCCACCCCACGGGTAAGACTTCAGTTTGCCACTCGAAGGAGCACAGCTTTTAGCACCAGGCCGCAGGATGATAACAATCAGCCTACGTGCAAATTTGCAGCTCTGGTAAGTTTTGGAATGTTCTTGATCCCGGGGGCTGGCCAGACCCTCAAGATGCAAGAAGTCCCATGACTGACTCAATCTTATCTAGTGGTTTATGATGTGTGCTGGTGCCACCCTGCTGGCCTGGGTGTAGCTCAGCAGTTGGGCATGAAGCCAGCTTTAGCGTCATTGTCCAGTCAGTGAGGCCTGGTGCCGCCTCTGAAGCCTGAACAAGACTACTTTACTAGCTTCCCCAACAGCCTGCCTCTCTACATGCTGGTCCTGGAAATTCTTCCTTTGCTTGTCTGCTTGATGAAGTACATTTTCCCCTCCAAGATTCAGTGCAAGGATCACCCCTCAAGGAAGCTTCCCGCCTAACTTTCTCCTTACACTTGGAGGGGTCAGGTGTTTCTGCCTGCAAACTCATCACTTTCAACTGTTTACTTGTATGTCCCCCTCAGGGCAGGTACCTTATTATTATTTTTTCTTTTTTTATGGCTGTGTTGGGTCTTCATTGTTACGCCCAGGCTTTCTCTAGTTGCAGGGAGTGGGGGCTACTCTTCGTTGCGGTGTGCGGCCTTCTCATTGCGGTGGCTTCTTTTGTTGTGGAGCACGGGCTCTAGGCGCGCAGGCTTCAGTAGCTGTGGCTCGCGGACTCTAGAGCACAGGCTCAGTAGTTGCGGTTCAGGGGCTTAGTTGTTCCGCGGCATGTGGGATCTTCCTGGACCAGGGATTGAACCCACCACCAGGAGTCCAGCTTCCTTGGTCCCCTGCATTGGCAGGCGGATTCTTAACCACTGCGCCGCCAGGGAAGTTCTGGTACCTTCTTTTAATCTGTGCATTTTGTGTGTTTAAAGAGGAAGTTGGTGATTTTGAACACAATGTGTGTTATGCATTCAAGAATGGTAGGTATGGTGCAGAGACTGTGAGTACTGTGGCAGTTTGGATGAGTGGAATATCCTTAGGAGCTTCTAGAAAATAGAACTTAGGTAAAGGAGGTGTAAAAGATCTAGAAACTTTGTTTCTTTCTGCTTGTGAATACTTCCAGTGAAAGGGAAGACAGTTTAAGAATAACAGAATTTAGAAAAAGTTATTTTAGGGATTTCAGGCTACATGCTCATTCCAAGTTCACTTTGTGCCTCAGTTTCCTCATCTGTAAAATGAAATAAGAACACCTCCTGAAGGAAACCAGAATATGTCATCCCAAGCTATGCCTCTTTGACATAAACATTTTTTTGAGCTGAAGGCAATTAAGCAGCAGGAAATGCAGGAAAAACTATCTACCCTCCCTCAATTCTGTGTGGAGGCAAGATATAAATTCTCCTTTACTGGAGATGACTCTAGACTCTTATCAGCTTGGAGATGGCACTAGAGGAATCTGCAAATAAAACTTACTCTGTTAGTTTCCTCCCATATGCTTACCTTCTTGCAGTTTGCCACCCTTAGACACCTAAAACTGCTTTCCTTTGTCCTGTAATTTCTATACAAGTTTATTGTTCCCTGTTGAAGATGCTATAGAAGGTGGAGTTCTAAGGAGTTCTTGTGAGAATTAAATGTGCTAATATTTGTAAAGCACTTAGAACAATGCCTAGCAGATTGTAAACAACAACTAGATTTGTTAAATAAAAACCTCTATATTGAAAGATAAATCCTATATAATTCTGACATTTACTACCTTCAAAATAAACATTGTTACTAAGATCTTGGTAAAATAAAAATAAAAATTCAAGAGTCCAGCTTCCTTGGTCTTAATAAAAACAGAGGGTCTTAAGGTTGGATATAGGCCCAGGAATTTAGAGACTTAAGCCTGTAACTGTTGAGCAATGCATAAAAGAGAAATGGGAAGAGCTTAGTAGCATAGGAAATTGCAAAATCAAGCTCCCTGAGTGTTCTGAATAAGAAAATTATAATCTTTATTACAGTTTTAAAATTCCTCATACCAAACTGCTTTCACTGAAAACTTGAGGAGATTAGGTGTGTTTATACAAGTTTTCTTCTGTGAAATGATTATCATAATCCTACTATTGTGCTTGGCAGTGTCTGGAAAGGGCAGGCACAGTTGTTTATCAGAAAAGACTCAGTCTTCCTGGTGGCAGATCTCATACATTTGGGAGTCCAGAATATGGAGCAGAATATTTACCCATATCTATTGGACTGCACCTCAGTCCACTCAGAGTCAGCCCTTTGGGAGTCCCTTCTCTTCTAGTTCCCCTCCCCGCCTTTTAATTTTCTACCCCTTTCCCCTTGTCCCTGGATCCTGATGGACACTACTGCTTAGCCCTTGAAGTCAGCTTCAGGATCACTGCTTCAGCCATGTCCCCTGTTCATGGCAGGTCCTAGCTCTATGCTGGAAAGATGACAGCAGAGCCACATTCTCTGCATTCTACAACTATAATTTGTAGACGATGAATGCACACGACTGGCTACACAATTTGTGAGGCTTAGTACAAAATGAAAATGTACTTTTTGGAGGCCCTTTGTTAAAAATTAAGGATTTCAAGACAGAGACAGCAGAGTATTAAACTAAGTGTGGCGCCCTGTGCAACTACACAGGTTGTGTGCCCATGAAGCTAGCCCTGTAGATCCACGGTCTACAAACCTCTCTATGGATAATATTTATCAGTGTTGACATCATAACTTCTACTCTTTATTGTGCCAGTTCTTGGTCAGTTTGAACTCAGAGAAATTCCACTCTCTGCCTCTGCCCTGCTCTGAATCACAGGGGCTAGCCCCTCAGCCTGTGTTTTCCATGCTTCTGGATCATGGGTGAGATTTGGTCAATGAAGGACAGTGGTAGGAGAATGGAGAAGGGAGACGTCTCCCCAGATCTTCCTCTGCTTCAGTCTGTCTATGAGATAGCAGTTGCATCTCCTCTGGGCCTCCATCTCTTGCTGGGCAGGCTCACTGGGGTGTAGCTTCAGCCAGGTGCCCTGAGGTCCCTTTACCCTCCATCCTCAGAGTAGCAGTGCCTTTCTGTTTTTACTGATCTCTGGGCACCTCATCAAACCCTGTTTGTCTCTCAGTTCTTCTACCCCTGCATTATATTCCTCTGTTTACGATACTTAAAGTAATTTTTTTTTTCTTGGTAAGAGAACCCCTCTGTAACTAAAAGTGAGGATGAAGGAACAAAGGGGATAAAAGGAAAGACTTCTGTTCTTCCATAATGGCAGGAAATGTTCTTTTGCCATCTTGAAATAAATGTCTAAATAATGCAAGAATAACCATGGTCTTCTCCCAAGACATGGTCGCTTTTCTTTCTCCTAAGTTATTTCCAATATTTTCACCAGGGGTAGCTTCTTATTCGACTTTAGATTGTGAATCTTCCATCCAGGAATATCACCGAATCTTATATTCAGCAGAGAATAACATATTGGAACGCTTTAAATGTAAGAAAAACAAATCTATAATCCTGTTTTACCTCTAGGGGGAAAAAGAGTCAAAGATTTCAAAACTGGCCAGTGGGTCCCAAATATTTTACTTCAGATATTAAAGCCCGGACTTGGAAACTCAATTGACTTTCTGTCCACTAGAGGGCCCCAGATCCAGAGCAGCCGAGGATGACGCACCGCTCTTTACTCTGGCTCCAGGAACTCCATGCTCTTTAAGAGCCTTTGATTGTGTCATTGAGTCAGATGAAGTCAATTACTCAATGTAATAAGTCCAAAATGGAACACAATGAGAATTTGTCAGCAGAACAGGACCTCAGAAATCATCCAGTCTCACCTCTTCATTTTACTACTGTGAGGCAGGGGAAGCTAAGTAATTTAAAAGTGCTGTGAATCAGTCATTTCCTAAGTGTTTCCGCTGCTTGCTGCTGAGTTGCCCGCACTTCCAAGTGGCCATTCTTCAGGAGACAGTCACCTCTGGTCTGAGAGAGAGAGCGAGGCAAGCACAAATTTATTCTCCTGCTTCTGCATGGGGCTGCACACCTGTCTAAGGATGTTTGTGGTGCATGTGCCCGTGTTCTAGCATCTCTGTAAGGAAGCTTGTATTTATGCCTCTCAAATTTTCCAGTTGAATTAGAGCCAACATTGTTGTCTATTATATCATTTTTGGAGGAGGGAATTCCCATTTCACTTTCCAATATGGGAAAACCTCAGAGGGGAGGGGACTCTGCCGGTAGCTA
The DNA here is from genome assembly GCF_964341445.2 of Mesoplodon mirus. Classification (NCBI taxonomy): domain Eukaryota; kingdom Metazoa; phylum Chordata; class Mammalia; order Artiodactyla; family Ziphiidae; genus Mesoplodon; species Mesoplodon mirus. The sequence continues at coordinate 47,403,390 of NC_138988.1, read as the reverse complement.
CTATGTCAAAGTCAAGCTCACCAATGGATAGAGTGGATGGTTGTCTAAATGGTTTGATTTGAAGTGTGACAGGGAAGTTTTCCTCCTTTTTAGCCTTTTTCCCACTCAAGAGAATATTATACGTTTACATATACACTGATGACTTCATATCTCCAGCCCAATGGTTTGAAGCCTCTTGTCCATGCCTTTGATCAAGTGGCTGGGATAAACACTTCCTTGCAGGGTTTGACTCATTTAGCAGAGAGCAGTCACCAAGAATTTTCCTTTCCTACCCCAGGGATTCCTCCAGTGCCCCACAGCAGACAGCTGGCTTCATTCAGGGCATGGGCAACTAGAAAGTGCAGTGATGTTAGCATGCCTGGAGAAACTCTCAGCCAGTAGGGGTGGGGAGCTAGTGGAAAAAATGGTCCTGCCTCCTGCTCTTCAGGCAGATGATCCTGGGGGCATTTGGTATATTTTCTCAGGTATCTCTGAAGATTTGAGCCATCATCACACATGGCAGCTACCTTGATAGCACACCTTTTTAAAAAAAATTTATTTTTTATTGAAGTATAGTTGATTTACAATGTTGTGTTAGTTTCTGCTGTACAGCAAAGTGAATCAGTTATATGTATACATATATCCATAGATTTAGATTGAATTTAGATTCTTTTCCCATATAGGTCATTACAGAGTATTGAGTAGAGTTCCCTGTGCTATACAGTAAGTCCTTATTAGTTATCTATTTTATATATAGCAGTGGATAGCACACCTTTTTATTGGATTCTCTTCCATCCTGGTCTCACTATCCCTATTCTTACCACTGGCCCCTGCATCTCCTAAATAAATGACTTACACATAGGTCCTCGCCTTGGGCTCTGTCCCAGCTAAGATAATATCTAATTGACATTTTAAATTCACGTGCCCCAAATATAACCCTTGATTCCCCCACTTCTCCCATAGCTTCATCAGCTCAGTAAATGACAACTCTATAATTTTAGTTACTCGGGTCAAAAACCTTAGACTCATTCTGGGATCCTCTCTCTCACCGGCCCACTTCTCCACCCCCATCCAATCATCAGCAAACTCGGTCTGCTTTCCTTAAAAACATCCCAAATCTCACCATTTCTCATCATCTCCACCACTTCTGTCCCCTAGTTAGGCCACCATCCTTCTTGTCAAACTACTGTAAAAAACCTAACTTATTCCCCTGCTTCTAATTTTGCCCCGCTATTCTTCACACGGTAGTCAAGTTGATTCAGTAAAATGCAAGTTGTCTCTGCCTCCAAATCCTCCACTGGGTACCCGTCCCATTTAAAATAAAATCCCAAGTCCTTCTGATGTTCCACAGGCTCTGCATAATCATGTCCCTGGCATCCCTTTGCCCTAATATTTGACCACCTTCTTCTTCCTTGTGATACTCTAACCCACTGGTCTTCTCATTGTCACTTGAACATGCTAAGTGTGTTCTCTCCTTGGGGCTTCTGTATTTGCTCTCCCCCTGCCTGGAATGTCTCTTCCCACCAGAATCAATCAGCTCCACGTCCTGACTTCCTCACATCTCTGCTGAAATGTTCCTGTGGAAAGAGACTCTCCCTGACCAAGCCAAATAAAAAACACATCTGGACTTAGCGAGGAAAGACTTCTGTTCAAAAGGATTATTGCAAGGGGGGAAAGAGGCTATTACAATGGAGAGAACACTGTGACCATAAGATCTACAAGTGCCTCCAGAGTTGGGCAAAAAGTTTTTTTTTTTTTTTTTTTTTTTTTAAGGGTGAACTGTATGGTATATAAATCCTTCAATGAAGCTATTAAACAAAAACACAGACAACTGCGCTTAACCTGGGTAGGAGGCCTCTGAAATTAATAGAGGGAAAAGGAGGTAGAGTTTGATCCCAAACTTCTATGCAAGAAAAGCACCAAGAAGCAAAGCTGAAGGCGGCACTGGAGCCCCTCCCTCACAGCTCCACCAGTGGGGGGAAGTGGACCGAGACCCCGTTGAGGGGACAGAAGCCCGAGCAAGGCTGCTCGCAGCAAACCGGGTAAACATTCCGTCTTGGTCGTTCAGACAAGTGAACTTATTTACTCAAGATATTTTTAATTCTTTAAGATACCCAGCATTCCGTAGCAATCTGTCTCACTCCCCGCTGCCCTTGGAGCACCCAGACAAGCAGCATTAGGGTCACTGTTGGGGGGACACGGCAACGGAAGCCCAGGAGGAGCTCAGGGCCACCCTGCGGTATCCTGTCCCCTCCCAAGGCACCGTCAGGTGGGATCCAGGGTGGGGCTCAGCATCCAAGAGCCCAGGAGAAGCCACAGGGACCCTCAGGCCAGGAAAGGCAAGCCCAAGGCGGGCCACCCTGCGGCCGAGGGGAGCACAGGCAAGGTTCCCAGGAGGAGCGGACTCCCCCAGGCAGTCGGCCACCACGCTCCCGACCTGGTGGGTCATCACAGCCCATCTTTCCATCCCCTGGGGGACTTGCCGAGAGACAGGGGGCGGCCAGCAGTGTGACCTGTCGCATGAGCTGGACGCGCAGGCTGGATGTGAGCTCCCTCCAGAGCACGTAACAGGCGGGGCTCACTCACAGGGCTGGGACGGCCGCCCACACCCAGCCCTCGGCACCCTCTCGCTTCATGTCTGTCGGGCCGCTACTGTACCAGCCGGTAGGTGATGTACCTGCCTGCGGTCTCGCTGGGCCAGATGATCTTCACCACCTGCCCTCGCTTTATCCCAAAGTAACGTGCCACGGGGTCTCCCGCCTGGATCCTGGGCAGCTGGTTCTCTCGGAGTTTATACCGGGCCAGCAACTCCGTCACCTCCTCCTTGGTCATGACAACGTGCTCAGGGACCTCATGCTCCGTGATGTTGATGAGCAGCTCCTGCTGCAGAAACTGCTCCAGGATGTACTTGGGGGCCATGTCGACCAGGGACTGCTTGGCGGAGGGCGTCATGCCCTGCTGTACCACAATGAGGGCCCGCGTGATGTTCTCCTCCTGCATCCGCTGGCAGTACACCTTGATGGTCTTGATGCCCACCTTGGGCTCCTCTGGGAAGAAGACGAACATCTGGTCAGTGGGGTCGTCGTTGTGGGCCACCAGCACCGTGAGGTCTGTGCGCCGAGGCCTCCCTTCACTGGGCTTGTCCCCAAACTGGGCCTTGAACTCCTCCAGCGTCTGGTCCAGCTTGTCCTGGGTCACCAGGTAGCCACGATCGTGGCACAGCTGCATGATGGTCTTGCGGATTTTCCACAGCCGGTACGTCTCCTCCTCATCGTCCATGGCTGCCGCCACTTACACTCACTGCGCCTGTGCCCGGCAGGACCCGCCAAAAAGTTTGTTTTTAAGTTTATTTTTTACTTGAAGTATAGTTGATTTACTGTAACTTATACATAATATTCTTTGAGTATTTTCTATGTGTCAGGTACTGTTCTAAGTTGTTTATATTCACTATATCATTTAACTTTATGAGATAGTTAATAGTATTGTTATCTCCATTTCACAGTTGGGAAAATTATACTAAAAGCAGATGAGCACTTGGATTCTTGGGAAACAGCAAAAACACAGTAAATATCAAAGGGATAGGAAACCACTGCATGTACAATGTATACACATAGTACCATGATTTATATACACAGTTCAAAGATGAATGATCTAGGGACTTCGCTGGTGGTCCAGTGGGTAAAACTCTGTGCTCCCAGTGCAGGGGGCCTGGGTTCGATCCCTGGTCAGGGAACCAGATCCTGCATGCATGCCGCAACTAAGAAGTCCCCATGCCACAACTAAGAAGCCCACATGCCACAACTAAGCCCCAGGGCAGCCTAAATAAATAAATAAATATTAAAGAAAAAAATGAATGATCTAAATCACCAAAAAAACTTAATATGGGCAGGTGCTTTGCAATATACTTAAATATTTCAATCCAAATGATCTTTAATTCAGTATTTAAATGAATAAACTTCAATTTTCTAAAGAATGCTCTTGTCTCTACTGGCCACATGTAACACTTGGAGCAGTTGAAAGGTAGGTGATACAACTGAGAAGATGAACTTTTAATTTATTTATTTTTATTTTATTTTATTTTACTTTTTACTGAAGTATAGTTGTTTTACAATGTTGTGTTAGTTTCAGGTGTCCAGCAAAGTGATTCAGTTATACATATATCTATATCTACCTATCTCTCTCTATATCTATTCATTTTCAGATTCTTTTCCCTTATAGGTTATTATAAAATATTGAGTAGAGTTCCCTGTGCTATACAGTAGGTCCTTGTTGATTATCTATTTTATATATATTAGTGTGTATTTGTTAATCCCAAACTCCTAATTTACCCCTCCCCACCTTTCCCCTTTGGTAACCATAAGTTTGTTTCCTATGTCTGTGGGTCTACTTTTGAACTTTTCATTTTATATCATCTTCATTAACATAATTTAAATTTTAAAATAAGAATAGAATAAATAAATAAAATAAGAATAAGGTAGTAGTGTAGTTCACACACTGGGAAAGTACATCGTTTCACATATTACACATAAACACATCGCTGATCTAGTCAGTGTCAATGGATTGATTCCAAGAGATTATTTACAGAGAGGAGTAAATAAAGCTAGAATCAACCAGGTTTGGGGTAGTGGGATGACAGGGTGGCGTGATCGGATAGATCGGAGGATGTCTGACCCTGACGCCAGCCTGTTCTCAGGGGAGGTCGTATGCTGGCTCAGGGTGAGGGCGGGCCAAAGTTCAGGAACCTAAAGGGAGGAGAGAAGCTTAGCCAAAGTTTGGTAGACAAGCATTTTGTTACAATTGATCAGTGGGGACAAACAGTTCAGTTAATTATGCGGCAAAGAAAGGGAATTTTGAGCGTCTGGCCTTGTCATGGATAAATAAGAGGCACCTGGGAGTCTTATCTCAGTTATGGCGAAAAGGTGGTTCTTTGCAGTTAGCAGTTTTCTGGAACACAAAGGGTGGAGTGAGTGGGGTTTCCTTAACCTTCCCTGCTCCACAGGATCACAGGGCTTAGGTAAACTCCAACATTGACACCACTCAAAGATGGGATATTCCTCCCAGGCACTTCCCTGGTTTCATTCTCCTCCTGGCACTTCCAACACGTGCCATATGGTGTGCTTGTTCATTGTCGGTCTGTTCCAGCCCGCAGCTGGAGCAGGGTCTTCCTCCACACCCTGCTGTATCCCTCCTGCTGAAAATAGTACCTGGCCCAGAGTACACGTTCATTGGATGCATGGGGCCTGAAATCTCCTTTTTGAGCAGTGTGGAATGGTGGGACTGTCAGAGTCGAGGCTCAGGAAGGCTGATCTGGAAGAGCTGAGCATGCAGGAGGGAGGTAACCAAGCAGAGGGCCCTCTCCACAGCCATTGCGTTAGAGCGAAACACTAGAAAAGCAAGTGGCAGGTTCAAGAGACCCCGAGGAAGAACAATTCCTCTTCGAGAGCCAAGAGAGTGTCTTATTGATCTCTCTTCTCCCAGCACCCAGCGTGATGCCTGGCCACTGGTCGAGCCTTAGAAGTAACAGTCAGCTAACGTTTATGGTGGCTCAAATGGATATTCAAGGGAGAGAGCTGCCACTCTGCTGAATCCTTTCCCTTTGTGAGGGGATATTTTCTGACATAAGCCCAGCAAGGGTGGCTTCCAGGAAACCACCTGGGGAGTTTGATCTGGACTCCATCCAGTTGGGACACCCGGAACTGAGGCCTGACCCATGCCTCAGAAAAACTAAAGTGAACCACAAATGGAGCCTGATGCCTTGCTACCCCAGAAAACCCAGAGTGGGAAAGAGCTGACTCTCTGCCTTGGTAGTGGAGCCAGTAGGCTGGCTAGGTGGGGATGGGTCTGGACTCCTAGAACTAGTCTGGGCGGGAGACTGGACAGCATCCACCGTGCACCAGATGGGACCATACAGGGGAGAGCTGACATAAGGGAGTCTTGGTCATGTCTAGTAGGGTCAGCTCATAGGATGGGGTGTCCTTAGGAGGAGGAAGCTGGGTGCCTGGTGGCTAACGAAAGAGTTTCAAGGACTACCTGGAAAATAGATGCACCTGCTCAGGTTCAGGGACAAGAGGAGGCTCTGCAGAGCCCATGAGAGATGACTTTGACCACTGCTTCTCTCTGAGACAACTAGCAAGGGAGGAAAAGCAAAGGGAGACAGGAAAAACAGTGAGCTGGAAAAGAGGGGCAAGGAGAAAGGGGATCCCTCTTCCCATTGGAGGCTTTCATCTGGGAGCAGGAATGAGCTGAGAGGGGAGACAGTGCAGAGCCAACTGACAACCACGGTTGTCGAGACCAAGACCATTGCGAGGGACTAGACACTTTAATTTCTGTGATCAAGATTATCTATGGCTAAGAGCAACGGAGGACTATCTGGGAGTGACCAGAAAATTCTCATCCTGCCAGAGTCTTCACCCAGGCTCAGGATAGTATTACTCCTCACTGTAGGAAGTCTGAAGGGACGGAGGAAAACAAAAGAATAGTTGTGGTCCCACACCTATGTAATGCTTGCTTAATACAGGTTATACATTTGTTAAAGAATCACGATCTGCGTGTGCTCTATGAGGGACATGGTGTTTAATATCCCCCTACCAGCCCTACAAGGAAGGGCTTGTTGCCGCTGCAGGATGCTTGATCAGAACCCTGAGGCTCAGAGGGGTGTCCTCTCAGTGGGTTGGAGCAGGGCGGAGATTCACGCCTGCATTGCCCATCAAGTTCATCACTGAATCACAAGCCTCCCTTGAATGTATTTCTCTAGTGCTTAAGCCATCAACACATTTTATCTTTATAGTCATGCCATGAAGTGGGCCAGTGCATGGTGACAGGCCCAGTTTCGCAAAGGGAAATGATTTGGAGAGAATCAGTCTTGCTCATGGCCACTGGCTCTGTGGCCAGGTTTTGGATTCTTGCTCTCTGTTGGGCCTTCTGCATTTCTCTAGGGTGCCTTTCAGATACTACCTTTTGCTGCACCTTGAAAGATATGCTTGGAGACAGTTTTCTATTCACTTTAACTTTTTTAAAAATTGTGAAATGCAACGCACATACAGAAACGTATTTAGAAATGCAGCACACATACAGAAAAGTATTTGGAACACATGTTCAGCTTAACTGAAGGTCTGGGTAACCACCATCAGTTCAAGAAGCAACATTTCAGCACCCTAGATACCCCATGTGCCTTGAACACAACCCTGCCTCTTCAAGCAAAGATAGTCACCATCCTGTGTTTTACAGCATTTTCTTGACTTGCTTTTACAGTTTCGTTACCTATGTGTATGTCTCTAAACACTATAGCATCACCTGCTTTTCAACTTTATATTAACTGAGTTGTAATGATGTATTCTTTTGTGTCTACTTTTTACTCAACATTGTTTTAAAAGTTCATCTATACTGTTCCATGTAACTCCAGCTTTTTTCATTGTTGTATAATAAACTTCATTGTATGACCATACCAAAGTTATTGAATCCATTTATTATTGGATAGTAGGTTATTTCCAGTTTTGAACAGTTACAGACAAGACTATGTTTCTGTATGTGCACATATGAACACGTTTTCTAGGGTGTTGTGGAATTTCTGGGTCATGGGCTGTGGCCATGGCAATATATATGCTGTAGCTCATGCTGGCCCATGAAGCCAAACATTAAATTTTCAGGAATTTTGTAATTAACACAGCTCTTATTAAAAACTAAATTATATAAACTTGCAATTAATTATATTTCTAAAAAAGACTCATCACTTCCTAGTTTTTACACCATGGAAATCAGCAAACACTATAAATTAGGGCTTTGCTTCCAGAGAGCTGGCTGTTGAACATTTCACAGCTCTCACTGGATGTGTGTCCTTAAATTTATCAGATAATTCCAAATTATTTTCAAAGCAGTTGTACCAATTTACATTCCCACCAGCAATTTCAGAGTCCCTGTACATCTCTGCCAACACTTTAAATATATTCTGGTGGGCATGTAGCAGTGTCTAATTGTGGTTTTAATTTGTATTTCGCTTCAGCACTTGTCTTGCTTATTGGCTATTTGGATATTCTCTTTCTGTGAAGTGCTTCTTCAAGTCTTCTGCTCATTTTTCTCTTATGTTGACTGTCTTTTTCTTACTGTTTTCTAGGAGATTTTTTCTCTGACAAACGATGTGAACCCCGTTGATCACGTGTATCTCTTTTTCCCACTACTTTTTTGCTTGTAAAACAGGAACAGAAAATCCACATAAAATATAGCTTAATAAATTATAAAACAAATACCCTTGCAATCATTACCCAGGTCGAGAAATAGACCTTTGCCATCTATTTTGGCAGCACTTTTGTGCCCTGTGCAATCACAGCTCTTTGTTGCTTTTCTTTATAGTTTTAACCCCAACATGTGCATCCTTATATGCAGTAATTTAGCTTGCTCCTTAAAAATAAATGTCTTTGAAATCTTTTAAACTACAGGTTTCCACCACCTCCCTTTTTCATTTTGCAATTTGAAGAAATTGAATCATTTGTCCTCTAACGCAGCGGTCCCCAACCTTTTTGGCACCAGGGACCAGTTTCGGGGAGGACAACTTTTCCACGGACTGGGGGTGGGGGATGGTTTTGGGATGATTCAAGCTCATTACATTTATTGTGCACTTTATTTCTATTATGATTACATTGTAACATATAATGAAATAATTATACAACTCACCATAATGCTGACCGGAGGTGGAGCGCAGGCGGTAATGCAAGCGATGGGGAGTGCTTGTAAAGACAGATGAAGTTTTGCTCGCCCAGTGCTCACCTCCTGCTGTGTGGCCCGGTTCCTAACAGGCCATGGAAGGCTACCGATCTGTGGCCTGTGGGTTGGGGACCCCTGCTCTAAAGTTTCCCATAGATTGGCTTTTGCTGATGGCATTCCTATAGTGTAATTTGTCACTGTCTTCTGTTCTCTGAATTTTGAGACGGTCCAATTCAGGTTCTTTTTTTTTTCAAGATAATTTCATAGGCGGCAATGTCTTTTTGCATTGGGAGGCACATAATGTCTGCTCACCTCTCCTTCTGTGGTATTATTAGCCTTTGATGCTGCATGCATTAGTTCACTGGGGAGTGCAGAGTGGTGATATTCTAAATCTATTATTCTTTTATGTATTAGCTGGGTAGCTACTTCCATACAGAGAAACTTCCCCTCATCAACTAGTTGGTTACCTAGTGGTTCCATCTACATAGAAAAAACAGGGACATTATTTGGTTCAATTTACTACTTTTTAAAAAGAGTTTGTTCTCTATCATGCTCCAGAGGTGACTTGTTTCCTTTTAGTAACATTTCATAATGGATTTACTGATGACTTAACATATTTGAATGTTTCTGTTTATTACCATTATATCTTTTTATTACCATGTAAATTCTCTCATCTATGGCCTGTGCCTCATCAAGTCCTTGGAAACACAATCTTGTTAATCTTTGATAGCTTTGATAGCTTCCTTAACTTTCTGACATGGCAAGATGTTCCAGACTCATCCAGTACATTTTCTATCCTGCCCCTGGAATCATCTATTTCTCCAAGAAGCCCTGGTTTCTTTGAACAGAAAATGGTGTTTCAAGGCCATAGTCTGGGAGCTAGGGGTGCTCATTGCTAACAGGTTGGTCATGATTTCTAGACCTCTTCAGCAGAGTTAGGAAGCTAAATGAAAATACCCTGAGTTCATGCTAATATTTTTATTTCAAATTCATGAGTGCAGGATTTTTACTTAACTTCTTTCATCTTATCTCTGTCGTTTCCTTTCTTCCATATAAGAGAATCCTGGTTCTCAAGGATACAGAAGATGGTAGATTGGACTATTCGTAATTACACATTTGCCCTCCTACATCACACACACTGTACTCTCAGAGCTACAAAACCAATGCTGCTACCACCACCGGAGTGAATGCTGAAGACAGCTAACTCTTCCATGTGCTTTCTCCATTCTGTCTGCTTTTAATGGTTTGCTCTATCTATATTGCCAGAGCAAATAGATATTACATCTTGTATTCTCTCCCTTATAATCCTGATTCCCTATAAGCAGGAGCTTACCCCGGAATGTTCAGGCTAAAACTGACACTTGAGCATGTCCTATGTACAAGAACTTTACATATTAAAAAGAGCAGATTTCAAAGAAAAGGGAGGCACACTTGACCAAGGTCATATATTACACAGATGTATTTTCATCTTTGTGAACATGTACACTCTTTCCTCCCTTTAACTGACATCTTGGGTTATGCTAATTGCAGAATTAGAATGCTAATTGCATAATTAGAATGCTAATTGCATTCTAACAATCTCACTAGATGGTGTGTTATCATAAAGAATGTGAAGGTAAGATAACAGTCATGGCTGTTTCCAGGTTCTTTTTTTTTTTTTTGGCGGTACGCGGGCCTCTCACTGTTGTGGCCTCTCCCGTTGCGGAGCACAGGCTCCGGACGCGCAGGCTCAGCGGCCATGGCTCATGGGCCCAGCCACTCTGCGGCATGCGGGATCCTCCCGGACTGGGGCACGAACCTGGGTCCCCTGCATCGGCAGGCGGACTCTCAACCACTGCGCCACCAGGGAAGCCCCTTCCAGGTTCTTAAGCAGACAAATAACAGACATACAGAAAACTTCTAGAGTTTGGAGGATTACAAAAGGAAGGGCAATTCTTAGAGGAAGGGCACAAAGTTTTGTTTTCAAAGTTTGTATCTCTTTTAAAAAAAAAACCCACATGCCTTTTGTTACGCATTCTAACAATATAGAAATATATTTTCAGAAAATTATTCAAACTCACATCACCCGGAGGGACTCCTAAAGTTGGAATTCCATATTGTCAATTAAAACTTCAGTTCTGATTATGCTACTTTTCATCATAACTTCCACCAGAACTTCCAACATTCTCAAAGTCACTTCAGATAAAGAAAAGAAACAAACAAGCTATACTTGGAATCATGAAAATGCAACTCAGATGTCTTGATAAATATAGTAATATGTTCCCTAAGTGGAAGCTGTCAGGAAATTACTGGTGTATTGTAAGTTGTACAATGTGGTCATCAAATGCAAGCTCTACCTGTAGAAAAGCAGAGCAGCAATTTCCCTGCCCCAATGTACTTGGTAATGCAGGTGTAAGTGACAGGAAAACAGATAATCAGGTTCAGGAAATGAAATCAATTAATCATGCAACCCCCCCCCCCACCATTTATCTAAGTTGTATTGGTGCTGACATTTGTACTTCACTCCTATCATTATCCCATCAGACAAAGCAAACAGCAGCTCAGCCGTTCTCATTTGTATACATTTTCCAGAGCCTTTGGTACCTGCTTTGACTTTCTCAAAAACCATTTACCTAAAAGGTCAGCACTTCCAGTTGGAAGTTAATAGCAAACTTCTGACTTTACGCAGATACAACCCCAACTTTCTTCTGGTATATTCACAAAAGGGAGCACACAGTTTACCTCAGAGAGCTAGGTCTTTGTTGAAACTGAAATCCTTTGCTCTTCATGAAATCAGTGGCTTCAGGCAACGTAACCATCTTTGTATATACACTAACATTTAGGAAGACACCCCTATTCGCCTGCAGTTCTACCTAAGTCACTACTGAAACTACTGCCTTTTCCTATGCACAGTATCTCTGCCAATGACAAACATCCCTGACCAAAATCATCAGCCTCACCTGGGGACTTGCTAGAGTGCAAGTCCTTCTGAGTCAGAAACACTGGGCTGAGGCCCTGCAATGTGTATTTTAACAAGCCCTGCAGGGGATTCTCATGCACATTCATGTTTGAGAACTGCCGTCTAAGATCTGGGTGAGAAGTCACTTCCTGCATGCCTTGTGAGACTAAATGAGGTAAGATTCTGCAGGATGCTTGGCTTAAATATGCTCCAGAAGCGTTTGTTCCCCTGAGTAGAATCCAGACTTTTAAAAATCTACTGCCCTGTCACTGTGATAAGCCACATTCACACTTTATGAGTCTGTGGTTTTTCCCTGATACTGGCTTGGCCCCCAGTCACTGCTTACCTGCCCTGTGATTCACCTTGAAGTCAGCTGGAGCCACTACAGAAAGTTACAAACCAACCCTAAATCATTTAGCAGTTGCTCCCCTTTACGTAGCTTACCCACACAGGTAGCAGACCCCTTCTAAGCAGCGTGACCTGGCTTCCCCCCCGCCCCCACCAGTCATATCCCCCAGTGATTCTCTCTATCTGTTGCAAGTTACCCCCAAAACCTCCACCTGCCCCAGTATAACATGTCCAAGCCTTTGGTTTCAAGTGAGGCAAGGAGCCTTCTAAGTTTGGGGGGATACTTGGCCCCCTCAATTACTGCCAGAGGGGCCAGTGCAACAGGAAAACAGGGGCACCTGGCCTTAATGCTCTTCAAGCCCCATTCAATGAGCTACATTAGGTACTGTCCATGAGCTCGCCAGCTGTGCCTTCTTCCTGACCAATTTTTCTTCTGGGTCCCTTCAAGTGGGAAGCAGAGCCAGCAGGAAAGCAACTCCAAAGGGCTGTCGTAAAAGGCATCCTTCCTGTCTCCTGCAACTCCCAAGCGGTTATCCAGTTACTTTTATTGTCCCCTTGATCTTCCCAATGAGAGAATGGCAGGAATTTTGGGAGAGGCAGAGACAGGCAGCTGGGAAGTTGAGACATGAACACACCAGGCTTTAAGCACATGCTCCTGTAAGTAAAGATCAGCTTCTACATCCCAGCTCTCCAGCCTATCCCTGCTCTTTGTTCTTTCCTTGGAGCTCTGCCTTCTCCTAGTCACCTAGTTCTTTATTAGGACCACCAAAGGAGTGAGGAGTTCAAACTGGAATAACATTGAGATGATCAATTTTTTGGATCTCCCCTTCATCTTAGCCTGAGAGGTGTCTCTCCCTTCTTGACAGATTTTGCTGCCTAGACTGCTCTGCTCAGTTAGGGTTCACAGGGAACAGCTGGCTCAAGGGAGGAGTCTTAGTTTACTGTCTCCACCTGTCAATCTGCCTCCCCTCCCCATCAACCCACCCCAGGTCCCGAAATGCTAGATTTCTTAGTTAACCTCCAATTCAGCATTAGTTCAGACAGTTGGATATTTCAGACAGCCCATTGTTTCTTTCTTCATGGAAATTGCCGAACCAGGATAGACATCTCCTAAGAATCACTTTTTCCCTCTCAGAAAAAGGAAATAAAGAGTTCTGGCCTCTGGTTCCTTCTGAGCAGGATTTTGTGAAGGAAAAATTTGGGGAAGAAATCTAGTTTTCAATATTGGATGCTATGATTTTTATAAGTGTGGCAAGTCTTGCCTCCAAAAATTTGATGAGGCTCTAAAATCCCCATAACTCCCTCCTTACCTCATTCTGTATCACTTTAGATAACGGCCACTCCACTATCGAATTGAGAATGTTACACAAAGGCAGTATGCACAGAAGGGGGTAAATGGGACCCTTTAGTTACCCATCTACACCCATCACTGTCCAGGTGCCCCTTTGAGAGAAATTTGAGACCCTTAAGTCAAAAGGACGAGTCAGCATACATAGAACAAGAACACACCATCAGTGGCAGATTAGGGCAGAAGGTAGACTAGAAAAGTAATTCCCCTGAGTGCATAGAATGCTAGAGATGTTTGAAAGGCAAGTCCTGACACCAGTGTTACCTCTACATTCAAGACAACTTGACATAGAGATAGCAAGTTCTTAAGCACAGTACTACTATATTGCCAATACCTAGCTCAAAATTGGGTTTGTTTTTGGTCACAAGTTTTTGACCATTTTCTAGGCTTGTTGATAGACATCCCCTTGGTTACTGACTACACTTTGAGGAATAAGAGGAGTCTCAAAATACCCTACAAAGAGCAAAATACATTAAAAAAAAAAAAGGCTATTTATACCACAGTGTCCCAAGCAAGCAGTTGGGCATTGTGAGCCTCGATGGAAATGACTAAGAATTAAGGAGGAAAGGGGCTCTGGAATCAACCCCCTCAAAGAGCCTTGAGCCTTGTCTATAAGCTAGAATTGCTATAGAGCTGCTAATTTCACCTCATATCCCACATCCAAAGCCCTTCGTAAGGCTGCAGCCCCTTTCCTGTGCAGGCACTAAAAGTCTCTACCTTTCTGGACTCAAGCTTTGTCTTCTCTCCCCAGGCCTGACCTCACTCCTTGAATCTGTTCAAAAAAATTGTCTTCTTGGCATCCCTACCCACCTATGCCTGAGGACCCCAAGACCAGTAGGCTCTGGCTCAGCCTACCTCTTATAACCACCTTCCTGCTGGTTAGCAGAGTCAGTTCAGCCGAGTGTGTGGCCACATGGAGCCTGTTCATAATCTGGTGCAGGGTGAATTCTGAGCTTAACTTTCTTCCCCCTTCTCCTTCCTTCAGTGTTGAGACTCATAAAATTGAATTATGTTCCATAGTTTAATACTGAAATTCTCATAAAGGTAGAAGGACTGATTTTCACTTGTTACAAACAATTTCATGTAAACACCTAGAAACAAATCTTACCAAATAGTTTAGAACACGAAGGAGAATCAAATCTGTATTTTTAAAAAAAGGGTTAGGGCTTCCCTGGTGGTGCAGTGGTTGGGAGTCCGCCTGCCAATGCAGGGGACGCGGGTTCGTGCCCCGGTCCGGGGGGATCCCACGTGCCGCGGAGCGGCCGGGCCTGTGGGCCGTGGCCGCTGGGCCTGCGCGTCCAGAGCCTGTGCTCCGCAACGGGAGAGGCCGCGGCGGTGAGAGGCCCACGTGCCGCAAAAAAAAAAAAAAAAAAAAAAGGGTTAAAATTATGCTTTTAATTGTGAACTATAGCATTCCTAGATAAAATGAATATTTTAATCCATAACTGTAAAGCACACACCTGTGTGACCACCACTAGGGGCCAGAAACAAAGGGAACATTTCCCTATTATGAGAAGCTTCCCCCACTCCCATTCTTTCTTGCCTCCTGTGATAACCATTTCTTTTTTCCTTTATAGTTTTACTCCCTATGCATCTGTTCTTAAATGACCTACTAAAGTTTTGGCTCTTTTTGAACTTTATTTAAATAGGCCATACTGAGCCATTTTCAACTTGCCAGTCTAACCACTGGCCACCCTGCTACCATGTTCACACCAGCCTCAGTGTTTATAGACTTCATATGACCTTCCTTCTGTGATTTCACTTTTCTTTTTCTTATTCTTATTTTTCAATCTACCTGAATATTCTTCCTACTTCTGCCTATGTTATTTCAGCTCAGTATTACAAGTTCTGCTCAAATGCCAGCCTTTCTTGAAGACATCTCCCACTGGGAATTTTCTGATCTTCCAAATCTCTCATGTACGTACCTACTTCACTCTGTCTTGTATTCCATTGGTTGCTTGGATGTTGGTCTCTTTCTCCCTCGACTACAGTTTACTTGTCGGTGTCTTTTTATTCATTTTTAACTACTACATGGTCTAGCCTGTTATCGGCTTTAGAAGCATCCAATCAATACTGGTTAAACAAATGAAGTTAGTCATAAAGAGATTTTAAAAGTCTCTATTTTAATGAATATGGAAATTACAATATAAAATTCTATTCCTGATGGTGAGTGGATCTGCACAGAGCCCGAACTCCTCGCTCGGCTTCTCTTACCTCCACGGTCACAGATTGTCCCAAAGACTGAGAGGAGGGTGGCGCAACCCCAACCCCACCCAAAGCCTCACTGCCACTGCGTTTGGGACAGACCCTGGCGGTCGAAACCCTGTCTGCCCTCTGGGCCGCGTGCCAGGTGTTGCTGTCTCTAAGCTGAACCTGGTCACCTTTTTTGAGCAAAGAGCCCTGGGATGTGAAGCAAAGGAGACAACAGTCATACACCCAGCCGTGTGGCTGACAGGGTCCTGGTGCTCCAGTCAGGTGTCAGACCTGAGCATCTGAGTTGGGAGAGCTGAGTTCAGGACATGGGTCCACCAGAGACCTCCTGGTTCCACGTAATATCAATCGGTGAAATCTCTCTCAGAGATATCCGTCTCAACGCTAAGACCCAGCTCCACTCAATGAGCAGCAAGCTACAGTGCTGGACACCCTATGCCAAACAACTAGCAAGACAGGAACACAACCCCACCCATTAGCAAAGAAGCTGTCTAAAATCATAATAAGTTCATAGACTCCAAAACACACCACTGGATGCAGTCCTGCCCACCAGAAAGGAAAGATCCAGCCTCATCCACCAGAGCACAGGCACCAGTCCCCTCTACCAGAAAGCCTACACAACCCACTGAACGAAGCTTACCCACTGGGGGCAGACACCAAAAACAATGGGAACTACGAACCTGCAGGCTGCAAAAAGGAGACCCCAAACACAGTAAATTAAGCAAAATGAGACGACAGAGAAATACACAGCAGATGAAGGAGCAAGGTAAAAACACACCAGACCTAACAAATGAAGAGGAAATAGGCAGTCTACCTGAAAAAGAATTCAGAGTAATGATAGTAAGGATGATCCAAAATCTTGGAAATAGAATGGAGAAAATACAACAAACGTTTAACAAGGACCTAGAAGAACTAAAGAGCAAACAAACAATGATGAACAACACAATAAATGAAATTAAAAATTCTCTAGAAGGAATCAATAGCAGAATAACTGAGGAAGAAGAACGGATAAGTGACCTGGAAGATAAAATAGTGGAAATAACTACTGCAGAGCAGAATAAAGAAAAAAGAATGAAAATAATTGAAGACAGTCTCAGAGACCTCTAGGACAATGTTAAACACACCAACATTCGAATTATAGGGGCCTCAGAAGAAGAAGAGAAAAAAAAATGGACTGAGAAAATATTTGAAGAGATTACAATTGAAAACATCCCTCATATGGGAAAAGAAAGAGTCAATCAAGTTGAGGAAGCGCAGAGAGTCCCATACAGGATAAATCCAAGGAGAAACACGCCAAGACACATATTAATCAAACTATCAAAAATTAAAAACAAAGAAAATATATTAAAAGCAGCAAGAGAATAGCAACAAATAACACACAAGGGAATCCCCATCAGGTGAACAGCTGATCTTTCAGCAGAAACTCTGCAAGCCAGAAGGAAGTGTCAGGACACATATAAAGTGATGAAAGGGAAAAACCTACAACCAAGATTAGTCTACCCAGCAAGGATCTCGTTCAGATTCGATGGAGAAATTAAAACCTTTACAGATAAGCAAAAGCTAAGAGAATTCTGCACTGCCAAACCAGCTCTACAACAAATGCTAAAGGAACCTCTCTAGGCAGGAAACACAAGAGAAGGAAAAGACTTACAATAACAAACCCAAAACAATTAAGAAAATGGTAATAGGAACATACATATCAATAACTACCTTAAATGTAAATGGATTAAATGCTCCAACCAAAAGACATACACTGGCTGAATGGATACAAAAACAAGACCCGTATATACGCTGTCTACAAGAGACCCACTTCAGACATAGGGACACATACAGACTGAAAGTGAGGGGATGGAAAAAGATATTCCATGTAAATGGAAATCAGAAGAAAGCTGGAGTAGCAATTCTCATAGCAGACAAAATAGACTTTAAAATAAAGAATATTACAAGAGACAAAGAAGGACACTACGTAATGATCAAGGGAAAAATCCAAGAAGAAGATATAACAATTATAAATATTTATGCACCCAACATAGGAGCACCTCAATACATAAGGCAAATGCTAACAGACATAAAAGGGGAAATTGACAGTAACACAACCATAGTAGGAGACTTTAACACCCAACTTTCACCAATGGACAGATATTCCAAAATGAAAATAAATAAGGAAACACAAGCTTTAGATGATACATTAAACAAGATGGACTTAATTGATATTTGTAGGACATTCCATCCAAAAAAAGCAGATTACACTTTCTTCTCAAGTGCTCATGGAACATTCTCTAGGATAGATCATATCTTGGGTCAGAAATCAAGCCTTGGTAAATTTAAGAAAATTGGAATCATATCAAGTATCTTTTCTGACCACAACGCTATGAGACTAGATATCAATTACAGGAAAAAAATCTGTAAAAAATACAAACACATGGAGGCTAAACAATACACTACTAAATAACCAAGAGATCACTGGAGAAATCAAAGAGGAAATCAAAAATTACCTAGAAACAAATGACAATGAAAACACGACAAGTCAAAACCTATGGGATGCAGCAAAAGCAGTTCTAAGAGGGAAGTTTATAGCAATACAATCCTACCTCAAGAAACAAGAAACATCTCAAATAAACAACCTAACCTTACACCTAAAGCAATTAAAGAAAGAAGAAAAAAAAAAACCCAAAGTCAGCAGAAGGAAAGAAATCATAAAGATCAGATCAGAAATAAATGAAAAAGAAATGAAGGAAATGATAGCAAAGATCAATAAAACTAAAAGCTGATTATTTGAGAAGATAAACAAAATTGGTAAACCATTAGCCAGACTCATCAAGAAAAAAAGGGAGAAGACTCAAGTCAATAGAGTTAGAAAGCAAAAAGGAGAAGTAACAACTGACACTGTAGAAATATGAAGGATCATGAAGAACCTAGGGGCAGGATGGGAATAAAGATGCAGACCTACTAAAGAATGGACTTGAGGACACGGGGAGGGGGAAGGGTAAGCTGAGACAAGGTGAGAGAGTGGCAGAGACGTATATATGCTACCAAATGTAAAACTGATAGCTAGTGGGAAGCAGCTGCATAGCACAGGGAGATCAGCTCGGTACTTTGGGACCACATAGAGGAGTGGGATAGGGAGGGTAGGAGGGAGGGAGACACAAGAGGGAAGAGATATGGGGATATATTCTTTTTTTTTTATATGTATAGCTGATTCACTTTGTTATAAAGCAGAAACTAACACACCATTGTAAAGCAATTATACTCCAATAAAGATGTTAAAAATAAATAAACAAATAAAATTCTATTCCTACTGTTATGGTTAATGTTTTAATTTTTTACCTTGTGATCAGCAAAAAAGGGCATATTCTAATTTGTACTTCATTGAATATTACTGAGGTTCAACATATTTCATGTATTTATTACTGTTGTTTCTTCTGTGAATTTGTATTCCTGTCCTTTGACAATTTGGGGGGTTTTATTATTTTTCTCTATGGATTTATAGATTCTCTGTATTATGGATATTACTACCTTCCTGGCTGTGTATGTTACTGGTATTTTGTCCCATCAGTAGCTTGTCTTTTAATTCTGTCTGCAATATCTTTTGTTAAACAAAACATTTGGATTTTTATGCTTCAGTCTGTCAGTGTTTTCCTTTCCACACTTGGTTTTAATAAGAACCTCTGTTCTGTGAGAAGAGAAATATGAAGGAGGCCCCCTTCCTGAGAGATAGCTATTTTATGGCTAATAAAGATTCTTAAGTAGGGTGGTGATGAATCTTTCCTTATATTTAAATTTGGGGGTCCAAATTTTCATATGCATGCTACAGACACATAATAGTATGTCAAGATTAATATTTTTTTAATGTTTCCATACATTTTTCTTCATCACTGGCTGACATTAGCATTCATCACTTGGTTTTGTGATTCACTGAATGTTTTAGGTGGTTCAATAATTTCTGTGTGAATCGTAAGAAATTCTTCAGAGATAACCCCTTGAGGGTGCATATTCTGTCAAATTCCCTCTGATCCTTCAACTGCTAATCTAACCGAAACTAAGCAGTATTAACAAGAGAATATTGCCTATTTTTAGAATCTAAAGTCCAGGATTCATGAACATACTCTGGTAGGACTGGAGTCCAGCACTGGCTTGGGCTTTACTGTGGACTGTTGTCATTTTTTTTTTTTAACAGTCAGACGTCATTATTCCCAGGACACGTCAGAATAATATAATGAAGATTTTAAGGGATAACCTTGCTTTCAAGTATACTCTTTTCAGCTCTCTCCCTCGTGGCACACCAGGTCAGGACCAGCCCAGTAGTACTTGCTAACCCTTACCCTTATGGCCTTGCATCTTCTGAGGGTTCATCTTTCTTTCTTTCTTTCTTTCTTTTCTTTTTTTTTCAGTACACGGGCCTCTCACTGTTGTGGCCTCTCCCATTGCAGAGCACAGGCTCCCGACGCGCAGGCTCAGCGGCCATGGCTCATGGGCCCAGCCGCTCCGCGGCATGTGGGATCTTCCCAGACCGGGACACGACCCCGTGTCCCCTGCATCGGCAGGTGGACTCTCAACCACTGTGCCACCAGGGAAGCCCTGAGGGTTCATCTTAATCACAGTGTGATCAGGGCCTTGGAAAGTGCAAATGGGGAAAATGACAGTCATTGAGCAATTCTTAAAGTGTGATGAATTGTTTTGTCATCAACTGTAGCCCTCCCTACACATTGCTAACAAACTCATTGCCCTGTTGTGGAGGGCACAGATTGTATTTGCTGTCCTTTGAGTGCATGGGTCATTTGTGTGCTCCTGAAATCTGAATTTGCATGAAAAAATAATCACCTAGAATGGTTCCTATTAGTCGTTTTCCTTTGTACTTAACTTGATTAAATGTTTAACCTGATGTAAATTCTGGGCTTTAAACTCAGGATGGATACCCTGAGATGATTATCTGGCAGTGAGGTCTACCTTACCTTAGCCTGAGAGGGCGGACCTAGTTTGTACCGGATTATCAATGGAGATCTTTTTTTTTTTACTTTAGCAGCAACCCAGAAGAGTAAGGAGGACTGATCATAAGACCATCAGTAATATTTTCACATTTTGAACCTAATAATAGCAAACACACAGTGCTTACTATGTATCAGGCTCTGTACTAAGTCTTTACACGTAATAACTCAATCTTCACAACAACCTTATAAGGTTGGCCCTTCTATTGTCCCCATTTAGCAGATGGTAAGACTGAGGCTCAGAGAGATTATAGAGAAATGACAGAACCAGCTTTAAAATCCAGATGATCAGCTCCAGAATCAGGTTCTTAACCACTAAATGCTGCTTAATTTATTTATTTAGAAAAATTGGAGATAGGATAAGAAGAGCCCCATAAATCGGTGGTCAATACATTAGAACAGACCTCTCCAAAATTTGTTCAAAGTGGAATCTGGAATGTACAATGAAAGAGCAAACACGATAATAAGAGCAAAGTAGGAACTAGATGTTTTTCTAAAGTTCTTAATATGTATTAATTCATTTAGTACTCACAACAACTTTATGAAAAGGGTACTACCATTCTGCCCACTTTACTAATGGACAAACTGAGGCCCAGGGAAGTAAAATAGTTAGCCTGATGAGACACAGCTTAAAGTGTTTTACTATCAACTCCTTAATTATTTCTAGCTCTCAAATCATTTGTTCTCTATAAAACTTCAAGGTGTTTTTCACATACGTCATCTCATTTTATTCTCAAAATAATAGTGTACCAAACCATTCCATAAGTCAGGGTTCACTTTCCTTTAGCAGTTAAGGTGTGTTTTCTACGTTAAGCCATTAGGAGATAAGGAAGAGTTCTTTAACGCTCAAGGTAAAACTTCCAGTCTTTTTTGTTGAAATGGAATCAGGGCAATCAGTTGTTAGCAAGAATCACAATCCAGCATTGCAGGGCCGGGGAGGAGACAAATGGAGTCCCCAGATGATCAGTACAGACTCCGGAAGTAAATAGAAATATTTCAAACCCAACCAGGAGGAAGGCTGGGGTTTCACATCCATTCTGCTCTTGGCTCTGGCCTTCTTTTGTGGGCCATGCATTTCAAGAGAATTGTTTAGGAGATTTAGGTGAGTTGGGCCATTTGAAATGTGGAAGAAGTGGAAAGGAAGAATCACCACTGTTTGATTGTTGACACAAAAGAGGGTCAAAGCACAGGTCAGCTCTACTGCCCCAGGCTAGAAAGCACACAGTCTGAGATGGAGTTCCCCTCAGGCAGGATTGCTACATACTGCTAAGTACATTGTTGAGTGTACAACCTAACCAACAACACACAGTGGCCCTGCTTTTATGAAATGCTCTTGGGAGAATTTCTTATTGTGTAGACCTAATTGTAAACAAATCCACCAAAAAAGATTTTCAAAATATAGAACAACTTGTTCCATTAGACCTTGTCAGTTTTATTCCAATGGGTTTTTTAAAAAATGAAATGACAACTTTACTGAGATATAATTCATATACCATACAATAACCCATTAAAAATGTACAATTAAACATTTTTTAAAATATATTCAGAGTTGTGCAACCATCACCACAATTGATTTTAGAACATTTCATCAGGTGCAAAAGAAACTCCATGCTCATTAACAGTTATTCCTCATTTCCTCCCAACCACCCCAGCCCTTGGCGACCAACCACGAATCCACATTCTGTCTCTATGCATATGCCTATTTTGGACATTTCATAACAATGGAATCATACAATATGTGATCTTTTCTGTCTGGCTTCTTTCATTTAGCATGTCTTCAAGATTCATCCATGTCATACAGTATATTAGTGCTTTTTTCCTTTTTATTGCTGAATAATATTCCATCTCATAGCTATACCACATTTTGTTTATTCATTTATTTGTTGATGGACATTTGTGTTGGATCCACTTTTTGACTACGATGCATAATGCTGCTTTGAAGGTTTGTGCACAAGTTTTTTGCATAGACATATGTTTTCATTTCTCTGGGGTATATATCTAGAAGTGGGGTTGATGCATTATATGGTAGCCTTACATTTAACCTTTTGAGGAGCTGCCAGACTGTTTTACCATTTTGCATTCCCACCAGCAGTGTATGAGGGCTCCAATTTTTCCACATCCTCGCCAACATTTATCTGCCTTTTTGATTCTAATCATACTAGTGGGTGTGAAGTGATAATTCATTGTGGTTTTGATTTCATTTCCCTAGTGACTAATCACGTTGGACATCTTTTCATGTGAATTTGTCCTTTTGCATATCTTCTTTGGAGAAATGTCTATTCAGATACTTTGATGGCTTCAGTGTAAACGAGAGCCTCTTCGATGTGGTATCTCTGTCTCTCTCTGTCTTTTTTTTTTTTTTTTTTTGTAGTTAATCTGTATTTACTGTGTACCAGACTGTATAGAGAACATGACACTTGGTTCAGTCTTTGCCTTATGTTCAGTCTTTCAGAAGAATCAGAACTACACTCTCTGGATTCCCCTCTATGCCTACAACTCCCCTCTTAGTCTCCTTCACCAACTTGTCTTCCTCCACCCCCTCCCTGCATTCTCAGTTCCTTCTTCTTGCTGCACTCCAGTTGGAGACCATATTTCTTCCCACAGCCTGTGTCATCCTGTCAGCTACAATGATGAGCTCATCAATATCAGAGATCATGTACATTATCCTCTCAACTCACAATTCCAACTGACTGTCTGGCAGAACCTTCCATCTTTTGACAGCTAAAGGGATCTTCATTTACTATAATCAGACCCAGCCATCAAGGTCCAGCATTAATCCTCCTCCCACACAGGACTTACCCAACCTCGATGTGGTATCTCTTTGCAGTACCCACCCTTGTGTGGCAGCTCTGACTTAGGGGGACCCAGCATTAAATCAGATCTATAAATACTTGGGGTGCGCCTTCTAATGTGCAAGGCACTGCACTTGCCTCTAGGCATCAGGGGATGTGTGAAGGTGCAGTGATTAATTTTAACAACTAGTGATTGAGCACCTACTGCATGGAAGGCTCTTCCAGGGCACGAAGAGGAGTAGCGCACAGTCCTTGTCCACAACGAGCTTAGAATCCAGTGTGAGATAGACAAATTGACACTTATAACCACTGTATAATTCAGCCATCTTTGTGGGCCGCTGCCATTTCGATGATAAAGTCAGCCTCAGCTGCTTCCCAAGCTGCCCCAGATAAGCACATTATCTAAGCCTAAGTGGTGTTCCCTGGTCCCTTTGTCCAACAGCCGAATCCCTGCCCCGTGGAGAGGTTCTGGAGCCACCACTGTTCACAGCACAGACACAGGCTTGGAGTTAGTTGAGTGTATCCCAGACGAATCATGGGGTGCTTGATACAAATATAGAGTCACAGGCTACCGAATCAGAACCTCATGGGCTGGGACCCAGGAACTTGCACCTTAATAAGCTCCCTAGGTGTGGCCCATCATTCATGAATGATGAGGTCTGAGAACCACCTACTTAACCCCTGCTTGCAAGTGCTGTTTGAGCAGTAGTTTCTCCCAATGGCACATTAGACTCTGGGGAATGACCCTGTAGTTCCTGAAAATTACAGCCACTCCAAGTTTTCTTAAGAACCCACCTAGCATATTCTTTGTAGTCAAAGAAGTGTTGATTGCTGGGTAAAACAGTGCATTGTTGCTCACCTGAAACCTCCCTCGAGTGATATGAGACAGCTGAGTGGAATTTTGGGTTCCCCCTCCCTTTCCGGTTTCCCTGAGCAGCAAATCCAGCCATAGGTTATAAGCTCTCTCTGGGAAGCAGCAGCCTTTGCCTTCACGGGTGGTGGGAGAATCCAGCCTGCGGCCTAGAGTCCTTTTTGAAACTTGCCGTTGATGTGAGCTTTATGGCCTCTGGAAGGTAAGTCCAGGATGAACAAATGGGTTTGTAGAAAGAGCTGCGTCTCTAGGAGTGAAGAATAGCCTAGGTCAGCTCTGTGTCTCACTGTCTCTGTAGAGATGAATTCCACTGCGCTTTTAATCTGCTCCCTGGAGAATATGGCCTCCAGCAGCAGCAGCCCCATCCATCCAAACTTGCTCTGAAGGACCACGTGTTTTCATGCAGTTACAAAGGGGAACAGCAGGGTCCTAAGCCTAAACAACCTTTTTTTGGGGTGTCCAAGGAGCCCCACCTTAGGGAGTGGTAATTTGCAATTGCCTCAGGGGAGTAATTTTTGATTTCAAGTTATTCTCTATTTTAGATTGAAGGCTTTTCTAAAATTACTAAGATGTTGAATTGTAGCTTTGTTTTTAACTCCTAAGTAGGGGGAAAGCCCGCATCTAACATTAGGATATTCCCTAAAAGGGTGTAGGGCCCACATCACCTCATCCATGATGCATTCAATTCGATGCTTTGAAAATGGTGTTTAAACTTTTTTTTTTTTTTTTTTTTTTTGCGGTACACGGGCCTCTCACTGTTGTGGCCTCTCCCTTTGAGGAGCACAGGCTCCAGATGCGCAGGCTCAGCGGCCATGGCACACGGGCCTAGCCACTCCACGGCATGTGGGATCTTCCCGGACCGGGGCACGAACCCATGTGCCCTGCATCGGCAGGCTGACTCTCAACCACTGCACCACCAGGGAAGCCCCAGGGCCTGGAGTTAAGCCGTGCAGCCTGCCCAGAATAACGGTGCTTTAAGGGAGATTGGGTTACTGGTGTATTTCATGGGTCCTTGAGGCTTTGGTTAGAAACCGAAGTTTGAAATTGAATTGTAATGATTAGAAAAAAAGAAGTAAAATGCAGGACCATGTGGGGCTCCTGGGGACCTAGTTGCTCTACCCAAGGGACAGCCCAGTCTGCAATGGTGACAACTGAATCACTATGGAAACAATACCCAGTTGCTTTAATTTTGGTCGTGGCTATGAAGATGCCAGATGGATGCTATTTTGGTTGATAGTAAATTCCTGGGTTTCTGTTTTCAACTCAGTTCAGGTGTCGGGTCTTGATTCTATTTCCTGGCTGTAAAGTATCTGGAGACAAGCCCGGATTGAGTCCCATTAAGTTTGAGCACTATTAAATAAAAGATAGTACTTCCTTGGGCATCTGCACTGGTTTGTTAGCCCTTGCTCCAGGTCACCTATTAGTCTGGAATACCTCTGTCCTTGGCCACCCAGCCTAGGTCATCAATGCAGCTGCCCAAGCACCAAGACCAGCACAACCCCGTGCCTTGTCGAAGCCTTGCCTCTCAGTTGCCTGTGCTCATCAAGACCTCATGGGCTGTTTCTCATTCCCTTCCACGCAGGCCACTGCTGCTTTGAAGGAAATGTTCAGTGAGACTTTGAACCTGGAGATATTCTTGTTTTCTTCCCCAGTATTGGGTTGGCTTTGGAGGCTGTACCCAAATTAGGAAAAAGTGGGTGGTAATGAAGCAGCCAGAGAACTTGGCTTTTCCCATGTCTGCTTGGGATATGGATTAAAAGTCTTTAACTCTGAGTTCGATTTTTGATAAAAGGAATTCTTTATTCCTAGTTTTTAAGCTACAGTTAACTCCTTGCCTTCAGATGGCCTAACGTATTGACAGTAGGGAACAGGTCGTACACTCCCATGACTCACACTGAATTAACTCAGTGCCTAGTGTGAAATAGCTACTCAAAGTGTTGATTAAAATGAGATGCAGGTTCTCTGGCATTTGAACATCTTCAGAAAACTTCAGGTATGCTTGAGAGGACCCTAATTGATGATTAAGGTCTACAGCAAACATGTAGACCATGCATGATCCTGATTGAAAGGAAGCTAAAAATAGGCCTAGGAGACCAGGTGCTTTGATATTGGAGAAATTGAGCTGAAAGGGGCTTAGTGATGATCTAGTCTGCCCTACCTCTCCTATTCTTTCACAGAGTGACAGGAATACTGTTTTCCCCTTCCAGACTCGACAATTGAAACCCAGTTGTCAGACTTTTCCATAACTAGTTAATGGTAGGGTAGTACTGGGGATCTGGCATGATGCTGATCATATTGTCCATCCCATCTTGTCCACTTTCCTATGGCAGAGAGAGATGCAGTGAGTTCACGAAACTGTTCAGCTTATCTGCTTGACACCTTCCTTCAGAAGGTTGACAGCCTGGACTGTAGGAACATTTCTCTTTGGATTTTATTTCCAATTCTTAGTGTGTGTGTGCTCTTAGGCTCTTTAACAATCAGGTGCTTCATGTACAGATAGAGCTGGTAGGGGCCCAGCTGGTTGGTTTATTTCTTCAAGTCGTTAGCCTCCCTTTCAGAGGTAGTCATTTCCTTTTGGCCACCCTCCAGCTGTGGCTCCATCTAGCTCTCTTGTCTCCACCTGGCACAGGTTCAGAAAACCCTAGAAGACTCCTTCGTGATCCCAAAGGCTGTGTTGGTAGAGGAGCCCAGCTTGGTCTCCCTTCCATGTTGATTAAATTATCATTGCTTTTGGCAGAAAGCATCCGACTACATTCTTGGCATTGGTCCCCAAGAGCCAGTTGGCACACTTAAAGCTAGAGCTTTGAGTGGCACCTCTGTGGGGAGCTTCAATCTACCTCCATCACCTTTTAATTATAACCTTATGAATTATGCATCTGTGAAGATGGCAAACGCTATGTGTGAGATGTACGATTTTTCTCCATCAGATTTTCTGTAACAGAACTGCTAATGACAGGGTCACTGCCCTTCCTTTTACTATTGGTTTGATTCCCTGGTATTTTTTTTTTCTAGATGTTTGAAGGCCATTCCAAATAGCAGGAGTCAGAAGACTGAGGCAGTTTGTGGAAGGGAGGTCCTTGTTTAGTACCTGTTCTCTGCCAGAACTGTGCTAGACTAGATACATTTTCTTTAATCGTTATAACTCTGCCTGAAATGTCTTCTCTATTAAGGCTCATGGAGGTTTAAATCATCCTGAGTCTTTTCGTTGCATCCCTCTGGGAACAGTGTTTTCTAAATGACTACATATATATATAGTGTACATGTAGTTATTGCATTTCTAACACTGGTTATGGGAAAGTTTTGGATTGTTATCATAGCACATAAAACAAACCAAATCATTTATCTCCTTTCTCTTTACTCAGGAGGTACGTTGGTTGTTAGGGTCACTGGTTTTATAGTTGAGTTTACTAGAGACTAGTCCAGTAACAGCTGGACTTGGAACCCTTTGCTGTAGCTTATGTTGGTCTTGAAATGGAGTTTCAGGGTCTCTGTTTCACTAAGGTCAAGACTGTAAGTTGAGTGAACTTTGAGTCTTCTCAACTGGTCAAAACTAGAAGCCTCCATCTAGGTGGTTTGCTAGGATTTGTAACAAACTGTTGAGTTACTGATGCCATTCATTAGGCACTGGCTGGCTCCTATATTCAAGCACATACTGACATATTTTGTAACAGAGCTTGGAGATTGAAATGAAGACCATCTTGGCCTTAAGGCTCCCATAGCCTGACAGGAGATGGATCTGTGCATAGCTTGACAAAGCACACCCAGAAGTAGGTTTCAAATTCACGTTTTCCCTTCCTTTGTTCTTTCTTTCTCCCCCTCTTTTTCCTCTTCTGCCAGTAGCATCCACACCATTTCTTTGGTACCCTGGTAAACACCCAGGGTAAAGCAACTGGCTGTGTGGAAGTACTCACATACTGGAGGAAACTGTCAGTGGGATCTGACAGCTGATGTCAGTGCATAGGAAGTCACATTTCTTCTTCCCATGCAGTGGATAGGCTGAGAGTCACAGCTAGCCAGCCATCTTGTCCCCTTATTGGCAGTTTGCCTATGATTTCCTTAAATCTTATCAGATGTTTTAGAAAATGAAACTACATTTTTGGAGAATCCAAAAGATATTTGGGAGTCTATCGATGACTGAAATTTTACTTCAATGACATCAGATTGTTCCTATGTTAATGTCCTTAATGTTCTTAAAGCAAAATATGAATTGCTTCTTCAGAAAATAGGATGTGTGCAGATATTTATTTCCAGCATTCGGACCACACAGGGCCTCAATTTCTCCAAAATATGGAGACTAATCTAAGGAGACACAGGTTAGAATAGGCCTGTTTGTATCTGATCACCTTTCTCTCTTAAATTCTACAATCCTAGGAGAAGAACCGTGGGGTCACGGTGGGATGATGAAGATCTCATTTTTCTAGATTAAAAATCATATTATCACTACCTTTAGGAAACAATGGTGCTTATTCTTCTCAATTCTTGTTAAAGCCTTTCATTCAAGATATTGCTTAGTCATCTAGGGCAAAGTCTATAGGAGTTAAACTGGTAGCAAATGTGGGAAGGAGGCTTACCTTAATAAGTAGGAGAGGGCTCCCCTGGTGGCGCAGTGGTTGAGAGTCTGCCTGCCGATGCAGGGGACACGGGTTCGTGCCCCAGTCCGGGAAGATCCCACATGCTGCGGAGCGGCTAGGCCCATGAGCCATGGCCGCTGAGCTTGCGCATCTGGAGCCTGTGCTCCCCAATGGGAGAGGCCACAACAGTGAGAGGCCTGCATACCGCAAAAAAAAAAAAAAAAAAAAAAAAGTAGGAGATTCCTGTGAAATCCAAATGAACAAGGAGGGCTGTTGGCCTCTTAAGATAAATCAACCCCAGAGGAGTAAGAAAGAAGAGTCGAATCTAGGAACTTACAAAACAGACCAGATAATGTCCCTCTAAAACTATTGACCTATATAAACTCTATTAACTGACATTCCTAAAATCACCGTGAACCATGCACAACTTTTGAGTCTGCAAAAGGTATAGTGTGATCCAACAAGCAGCTGCCATGGTCCAGGAGTGATGGATGATGGGTGGGGAAAGCCCTGTGGGTTTCAGTGGGCTACAGCTCTGGTCACCCTACTTAGGCACTTCTTTAGTAGAAGGTGTGGTTTTCAGGCAGATAAGGGTAGCAGGCCTGCTGGCAAGCCTGGGCAACTGTTCATTTTATTGTTTAAAATTCTAAATTACCTGACAGATGGCTAGGATCTTAATGTCAGTGTATTTCATAAGCCTTTCATCCTCCGCTTAGAGCTGTCATACTGCCCAAGGGCAGCTTCCAAGCGCCTTTTCCTGGCTGGGAGGAGGGAGAGAGTAAAGGTTGAGAAAATGTCTACATGGTTACTGCAGCTTTAAAGGATGTTGGCTTTGTCTCAGTGAGTGAGTGGCAAGCCCACTTAACCAGGGCAGAGATGAGAACACACAGAAGCAGGCTCTGTATCCACCAATAACTCCCCCCCCCCAGTGCTGGAAGCAGGGGGCTTATAAAGGGGCTGGAGGGGAAAATGCTCCCTCACCGGTTTCCAGATGACCCTGCAGTCTCTATAAGAGGCAGTGTTAACCTTGGGGTTCATGGGAATAAGCTTTGGGCGTCAGTGAACCACCCACAGTCAAATGTAAGATTTTGTGTGCATTTTTCTGGTGAACCAGAAACACCGGCTTCCCAGAGGTGTTTTCGAAACCAGAAAGGGTTAAAATCATCATTCTGTTTGGGGGTCCTGAAAAGAATGATGGTGCTGAAAATAGGGGAAGGATGGAAGCTTTTTTCATCTACTTTTTGCCCCTGCTCCATGGAAGTGCTGCCGCCTCCACCACTGCTCTCGGCCACTTACATTTGTGGCTGCTTGTGGGAGGGCCACCTGACAAGCCTAGATGGCTTGTTTAGCTCTAATGAGTGGTGAGTTGAGTTTCAGTGTAGGAATGTCATTGGCTCTAACACTGGTTGCTGGTGAAGATATTTAGTGCTTGTTCTATACCAGGCATGGGTATGAGCACTGCATGCGTGGGCACTTTTATCCTCACAACAAACTTGGGGATAAATGCTGTTATCTTCACCCGAGATGATGAAAAGTAGGAGGATTCATTCAAATGACGGCAGTCTGCACTGACATCATGAAAGTCCAATGGAGGGTCCTCCCTTTGGGGAATGCAAAGAAAAGAGGTTTCCAGGATGCATAAACTCCTCCTCTCACCTCCAATGAGTTTAATGAAAAAATAAATAAAACTAGAGCTTTTTTTTTTTTTTTTTTGTGGTACGCGGGCCTCTCACTGTTGTGGCCTCTCGCGTTGCAAAGCACAGGCTCCGGACGCGCAGGCTCATGGGCCCAGCCGCTCCGCGGCACGTGGGATCTTCCCGGACCGGGGAACGAACCCATGTCCCGTGCATTGGCAGGCGGACTCTCAACCACTGCGCCACCAGGGAAGCCCCAAAATTAGGGCTTTTTGAGTTCTGCTAGACACCACTAGATGGTGGTGTGCCAAAGGCTATTTCCTACCAGGATGCCAACTGCCAAGGAATGCAGGTAAGTTTTGCTCTAGAGTGTAAAAATCTGCCGAATAGTTTGAAAGAAGAGTTTTAGGAGGGAGCTGGGAATCTCTCCCAACCTCCTGCCCCTCCTCCCCACACACCTGGTTCCAGAACAATTCAAAGCGAATGTTTCACATTTTGGCTAAATTGTGCTTCCAGCCTGCCTCTGCCCCCTGGCCTAATTCTGGGTTTTCATCTGTAGAGCATTCGTAATGAAGGGGTGTGATCTCTGCGTCCTCAGCAAGTCGCAACTGTTTCACAGTGATGGTAAGGCATTTTATCTTCACCTCTTTACAAAGTTCTCATGGTACACAGATTCTAAGGCATGGAAGTCTTGTGATACACTGTAGTGCGGAGCCAGCAAGTGTGTGTTGAAATATTTTATTGCTGAAGTCAGTAGGAAGACAAAAACATTATGACTCTGTACCCTTTCCTCTGTCATTCACTTTGTCCTCTTACATGAAATCCTGCTTGGGTATTCCCTGCTGTTATCTGTAGCTTTCAGGCACCTCCCCAAATGTAGACAAACAATCAAAATGTATTTTATATCACTAGAAGCCCGGTCCTTTCTTGGTTTTGTGTGAGTACCACAGTGAGACCAAAGCAATCTCATTCAATTACAAGTTTTTCTTTAAGGAGTCATACAACTTTAATGGCTGTTGCTATTTCCATGGGGTCATACGTGTATTTTTATGGCACCCTTTCCAGCAGTTAGACACGGAGATGAGTCTCTAGTCTAAAAGCCTCATCTAAAATCATATATAATTCACGTACTAAATGGCTAAACTGGAACTGCGCCACTTTTCTCTTACATAGGAATTTAAAACAGAATTATTAAGGGGTTGGATCTTCCTCTCATATGTGCCAGATGAAAATGTCCTACAGTCTTGTGCAGCTTGTTTCTAGAAGAGAGTTAAAGGCCAAGTATGAATCAATGCATGTGATGTGTGTTCAGGGTTCTTTGCAATTCCTTTACAGATCCATAGCAGGGTTTGTGGTTAAGTGGAAGTTGGTCTCAATTCTAACAGGACTGTTGTGAGGCTCCCCTTAATGGTACCTGAGTTATCATATTACGGTTTCTAACAACCTTTCCTTTGAAAAACATAGACAAACACTATTATGACTTAAGATTTTTTTGCATCTACCAGAAAATATACACATTTTGCAAGTGTGAATATCAAAGTGCTTTCCTTAACTAAGTATATTTTTATTTGCTATTTCTGCAAAGCAAACTGTGCCATTGGACTGTCTTTTAAGCAATCCTTAACATTGTCTTTGTATGCTGATCACACATAGCCTCTTTAAAATTTTTTTTTAATTTTAATTAATTGGTTTTTAACTGAAGTATCATTGATTTACAATGTTTCAGGTGTACAGCAATGTGATTCAGTTATATATGTGTGTGTGTATATATACATTTTGTCTTTTTCAGATTCTTTTCCATTATAAGTTATTATAAGATATTGAATATACGTCCCTGTACACATATATTCTTTCTTTTAAAAAATTATTTATTTTTGGCTGCGTTGGGTCTTTGCTGCTGTGCGCGAGCTTTCTCTAGGGCTACTCCTCATTTCCATGCACGGGCTTCTCATTGCAGTGGCTTCTCTTGTTGTGGAGCACCGGCTCTAGGTGTGCGGGCTTAGTAGTTGTGGCTCACGGCTCTAGAGCGCAGGCTCAGTAGTTGTGACACACGGGCTTAGTTGCTCCGCGGCACATGGGATCTTCCTGGACCAGGGATCAAACCTGCGTCCCCTACCTTGGCAGGCGGCTTCTTAACAACTGTGCCACCAGGGAAGTCCCCAGGATATACTCTTAATAGCATCTACTTTCAGACTCCCATGTCCAACCTGTTGTCTTTTTGTGTTGTCTCCTTGCAGTTGTTGAGTTGAGTAACATTTCATGGTCACAGGTTCTCACCCTTGTTCCTACAATTCACTCCCATTCCACCCTAACCTTTCTAATGCATTTAATAATATGTTCGTATATATGCTTGACTCTTTCAATGTACAGTGGAGTGGAATGTATTCCAAATTACATAAGCGGTTCCACATTATGGACCTGTAATTCTCTCCACTCATTGTTTAATATGTATGCATGCACAGCAACATGGATATATCTTATTCATGGCATATAATGGCAGCATTGTGTGCTAGAATATTTCCTTATCTGATCCCCAAGTGATGGTCACTATATCAGTTAACATAATATTAGCTAATGGACCAAACATGATAAATTTATTATTAGGAGTACCAAAACAATTATTCCTGAGAGGAGACATCTCTCTTCTAAAGCAGGGCTCTGAAGATACAGGCACCTATCTTTGCAGCTCTATTATCTTCAAACCAAGATTTCCAAGGCTGCCAAGGTTTCTGGTAATAAGGAAGGGGAGAGAGGACTGAGGATTATAACTAGAGGATTATCTGGGCCATTCCTAGAGCAGTGCAGATCACCTCTATTAAGTTTGGTCAAAGACCACACCTAATGCCAGGGAAGCTGGAAAGCTATTGTAAATGGTATTGTTTTTTACATTTCAATTTTTCAATTGGTATATAGATACACAATTGATCTTTTTCAATGTTGACCTTGCATTTTATGACCTAACTAAATTCACTGGTTCTAGTAATTGATTTATAGATTCTTTAAAGTTTTCTACACAGTCACCTTTGAAAAGAGAAAGTTTGATCTTTCTCTTACGATCATGATGGCTTTTCTTTGTGTTATTGCAGTGGCTTCAATTTTGAGTACAATGTTGAGTAGAAACAGTAAGAGTGGATATACTTGCTTTGCACTGACTGCAGGGAGAAAACATTTAGCATGTCATCACTGAGTGTGATGTTAGCTGTAGGTGTTTTGTTTATGCATTTTCAGACTGAGGAAATTCCCTTCTCGTAGTATGCTGAGTGTTTGTTCCTTCATGAATTGGTATAGGATTTTATTAAATGCTTTTTCTGTATATATTAAAATAATCATGTGATTTTTTTCCCCGTTAATATGAGGAATTTTATTGAATGGTTTTCAATCATAAACCAACTTTGCATTCTGGGCATAAATTCCATTTATTCACAATATATTGATTTATTAATATTTTGCTAAGGATATTTGCATGTAATGCTCATTAGAGATATTGGTCTACAGTACTCTTTTCCTGTATTCTCTTTGTCTAGTGTTGGTATTGGGGAAATGTTGGCTTCATAAAATATGTTGAAGTGTTTTCTACTTGATTTTCTGAAAGTTTGTGTAAGACTGGTGTTATTTTTTTCTTAAATGTTTGATAGAATATGCTAATAAAACCATCTGGGCCTGGAGTCTTGTTTTTGAGAAATTTTAGTAGTTAATTTCTTTTATAGATATTGGCATTCAGAATTCTTATTTCCTCTTGTATCAGCTTTAATAAGTTGTATGATTTATAGACTTTGTCCATTATATCTAAATTATTTAATTTATCATAAAGTTCATAATATGTACTTACCCTTTTCATGTCTTTCATTCCTGATATTGGTAATTTGTGTTTTTATTTTCTTGATTAGTGTAGCTAGGGGTTTATCAATTTTCTTAATCTTTTACTAGAACAACTTTTCATTTAATTTTGTTTTTATATTTTCTCTATTAGTCTTTATTAATTTTCTCAATTTCATAAAATTATTCTCTTATTTATATTCTACTTGCTTTGGGTTTACTTTGCTCTTTGTTTCTAGCTATTTAGCATGGAACTTTATAGAGTATTTATTGAAGAGGTTTCTTCCTTTCTAAAATAAACATTTGTAGCTATAATTTGCCTTTTAGCCACGAAGCCCTGTTTTAGGTGCATCATATTTTTAATATGCCTTATTGATTGACTGATGGCAGGTTTAATAAGCAAGGGGACATACTTATGAGGCTTGTCTTGGGCAGTTGCAAGGTGAGTAGATTGCCATACCTGCCGTCCAGATTCTTAAAAGTTTATATAGAAGCCTTAACTGGGTTCAGTCATGTGTACTCTCCAGATGGTCTAAACAACACATTACTCTCTCAAGGCTGTGTCTTCCTGGGGCAGCTTCTAGCATGGGGAAGGTAAGCGGAATGCATATCCAAGGACAGGGGAGTGGGTAGGAGCCTCCCATTGCCTGGGTCCAGCTCACGGGTCAGTCAGTGTTCACGTCTTCTCATGACCTCCTTCAACACTTCAAGAATCATGTTAGTGTTTCACACACTCAAAAGTAATGAATTTTTTAAAAATCACGTAGTTTGAGTAGAAACCCAGCCTCAGGTTAGTTTTATTCAGAAAATCTGGGGCCTTGGCACCTAATACACTTTATTTTATTCACTTCAAAATATTTCATAATTTCCTTGATTTCTTCTTTGACTTGTTTAGATGTATGTTGTTTAACTTCCAGATTTTTTTTCTTTTTAGATATTTTGTTATTAATTTCTAATTCCATTGTGGACAGAGACATAGGATGTATGTGTGATTTTGATCTTTTGAATTTATTGAGACTCTGTTTATGGTCCAGCACATGATCGGTGTTGATCAATGTATCATATGTATTCTGCGATTGTTTGCGAACTGTTCCACAAATGTCACTTAGGTCAAATTGCTCAGTAGAATTTTTCAAATCTCTGTCCTTACTGACTGTTGGTTTTTGTCTAGTTTTTCTATCAATAACTGACAGAAGAGTGTTAAAAAAAATCCAACTCTGATTATGGATTTGTTTTTCTCTGTTTTGGTTCTACCTACTCTTGCTTCATGTACAGGCATACCTTGGAGATATTGCAAGTTCAGTTCCAGACCACTGCAGTAAAGCGAGTCACATGAATATTTTGGTTTCCCAGTGCCTATAAAAGTTATGTTTACACTATACTGTAGTCTATTAAGTATGCAATAGTATTATGTCTAAACAATGTACATACTTTAATTTAAAAATGTTATTGGAAAAATGGTACCAATAGACTTGCTCAACACGGGGTTGCCACAAACCTTCAATTTGTGTAAAAACAAAACAAAACAAACCATAATATCTGCAAAGTGCAATAAAGCAAAGTGCAATAAAATGAGGTATGCCTGTACTTGCAAGTTCTGTTATTTAGTTTATAAATATTTATGACTTTTTCTCCCCTGATTTGACCTGTCTATAATTTGAAATGTCCTTCTGTATTGATGGCAGTTCTCTTTGTCTTAAAGAGTACCCTATCTGGTGTGTAACCATTCTAATTTTCTTATGCTTCCTGTTTGCAGGGTATATGCTCTTCTATAGGTTTACTTTAAACCTGTATATATATGTTTATATTTGAAATGTCTCCTATAGATAGCATGTTAGATATATCTTGCTTTTCTTAGCCAGACCATTTCTGCCTTTTTTTTTTTTTCTTTGCGGTATGCGGGCCTCTCACTGTTGTGGCTTCTCCCGTTGCGGAGCACAGGCTCTGGACGCACAGGCTCAGCGGCCGTGGCTCACGGGCCCAGCCGCTCCGCGGCATGTGGGATCTTCCCAGACCGGGGCACGAACCCGTGTCCCCTGCATCAGCAGGTGGACACTCAACTACTGCGCCACCAGGGAAACCCATTTCTGCCTTTTAATTGGAGTGTTTAGTCCACTTACATTTTAGTCCACTTACATCTAATGTAATTATTGATATGGTTAGATTTAGGTTTGCCATTTTGCTATTTGTATGCTGTTTGTCTTAGTTGTGTTTTGTTTCTCTGTTCTTCCCTTTCTATCATCTGTGTTAAAATATTTTCTTCAATTCCATTTTTATCTGCTGGTTTTTATTTTAGTGGTTGCCCTAGGGATTACAATATATATTCTTAACTTTTCACAATCTTATTTTATATCACACCATCTCACCTAAACTGTACCTTGTAGTCATGTACTTCCATTTACCTATCTTATCCTTTATATGATAGTTGTGTGTCTGTGTGTATATATATATATATATACACACACACATATGTCTGTATATATGTACATGTATATATTTATGTTTATATATATGTACATAATATACATGTACATATATTACATCCACATGTTTTATAAGCCCCGTGATTCAGTGTAATAGTTACTGCTTTATACATATTGTCATATGTATTTTTTAAAGTAAGACAAAATACTGTTTCATGTTTGCCCATATATTTTCTATTTCTGGTGTTCTTTATTCCTTCTTGAAGATCCAAGTTTCCATCTGGTATTATTTTTTTCAGTGTGAAGAACATTAACATTTCCTGTGGAACAGGTCTGCTGGTGATGAATTTGAATTTTCTTAGGTTTTATTTATTTAAAAGTGTCTTTATTTTGCCTTTATTCTTGAAAGATTTATTTTGGCTGGATATACAATTCTGGGTTTGACAGTTTTCTTTCATCACTTTTAAAGATGTCATTATGTTGACTTTTTGCCTGCATTATTTCTGATGAGAAGCAAACCGTAATTTTTAATTTTGCTTCCCTATGTGTAAAGTATCCTTTTCGTCAGGCTTATTTCAAGGTTTTCTTATTCTTTGGTTTTCAGCAGTGACTATGATGTGTCTGGTGTGGTTTGTTTGTATTTATCCCACTTAGAACTAACTAAACTTCTTCAATCTGTAAACTCACATTTCTTATCAAATTAGAAATTTGGACTGCTATTTCTTGAAGTATTTTGTGCCCTATCTCTTTCTTCCCTCCTTCTGGACTCTGATTACACCCATTTTAGACCTTTTGATATTTTACCGCAAGCCATATTTTTTCCTCCCGTCATCTCAAATATGCTATTAAGCCCACCCAATGAAATTCTCAACCCTTCTCACAGCCAGATCATTCCCAAACACTACTCTCACTATGTCAGTCTTTTAAAAACTACAGTATGCATTTTATATGTAAATTACACCTCATGAAAAAAGACTACACTGTTTCCCTATTGCCTACTAGATGCAGACAAAGTGTGTTACCTTGGCATTCAAGGCTTTCTAGAATAGTTATGTATATTGTTTATGCAATTTTTTTTGTAAAAAAAAATTGCTGTATGATATGAGACTGATAACATTGTTTTCCTCTAGGAATGGGAACTGAGTGGTTGTGAAACAGGCATGGGAAGGAAGCTTTTCAGCATTTACTTTAGAAATTTAAATCAACTTAGAATGTATTTATTCCAACAATACCATAAAGTGTGCCATCCTGTATACAATTTCTGACCAATCGTTTCTTCCATTCCTGCATAGCACACCTGCTTCTTTAGTCTGATCATTGCAGCTCTCCCTGTCCTCTCATGCTCCTTTTTCTTAACATGCATCCAGGGCCTTAACCTGCCTTCAAGACCCAACATGTATATCCATTTATGAAGCATTCTGCAGTAGGACTCTGTCAGTTGCAGGTTCCAGCCTTTTCCCAAGAAGGGTTGCAGTTGGTGCTGATCTAAGGGTAACTAGACTGAGAGACTTGGATGTCATTGGTATTCCCCAGCTTTTGTATCTACCTCTCTTTGCATGCTGATTTTGTTCTCCCAGGTTCCCTGTACTGAGGAAACTGAAACCAAAGCTTTAGGCAGCTCCAGACTTAGATTTTTCATAGTCATATGATCAGAGAGGAAAAAGAGCATTTCCTTGACAACTTCACTAAGTAGAATCCCAGGGAAGGACTCAGATTGGCCTGAATTAGGACAGGGCAAGGACATGACAAATCACTGATCAGCTCAGCCTGTGATTGGCAGGCTGACCAGAACTATATGTCTGGAGGCGGGTGGGGGAGCAATCTT
Source organism: Mesoplodon mirus (assembly GCF_964341445.2). Classification (NCBI taxonomy): domain Eukaryota; kingdom Metazoa; phylum Chordata; class Mammalia; order Artiodactyla; family Ziphiidae; genus Mesoplodon; species Mesoplodon mirus. The sequence continues at coordinate 47,364,952 of NC_138988.1, read as the reverse complement.
CCAAAAGGAGAGGGGAGAGACGCTCCTCTCTGTGAAAAAATATCGATACACAATCACTGTTCCTTCCCTGGCAACTGCTATGCCCACTGACCTGTCTGTTTCCCATAGCACTCTTTTTTTTCTTCCTTTTTTTGGCTGTATTCAGCATGTGGGATCTTAGTTCCCCAACCAGGGATCGAACCCGTGCCCCCTGCAGTGGAAGCGCAGATTCTTAGCCACTGGACCGCCAGGGAAGTCCCTAGCACTCTTTTACATCATATGTTGGGCAGTTATACAGAGCATGCCTATGTCCTTTGAAGTCTGACATGGGGTAATCTTATTTCTCCCAATCAAATTTTACTCTCTGAGAAAATAAGGTTATAAGTGTTTAAACATCGACACATCCTGGCATAGGTGTGAACCTGGAGGTTTGCTAACACATCAAAGCTGAAGTCATATGCAAGATGCTTTGATGTGTTGTAGTGTGACTGCTCAGAGAGCTGTCTCTGGGCAAAAGAACAATCGGAAGGGCAGGGGGTGCTGGGGCTGAGTTCAGGGTAACCACAATGGGCAGTTTCTGACTTTAGCACTGGATTAGGCTGCTTCTTCCCTGAGTCACCACCACTACTTATTAGTGACAGTTCAGCCTGTATTGAGACCACATTATAACTTCTGTATGTGTAATAGATACATGACATAGATGTTACACTCTACTAGCTACCATGTTTAATGTCTTCAGCTCTGTTAATGCTATTTGAATCACTATCCTTATAGGAAAAAATTGTGACAGCTCACCTTCACTTAATGGATTTGAGAAAGAAAGTGGTTAACTGAGTGAGGCTTGTTTTAGACTTAGAGATTCTTTGCTGACAAAGGTGTTTAGTGACTGTGTCTGTGTTATAATATCACTAGGAATGAATAATGAAATTAATATATACTTGTTTATAAGGAAAGAAATGAGCAAACCTCAAGCTCTTTATTTCATTCATAGTTTGCTTCTTTACTTTGCCAATGGTAGTACATTCAGAGATGTTATTACATTAAGTAGTCCAAGGTTGGAATTCCCCACCCCCTTAGGCTTGGTTTTTTGTTTTTTGTTTTTGTTTTGGTTATTGCTTACCTGCTGGCAATTTTGAAAAAGGGCTTTCCCCAAGAGAAGATGAGGAGATGGCTTTCAAATCTAGCTGGAAATAACTTTAGGTAAACAGTTTTGATAACTGGAAAAAGTTGAAACATAAGGAAGATCTTCAGGTTATCAGTAGAATAAATCCATCATTCACACCTTTGCCCAGGTGAATGTCATGGGCAAAGGCAGGCACTTTGCTGTCATCAAAGTGATGAGGAACCCTGGGTCACGTCTTGACTCAGCCTTTCCTGGGAGATCCTTGAGGGAGCTCCACACACAGGAACAAGAGGGCATGGGAGAGCAGCTGCTTCTTCAGAAGAGTCTGACATATACTCCCCAGGCCCCAAGACAGAGTCTGAGAAGGTGCGCTGGGACCTGAGACTCATGCTTGAGACCTAAATAGGCTCTCTTCTCTTAAGCTCCAAACCCAAATCTTGGGACACTGTTCCCTCTGCCCAGCCTCATGGTAACAAATCCAAAAATGCGTAGGCTAGGGTGTGCACGAGGAAGGGAGAGAGATCTGTGTTTTGCTTCCTTTAGTGATGTGGGGCTTGTTCCAGAAATAATATTGAAAATGACCGAACTTGGGCAGCTATCATTTTTGACAGGCAACATGGTACTAATCTTCTGAAATGCATGAAGTGCCTTGAGAGCATAGCAGTGGAAGGGATATGGGATGCCTTACCCGCCTCACATCCCATTGGCCTGGCCTCCAATTCCAGGCACTGCTAGAGTGTGCAGTTCCCAGGAGTCAGCACCTTCTGCTGGCAGGGCCACACCTGCCCTGGGGCTGCTCTTACATCCTGGGTGTGGGGGCCTGTAGGCGCCTGCCTCACATGGCTGTGTGTGCAATCCAATGTGCGGGGCCCATGGGGCACCCCCAGCCCCAGTGATCCCCAGTGTGACCAGTCAGTGATGAGGGCGCATCTGGGGATGGCCTCCTTTCTGTCTCATGCTCCCCTTCCCCTTACTGCCAATCCCTAAAAGCCTCATCAAGTGTACAACCTGTAAGCAAGTTCTTTCTCACCTCTGCTTTCAGGGAGCAGGGAATCAGCCAAGGCACTTGATGTAGAAGGCTGTTTGTGTGGTGGGAAAGTGGCCATTTGGGACCATTCTTTAAGTTTTGTTAATTAGCAGTAAGGGCTCACCCTCCACCTTTCAGCTAGCCCCTCAAGACCATGACTCTTATGTCTCTGCCAGAGCACCTCCTCCAGGCATGTGCCCACCCTTGTGACAGTGGTCACGGCTCAAACTGAGAGAACAATGCACCAAGCAAGGACCCCAAGCCACCGGAAATAGAGAGTTCTCTACAGGGGGAAAGGGTGCCTCAAGCAGATTCAGAATTCTGTTTTGGGAGACACTGGAGTCTTTTCCTATTGCAATAACTTCTCTTCCTTTTTCTGTCTCTTGGAGGCTGGTGAAAGTCAGGTTTTGCATTGCAAGTACTGATTCTGGCTAACAAGCAGAAAAGAAAGTAATTTGCAGGAAAGAAGAAAAGCCAGATTAGGAAGCTTCACAGCCAGGAGCAATACCCCCAAATAACATTACAGAACTGGTCCCCTGAAGGACACACAAGTGGCAAAGTATACAATACTACACCAGGTTCTGAATTTTCCAGCCATTTAAACGACTGCCATGTTGCCATCACTGGCACCAGAACAGATTCGGCTGGGTCCCCCTGGGGGACTCCCCACGGTGCTTTAGCTGGACCTGGAGGCTTTGCTTGTCTTCAACCTATAGTGCCCCCTGTAATTGGCTATCATTCCACAAAAACAAAATAGACATCAGTGTGGGCAACCAAATGAAGGGAACCCATTTGGCCACATTTAAAGATACCATCTAATGTTACTGCATAGTTTCTAACTAGGTTTGGTGGGCCTCTGGATGCCATGTCTCCTCATTTAATCAAAATTTCCACTTTTCACCTATTCTATACATTGGGGTTCTTGTAATTTTGTCTTTAGAGTCAGTTTAGAAACCACCGCCCTGTGGAAAATAAGCATCTTCAGTGTCAAGAGACCTTAGGATGATTACCTGCCAGAGGCTCCTAAAACTGTCTTTCTAGGTGTGATCTGACCATGGAGGGAAGAGGCACCACTGGAAAAGCCCCTGATGCGTTATTACTGAAAGTGAGCCTCTGGCAGCATGGCTAAGCCTCATGCTAACCAACTTCCAGCTCCCATTCTCTGAAGTGCTCAAAACATTTAACGGACTGCCGACACCACACCAGGGGACTGCAGGAAATAGACTAGCTGTTGTAGAGAACGAAACTTCCAAAGCCTCATGACCCTAGGCTTATTCTAGTGACATGAAATCTGTTTGTCTTCAAGCACAAGACAGAAATTAATTTTTTCTCCAGAGTTTTGGAAATGATTCTAATTCTGAGTGGAACAAGGTCCTGACAAGGCCAATGTGTACGTCACAGATTGGATTCTATGGGAAGCTGATGGCCCTTATGCCCTTACTCACAGGTGTTCAAATCCATCCAAGGGGCCAGGAGAAGAGCTGTCTCCACACCTCCCCCAGCTCCTGCCTTGGTTGGCTTCCTCTCCACTCCTCCTTGCCCACCCAAACCTCTTCTTCTTCCTACAGTTAGGAAGCAAAAGCCCCTATATGCCAGTGGATGCAAAGGGAGACTGATGGCTAAAAAAGAGGCTTTGCTCTGGCCATCAGCCCAGCTCAGCTCATGCAAACACCCAATGATAAAGGCCACTGGTCATTCACTTTGACCTTTCTTAACACTTGACCAAGGCCACTCATCATGAGTTGCCCTTGCCCTGATTCCACAAGCTCGTATTCAGTATTTCTCAGCTTTCCAGCTTCCAGATAAGAGTTTAAAATCAGACTCAGTCCTTTGAGGGGTGGATGCCTTGTCACAAGGTTGCAATGAAGAATCATCAGAGTGAAGGTGATGTGAATGTACCTTCTTTTTTTTTTAATGTATTTATTTATTTATGGCTGTGTTGGGTCTTCGTTTCTGTGCACAGGCTTTCTCTAGTTGTGGCAAGTGGGGGCCACTCTTCATCGCGGTGCGCGGGCCTCTCACTATGGCGGCCTCTGTTGTTGCGGAGCACAGGCTCCAGATGCGCAGGCTCAGTAATTGTGGCTCACGGGCCCAGCTGCTCTGCAGCATGTGGAATCTTCCCAGACCAGGGCTCGAACCCGTGTTCCCTGCATTATCAGGCAGATTCTCAACCACTGCGCCAACAGGGAAGCCCTGAATGTACCTTCTTGAGAGGAAACCCTGTGCTAGTTTAGAGGAGTTCTTTTAATTCTCAGGATCCAAAGTGAGTTTGTTTAGGACTGTAAAATTTTCTAATGGAAGCAGTTAGAAGTGGTGGAGCTGCCTACAACTCATGGTTTAGGGAGGTCACTGGCACCATTCTGGAAGTATCCTCCTGTGGGATGTCTCAAGACAAGAGTACCCCTGGGCAAAGACTTAGGTACTGGAAGAGAGACCATGGGAAATCTCTCTGGAGAGGGTTGGGTTCCAGGCTTTCCCACCCCAACTTCTCTCTTAGGTTCTAGGGTCTCCATTTTGTGTCCCCTAGCTTCATAGACCATGGAGAACAAATGTCAGGCACATCACGAGATGAAGTATTGGGTTAACTCTTCAGTGCTTTAGTTTATAATCGTTTCTGGCTTGTCATCAGAGTACGTATAGAGCTAAATGATGAATGGCCACTTTAAAAATCAGCAAGTGCCATAATACTCAATTCCCAATGACAAGGGGGCATGATGCTAAAGCTCTAGGCAAGTAAGAAAAAAAAACACAAAACAGCAAATGTTCCCCTTCTGTGTAAAAAAAAAAAAAAAAAAAAAAAAAAAGAGTGGGAGGAAGGAAGTGACTACCAAAGATCTGCTGCTCTTGAAAATCACTCTTTACCTTAAATCACCCAGTGTGAGTTCCTGTGCTGCCCAGCCTGTGGACTTTGGCTTAAAGCTTGCCTGGGAATTCTTGGTTCCTCAACTGGTATAAGCCAGGAAGGCACACTTCCCTCTGCTGACACACAGAACAAATGCTGTTACAGAAATTGTATCACCCAGGAGTGCCCAGTACAGAGCATGGCTCAGCATCCCTCCCCAGCTGTCTGCCTCATTCACTTCTCTCTCCTAAATCAGCTTCTCTGCCAGAGGGTCAGTGGCACCATCTGGGCAGAAAAAGGACAATACTTCTATACTCTGTTGCTGGCCAATCATCTAATTCCTAATTTACTAGGTTCAGCATCCACTTTATCTATTGAGGTGGGGCTATATCAGTTATCTATTGCTGTGTAACAAATTACCCCCACACCTAACAGGTTAAAACACTAAACATTTATTATTTCACAGTTTTTAAAAGTCAGTAATCTGGGAGCAGCTTAAGGGATCTGGTTCAGAGTCTCTCATGAGGTTGCAGTCATCCTGAGGACTGACTGAGGCTGGAGAATCTGCCTCCAAGTTCACTTATGGGGTCATGGTCAGCCTCAGTTACTTGCAATCTGTTGGATTGAGGGCCTCAGTTCCTCACAGGCTGTTGTCCAGAGGCTTCTGTTCTTTACAATTTGGCCCTCTCTTAGAATGGTTCATGATGTGGCAGCTTCCTTCTCCCAGAGAGAGTGATCTCCCGGGGCGGGGTGGGGGGGTGCGGAAGAAAGAGAGTGGCCAGGACAGAGCTGCAGTCTTTTTATAACCTAATCCGAGAAGTGATACGTCATCACTTCTGCCATAAGCTCTTTGTCTCACACAGACCAATCCTTGTAGAGCGTGGGAGGCGACCCCCCGGGGTGTAATATCATGGGGTGGGAATCATTAGGAGCCATCCTAGAGACAGGCTGCCTACCCATGACCATCAGCAGAGGAGCCTGGACTCAAGTTCAGACACTGCTTCTGACCTCTCCACCTTCAATTTTGGCCGCGCTGTAAAGGAGCCAGTTTGAACCTCCATCTACAACCCCAGGTATATGAAAAATAACTGATTTTGAGCCTCCATTTTACTGAGTCTTAGGAAACTTCCTCACTCTCGGAGGAGTCAGGGTGTTGGGAGGAATCGCCCTGGTTTTGAAGCATCTTCCTGGAGGCTCTCTGTTGCTTCCAGACGGTAGCTGGGAATCCACCTGGGCAGCCATGTAGAATCTCATCTGTCTTGATGTACGGCATCACTTTCCCTTCTGGGATCCGGCTGCTTCCCAGGTAGTTAGTTCTTCCTGCCATGTTATGAACAGCCTCTGCCATGGGACCCCCAGACACCTCTGCTTGTTTTCACCCCCACAGCCCAGGGAAAGCTCTTTCTAGGCTATTCTCTTCATTTCATGACCAAAATACATTTCTGGAGAATTCTACCCTAGACCCAAGAGGTTCAGGCTTTGGAAACAAGCCCTGTGGAGTCCCAGGTTGCTTGTGACTTCTGCCCTATATTTTTTTTTTTTTGGGGTATGCGGGCCTCTCACTGTTGTGGCCTCTCCCGTTGCGGAGCACAGGCTCCGGATGCGCAGGCCCAGCGGCCATGGCTCACGGGCCCAGCCGCTCCGCGGCATATGGGATCCTCCCAGACCGGGGCACGAACCCGTATCCCCTGCATCGGCAGGCGGACTCTCAACCACTGCGCCACCAGGGAGGCCCCTGCCCTATATTTTTGAAAGGTGAAAACACAGGAAGGAAAAGGGAAGATGGAATATCCTGCCACACCAGCACCCCCCCTGTGCTTCAGTTGGCCAGACTGCATTGTCCATCCCATCTCTGGGCCTTTGCTGGCTATGCTGAAATTTGGCAGACTTATTATGCACACCTGCCTGCCACTCTACCTGAGTCATGTTCTCCAGTCTAAGACTTGTCTCCTTTCTGACACCTTTCCTGACCTCAGGCTGGGGGTCATCACTCTTCATTCTGCATTTATGAAGCTGCCTTCCTCTCATCACTTACTCGCTGAAACCTTCTCTGTGTCAATTCAGAGATCACAAATGAGCAGTGTGTTTGCTGAATCTGTCCCAAAGGTATAGTTTCACCCATGCCACTTTTTGTTTTTAATTTGAATGAGTTGCCAACATTTTAAAAATGGAGGGATGTCACATAAATTTGGCTTCTGGCTTGCACTGAAAAATCATATCTGGTAGCCCCAGGCTTGCTTTCCCATGGAGTAAAAATGAGTCAGTGCTGAGCAGCAGCTGCCCCTTTAGATGGGTCCTGCTTCCTCCAGTTGGCTTCTGCCCACTTCTCTCTTGCTCATCACCTGCTACACCTCTGTTTGTGACCTCTGCTCTGATTTCTCACCTCTCACAGGCTGATTGTTCGTTCTGGATGCTCCTTTTTTCCATTTACTGATTGCCCAACATGCTGGGCTGAGCTGGATACAAGTGCAAGAAAGTTCAAACCATGTCATCTACATATTAAAGATTAGGAAGGGCCTTACTATGCAATGGGCGCTGTCAGCTAATTTCACCCAGAATCCAAGGGCTGCTGAGTAAGCAAAGTCTTCTGTGTGGTAGACAATTCCCAATTTATAATTGGTTTATAGCTAATGATCCCAGGCAGCAATTTCCCTTGTTAGTCTGTCTTGATATATACATTTTGTAATTCGTTTGCAGTAGGGGCAGAGGAGATCTGTATTATATGGAAATGCTTGTTCTTTCTACTGGAAGTTCAGCTTACTCTCCAGTATGGATCTAATCTAGGGAAGTAAGTGCAAAAGTCCTGAGGCAAGGTGCAGGGAGGCAAAGTAAGTGTGTCGGGGGGAGTAGTGGGAGATGAGGCCAGGAGTCTCACAGGAGGATGGCGTGCAGCTGCAGGTGGTTAGGTTCTGGGTTTGCCAAAGGACTGGCATTTGCATTGGCTTAATCTCGGTGAGGTCCCCAATCCATCCTGTGTGATGGGACTGAACAGGGCTCAAAGCTCATCTTTGAGAACACTCCAGGAGAAGATGAAAACACATCTTTGATATCCTGTCACCCTTGTGCAGAGCCTGTGATCTGAGATCTCGGGAAGCTCAGCACCTCGCTCAAGGTCATAGTCAACCATGCCCTGCTCTGACCCTTAGCATCTAAAATGCAGAACTTCTGGACTCTCTTGGGATGATCTTTGCCCCAGAGCATTGTTAGAGAAACATGGCACCTCTGGGAGTGAAGGGAGTCCTTCCCTGTCCCTTGCTGGCTATTCAAAGTGAGCTGGCAATTATACAATAACACATTTTCTTGATTCCTTCTGCCCAGTTATTTCTGAGCCTTCTGGCTTCTGCTTGTGACAACTCCTGTCTAGAATGGCTCCAGTGCAGAGCCGGTTTGACTTTGGAGGCTGTTTTGCAAAATTAAGAGGCTGCTTTGACATGGCTTCAAGGAACATGCTGCAAGCTTCAGCAGCAGCAGCGGTCGCCTCATTCATCCCTGGGAGACAACAAATGCTCCAAATAGGGCCATGCACGCCTACTGTCATGCAGCCACCCAGCAAGTGGCCATTTAATCTCAATTGCTCCCCATGGCGTGGGCCAATTAAAGAGGAAGCCAACAGGGCAAGGAGCACTGGCAAATCTTTTGAGGGAAGGAAACCCCAGGGCTGCATTGCCAAAGGCTCTCCCACTCCATTCACACACTGTGCTAGAATGCAAACCACGGGGCTGCAAGTGGGATGGAGGGCTGCCTCAGAAATGGGAGCCGAGATGCAGTACAGATGGCAGCAAGAGTGGCGGTGACACAGAATAGTATCCCCAGGGCTCGAAACTTCCAAAATGAGATTTACAGTTCTGGCCCGCCCTCTTTCGGGAGGAAACACCTGCTCCAGCAGCTTTGGAAACGGCCTCTTATTATCAACTTCTGTGCAGGGATCAGATTTTTGCAGCTAACTAGCGCCTGGTGTGAAATAAAAGCTATTTTGAGGTGGGAGGAGTTCTCAACCTTTTCCTCAATGCATTTTGCGTCCTGGTTAATTTCTCTCTAATCCTTTATTTCCGAGTCTATATTCTTTCACAACTCCTCCTTCTCTGCCATTCTTTCTACCATACTCTCCTCTCTGAATATTCACAGCCTCTGCTTGGGAGACCAAGCCAGGTCTTACCAGTAGTTCCCAGCCCTACCTGCCCATCAGGATCACCTGGGGCCCCCAAATAGTTGTATTTGGGTCACTTTCCAAACCACTTAGGTTAGAATCTCTTGGGGTAGGGCCCTGGCATAGACATCTAAGTTACTCAGCTGATTCTAGTATACAGCCAAGGTTCCGAAATGCTGGCCACGGAAATGATGCTAAGAAATAAGATAGATTTGACTGTCCTAATCCACTGGAGCTACCTGAATCCTCACAGTCGAGTTTCTAGAAGCAGGATTGAGTCCCAAAGATGAGGTGTGAGGAATCAGATTATTTTTTCATAGCTGTTCTCTTACTATACACATGATCCATGTTTATTGAAGAGGATTTAGAAAATAGAGACAAAAAATCTATAATCTAGCCCCTCAGTACCATTTGGTAGATATTTCTTAACTCTTATTTTTATGCATATATACAGAGAATTTTTTCAATAAAAGCAGGATTACACGAGCTATAGCCTCATAACTATTTTCTCTTAATATCATGAACTGATCTCAGAGAGAGAGCAGTGGGCAGTGGCTTGAAGTGAGATCCTAGTTCTCTGCCCAGAAATCGGACCTGGGTAGCCTGGATGAAAACCGAACCTCTTTTCTTGTGAGCAAATACATTATAGAACACAATTCAGTTGATGGCATGGTACTATTTAATCGGTCTCGTATCAGTGGATTTTGGGCTACTGTTTTGTTCTCTTATGATAAACACCATGATGTCCACCCTTGTAGGCACTTCTTGGCCCTCGTCCATGGTATTGGTCTGATTTTTTCCTCTGTACTCATTCACTGGGTCATCACTAGTCTCATGCCTTTAATTGTACCCCAAATACTAACACTCCAAAATTTATGTGGATTTCAAGTCACTTTTGTTCAAAAGGAGCTCTAAGGATGCCCCTCTGGTTGCCCAAACCTCGTTTCCTATCTACCTACCTCTGGTAATGTTTGTTTTTTCTTCAAGCCAAAGACCTAGACATCACCCTCAATTCTTCCTTTACCCCCAGCACAGAGCCTCTCCCCACCAATCCACATGAAAGTGGTGCTGGTTCGAGTTCCATATTGTTTTGAATCAATCTACACCTTTCCAACTTGCTCTCACCTCCTAATTAAGCATCTTCATCTCTCATCTGGACTAAACTTTTCACTCTTGATCTCCTCCTATCTTTTCTCCACATGGCAACCAAAATGATCTCCTTCAGGCATAAATCAGATGATGGCATTTTCTACCTTGAAGAGTTATGGCTTCCTATCTTCCAGAATGAAATTCAGGCCTTCCTACCATGAGCCATAAGACCTGCAAATCTGGCTCCTGTTTGCCTTGCTAATCTTTTCATTCTACTTCTCCCCTCGATGACCAGGCTCCAGGCACACTTGTATTATTTCTCTTCTTAAATGTGCTAATGCCTTTCCCACCTTGGGACTTTGATACCTGCAGTGCAGCATCCACCTGATGCAAGAGGAACTATGTAAACATGTGGCTTATGCTTTTGTTCCATGAGAAATAAAGTCCTGTGATCTAAGAGTCTCCTATCTTCCACCATGAACCTGTAGCAGGCTAATTTGTTAGCTTGCAAGTAGGGTAAAATCTCAGACCCTTCACCTATTAATGCTAACCATTCCAGTGTGCTTGGGAAGATAACCTACCTCAGGAGAGATCAAATGTGCTTGGCTGTAATATATCCAATTCACTTCCCATATACTATAGTTTCCCCTCCCCCTTCCCATTATACACACTTTAAACTGAATATTGAATAGTACTGCCTTATGGGACAGCATTAAGAAATTTCAGTTGTAATAAGTGGAAGGAGGAGTGATCATCTCTCCATCTTAATAATAGTCCTATTTGGCCTAGGAGTAAAGCAGGTGGCTCTGGGAGACTAAATGTTGGCTATCATGGCTTTTCACCAAACTAGACGCAGTGAAAACTGTTAGAAAGCCCAACAGGCTAAAATTAGACAGATTTGACTAATGCTTGCTTTTCTATATAAACTTTGGGAGGAAGCCAGGCACAACTCATTTTTTAACGAAAGGAATGCAGGATCCATTCACTGTCTTCCTGCAAGGGTGCCTGAAGTCTCCATTATATGGTCACAACCCAGTGAGAAGAGATTTAGATTTGGTTGCCATCAAAAGTAAGTTGTTTTTCACACTGATGTTGTGATGATCTCCATCTCAGAAGCAGCAGTGAGGGAAAATTGGAGAACTTCAACAGTACCTACAACCAGCTAAAGATGGTTAATTCACCTGGCTAAAATTCAGGGCCCAATCAGTTCAATGCTTGGGAATAACTTGGGCCAAGACTAAGGAGATGAAAGACAGTGCTGCTTAGGATACTAAGTTTCAGTTTCTTGGAATTTGTGGGGTTTTTTTTCCCCCATAGCTGACCAAAAGACTCTTGGTCTTTTCTCTTTGGAACATTAACGTAAAGAATTGTTGAGATGATAGGCTACTGATCAAATTGAGTCTGGTTGAGGATTATAGTCTGTACATGCACATTGTCAAAACTGGTTATTGGGTAATGAGTAATTGGCATTGATGAGATGCAGCTGCCTTGAAGAATGGGTGGGGGGCAGTCACATGCCTGAGGGGCTACATGACCAGCTGGCATAAAGCTGAAGGGGGCTCAAAGCTGATGGTTTCCCTGAACTGAGGTCACTTGCACTCAGCCTTGTCTCTTGTGAGAACACATGTCCCAAGTTCAGAATGACTGTGCCTAGGATTTCGGCTGTGCCATTGCGGTGCATGCCAGGGTATACCATGTCCTGTATCCTTTAGTAAAGCTAAGTAAACTTGGTGCTGGGTGGGATCTATTGTGTCTTGTGAATTTGTCTGTCTGAACCCAAGTCCATTGTGGCTGGTAGAGCAGAGTGGACATTGCAATTACGTAAACCATTCTATGTTTTAAATTGTTTTATTCTTAGTCATAGTCTTAAATTCACAGCCATGATAAACACTTGATGGAAGGCAGGAAACATGAGGAACATTGATGTTGAAATACGTATTTAAGAAGATAAATGATAATTCCTCAGATATGCCTCAAGATGTTCTTCCCAGATCTGTAAGTTGCATATTTATCTGATTGAGATCTTTACATAGCAGAACACTGTTATCTATCACTTAAGCAACCAGTGCGAAAGAGAAAATATGGTGGAAATTACTCCAGTTTAGCTTTCTATTTATTGGGAATAAATACTATCCACATCTGTAATGTTATTTGTAGAGCAACGCTTGCAAATAGCAACCTCAAACTTTCTCTCCAAATGAGTCATTTAAAAAAATCATGATGATTATAAAAGAAGCTAGTTGATTTTTATCTCAAAATAAAAGAACTCTATACATCTAATATATTGACTTCTATTTGTCACTAATCAAGACTATCAAAAGCACTTGAAGGATTGAACATAAGGTATGAAACATTCTGAGATAGCAAAAGCAATTTCATTCAAGTCCCAGCTCACTTGTCACCTCTTCAAGAGCCTGTCTGAACCATTCCACCTAATGTCTTCCCCTGGCTCCATCCATTTGGGTACTTGTCATGCTACAAATCAGGGTTCTCCATCTTATTACCCTCTTTTATTTTGTACCCTACCACTTCCCCCTCTAGAATGTAATCTCCTGTGGGCAGAATCTGTCTTGTTTTATCACCATGTTCCCCCAGTGCCTAAGAACATTGCCTAGAATATGATAGATGTTCAATTTGAACATATCAAATATATTTTGATGATATATTTTGTTATATTTCAGGGATAAAAGGTAGATATTTTGTACCAATTGGCATAAATGGAGTATGGTGTGCATTTTTCCTGTGACACAGTATCTAGACAAATGCACGATGCCAAGTACTTACCTGGTCAGAGAATATATACCATGCTTTGCAGTTAGAGACCACTGGTGATTCTGTTCCAGTGATTTAAATATAGATTGAGTTTTAAAACCAAAAGTAGTGACTGTGGAAACGTGCTGCTCAGATCTCCTGCTGAGGAGAAACTGGTTGACTGGCAGCTCCAGCTGCTGCTCCTCTGGATTCACTACCATGTTTGCACTGAAATCATGCTTCCCTTGGGCTGCTCCCAGCCATTGACCAACATGGTGGGCATCCTAGTGGCATGTGGGACTCCTCTAACTGAGGAGTCCTCTAAGCTTTTGCTTGAGGACTCCCCATTGCCTGGGTTGAAACTTCCTTGGAACTACAATGTAGTCCTAGACTCTTCCTCCCCAGTCCTCCTTCCTTCCTTCTTTTCTTCTGGGAGTTCCAGCCAATGGGAGGCATTGGCAGAAATTTGAAGAGTTGGAGGAAAGGAAAGGCAAGGGTCTTTTTCTGTGGTACTTCTGCTTCCTGTGATACCTCCAGCAGCATCTATTTGTGTCTTCTTCATGTCTACATCTCCCTGCATACAATACATTCCTTCCCTCTGTGGTCCAGTTCCCTCCAGCCTCCTCCCACTGAACCTCTAGCCCCATCCAATGACCACTGCAATCAAACATTTTCTATTGGCTTAGGGATTGACAAGTACACAAGTTCCAGGAGAAAATTCAGAAAGAGATTCTAATTTCTAAAAATTTAATATTTCAAAGAATTAAGGGATTTATAATAGATAATATAATAAATGGTGCTCATATTGGAAAAAAAAGTATGTGGACTTACTTTACTCCACATAAAAAATTAAATCCAATAGATTGAAGACTTAAAATGTATTTTTTTAAGTTAAAACTATGCAAGAAATTATAGGAGAGTACAAGTATAATTTGGGATAATAGAAATGATTTGTTACTGTATTACTTATCTATCACTGTGTAACAAATGGCCCCAACACTTTGCAGCTCAAAACACCAAACATTTATTATCTCTCAGACTTTCTAAGGATTAGGAATCTCACAGTGACTTGCCTGGGTGGTTCTGGTTCAGTTTCCTGGGAGGTTGCAGTCATCTAAAGGCTGAACTGGGGCTGGAGAATCTGCTTCTAAGTGCACACATGTGGTTCTTGGTAGGTTTCAGTTTCTCACTGGTCATTGGCAGGAGGCCTCCATTTCTCCCCATGTGAACTTCTCCATAGGGCTGCTCACATCATGGCAGCTTGCTTCCCCTGGGGTAAGAGATTCAAGACGGAGAGAACGAGAATGAGAATGAATGCACCCAAGGTGGAAGCCTCAGTCTTTTTCTAACCTAATTTTAGAAGTGACATCTCACCACTTCTGCCATATTCTGTTCCTTAGAAATAGATTATTAAGTTCAGCCCACACTCAACAGGAAGGGAATGAGGCTTCCTCTTGATGGGAGGAGTATCACAGAATTTGTGGGCACATCTCTAACACCCCCACTGTAACTAAGAGGAGAAAAAACTACAAAAAATCTGATTACATGAAAATATGGAACATTTGCATGGCAAAATATTGTAAAGTTTAATAGACAGGAGACAGCTTGAGAAAATGTTCGTAGTTCAGATAAGAGAACATCTCTCCAATACATAAAGAACTCGTAAAATTTGACAAGAAATAGACAAATATGCAAAGGATATGGAATCAGTAAGGACTTTTGTTTGATGGCTGGTGACAGAGACCCGCCTGTAGTGGCTTAAAGATTTGAGGGTTTGTTTCCTTTTGTAATAGGTCCAGAGGCAGGAGATGGCTGACACTGGTTTAGGGCTGAAGTGTCTTCATTTGCTTGGCCTTTTTCTTGTAGTTACAAATGGCTCCTAGAACTTTAGACAAGACATGCCCATTCCCAGTCTCAGGAAAAAGATGGCAGGAAAAGGACAAAAAGTGTTTTGTCATTGGTTTTAGCTAATGACTTCTCTTTACATCCTATCCAAAAAGCTACTAGAAACAAACAAGTTTACCTACTGTGTCAAATAGGATGCTTTTTGGTGCAAACAACAAAAAACCCAATTGAAAGAAAAATTTTTTTAAATGAGGAAAATGCTTTACATACAAGTTCTGAGGCAGGAAAGTTCCAGTATTAATTTAGTGGCTCAATGTTACCAGATATCCAGATTATTTCCATTTCTGGCTTTGCTTCCCCTAGAATATTTGCTTTTTGCTCCTAGGCTATTACCCCATGGTTACAGATGGTACAGCTACTTGCATCACTTATCCACACAACGATGACCAAAGGTTAGAAAAGGCAACTCTGTTTTCCATACAAAAAACAATCATGGCAAGGGGAATGGCATTATCATGATTGAATGATTAACTTGGACCAGAGAATCTTAGCTGGTAGGCAGTGCTGAAAGTGGGTAACAGTCCTGAGACTTTGATCCTCTCATTTCTTAGGGAAGCCTGGATGGCACCTGGGGTGCCCAGAGCCTCCCAGGCTAGTCATCTCCCAGGATAAATGGAAGCACTTAAAAGGTGTCCTAAAAAAAGCATATCCTATGTGGGCCTTGATGCAAAAAAGGATGGGAAGCAATGGCTAAGAGTAATTGACCTTCACCGCCTGGGGCTAGATAGAAGACCGTGCACACTGGCCAGTAGAAACCTGAACAACACTCTGGTTCTATCAGAAGGAAAAGGGGGAGGCCACAGATTACTTGCCACAACTCTAAAAGAGCTAGAATTAGATCGAATTAAAATTTGAATCAGTATCTCTAAAAGTAAGACAATAGGGTTACTGCTTTAAAGTAGTGAAGGAAAATAACTTTGATCTAGAGCTTTAGACCCAGTAAAACTGCTCCAGTTTGGGCTCACAAGGAAGCAGATGCTGAGATGGAGATTAGCATAGGGGAGTTGCATCAGGAATCAACACTTGTGGAGGAAGGGAAGGAAGCCGGATTAGGCAAAAAGAAAAGTTAGGCTGCAATGGAGCCCTGGCAAAGGCTACAGCAGACCCCAAGGGGAGCTCTGAGGTGGGATGAGCTTCAGAGTTGTCCCGCATTGCATGGGGTCTTTCTGCTCCCATATGGACCAGTCACTGGGTGCAGGATGCCCCCAGGAAGGGGGTGCAACGTTGGATGAGACAGCTCTTGCTAGCTGAGAGACATTTCTGGAGAAGGCTAAAAGCTAAACTATGTCTGCCAGCAACACTGCTAGCTGCTGGGGGAGTAAGTTCTTCTGTCTTGAGGGAGGGATCTGGGGGTCACATCCCAACATCAAGCACAGAGATGAACATTTGTTCAACAAATATGTATTCAGCACCTACTCTGTGGCAGGCACCATACTAGGCACTTGCTGCATATCAGTAAACAAAAGAAACGATGATCCCCACCCTCTTGGAGCTTATGGGCAGGCAAATTATAAAGGTAATAAGTAAGGAAGTTAAACAGTTTTGTGGCAATCAGTGGCTAGCCAAGAAAATCAAACCACTATAGGATTTTCATATGGAAGGAGTTTCGTATAGGGGATTAATACAAGTATTGAAAGAGTGGGGGAGCCAAACGGGATCTAATGTACCTCTAGGGCCAGAGGGACAAAAGGAAGGGGCAGTTTTACCAGAACCTAGAAGTTGAGGCTATTGGTGCGGGCTAGAGGATCAGGGGGCAGCCTGGAAGGCCCTGGATCACAGAGGAAGGGGATAAATGGAGGGATATGGAGTCACGGAGAGGACAGAGATGCTGTTGGAGGTGCCCCGAAAGCAGAGAGAGGAGAAGGACCTCAGTCTTTTTCTTCTTTCCATCCTTCAACCTCCTGTCAGTACCTCCCATTGGCTGAATCTCCCAGAAGCCAGAGGGCAACTGAACCTGGGAAACTTAGTTCCCTGTGATACAGAACAGGGCAGGAGAATGGCGGGGATTAGTATGAGAGCAAATGGCCGTTGAACAACAGTGTGTTTAGAAGGTGGTAAGTTTAAGATTTTTTAATTTTGGGGAAAAAAATTGTAGAGCAAAATAAAGGGAACCAGGTATTTTAGAGTGGAAGGAAGCAGTGAGGTTAGGGAAGACCATGCTGAGAAAGTGACTTTGAGGCAAAGAATTGAGGTGAGGGAGTTGGCTGAATGATTGTCTGGGGGAAGAAGACAGTATGCCAGAGAGGAAACAGCTAGAAACAAGGCACAAGATGAGATGTCACCTGTCTGTTCTTATCAGAGAAACAGTGAAAAAGGTGGCTAGAGCAGGACTAATGTGGTGTCCGTGGCCAGTGATGTGGCCAAGAGGAATGGGAGCCGCATCATGTGGGCACTTAAGAAGTGTGACTTCTACTCTGAGTAAAATCAGGAGCCATTGCATGGTTTTAACCAGAGGAGGGACATTCGAATATGTGGTTTAAATGTAGGCTGTACCAAAGCTGTGGACTTAAAGCACCCCATCCCCCCCGCCCCCACCCCCCGACTGTTTCTGACACTACTAGAGGCTGTAATTCAGCAAGAAGAAAAATTAGTTTGGGAGGAAGCGGAGAGATGCAATGGTGAGTAAAATCTAGAGCTCTCTAAATAAGTGCTAATTGAGGAAATGTTTTAGAAGAGTGATCTGGAATTAGAATTCTAGATGATTTCAGCATGGAAGTAGGGCAGCGGGTGGTGGGGGAGAGTAGGGAGGGGTATAAAAACACAATATGCTTCTTTTTTTTTAAATTGAAGTGTCATTGATCTACAATGTTGCATTAGTTTCTGGTGTACAGCAAAGTGATTCAGATATATATATTCTTCTTCATATTTTTTCCATTATTACAGGATATTGAATATAGTTCCCTGTGCTATACAGTAGGACCTTGTTGTTTATCCAATGTTATGCTTCTTGCCTTGTCTTGGGGGGGAGTTATAAAGAGGGACCTCATTAGAAAGATACGTGAATTAAACATTTAAAGCTTAAAATGAAAGGTTTAAAGTTTAAGGGTCAATCGCTAAGAGAATAAACATAGAATATATAACTTTCTAACCAGTGGAAGAAAAAACCGGAACTAAAGAGACTTCAACAAAAGGCAAGACAAAATGTGTGTGGATGGTAGGTAGTACTGATAGAAGAAGGAAAGAGCTTGGAAAAAAGAAAACAAAACACAAAATGAGGTAGCAGGAATCTGTCTAACATAGAGTTACCATTTGACCCAGCAATTCAACTCCTGGATATCCATCCAAGAGAACTGAAAACGTAAGTCTACACAAGGCTGTACACAAAAGGCTATAGCAGCATTATTTGTAACAGCCAAATGGTGGAAACAGCCCAAATGTCCATCAGCAGATGAATGGATAAACAATATGTAGATCCATATACTGAAATATTATTCAGCCACAGAAATGAAGAGTGCTTATACATGCTCTAGTATGGCTGAACCTTGAAAACATTATGCTAAATGGAAGAAGGCAATCACAAAAGACCACATATTATGCGATTCCATTTATATGAAATGTTCAGAAGAGACAAATATATAGATACAGAAAGTAGATCAGAGGTTGCTTGGTGGGGGGCAGTGAGGCTGAAATGGGGATCATAGCTAAAGGGCAGAAGTACAGAGAGAAACTGCCAGACAGAATGGTTAATTTCTCCATGAGCTCTCTTGCTGTTGGGTGTGTTAGGTTCCCCTGCCTCTTTCATAGAGTTTGCATAGCATTGGGCATTTTGCTAATTATCTGTCGAATGTTCATGGGCACTGGTGATGCGACAGTGAGTGCCATGGACCCAGGCCTAGCCTCAGAAAACACAGAACGGCCACTTGGAAAGTGTTCACCTACAGAAAACCCTGGGGAAACATGTTAAATCAGAATGGACTTCCCATGAGCAGAGTGCGGGGAATGACCTTGAACAGAGGCAAAACCAGGCTTCCATTTTAATTATGCATTCAGTGTTGGTGAAATGGAATTAATTATCTTTATCATCTTTGAAAATGCTGCAGTGCACTTCCTATCTTTTGTTTCATGCTCCTTGAGATACAGGCATCCTCACAATTACTTGCAGAATGTTTAAAAACAAAGGCTGCAATGTAGTCAGTAGAGAGACAAAGCAGATGATTTTCTGAGCTTGATTAGAGCTGGCCAACCTATGGTATATATATGTACACATTTTTTTTTTTTACTGCATTGCTTTTTATTTTTCCAGTTTTGAGAGATTATTGACATGTAATATATATAAGTTTAAGGTGTAAAATGTGATGATTTGATATATGTATATATTGTGAAATGATTATAGGTTTAGTATATTTTGATCTCTGCTTTTAAATATGAATTCAGCTGTCTGTAGACCCAGTCCTGACTCTGTCTCTGATTTAATTTCTGTGACTTTGCAAAGGTGACTTAATTGCTCCTGGGTGCTGATGGCTGGATGAGTTTTCGATACCATCCATATGAAGTTGGCATCCCTTCAAAAAGGGAAAATGTGAAAAAGCATTTGAGATGAAAACAAATGAATAGACTATTTTTCATTACCCCTAGCCCAGAGTTTATAACCTGACCATGAAAATGAATCCTAGCCAATCTACTCTTTCTTCAGGGAGTCTACCAAGTATTTATATAGAGATTTGTGTCCACGTTGGGTTTTGAGTATTCCTGCCCCTCCTTCTGTTGATGGGAAGACTCTGACCGTAACCCACCAAGGGGCAACTGGTCATTTGCCACGTCTGTTCCATCTGGACCCACCTCTCTGGCCATGGCTGTCTGGACATTGAGTCAAGTGTCTGAATCAAGGGAAGTCCGACAGTACACTAGTCAATGACCCAAGTGGCCTGATTTGAAAGACTCAGTAGAGCCAATCCAATTCCCCTTTGGGGAACGTGGAGTTAGCCAACAGAGACTGAGGTGGACAGTATGAGGAGGAAAGAGGTGAGAAAATGTTATCAAGGGACTTCCCTGGCAGTCCAGCAGTTAAGATTCCACGCTTCCACTGCAGGGTGGGGGGGGCGCAGGTTTGATCCTGGGTCTGGGAACTAAGTTCCTGCCTGCCGTGTGGCAAATCAATCAATCAATCAATCCAGAAAACGCTGCCAAGCTGAACAGGGGCTGTGATGAGCCCATGGCCAGGCAGTTAGGAGTGGGGAGAAGAGGAGGAGTTAAAAAGAGTGAGCTTGGGCTTCCCTGGTGGCGCAGTGGTTGAGAGTCCGCCTGCCGATGCAGGGGACTCGGGTTCGTGCCCCGGTCTGGGAAGATCCCACATGCCACGGAGCGGCTGGGCCCGTGAGCCATGGCCGCTGAGCCTGCGCGTCCAGAGCCTGTGCTCCACAACAGGAGAGGCCACAGCAGTGAGAGGCCCGCATACCGCAAAAAAAAAAAAAAAAAAAAAAAAAAAAGAGTGGGCTGGTGTCATTCACCAACCTACCAAACTGAACCAGTCTGGTTAGTTGGTGAATGTCAGGAGTGTGGTTGGGGTGTGTGTGTGAGTGAGTGAGTGACAATGTCACAACTGGCAGCCTCACTGCTTCCTAAGTCTCAGACCAAATTTGACCAAGTGTACGGGCTGTGCTAACAGAGGTTTCCCAGCCTGTCTGGAGTGGGAAAAATCCCTCTCTATCATTCTCCTCTGGCAGTTCTCCCAGCACTTGCTTGGAAGGAACCCTCCCAAGCAGATGGGACATCTTAAGGTTGGGAGGTGGCAGGATCCTTCTTAAAACAGACCAACCCCAGAGGAAAGGCTTCTATACACTGAGAGGGTGCTGGTGGCACTGGCTCCTGTGCTTTCTGATTCTTCATGCTGTTTTCATGGAAGGTGGAAGTTTCTCTTGGATGCCTCCTAATCCGTTCTGTTTTAAGCATCACTAATGCCCCTGATCCAAACTGCTTCTAATGCTAATAAACTAGTCCTAGTGTCCATACAGATGAGGATGAATTTGGTTAAACACACATCACAATCATCGTGCTGAGGCATTGCAGAGTCGATCCCACGAACCCCAGCCCAGAGGGCAGCTCCATGTTGTGTATGTGTGTGGTCGGGCAGAGCCTAGAAAGCTGCTTCTTGATTATTGGTTGCCTCTCTTGGTATCCGAGTTAGGCGGTGGTGGTGTTGTTTTACTATACATGTATTTGGGGTTTTTTTGGTTTTTGTTTTTAATTTTATCAGAA
Source organism: Mesoplodon mirus (assembly GCF_964341445.2). Classification (NCBI taxonomy): domain Eukaryota; kingdom Metazoa; phylum Chordata; class Mammalia; order Artiodactyla; family Ziphiidae; genus Mesoplodon; species Mesoplodon mirus. The sequence goes on along the minus strand of NC_138988.1, from coordinate 47,343,894 downwards.
TATAGTTTTTTTTGAGAGTTGAAAGAATTTTATGGTAAACGCTCACATGTTCATCACTTAGATTCTACAATTAACCTAGATTCTATAATTTTACTTTATCACATGTCGCTTCATCCATTCATTTATCCATCTTATTTTCGTTAATGTATTTCATAGTCAGTTGCAGACATCATTACACTTCACTCCTAAACACTTCAACATAAGGACTGAGCTTTATGCAAGAAACTAGCTCTCCCTTAAACTTCAGATGTTATTGACAAGTAAAATTTATGAACTATAATGACCTCCTGCATGTTTTATAACTTATAATTAATTATCTGATCAAGATTCTTCAACAAACATTTACAGTTTGATGGGCAATAAAACAATTTGAAAGCAGCATTTTTGTATTTTTATAATGATTGGCAGGAAAAACATGACACCAACCGCTTAGGATCAAACAGTTTTAGTCTTGAACGTTTCAATCTGATGGTTAACAGCCAAGTTTACTATTTAGCTCCATCTTCTTAAGTTTTCTCCATCCCAAGCACCTTCCTTTGCCGGCGGCAGCTGTGGATCTGAGTGTAAACGTGTACCTGGTCTCTACCTCGGCTGCCCCCAGGGTTTGGCCACGTGTGTGCATCTTCCCCCAGGGGCCAGAGACTGGCTTCCAGATACTGCTGTTGGGAGGCGCAGAGAGAGACCTTCGAGTTCTAGGTCCTGAGCTCCACAAATAATTATCGGAGTGTAGTTGATTTATAATGTTGTGTTAGTTTCAGGTGTACAGCAAAGTGATTGAGTTATATGTATACATATATCCTTTTTCAGATTCTTGAGTTGGTGTTAGGGGAAGGGTGTGTCTGTTTCCATAGGGAGAAAGATCTCTTGGGAGCAAGGAGAACAAGATCCTGCTTTTCCTCCTTTGAGACTCCATTTCTCCTGTGCACGTGCTCACTCTCACACTCACAATTGGATCGTTCATTTTTTTTTTAACATCTTTATTGGAGTATAATTTCTTAACAATGGTGTGTTAGTTTCTGCTTTATAACAAATTTAATCAGTTATACATATACATATGTTCCCATATCCCCTCCCTTTTGCGTCTCCCTCCCACCCTCCCTATCCCACCCCTCCAGGCGGTCACAAAGCACTGAGCTGATCTCCCTGTGCTATGCAGCTGCTTCCCACTAGCTATCTACCTTACGTTTGGTAGTGTATATATGTCCATGCCTCTCCTTTGCTTTGTCACAGCTTACCCTTCCCCCTCCCCATATCCTCAAGTCCATTCTCTAGTAGGTCTATGTCTTTATTCCTGTCTTACCCCTATGTTCTTCATGACATTTTTTTTCTTAAATTCCATATATATGTGTCAGCATACGGTATTTGTCTTTCTCTTTCTGACTTACTTCACTCTGTATGACAGACTCTAGGTCCATCCACCTCATTACAGATAGCTCAATTTTGTTTCTTTTTATGGCTGAGTAATATTCCATTGTATATATGTGCCACATCATCTTTATGCATTCATCCAATGATGGACACTTAGGTTGTTTCCATCTCCGGGCTATTGTAAATAGGGCTGATATGAACATTTTGGTACATGACTCTTTTTGAATTATGGTTTTCTCAGGGTATATGCCCAGTAGTGGGAATGCTGGGTCATATGGAAGTTCTATTTGTAGTTTTTTAAGGAACCTCCATACCATTCTCCATAGTGGCTGTACCAATTCACATTCCCACCAGCAGTGCAAGAGTGTTCCCTTTTTTCCACACCCTCTCCAGCATTTATTGTTTCTAGATTTTTTGATGATGGCCATTCTGACTGGTGTGAGATGATATCTCATTGTAGTTTTGATTTGCATTTCTCTAATGAGTAAAGATGTTGAGCATCCTTTCATGTGTTTGTTGGCAGTCTGTATATCTTCTTTGGAGAAATGTCTATTTAGGTCTTCTGCCCATTTTTGGATTGGGTTGTTTGTTTTTTTGTTATTGAGCTGCATAAGCTGCTTATAAATTTTGGAGATTAATCCTTTGTCAGTTGCTTCATTTGCAAATATTTTCTCCCATTCTAAGGGTTGTCTTTTGGTCTTGTTTATGGTTTCCTTTGCTGTGCAAAAGCTTTTAAGTTTCATTAGGTCCCATGTGTTTATTTTTGTCTTTATTTCCATTTCTCTAGGAGGTGGGTCAAAAAGGATCTTGCTGTGATTTATGTCATAGAGTGTTCTGCCTGTGTTTTCCTCTAAGAGTTTGATAGTGTCTGGCCTTACGTTTAGGTCTTTAATCCATTTTGAGCTTATTTTTGTGTATGGTGTTAGGGAGTGATCTAATCTCATACTTTTACATGTCCCTGTTCAGTTTTCCCAGCACCACTTATTGAAGAGACTGTCCTTTCTCCACTGTACATTCCTGCCTCCTTTATCAAAGATAAGGTGACCATATGTGCGTGGGTTTATCTCTGGGCTTTCTATCCTGTTCCATTGATCTATCTTTCTGTTTTTGTGCCAGTACCATACTGTCTTGATTACTGTAGCTTTGTAATATAGTCTGAAGTCAGGGAGCCTGATTCCTCCAGCTCCATTTTTTGTTCTCAAGATTGCTTTGGCTATTCGGGGTCTTTTGTGTTTGCATACAAATTGTGAAATTTTTTGTTCTAGTTCTGTGAAAAATGCCAGTGGTAGTTTGATAGGGATTGCATTGAATCTGTAGATTGCTTTGGGTAGTAGAGTCATTTTCACAATGTTGATTCTTCCAATCCAAGAACATGGTATATCTCTCCATTTATTTGTATCATCTTTAATTTCTTTTATCAGTGTCTTATAATTTTCTGCATACAGGTCTTTTGTCTCCTTAGGTAGGTTTATTCCTAGATATTTTATTCTTTTTGTTGCAATGGTAAATGGGAGTGTTTCCTTGATTTCACTTTCAGATTTTTCATCATTAGTATATAGGAATGCCAGAGATTTCTGTGCATTAATTTTGTATCCTGCTACTTTACCAAATTCATTGATTAGCTCTAGTAGTTTTCTGGTAGCATCTTTAGGATTCTCTATGTATAGTATCATGTCATCTGCAAACAGTGACAGCTTTACTTCTTCTTTTCTGATTTGGATTCCTTTTATTTCCTTTTCTTCTCTGATTGCTGTGGCTAAAACTTCCAAAACTATGTTGAATAAGAGTGGTGAGAGTGGGCAACCTTGTCTTGTTCCTGATCTTAGTGGAAATGGTTTCAGTTTTTCACCATTGAGGACGATGCTGGCTGTGGGTTTGTCATATATGGCCTTTATTATGTTGAGGAAAGTTCCCTCTATGCCTACTTTCTGAAGGGTTTTTATCATAAATGGGTGTTGAATTTTGTCGAAAGATTTCTCTGCATCTATTGAGATTATCATATGGTTTTTCACCTTCAATTTGTTAATATGGTGTATCACGTTGATTGATTTGCATATATTGAAGAATCCTTGCATTCTTGGAATAAACCCCACTTGATCATGGTGTATGATTCTTTTAATGTGCTGTTGGATTCTGTTTGCTAGTATTTTGTTGAGGATTTTTGCATCTATGTTCATCAGTGATATTGGCCTGTAGTTTTCTTTCTTTGTGACATCCTTGTCTGGTTTTGGTATCAAGGTGATGGTGGCCTCATAGAATGAGTTTGGGAGTGTTCCTCCCTCTGCTATATTTTGGAAAAGTTTGAGAAGGATAGGTGTTAGCTCTTCTCTCAATGTGTGATAGAATTCGCCTGTGAAGCCATCTGGTCCTGGGCTTTTGTTTGTTGGAAGATTTTTTATCACAGTTTCAATTTCAGTGCTTGTGATTGGTCTGTTCATATTTTCTATTTCTTCCTGAGTCAGTCTTGGCAGGTTGTGCATTTCTAAGAATTTGTCCATTTCTTCCAGGTTGTCCATGTTATTGGCATAGAGTTGCTTGTAGTAATCTCTCATGATCTTTTGTATTTCTGCAGTGTCAGTTGTTACTTCTCCTTTTTCATTTCTAATTCTATTGATTTGAGTCTTCTCCCTTTTTTTCTTGATGAGTCTGGCTAATGGTTTATCAATTTTGTTTATCTTCTCAAAGAACCAGCTTTTAGTTTTATTGATCTCTGCTATTGTTTCCTTCATTTCTTTTTCATTTATTTCTGATCTGATCTTTATGATTTCTTTCCTTCTGCTAACTTTGGGATGTTTTTGTTCTTTCTCTAATTGCTTTAGGTGCAAGGTTAGGTTGTTTATTCGAGATGTTTCCTGTTTCTTAAGGTGCGATTGTATTGCTATAAACTTCCCTCTTAGAACTGCTTTTGTTGCATCCCATAGGTTTTGGGTCATCGTGTCTCCATTGTCATTTGTTTCTAGGTATTTTTAAATTTCCTCTTTGATTTCTTCAGTGATCACTTTGTTATTAAGTAGTGTATTGTTTAGCCTCCATGTGTTTGTAATTTTTACAGATTTTTTTCCTGTAATTGATATCTAGTCTCATAGCATTGTGGTCGGAAAAGATACTTGATACAATTTCAATTTTCTTAAATTTACCAAGGCTTGATTTGTGACCCAAGATATGATCTATCCTGGAGAATGTTCCATGAGCACTTGAGAAAAATGTGTATTCTGTTGTTTTTGGATGGAATGTCCTATAAATATCAACTAAGTCCATCTTGTTTAATGTATCATTTAAAGCTTGTGTTTCCTTATTTATTTTCATTTTGGATGATCTGTCCATTGGTGAAAGTGGGGTGTTAAAGTCCCCTACTATGAATGTGTTACTGTCGATTTCCCCTTTTATGGCTGTTAGTATTTGCCTTATGTATTGAGGTGCTCCTATGTTGGGTGCATAAATATTTACAATTGTTATATCTTCTTCTTGGATCGATCCCTTGATCATTATGTAGTGTCCTTCTTTGTCTCTTCTAGTAGTCTTTATTTTGAAGTCTATTTTGTCTGATATGAGAATTGCTACTCCAGCTTTCTTTTGGTTTCCATTTGCATGGAGTATCTTTTTCCATCCCCTTACTTTCAGTCTGTATGTGTCTCTAGGTCTGAAGTGGGTCTCTTGTAGACAGCATATGTATGGGTCTTTTTTTTGTATCCATTCAGCCAATCTGTGTCTTTTGGTGGGAGCATTTAGTCCATTTACATTTAAGGTAATTATTGATATGTATGTTCCTATTCCCATTTTCTTAATTGTTTTGGGTTCGTTATTGTAGGTCTTTCCCTTCTGTTGTGTTTCTTGCCTAGAGAAGTTCCTTTAGCATTTGTTGTAAAGCTGGTTTGGTGGTGCTGAACTCTCTCAGCTTTTGCTTGTCTGTAAAGGTTTTAATTTCTCCATCAAATCTGAATGAGATCCTTGCTGGGTAGAGTAATCTTGGTTGCAGGTTTTTCTCCTTCATCGGTTTAAATATGTCCTGCCAGTCCCTTGTGGCTTGCAGAGTTTCTGCTGGAAGGTCAGCTGTTAACCTTATGGGGATTCCCTTGTGTGTTATTTGTTGCTTTTCCCTTGCTGCTTTTAATATGTTTTCTTTGTATTTAATTTTTGACAGTTTGATTAATATGTGTCTTGGCGTATTTCTCCTTGGATTTATCCTGTATGGGACTCTCTGTGCCTCCTGGACTTGACTGACTATTTCCTTTCCCATATTAGGGAAGTTTTCAACTATAATCTCTTCAAATATTTTCTCAGTCCCTTTCTTTTTCTCTTCTTCTTCTGGAACCCCTATAATTCGAATGTTGGTGCGTTTGATGTTGTCCCAGAGGTCTCTGAGACTGTCCTCAGTTCTTTTCATTCTTTTTTCTTTATTCTGCTCTGCAGTAGTTATTTCCACTATTTTATCTTCCACGTCACTTATCCGTTCTTCTGCCTCAGTTATTCTGCTATTGATCGCATCTAGAGTATTTTTCATTTCACTTATTGTTTTTTAATCATTGCTTGATTCATCTTTAGTTCTTCTAGGTCCTTGTTAACTGTTTTCTTGCATTTTGTCTATTCTATTCCAAGATTTTGGATCATCTTTACTATCATTATTCTGAATTCTTTTTCAGATAGACTGCCTATTTCCTCTTCATTTGTTAGGTCTGGTGGGTTTTTATCTTGCTCCTTCTCCTGCTGTGTGTTTTTATGTCTTCTCATTTTGCTTATCTTACTGTGTTTGGAGTCTCCTTTTTGCAGGCTGCAGGTTCATAGTTCCCGTTGTTTTTGGTGTCTGTCCCCAGTGGCTAAGGTTGGTTCAGTGGGTTGTGTAGGCTTCCTGGTGGAGGGGACTAGTGCCTGTGTTCTGGTGGATGAGGCTGGATCTTGTCTTTCTGGTGGGCAGGTCCACGTCTGGTGGTGTGTTTTGGGGTGTCTGTGGACTTTTTATGATTTTAGGCAGCCTCTGTGCTAATGGGTGGTGTTGTGTTCCTGTCTTGCTAGTTGTTTGGCATAGGGTGTCCAGCACTGTAGCTTGCTGGTCGTTGAGTGAAGCTGGGTGCTGGCGTTGAGATGAAGATCTCTGGAAGATTTTTGCCGTTTGATATTATGTGGAGCTGGGAGGTCTCTTGTGGACCAGTGTCCTGAAGTTGGCTCTCCCACCTCAGAGGCACAGCACTGACTCCTGGCTCCTCAATTTGGGATGATTCGTTGTCTATTCATGTATTCCACAGATGCAGGGTACATCAAGTTGATTGTGGAGCTTTAATCCGCTGCTTCTGAGGCTGCTGGGAGAGGTTTCCCTTTCTCTTCTTTGTTCTCGCAGCTCCCGGGTCTCAGCTTTGGATTTGGCCCCGCCTCTCCGTGTAGGTCGCTGGAGGGCGTTTGTTCTTCGCTCAGACAGGACGGGGTTAAAGGAGCCACTGATTCGGGGGCTCTGGCTCACTCAGGCCGGGGGGGAGGGAGGGGCACGGAGTGCGGGGCGAGCCTGCAGCGGCAGAGGCTGGTGTGACGTTGCACCAGCCCGAGGCGTGCCGTGCGTTCTCCCAGGGAAGCTGTCCCTGGATCCCGGGATGCCGGCAGTGACGGGCTGCACAGGTTTCCCGGAAGGGGGGCGTGGACAGTGACCTGCGCTCGCACACAGGCCTCTTGGCGGCAGCAGCAGCAGCAGCAGCCCCAGCATCCCACGCCCGTCTCTGGGCTCCGTGCTTTCAGCTGCGGCTCGCGCCTGTCTGTGGAGCTCCTTTAAGCAGCGCTGTTAATCCCCTCTCCTCGTGCACCAGGAGACAAAGAGGGAAGAAAAAATCTCTTGCCTCTTAGGCAGCTCCAGAGTTTTCCCGGACTCCCTCCCAGCTAGCCGTGGCGCATTAGCCCCCTTCAGGCTGTGTTCTCGCCGCCAGCCCCAGTCCTCTCCCTGCACTCTGACCGAAGCCGGAGCCACAGCTCCCAGCCCTGCCCACCCCGGTGGGCGAGCAGACAAGCCTCTCGGGCTGGTGAGTGCCGGTCAGCACCGATCCTCTGTGCGGGAATCTCTCCGCTTTGCCCTACCCAGGTACGTGGGGAGTTTCTTGCCTTTTGGGAGGTCTGAGGTCTTCTGCCAGCGTTCAGTAGGTGTTCTGTAGGAGTTGTTCCACGTGTAGCTGTATTTCTGGTGTATCTGTGGGGAGGAAGGTGATCTCCGCGTCTTACTCTTCCGCCATCTTCCCCGGAAGTCTGGATCGTTCATTTTAATGCACGTGACATCCATCTGTGTTCGATGGCCATCTATTGTGTTGCGTTCAACTTAGGCTTGTTGAGGACCCACTTGGGACCAGACACTGTGCCATGGAGATAAATCTAATGCATTCACAGACTGGAGGAGAAGCAGTCAGTTCATTGCTTTACTCCTGGTGGTGCGTGTCTCCTCATCTCTAGAACAAGGAGTGCAGAAGTGCCTGCATTTCCCCCATTAAAAATTGTGTAAGCTGGGCTTCCCTGGTGGTGTAGTGGTTGAGAGTCTGCCTGCTGATGCAGGGGACACGGGTTTGTGCCCCGGTCCGGGAAGATCACACATGCTGCGGAGTGGTTGGGCCCGTGAGCCATGGCCGCTGAGCCTGCGGGTCCGGAGCCTGTGCTCTGCAACGGGAGAGGCCACAACAGTGAGAGGCCTGCATACCGCAAAAAAAAAAAAAAAAAATTGTGTAAGTAGATCATGTTTCCTCAGCATCCAAAATGACAAAATATCATCCAGCCTATTCCTTTTGCCTTGGGCTGGGATGGAGTTCTCCTCAGTGGGATTAGTCATTGCCAAAGCCTTTAGGCAGCCAGACATCTAACCACAGGACGTCAGAGCCTGGCATTAGGCTGCTTTGCCCCTCTCCACCCAGCCTCATCGTAGCAGAGAAGTGGTTTAGAGGGACATGTTCAGAAAAGGGTGGGAGCCTAGTTCCTCCATGGACTGTCATCATGGTAGCCAGGGGTTACCACTCTAGGGATCCAGCATCCATTTATTCATCACATATGAATATGTTCTAGGTGCCAGGTACAGATCTAGGGCTCCGTGTACAGCAGTGACCAAGGTGGACAAGGCATGCTCCCCCACAAAGCTTTCCCGAGGGACGATGGCAAACAAGTAACCAAACTGAGTGTGACAAGGGGGCACGTCTGCTGAGAACAGAGCGTTGGCATCCCTAGCTCTTGGCTCAGAGGGGCTGATACCCACTGAGGGGGCTCTTAAGAGGCCATGTCTCTGGCTAGAGATGTCTTCTGGAGAAAGCAGGGCTGGATTTTGGATTTGGGCTCCTGTATCAGATAGGCTTTGTCTGGGTTATTTCCTAGAGGAGCTATGTCCCCACTCTCTGAGCCTGGACCAAGGCAGGCAGACCTCGGCTCAGCCCTCTCCAGGGAGCGGTTGGTTATACCCAGGGTGTGGTCTGAGTTAGGGGCCCTTTCTCTCCCAGACTGCACAGCTCTCTTAAGGTATACCGAGGGGTATACGTTGTGACCCCTCCAGCCCAGGTGTGAAGCATCGAAACATACAAATTTGGGACTTCCCTGGCGGTCCAGTGGTTAGGACTCCATGCTTTCACTGCACAGAGCGCGGGTTCGATCCCTGGTCAGGGAACTAAGATCCTGCATGCCGCGCAGTGCGGCCACAAAAAGAAAAAAGAAACATACAAATTTGTATTTGTGCCATGACTGTGGGAATCACAGGCTTTCACATAAGCACTTCTCCACCACGGCCTGTGAGGACTTGCTTCCTGTGCCTTTCCCACCTCAGGTGGGGTCCTCACCTTTCTCCCCTAGACTAGAATAAAAGCTTCCCATTCAGTGTCCCGCTCCCAACCTTGTCTGTTCCTTTTCAACCATCCTGTGCAAAGCCACGAGAGTTGCCCACTCTTAGGGGTTTCTGAAACACATCAGATTCTTTGCTGCTTCTGGGTCTCTGCCTGGGCCATTTCCTTTGGTTCGGTGCTAGCCCCACCTTTCACACCCCTGTTCCACCCTCTATACCGGGGAATGCCTTCATCCTTCAAAAGGTACCTCCATCCTCCCTCCTCTGTGCAGCTTCCCAGATCCACCAGCAAACCTGTTCACTGTCTCATCGGGGCTGGTTCTTCTTTTTTTGAATTTTCATTTTTTAATACAGCATGTTCTTATTAGTTACCTATTTTATTTATTTATTTATTTATTTATTTGCGTTATGCGGGCCTCTCACTGTTGTGGCCTCTCCTGTTGCGGAGCACAGGCTCCGGACCTGCAGGCTCAGCGGCCATGGCTCATGGGCCCAGCTGCTCCGCGGCATGTGGGATCTTCCTGGACTGAGGCACGAACCTGTGTCCCCTGCATCAGCTGGCGGACTCTCAACCACTGCGCCACCAGGGAAGCCCTAGTTACCTATTTTATACATATTAGTGTATATATGTCAATTCCAATGTCCCAATTCATCCCACCGCCATCCCCCCTGCCCCCCCACACCGCTTTCCTCCCTTGGTGTCCATACGTTTGTTCTCTACAACTGTGTCACTATTTCTGCCTTGCAAACTGGTTCCTCTGTACCATTTTTCTAGATTCCACATATATGTGTTAATATACGATATTTATTTTTCTCTTTCTGACTTACTTCACTCTGTATGCGTCTCCTCTAGGTCCATCCACGTCTTTACAGATGACCCAATTTCTTCCTTTTTATGGGTGAGTAATATTCCATTGTATATATGTATCACATCTTCTTTATCTATTCGTCTGTCAATGGGCATTTAGGTTGCTTCCATGATCTGGCTATTGAAAATATTGCTGCAATGAACATTGGGGTGCATGTGTCTTTTGGAATTGTGATTTTTTCTGGGTATATACCCAGTAGTGGGATTGCTGGGTCATATGGTAATTCTATTTTTTGATATTTAAGGAACCTCCATACTGTTCTCAATAGTGGCTGTATCAATCTACATTCCCACCAACAGTGCAAAAGTGTTCCCTTTTCTCCACACCCATTCCAGCATTTGTTGTTTGTAGATTTTCTGATGATGCCCATTCTAACTGGTGTGAGGTGATACCTCCTTGTAGTTTTGATTTGCAATTCTCTAATAATTAGTGATGTTGAGTAGATTTTCATGTGCTTCTTGGCCATCTGTATGTCTTCTTTGGAGAGATGTCTATTCAGGTCTTCTGCCCATTTTTGGATTGGGTTGTTTGTTTTTTAATATTGAGCTGCATGAGCTGTTTATATATTTTGGAGATTAATACTTTGTCCATTGATTCACTTGCAAATATTTTCTCCCATTCTAAGGGTTGTTTTTTCATCTTGTTTATAGTTTCCTTTGCTGTGCAAAACTTTTAATTTTCATTAGGTCCCATTTGTTTATTTTTGTTTTTATTTCCATTACTCTAGGAGGTGGATCAAAAAAGATCTTGTGATTTATGTCAAAGAATATTCTTCCTATGTTTTCCTCTAAGTGTTTTATAGTGTCTGGTCTTACATTTAGGTCTTTAATACGTTTTGAGTTTATTTTTGTGTATGGTGTTAGGGAGTGTTCTAATTTCATTCTTTTACATGTAGCTGTCCAGTTTTCCCAGCACCACTTATTGAAGAGGCTGTCTTTTCTCCATTGTATATCCTTGCCTCCTTTGTCATAGATTAGTTGACCATAGGTGTGTGGGTTTATCTCTGGGTTTTCTATCCTGTTCCATTGAACTATATTTCTGTTTTTTTGCCAGTACCATATTGTCTTGATTACTGTAGCTTTGTAGTATAGTCTGAAGTCAGGGAGTCTGATTCCTCCAGCTCCATTTTTTTCCATCAACACTGCTTTGGCTACTCGGGGTCTTTTGTGTTTCCACATAAATTTTAAGATTTTTTGTTCTAGTTCTGTAAAACAATGCCACTGGTAATTTGATAGGGATTGCATTGAATCTGTAGATTGCTTTGGGTACTATAGTCATTTTCACAATATTGATTCTTCCAATCCAAGAACATGGTATATCTCTCCATCTGTTTGTGTCATTGATTTCTTTCATCAGTGTCTTATAGCTTTCTGAGTACAGGTCTTTTACCTCCTTAGCTAGGTTTATTCCTAGGTATTTTATTATTTTTGTTGCAATGGTGAATGGGATTGTTTCTTTAATTTCTCTTTCTGACCTTTCGTTGTTAGTGTATAGGAATGTAAGAGATTTCTGTGCATTAATTTTGTATCCTGCTACTTTACCAGATTCATTGATTAGCTCTAGTAGTTTTCTGGTGGCATCTTTAGGATTCTCTATGTATAGTATCATGCCATCTGCAACCCGTGACAGTTTTACTTCTTCTTTTCCAATTTGTATTCCGTTTATTTCTTTTTCTTCTCTGATTGCCGTGGCTAGGACTTCCAAAACTATGTTGAATAATAGTGGTGAGAGTGGACATCTTTGTCTTGTTCCTGATCTTAGGGGAAATGCTTTCAGTTTTTCACCATTGAGAATGATGTTTGCTATGAGTTTGTCATATATGGCCTTTATTATGTTGAACTAGGTTCCCTCTGTGCCCAGTTTCTGGAGAGTATTTATCATAAATCAGTGTTGAATTTTGTCAAAAGCCTTTTCTGCATCTGTTGAGATGATCATATGGTTTTTATTCTTTAATTTGTTAATATGGTGTATCACATTGATTGATTTGTGTATATTGAAGAATCCTTGCATCCTTTGGATAAATCCCACTTGATCATGGTGTATGGTCCCTTTAATGTGTTGTTGGATTCTGTTTGCTAGTGTTTTGTTGAGGATTTTTTCGTCTATATTCATTTCTCAAAGAACCAGCTTTTAGTTTTATTGATCTTTGCTATTGTTTCCTTCATGTATTTGTCATTTATTTCTTATCTGATTTCTTTCCTTCTGCTGACTTTGGGGTTTTTTTTGTTGTTCTTTCTCTAATTGCTTTAGGTGTAAGTTTAGGTTGCTTTTTTGAGATTTTTCTTGTTTCTTGAGGTAGGACTGTATTGCTATAAACTTCCCTCATAGAACTGCTTTTGCTGCTTCCCATAGGTTTTGGATCGTCATGTTTTCATTGTCATTTGTCTCTAGGATTTTCTGATTTCCTCTTTGATTTCTTCAGTGACCTCTTGGTTATTTAGTAATGTATTGTTTAGCCTCCATGTGTTTGTGTTTTTTACATTTTTCCCCCTGTAATTGATTTCTAATCTCACAGTGTGGTGGTTGGAAAAGGTGCTTGGTATGATTTCAATTTTCTTAAATTTACTGAGGCTTGATTTGTGACCCAAGATGTGATCTATCCTGGAGAATGTTCCATGTGCACTTGAGAAGAAAGTGTAATCTGCTGTTTTAGGAATCTGCTGTTCCACCCTCTATACCGGGGAATGCCTTCATCCTTCAAAAGGCACCTCCATCCTCCCTCCTCTGTGCAGCTTCCCAGATCCACCAGCAAACCTATTCACTGTCTCATCGGGGCTGGTTCTTCTTTTTTTGAATTTTTATTTTTTAATACAGCATGTTCTTATTAGTTACCTATTTTATTTATTTATTTATTTATTTATTTGCGTTATGCGGGCCTCTCACTGTTGTGGCCTCTCCTGTTGCGGAGCACAGGCTCCGGACCTGCAGGCTCAGCGGCCATGGCTCATGGGCCCAGCCGCTCCGCGGCATGTGGGATCTTCCTGGACTGAGGCACGAACCTGTGTCCCCTGCATCAGCTGGCGGACTCTCAACCACTGCGCCACCAGGGAAGCCCTAGTTACCTATTTTATACATATTAGTGTATATATGTCAATTCCAATGTCCCAATTCATCCCACCGCCATCCCCCCTGCCCCCCCACACCGCTTTCCTCCCTTGGTGTCCATACGTTTGTTCTCTACAACTGTGTCACTATTTCTGCCTTGCAAACTGGTTCCTCTGTACCATTTTCTAGATTCCACATATATGTGTTAATATACGATATTTATTTTTCTCTTTCTGACTTACTTCACTCTGTATGCGTCTCCTCTAGGTCCATCCATGTCTTTACAGATGACCCACTTCTAAAATAGAACAATAGCTCACAGGATTGTTGGAGAAATAGTTCACAATGATATAATACATACCAAATGTATGCACACTGTTTCATAGATAGAGCACACTCCATAAATGCTAGCTACTATTATCAGCCCTTGGAGCTTCAAAACTCTTTTTTCAGAGTGTGGTCTCCAGAGCAGATGTTGGAACTCTGGGTATGCACTGCTCTCCATTCCTCGTCATTGCTCCCTGTGACAGGGAGACAGAGACACATGGCAAATTGGATGTAGCACTAACATGACCACTGAGAAACCCTGCCCTTGAATTTGGGCAGCTCTTCTGTCAGTTAAAGGGCTTCCCATCAAATTCAGTCCTTTCCAACGGCCTTCCACCTTGCCATTTCTATGACCGATAAATAGAAATGGAAGGTCATATAGCCTTTGATGAAAAATAGATATCATATGATCAGTGAAAAGAAACAGACTCGGAAAATGAAGATACACTGGGGAGAGTGGTGTGACCAGCATTTGCATCAGGTTTACATGAGCTAGACCCTTCCATGCCTGCATCTGTGTGAGGCTGGCAGGCAGGAGAGTACTGGGTCACCTTCCTCAGGTAGGTGAAAAGGATATCCATGTTTACTTGCTGGAGAGTGTGAAAATCTCTGCACCACAATGTATTAACTGATTGGGGTATATTGTCAACATTTCAGTAGGTGGATTGCAGGACTTAAAGATGTTTTGAAACTGCCTTTTGAAGAGGAGAAAATGCATTTTATTTCATTATGGGGTAATTTTTAAAATTTAATTTTTATTTTATATTAGAGTATAGTTGATTTACAATGTTGTGTTAGTTTCAGGTGTACAGCAAACTGATTCAGTTATACATATACATATATCCATTTTTTTTCAGATTCTTTTCCCATATAGGTTATTACAGAATATTGAGTAGAGTTCCCTGTGCTATATAGTAGGTCCTTGTTGATTATCTGTTTTATATATAGTGGTGTGTGTATGTTAATCCCAAACTCCTAATTTTTCCCTCCCCCCATTTTTCCCCTTTGGTAACTATAAGTTTGTTTTCTAAGTCTGAGTCTGTTTCTAAAACAGCATTTATTATTCCAAGAAATTGGGAGCTATCATTTCATTCCTCCCCATATTCTTCAGTGGTTGGTTATTTCATAGCTGTACTATGTGTCCCTTCCTATGGAACTGACCTGGTTCGTCAGTGCAGTAGTGACTTGCTTGGCTCTGGATGGATATTTGCTAACAGGTGCAGTGAAGGAGGCTAACTTGAGGGAATTCCACTTTCTTTCCTGGAGATAAGTAGGGTTTGTGCAAGATGAAGGTCAGAAAAACCCTCAGTACCACTCATAATGCAAATCATTAGATTCCACAGGAGGCTGGCATAGCTGATAACAAGAGAATTGTTAAAAAAAAAAAAAAAAAGTATATTATGGACTTTCAGAAATTCCCAATTGGGACTTCAATGTAGATAAAGACACGTTGGCTGGAAATGAATGCTCTTGGAATATTGATGGAGACATTTATTCCCATCCTACATATTTTAGATAACTTAGGTTGCATCATACCCCATGTTTATTTATTTTTATTTTAATTTTTTTTCATAAATGTGCTTATATTTCTTTTAAAAACTGGAGGGTTTTTTTTGAATTTTCTAAATATGATTCTTTTTTTTATTAGTTTCTGCTTTATAACAAAGTGAATCAGTCATACATATACATCTGTTCCCACATCCCTTCCCTCCTGAGTCTCCCTCCCTCCCACCCTCCCCATCCCACCCCTCCAGGCGGTCACAAAGCACCGAGCCGATCTCCCTGTGCTATGCAGCTGCTTCCCACTATCTATCTACCTTACGTTTGGTACTGTATATATGTCCATGCCTCTCTTTCGCTTTGTCACAGCTTACCCTTCCCCCTCCCCATATCCTCAAGTCCATTCTCAAGTAGGTCTGTGTCTTTATTCCTGTTTTACCCCTAGGTTCTTCATGACATTTTTTTTTCTTAAATTCCATATATATGTGTTAGCATACGGTATTTGTCTTTCTCTTTCTGACTTACTTCACTCTGTATGACAGACTCTAGGTCTATCCACCTCATTACAAATAGCTCAGTTTCGTTTCTTTTTATGGCTGAGTAATATTCCATTGTATATATGTGCCACATCTTCTTTATGCATTCATCCGATGATGGACACTTAGGTTGTTTCCATCTCCGGGCTATTGTGAACATACCCCATGTTTAGAATGCAATAATTTAAGTAGCAATAACAAATTATCCATGCCATTGACCATGTTCAGTCTTGATAGTGCTCAGTGTAGCTGCTCACACTATTTTGCGTTTCATAAATGCCTCCAGACATATTGGAAAATGTCATGACTTCTCATCTATAGGAAAATCAAAATGCCAGGCAAGCATTTCATTGCTTCTCTGAATTACAGATTGTCTTCTGACTCCAGTCTTGTGTGCAGTGAAGCTCCACTCTTTACAGTATAATAATTCCTAAGAGCCAATCAATTTATTTTGTGTTATTCTGGTTCTGTTCAAAGGGAATTTAAGCCGAGTGTTGAAAATTACAAAGGAAAAGATCAGCATGTGTATTAGTTGCCACTTATGTGGTCTGAATACTCCGTGTGTGGACTTCTCTAGGAAAATGGAGAGAGAAAAGATCAGTAGTCATTTGATTAGACCAACAGAGCTCTGGGTGGGTAGCAGTATTTTCATTTTATGATGAGAAAGTAGTTTCTGAGAGGTTAAATATCTTGCCTAAAATCACTCAGCAATTAACTAACAAAGTCAGGAATCAAACCTGTATCTTTCTGACAAAAACCCATGATTTTTTTTTTCACTCCATCCCTGTGCTGTCTCACTATAGTCCAAACCCAACTCTATGAGCACTTCTGCTCTTCAAAGCAAGGATTTAGGTTTTGATTTCCTGGAAGATGTTGCTGTGGTTTAAAACTCTGAACTAATGACAAACTTGGCAATCCATAGCTTAGCTCAGTGATCTAAAAAATACTGTCTGAAGCAGGAAATGCAGGTTAACTAGACACTAAGGAACAGAAGTAAAAGTCCTCCATATTGTAAATCTTGTTTCCAAATGTGTTTTGAAGAAATTCTTGTGGATCTTGAAGCCAAATCTGGCCTCTGGACCCCAACACCAAATTAATTCTCTGAGACAGAGTTTTGGGTGAAGTAGAAAAGAATAGCTTTATTGCTTTGTCAGGCAAAGGGGGCTCCAGCAAGCTAATGCCCTCAAAACTGTGTGTCTGACCTGGAGGGGGTATGAGGAGTTTAATAGTAATGGTTCAAAGAGGGCATGATCAGCTCATGGACATTCTTCTGATTGGTGGTGAGGTAAGTGGGAGTGAGCATCACCAACCTTCAGATCCCAACCGGTCTGGGGTCCATGCACTGTGGACAGCTTACTATTCACTCCTCCCACATGGTGGGGGTTTCAGTATCTGCAGAACAGCTCAAAGATATTGTTATGTGTATCCCTTGAGGGGAAACCAGGACCCTGCCTCAAGGCTGCACTATTGTTTCTTTTGACTGTTCCTCCTTGGTCTGTGCATCCCCTCCCTTACATAATTAGCAACTGTTTGAACCTGCTCATTGGAACTAAGGGAAGGTCATGGAGGCTGAATGAAGCTTATTTCCTGTAATCAAGAAATGGGGGACACAGAAAGGCTTTTGTGCCCAGGAGCCCCACAGTGTCCTGCTTGCTATCAGTCTTTGGAAAGGCCTCATGTTTTGAGGCAAGCCTGGTCCAGAGAGAGCTGCATATTCCTTCCTCTAGTTGGGAATAAGAAAGCCCATTGGCTGGTAGGGAGAATCCAGTAGCTACAGCGGATCCTGTTGACCACCAGCCTGAAATCCACACCCATCACCTCCCACACACTCTTCTGGTGTTCCCAAATATGTACCTCCTAATGTTCATACATCCCGGGTTTCAGAGGAGGCTAACCCATTCTGTCCTCAGGGGTGGGTTTGACTGGTGTAATCAGAAAACTCCTATTCCCTTGAAGGAAATTGGATTAGGCAAGGGTACAGTGACAAAATGAATGTGAGAATTGGGGGCTGGGGTCTTTCTTGAAAGGCTGTTTTTCTTTCTTTCTTTCTTTCTTTTCTTTCTTTCTTTCTTTCTTTCTTTCTTTCTTTCCTTCCTTCCTTCCTTCCTTCCTCCTTTCTTCTTTCTTTCTTTCTTTTTTAATTGAAGTATAGTTGATTTACAATGTTGTGTTAATCTCTGCTGTATAGCAAAGTGATTCAGTTTTACAATATGCACAATTATATATATATACATATAATACACATTCTTTTTTATATTCTTTTCCATTATAGTTTATCATAGGATATTGAATATAGTTCTCTGTGCTGTACAATAGGACCTTGTTTATCTGTTCTATATATAAAAGCTTACATCTGCTAACCCCAACCTCCCATTTCATCCCTTCCCCAACCCTCTCCCACTTGGCAAACCACCAGTCTGTTCTGTCCTTGATTCTGTTTCTGTTTCATAGATAGGTTCGTTTGTGTCACATTTTAGATTCCACATAGAAGTGATATCATATGGTATTTGCCTTTCTCTTTCTGACTTATTTCACTTAGTATAATAATCTCTAGTTGCATCCATGTAACTGTAAATGGCATTATTTCATTTTTATGGCTCAGTAATATTCCATTGCATATATGTACCACATCTTCTTTATCCATTCCTATGTCGATGGACATTTAGGTTGTTTCCATGTCTTGGCTATTGTGAATAGTGAAAGGCTCATTCTTTAGTTGCAAGAGAGAGGCAGAGCCTCTTCTGCTTCTGGCTATTTGCCTGCTTGTGATGCCTGGGATGGTGATAGCAACTGCAGGATGAGAATTAGAGTTAGATTGAATGAGCTGGAGTGATTGAAAGTGTAGACTACGATATCATTTTTGAGCCTATCCTGGAGCTGCCCTGCTCATTTTTTATTCTTTTATGTGAAATAATTTCCTTGTAGTTGCAGCCAGTTGAGTTGGTTTTCTGTTACCTACAGCTTTAGGTGTTCTACTTGGGAGTGTAGGTGAAGGTGAATCCCTGGTCTTTTGGAAGGGCCTTGGGGTATCCTCAAAGTTTTAAAACACCTAGTCCAGTTGAAAAACACTTCTGGACAAAACTGGTACATTCACAAGGCTGCTGGCTCCTCCTTTATTCCACAACTGATTTCCAAGAGGCCTTAGGACCTCTCAGGTCAGTTCAGTAGTTCTGTCTTGGATGGTCCTAAAAGTGCTTTCAGTTCTGAGAGAACATTGTCTTCCAAGCACTCTCCATTTATTGGTGGTTGGTGTTTTCTGATTGCACAAGTTTTAGGTGTTAATCGTAGAAAATAACAAAAAGGATGCCAAAAAAAAAAGAAAAATAAGAATTACTTGTAATCTTAGCATTCAACTACTTTGACCTATGTCCTGGGTTTGTGTGTGTGTTTCTGATTCATTTCTTCCCCTTTTCAAAAATGTGCTCATTATATTGTATATGTAGTTTTACATTCCATTACTTGAACCCAATACTGTAACATGACGTTATTTTCTGTACATCATTAAATATATTTTAAAACTTAATGATTGTACATTCATTTATTGCATGAATACGTAATAAATTATAAACCGTTTATACTTTACATGAAGGATGCATTCATGACAGTCTTGCATAATTCAAGCTCTGCATAATTCTTTTTCATAAATAGGAACACTCAAGCGGTTTCTCCCTGTATTAATAACAAACACCACTGATATTCAGCTTTGGACCATGATTCTTGAAGAACTTAAAATTTGGAGGTGATTTACATTATTTCAAAATTTGTCAACAAATGTTGGAACGCTTATTATGGACTGACCACCTGTCTAGGCTTTGGGGACTCTCTGAATAGTGATCTTGGAGAGACAGCAGTGGGCGGTAGCTTGAAGTGAGGTCTTATTCCCTGCCGAGGAATTGGACATTGGTAGCCTGGATGAAAACCAGAACTACTAGCCATTAATCCACCAGGGGATAGAGGCTAGAAACAAGGTTCCCCTGGCTCTTGCCCCCATTGAAAAATGCATTTTTCAAGGAGGTAAAAACAGGTACAAAGTTTATTATTAGAGACACAGCACAACAAGTGGGAGAGCACACAGAGAAACAGTCTGTTAAGACAGAAGCAAGGCAGAGATGCACACCTGGAGAGAAAGGGTGTGGGCATCCCACCTAATGTGGAGGAGCACAGTAAAGAGGTGGGTAAGTCATTTATATAGGGCAGTTCTTCCCGGTCTTTGTTTATCTTTGGCCAATTATCTGGTTTCTTTTTCCACATCTGACCTGCCCTAGGACCTTCCCCAATATGTGTGCGCAACTTTTTTCCAAGATGGATTCCAGCCCAAAAGCCTATGGGGGCCTTGACATCACCTATTATGGGGTGGCACCCCCTCCTTTTTGACCCCCAAGGAGGCTTTCTGCGCATGTGCAGTGTCTCCCTTGTCCCAAGGATGGGAAACACGTGACCTCTTGATCCTTTACTCAGACACGGTTTAGCTCCTCTCTGTCCCCACCCTGTTATCTTAAAGTGTCCTCAGGAGACAAAGTCCTGCTATTTACCCTGTTTCTGTTGTTATTTCTATTTTGAAGTGCAAACAGGCGGCTGGTTGTAAATGCCCAGCCTGGAGCCCATCTATCTCCTGACTCAAAAGAGGTTAAGATTATAGTTGGAGACAAACAAGAAATATTATCAGATTTACCTCTTTATCATGTTTATTACATTAAAAGGTGTGGTAAGAGGTATGTGGAAAAAGAACAAAATGGGGCAGGGCAGGACAGATCGGAAGTGCCAGTGTCTAAGAAGTGGTGTGGCCATGAGTGGCTGGATTTACAGAGCATTGAGAACCTGATTAGCCTATCCTATCAGCAAAATGCTTTGCTTTATGACTGATGCAGGCATTGACTTGTGAGCATTAATTTATCATAATGGTTGGTCAAAGAGCCTGGCAAGAGAGATGCTCAACTGATATATCCTTAATTGGGATAAAAGCTGTCTATCCAAGGAAATCATATCCTTATCACTCCCAACGTGCCAAGTCTCACCAAATGAGTAAATGAGAAAATGGCTTCATTGTCAGACCTTCTCCCATCTAGCACTTTGCTGATGGGAGCCCCCCAAACTGAAGAACATTATTGCCGAAGGGCTCTAAGAGGTATATTAGTGGTCTCACCAAAACTCCCATTTTGTTTCCACTGAGGAAACTGAAGTGTAAAGAAACGGAGTGATTTTTCTGAAGTCATTGGATGCCCTTCCTGGTCCTCTTTACAGGCTCTTCCTCCTGTACCCAACCTGTAAATATCTGCAGTCTTAAGGGCTCAGCTCTGGGTCCTCTTCTGGCTCTCTTCCCTGGATTTCAATACTATCTAATTGCTGACTGTTCCCAATATCTCAACCTTTGACTTCTCCTCTGAGGCTTTGTCCTCAAATCTCTAATCACCCACTCAACAGCAGGCAGAACCCCTCCTGCCTTAGTCCCTTCCTGTAGTCTTTCCAATCTCTACAAATGGCTCCACGCTTCACCCACTTCCTACAACCAAAAATCAGCTGTCCTTCTACAATCCATTTGTTAAGAAGCAGAGAAGTCTTTTAAAGATTTAAAAGGCATACAGTTTGGAAATTAAGAAATAAAACTGTCCCTGTGTGCAGATGACATACTGCTCTGTGTTGAGAATCCCAAGGTATTTATAAAACTCCTAGTGATTTCAGCAGGGCTCAGTGGTACAAGAGAAACATACAAAAATCAATTACATTTCTATTTACTGACAACAAATATGTGGAAACTAAAATTTAAAAGAATACCCTTTACAGTCACTCCAAAGAAAATGAAATACTTAGGTATTAACCTGACAAAACACATACAGGATCTGTATGCTGAAAATTATAAAATGCTGTTGCAAGAAATCAGAAAATCTAAATAAATGGAAAGACATACTGTGTTCATGGATTAGAAGATTCAACATAGTGAAGATATCAGTTCTGCCCAAATTGATGTATAGGTTTAATGCAAATCCTATCAAAATTCTTGTTAGTTAATTGCTGTTATTTTTTTTTGTAGTCATACATACACAAGCTTACTCTAAAAATTTACATGGAAAGATGAAGGAACTAGAATAGCTAAAACAACTACCACAAACAAGAGTAAAGGGGGAGGAGTCGGTCTACCTGACTTCAAGATGTATTATACAGCTACAGTAATTATATAATACAGTAATTATATAATACAAGGTATTGCAGAGTCAGGGACACATAGATCAGTGGAACAGAATATTGAACACAGAAAGAGACCCACAAAATTCTGCCCAACTGATTTTTAAAAAAATAATTTGCTATTTTTCCATTCTGCTTTTTTTTGTTTTAAATTTTATCTATTTATTTATTTTTTGGCTGCGTTGGGTTGCTGCACGCGGGCTTTCTCTAGTTGCAGCGAGTGGGGCTATTCTTAGTTGTGGTGAGTGGGCTTCTCATTGCAGTGGCTTCTCATTGTGGAGCATGGGCTGTAGGCATGCAGGCTTCAGCAGTTGTGGCTTGTGGGCTCTAGAGTGCAGGCTCAGTAGTTGTGGCACACGGGCTTAGTTGCTCTGCGGCATGTGGGATCTTCCTGGACCAGGGATCAAACCCACATCCCCTGCATTGGCAGGCGGATTCTTAACCACTGTGCCACCAGGGAAGCCCTGCCCAACTGATTTTTGACAAAGGTGCAAAAGCAATTTAGTGCAGGGGTGGAGGGAGCAGCAACAGATGGTGCTGGAACAAATGGACCTCTGAAAGTGAAAAAAAAAAAAAACCCCAAAACAACAAAACACCCCAAACCCCAAACCAACCTTGATCTGTTGGTTGGTTTATCCATTCTATAGATTGTTGTTTATCCATTCTGTATATAATAGTTTACATCTGCTAATCCCAAGCTCCCAATCCATCCCTCCCCTACCACCCTCCCCCTTGGCAACCACCAGTCTGTTCTCTATGTCTGTGAGTCTGTTTCATAGATAAGTTCATTTGTGTCATATTTTAGATTCCACAAGTGATATCATATGGTATTTGTCCTTTCTGACTTACCTCACTTAGTATGATAATCTCTAGGTCCATCCATGTTGCTGCAAATGACATTATTTTATTCTTTTTATGGCTGAGTAGTATTTCATTGTCAGTATGTACCACATCTTTATCCATTCATCTGTCAATGGACATTTAGGTTGTTTTCATGTCTTGGCTATTGTAAATAGTGCTGCAGAGAACATTAGGGTGGATGTATCTCTTTTCTTTTTTTTTTTTTTAAGGCTATGGACAGTACTTTTTAAAATTTTTATTTATTTATTTTTGGCTGTGTTGGGTCTTCATTTCTGTGCGAGGGCTTTCTCTAGTTGCAGCGAGCGGGGCCCACTCTTCATTGCGGTGCATGGGCCTCTCACTGTCACGGCCTCTCTTGTTGTGGAGCACAGGCTCCAGGCGCGCAGGCTCAGTAGTTGTGGCTCACGGGCCCAGTTGCTCCGCGGCATGGGGGATCCTCCCAGACCAGAGCTCGAACCCATGTCCCCTGCACTGGCAGGCAGACTCTCAACCACTGTGCCACCAGGGAAGCCCCTGGACAGTACTTTTAATGATAATGTATCATAGTCACAGTAACAGAACAGTTCTCTTCTTTGGTAGAGTTAGGGAATGAGGCCCATCCTTTTGGGTGGCTGAAAATTTCTGAAGTGGAGTAAAATGAAAGTAGAGGGTTTTACATTGTTATTTAAATTTTAGATAACATTTCTAGCTCCCAATTATCTTGAAATCATAGACCTGATAGCCTTCACCATTTTCTTCTAGGACATTCCCACTTCCATGTGTGTATATATATATATATATATATATATATATATATATATATACATATATATATATAATATATATTATTTTATTTTATTTTATTTTACTTATTTTATTTTATTTATTTATTTTGGCTGCACCATGCCGCTTGTGGAATCTTAGTTCCCCGACTAGGGATCGAACCCAGTCCCATGGAAGTGAAAGCGCCTAGTCCTAACCACTGGACCGCCAGGGAATTCCCCATTCCTGAAGGAGAGAGAGGACCAGCAAGCAGCCCCACAGAGCTGGAGGCAGATGTGTTTTCCAGCCCACTGTCTGGGATGCATTTTGGGGCTCATGTATGTTTTCGAATTATAGTTTTGTCTGGATATTTGCCCAGGAGTGGGGTTGCTGGGTCATATGGTAATTCTATTTTTAGTTTTTTAAGGAACCTCCATACTGTTCTCCATAGTGGCTGTATCAATTTACATTCTCACCAACAGCGCAAGAGGGTTCCCTTTTCTCCACACCCTCTCCAGCATTCGTTATTTGTAGATTTTTAAATGATGGCCATTCTGGCTGGTGTGAGGTGGTACCTCACTGTATATATAACATTCTTGAAATAATAATGTTATAGAGATAGAAAAGAGATTATAGGTTGCCAGAGGTTAGGTGAGAAAGGGGGATGGAGTAGTATACGGGAGCACTGTGGCAAAGGAGCAGTTTTGTCTGTTGATGTGGTAGTGCTTGCATGAATTTACACATGTGGAAAAAAGCATAAAATGATACATACACACGCAAATAAGTACATGTAAAACTGGTGAAATCTGAATAAATTCTGTAGCTTGTACTAATGTCAGTATCCTGGTTTTGAAATTGTGTTATGGTTATGCTGTATTTTTCCAGTGAAAGAAACTGGGTGAAGGGTACATGGGACTTCTTGCATGTTTTTGCAACTTTCTGGGAATCTGTAATCATTTCAAAATAAAAAGTTAACAAACAGCGATATGAAATGTTATAGATGGTTATAACACTCGTCTGTTTATAGCCCCTTCAATGTTTTTTTAAAATTTATTTTTATTTAAGTATAGTTGAATTACAATGTTGTGTAAATTACTGCTGTACAGGAAAGTGACTCAGTTATACATATATATACATTCTTTTTCATATTCTTTTCCATTATGGTTTATCACAAGATGAATATAGTTCCCTGTGCTATACAGTAGGACCTTGCTGTTTATCCATCCTATATTATATAAGCTTGCATCTGCTAATCCCAAACTCCCACTCCTACCCTCTCCCACTCCCCTCCCCTTTGTCCCTTCAGTGTTTTTACATTGCTCTCAAGAATAATTTCTCACCATGACTTATGAGGCCTGTATGATCTAGCCCATGCCTAACCCCTCCCCCTTGCTTACTGTTCTCCTGTCCCCTAAGCCATTTGTCAGATCCTAGACCATGCCAGTCACTCTTACCAGGCACACGACATTGTTTTTCCTGTCTTGTTTGCATACATCCTTCACATGGTTTTCTCTCTCTTTTGTAGATTTCAACTTAAATATCACCTCAGAGAGGCCTTCCCTGACCATCGTGTTTCTCATGGCACCATGTTAATTTCATTCCAAATAACTTGGATAATTTATCTTTTTTTATTGACTTTTTATCTGCTTTCTAACTAGACTGAAGGTTCCCCAAGAGCCAGAAAATTCCACGTCTTAGTCTCTGTTACGCTCTGGCATCTAACACTCTGCCCCGCACATAGTTCCAGCTGAACAAATGAGTAAATCCATGAATTAATGGCAGAGTTGGAATGAACACACTGGTCTGCTGTCTCTTACTGCAACACACCTTCTTCGGTCCCCTCTGCCTTACTCCTCCTAAAAACACCAGCAGCAACGTTCAGTTCCCATAAACTTAGTGACTGAAAACAACACAAATTTATTATTTTACAGTTGTTGAGGTCAGCAGTCCCAAGTGGATGTCACTGGGCTAAGACCAAGGTGTCAGCAGGGCTGTGTTCCTTTCTCAAGGCTCTAGGGGAGAATCCATGTTATCGTCTTTCCAGCTTCTAGAGGCTGCCTACGTCACTGGCTCATGGCCTCTGTTATCTTCAAAGTCAGCAACGGCTGGTCCAAGTCTTTCTCACATGGATCACATGGTCACTCATTCTTCTGCCTCCTTCTTCCACATGTAGGGACCCTTGTGATTACATTGGTCTAGGATAATCTCCCTATTTTAAGGTCATCCTTCTGCTCCCTTAATTCTTCTTTGTCACGTAACATATTCACAGGTTCTGTGGATTAGGTTGTGGACACATGGGTAGGTCATTATTCTGTCTGTCAAACCACTAGTCTCCAACTTCCATAAAGAAAGGGACTCCTCTGTTCATATGTGGATCTCCAGGGTCTTGTATCTGGTGTTACTCAACAAACTGTTGAAACACACTTAACTAAAATAACTCGTGGGCAGCATCAGTGTCTAGCACATGGCAGACAGTCTTATTGGGGTGGCCAAAAAGTTCGTTCGGGTTTTACGTAAGACGTTACAGAAAATATGTTTACCTACTAAAGGCCCTTCTTGTCAGCCTAGCTCCACCCAACCAAGTCAGTATGTTCTTCAAGGCTTTGCACAAAGCCACTTCTTAATGTGAAGCCTCCACTAAGTGTGAAGCAAAGTCTTCCTCCTCATTTCTAAGGGCACAAATATGGGTTCCCTTCAACACATGCTTTATCAGCCCATTTCCTTTACTAGGTTCTGGATTGCTTGGATAGTGATGGTCTCATTCCTTTCTGAGCTCTTCACAGT
Organism: Mesoplodon mirus; assembly: GCF_964341445.2. Lineage (NCBI taxonomy): Eukaryota > Metazoa > Chordata > Mammalia > Artiodactyla > Ziphiidae > Mesoplodon > Mesoplodon mirus. Next base: position 47,317,903 of record NC_138988.1, on the reverse strand, counting down.
TCCTAGCATGGCGGGGGGAGCCCTTAAGTAGTAAAGAGAAAGGGGAGAAACACAAGGGAAAGATCAGAGCAAGACAGCAGTTGGGGAGTGTGAGAGCCAAGGGGAAACCTCTCTCAGGGTCTTCCATTTCCTCTTACTAAAGAAGAATCTCCATTGCAAGGTGGCTAGAGTGCTAGCATGGGTGAACACACTTGTAGTAAGATGTTAGAATCGGATTCTTCCTCCATTATTCCCTTGTGGGAACATACAGTTCCTATGATGTCATCCATTCCAGAAACTGCAGCCCATTTGACATCTATTTCTTTGCTGACTGTGAAAACAGACCTTTTCAGGTTTGATCCCATGATGATGGCTCTGCCTTCTGATCTGGTCATTTACTTTGAGATCTCTCCAGTGTTTGGGTTATCTATGATTCTCTCTTGCTGCCCCCATTGCCTCTACCATCGACTTGGTATATGGAGTGCTACCCCCTTGCCTGTTTTGAAGGTCGTGCCTGTCAGCCTACACCTTGGCTGAATAGCTTTTCCTTTCCAGAAAGTGCAGAAGGTGACTTCCATGCAGTTTTAAAAAGTGGGTGTGCTTTTATTTTTCTTTTTTCTTCAAAGACACTTTAAACTCTTTGGTCAACATTTCTCATCCTTTTCCTTTCAGATACCCAAGGTCAAGTACTATTTTTAGCCATTGTTCTCCCCAATGGGGTTCTCCTCAGAGCATCCTGGCTACTGGGGCTATACTTTTATAAGCTTCTTCAAGGGATAACACATAGGTATCCACATCTCATTTCTTCCCCTTTTAAGTAGGTTAAATCTTCCACAGATCATTTGCTTGTTGCATGTCTAGTTATTCTTAAATAAGAATACTAACTGGAAAAAGAATAACAGATTGGAAGGATAAGAAGAAAAACACATAACTATGATTGCTTTGAAAGAGCCCATGATTTGCCAAATGTTCTTCTGGGGAAAGCACTGGATGTGTTTGAAAGAATTGCTTTTTAAAGTCGTTGGGAAGCAGGTGAGACCCTGAGGGGCCTGGGTGATGACAGAATAGTCTGTGAAAGAAAAAGAAAGGATTTGTGAGTTGATTTGGGTTTGGGAGAAGTGGAGATGAATGGGAGAGAGAGAGAAAGGGGGAAAAGCCAGCAGGGTGGCTGAAGGCCATACGTTCCAAGATGTGACCCTGTCACACAGCCTCTCAAATCCTTGGTGAAGTGCAGCTAAATCACAAAATACTTGACATGAGTAGATTTGTTGTGCGAACTGGTGAAGCCAGGTTGCCGTGATGTAAACTGGGAACAATTTATGCTGCCAGGTGGAAAGCTTTCAGAAATACAAGGATGTAAACCACAGAAACTTAGAGAAATTGTGGAGAGGGTAAACAAAAATCAGAAGCAGAACTTCCCCACTTGGCTCCAAGTCCCTGAGAGAGAAATATTATTCAAGGATTGTTTGTTATGTCAGTTGTGCCGCAATAGCTGACTTACACAATCCTCTTCCTGAGATCAGACCTTAAGATCCAACTCTGCCCCTACCCTCTCTAAAAAGCCTTCTCTCCTACAGCTCATGTTCTCAGGGGCGTCCCTCTCCTCTAAAATTCTACTGCCTTTATCACCTTTGGTACATAGTTTAGTGCCAAACTATCTTCTATTAGTAAAGAGAAACTCAAAACCACAAAGCCTTCAGTGACCTTGTAGGAGTTTTATAGAGAAGGGACGCTACGAATGGGTCAGAGGGTTGCAAACAAGTAGGAAGAGCAGAGAATTGTCCTTGGTGACTGTGGCAGAGGCAGAAAGATCAGTTTTCTGGGGGTAGCAGTGGCAACAGTAAGATTAGTGGTGATCAGGGCCAGCGAACTGTGGTGCTAGGAGGCACTCATCACTGGCTCGAATTTGGGCGCTGTTCCTGGCTCCGTACCCTCTTAGGCTAGTTTCTCAGCCTCCTTGGCATTCTTTACAGCACTCAATATCCCTTTAAAAATGTATTTCCTGCTTAAATCAGCCAAGTTAAAACGACCAGATTCTGTTGCCTGCAAAGATTAACAAAGAGTATATAACTATTATAAGCACTGCTGTGAGGAAGATCCTTGAGCATCCATCCTCAGCACACATCTTTGATTATTTCCCTAGGATACATTCCTAAACCTGGTTATCAGGTTCTGAGTGAGATGGACTAAGCAGCTGCCCATCACTCCCAGTGAATGTGACTCTAAAACCGGAGCAGGGTGTATGGAGTAGGCTATCTGGGGGTTTGAAAAATAAATCGTAGCGGGCAGATTGGGGAAGAACACTAGAAACCAAAGAATCATCAACCTGGCAGGGAATGTAACTTTTCTCCCCCTGCAGTATCTCCAAGTTGAATTCAGTGCATCCAGAAACTCAGAAGTGAGCACTGTAGATGGAAGAGTTCTATGGGAATTCCCCAATCCTTCTGGCTTGAGATATTGGGAAGTGAACAGGAGAGAGAGGGAGAGGGAAAGAGGGGGAGAGAGAGGGAAACAGAGAAGGAAAGAGAGAGAGAAAGAGAGAGGGAGACAGGACATACTCCCAAGAACACTTGAGCAGATATCCTCCTGGATTTAATTTTTTTCTTTTCTCTTACACCCCAGCCCCCAAGTAATCCTGTAGAGTGGGGGCAGTGGTTGAACTTTGATTCCAAGAGGGTAGGGCCAACACCTGTTGACATTTTAGCCTCTTGTCTTCCTATGACTTGGTCTAAATGCAGACACAATCATGGAAGTATGTGACAGAGTGAGATAACTACAGTCCCAAGTTTCTGGCCAGAAGACTGAAAAGTGGAGATCTAAGAAATCAGAAACTACCAGGGAGACTGCAAGAAGGAGGACCTCAGGGAAACAACTGTTTATGAACTTCAGAGCTCACTCCTGAGCTGTGAGGTGTGCATGTTATAATCAGCATAACCAAAGATTTTGAGAGCTAAAGTAATGGATAGATTATCCCCACAACTCTGATTGTGATACACATCCATGACAGACATGAAGAGCATCGCAAAGTTTTGACAAATGAACTGACATTAGAAACATAGCCTCCAGGTTGAAACTTTTTCAGCCTGAACCCCACCAGGTCCATTGCCTGCTAAAACAAAAATATCAACATTCTCTACAGCAGAGGTCCCCAAACTTTTTTGGCACCAGGGACCGGTTTTGTGGAAGACAGTTTTTCCGTAGACCGGGGCAGCGGTGGGGTGGGAGGAGGAGATGGTTCAGGCGGTAATGCGAGAGATGGGGAGCAGCAGATGAAGCTTCACTCGCTTGCCCGCTGCTCACCTCCTACTGTGCAGCCCGGTTCCTAACAGGCTGTGGGCCAGTACCAGTCTGCGGCAGGGGGTTGGGGACCCCTGCTCTATAGGATTTAAACAAGATCCAGAATCTTGTAACATAATGCTTAAAATGTCATGATACCATCCAATATTATTCAGCATATGAAGAACCACAAAAATTTCAACTTGCACAGGAAAGGATGATCACTAGATGCCAACATAGAGATAATACAGATGCCAGAATTCTCTGACAAAGATTTTAAGTCAGCCATTATAAAAATACTCAAACAAGCAATCAGGAACACTCATGAAACAAATGCTAAATAGAAAGTCCCTGCAAAGAAAGAGAGAACATAAAGAAGAAATAATGCAAATTTTAGAACTGAAAATCACAACCAGAATAACTCACTGGCTGGACTCAATAGCAGACAGAGGAGTCAATGAACTTTGACTTAGATCAACAGAATTTATCCAGTCTGAAAAAACAGAAAATCGATTGGAAAAAAAGGTGAACAGAATCCCAGGAACCTGTGAAATAATAACAAAAAGGCCAATAGAAAGATCAGAAATTAATAAGATGGAAACAGAAAAACAGTGGATAAAATCAATGAAACCAATGACTGGTATTTTGAAGAGATCAATAAAATTAAACCTTGAGGAGGACTGAGATAGCAAAGAGAAGACACAAATTACCAATATTAGGAATGAACAAAAAAGAGGATAGATATCACTACAGACTTTAGAGGTCTTTGTAAAGCCTATAATAAATGGGATATTTATAAATGGAATGGAATATTTATAAGTGGAATATTTCTTGCCATATCAATAAACAAAGGAAGTCATATCACAGTCACCAACGTTTGCAGCCCTCCAACGTGAGCCAGAGATCCCTGAGGAAACTCAGGGCTGAAAAGAATACCTGTCATCTAGCAGCCATCAGACTGCAGCCTCTCCCTGTGGTGAGCCCTGAGCAAACTCAGGATGTGAAAACGCAGGATACTGGTCCCAGATAGCTGAGGTGCATTATCAAAGGAATGATTTCAGTGAGCCCAGACTCTTGCATCTTCCCATACATAGAAAAGCTCTAAATTCCTTAACTTGAGATATCAGGTTTTCTTTTCTTTTTTCTTTTTTTTTTTTTGCGGTACCTGGGCCTCTCACTGTTGTGGCCTCTCCCATTGAGGAGCACAGGCTCCGGACATGCAGGCTCAGCGGCCATGGCTCACAGGCCCAGCCGCTCTGTGGCATGTGGGATCTTCCCGGACCGGGGCACGAACCCGTGTCCTGCATCGGCAGGCGGACTCTCAACCACTGTGCCACCAGGGAAGCCCTCAGGTTTTCTTTAACAATAATCTTTTGAGGTTCCCGACTACCTGCCCTTTGTTGCAAAACTCCTATATATCCGGGCTCCTCCCCTCGCCTCCTCGGAGCAGTTTCTCAGAGTTATCTGAAACGCTGTCTCCTGGGCTGCAGTCCTCATTTTGCCCCAAATAAAACTTAACTCGCAACTTTCATGTTGTGCATTTTTTTAAGTCAACACCTACATTACAAACTGCATATAAACTGGAGAACTTAGATGAAATGGACTAATACCTCAAAATCCACAACTATCAAACCTCACCTAAAATAAACTAGAGAACCTGTATTGTCCTATAACTATGAAAGAAATTATATTTTTAGTTAAAATCCTTCCAAAAAAGAAGTCTTCAGGCCCAGATGGTTTCATGGGCAAATTCTACCAAATATCAATTCTGAGCAATCTCTTCCAGAAAATAAAGAGAAGGAAATGTTTTCCAACTCATTTTATGAGTCCAACATTACCCTGATACCAAAATCAAAGATAGCACAAAAAAATAAATGTACATATGACTATTGTTCAAGAATGTAAATACAAAAATGCTCAAAAAATATTAGCAAATTTTAAAAGGATAACATGCTGTGACCAAATGGGGTTTATTCAGCTTGGGAATACAAGTGTTACCGAGTCCAAGCACGCTCTGCTTGCCGCATGACAGGCCAATAAATCGGGAGACAAGGTGTTGAGGCAAGGAATATGACTTTATTCGGAAAGCCGACAGACGGAGAAGATGGTGGACTCAGGTCCCCCAAAAAACCATCTTATTGGGGTCTGGATGCCAGTTTCTTTTATAGAATCAGAGAGGGAAGTAAAGTAAAAGGACAGAATAGAGAGGGAGAGGTGGGGAGGAAGTAACATAAAAAGGGCTATCAGTCTTGCAAAACATCTCTTGGAACGGCCAGCCTCGGGAAGGGGATGTGTTAATTTCTTCTTTCTTGCAACCACTCACAGGTAGGTAGGGTTCCCTGAGGCAGGCCATTATGTTTGATTATAACAGCAAAAGTAACGGAAAGCAAAGGCTAAAGTCAAAGAAACAGATCCAACATGGAGTCAAAAATTGGCTCGTCCCTGTTACACAAGCTGATTCAATATTCAGAAATCAATCCATGTAACTCACTATATTAACAGTCTAAAAAAAACTCCACGTGATTATATCAATAGATGCAGAAAAAGCATTTGACAAACTCCAACATCCATTCCTGATAAAAATTCTCAAGAAACTAAGAATAGAAGGTGAGAAATTGTGATTTATAGTAAGAAATATATACATACATATATATATATATATATATATATATATATATATTTGGTCTTCATTCCCTTTCCTGGCACAAAGCTCCTAAAACACTTGGAATTTCCTGGATGAGAGCTATGAAGGTTTCTTTTGTTATGTTAACGAGATGACTTTCGGAAATCACCTAGGGAAGGGGGGCTGGTTGCCAGGAGAACCAACCACATGATTAGAGGGTTGGAACTTTTAATCCCACCCCCAGACTTCTGGAGAGGGGAGAGGGGCTGGAGATTGAATTCGATTGTCAATAGCTAATGATTTAATCAATCATGCCTATGCAATGACGTCTCCATATAAACCCAGAAGGACGGGGTTCAGAGAGCTTCTGGGTTGGTGAACACGTGGATATTTGGGGAGAGTGGTGTGACCCATTCTACATACTTTGCCCTATGCATTTCTTTCATTTGGCTGTTCCTGAGTTACAGCCTTTTATAAATCAGTAATGTAAAATGTTTCTTTGAATTCTATGAGCCTCTCTAACAAATTAATCAACCCAGGGAGGGGGTGTCGGAACCTCCAATCTATAGCTGGTCAGTCAGGAGCACGGTGACAACTTGGACTTGGAATTGGCATCTGAAGTGGGTAGAGGGGGCAGTCTTTAAGGCTGAGCTCTCAACCTGTGGGATCTGATACTTTTTAAGTACCTTTTTAAGTACCCATCATACTTACTGGTAAAAGACTGAATGATTTCCCTCTAACAACAGGAACAAGGCAAGGTTGTCTACCCTCACCACCACTATCCAACATCACACTGGAAGTCTAAGATAGTGTAATCAAGAGAAAAGAAACAAAAAATAAAAACAAGAAACTGTAGAGATTACAAAGAAAGGATCTCCTTTCACAAACGGCATGATTTTCTATGTAGAAAATCCCAAGGTGTCACTAAAAAAATCTCTAGAACTAATAAAGATAAGCAAGTTTGTAGGATGCAAGGTCAACACACAAAAATCAGTCATGTTTCTATATACTAACGATGTACAACTGAGAAGAAGAATTTTAGAAATATAATTTTAGGGAATTCCCTGGTGGTCCAGTGGTTAGGACTCCATGCTTTCACTGTTGAGGGCACAGGTTCAATCCCTGGTGGGGGAATTAAGAACCCATAAGCCGCATGGTGTGGCCAAAAAAAAAACAACAATTTTTTTTAATAGCACCCCTTCAAAAAATACTTATGTATAAATCTGAAAAAAAATGTGCAGGCCTATTTACAATAGTCAGGACATGGAAGCAACCTAAGTGTCCATTGACAGATGAATGGATAAAGAAGATGTGGCACATATATACAATGGAATATTACTCAGCCATAAAAAGAAATGGAAGTGAGTTATTTGTAGTGAGGTGGATGGATCTAGAATCTATCATACAGAGTGAAGTAAGTCAGAAAGAGAAAAACAAATACCGTATGCTAACACACATATATATAGAATCTAAAAAAAAAAAAAGTTCTGAAGAACTTGGGGCAGGAAAGGAATAAAGATGCAGATGTAGAGAACGGACTTAAGAACACGGGGAGAGGGAAGGGTAAGCTGGGAGGAAGTGAGAGAGTGGCATGGACATATATACACTACCAAATGTAAAATAGATTGCTAGTGGGAAGCAGCTGCATAGCACAGGGAGATTAGCTTAGTGTTCTGTGACCACCTAGAGGGGTGGGGTAGGGAGGGTGGGAGGGAGGTGCAAGAGGGAGGGGATATGGGGATATAAGTATACTATAGCTGATTTACTGTGTTATACAGCAGCAACTAACACAACAATGTAAAACAATTATACTCCAATAAAGATGTTAAAAAAAAAAGGATGCTCAGGGTCTGTGTGATGAAAACTATAAAAAGCTGATGAAAGAAAGTAGACCCAATGAATAGAGAGATATATTGTCTTCATGGGTTGGAAGACTCAAAAAAGTAAGTATGTCAATTCTGTGCAAATTGACCTGGAGGTTTAATATAATATCATCAAAATCCCAGCAAGGTTTTTAGTAGATGTAGACCAAGCTATTCTAAATTTTATGGAAAACAAATAAATTGGAATAGCTAAAATAATTTTTAAAAAGAAAATAGTTGGGAGAATTACACTACGTGATTTTAAGACTTTCAGTAATTAAAAGTATGAGATTGATGAAAAGATAGACACATGAATCAATGAAGCAATGATTAGAGAGTACAGGAATAGATCCACATAAGTATGCCCAATTGATTTTTTATTTTTATTTTATACTAGAGTATAGTTGATTTACAATGCTGTGTTAGTTTCAGGTGTACAGCAAAGTGATTCAGCTATATATATGCATATATCCATTCTTTTCCAGATTCTTTTCCCATATAGGTTATTACAGATTACTGAGTAGAGTTTCCTGTGCTATATAGTAGATCTTTGTTGATTATCTATTTTATATATAGTAGTATGTATATGTTAATCCCAACCTCCTAATTTATCTCTCCCCCCACCTTTCCCCTTTGGTAACCATAAGTTTGTTTTCTAAGTCTGTGAGTCTGTTTCTGTTTTGTAAATTCGTTCCTTTGTATCAAGTTTTAGGTTGCACCTATAAATGATATGATATTTGTCTTTGTTTGACTTACTTCACTTAGTATGATCATCTCTAGGTCCATCCAAGTTGTTGCAAATGGCAAAATTTTTTTCCTTTTTATGGCTGAGTAATATTCCATTGTATATATGTACCACATCTTCTTTATCCATTCATCTGTTGATGGACATTTTGGTTGCTTTCATGTCTTGGCTATTGTAAATAGTGCTTCAGTGAACATTGAGGGTGCATGTGTTTCTTCAAATTCTGGTTTTCTACAGATATACACCCAGGAGTGGGATTGCCAGATCATATGGTAGTTCTAATTTTAGTTTTCTGAGGTACTTCCATACTGTCCTCCATAGTGGCTGTTACCAATTTACATTCCCACCAACAGTGAAGGAGGGTTCCCTTTTCTCCACAGCCTCTCCAGCATTTATTGTTTGTAGACTTTTTGATGATGGAAATTCTGAGTGGTGTGAGGTGATACCTCAATGTAGTTTTTACTTGCATTTCTCTAATAATTAGTGATGTTGAGCATCTTTTCAAGTCCTTTTTGGCCATCTGTATGACTTCTTTGGAGAAATGTCTATTTAGATCTTCTGCCCATTTTTTGATTGGGTTGTTTGTTTTTTTGATATTGAGCTGCATGAGCTGTTTATATATTTTAGAGATTAATCCCTCATCGGTCACTTTGTTTGCAAATATTTTCTCTCATTGTGTGGGTTGTCTTTTTGTTTCATTTATGGTTTCCTTTGCTGTGCAGAAGCTTTTAAGTTTAATTAGGTCCCATTTTTAAATTTTTGTTACTCTAGGAGGTGGATCCAGCAAGATATTGCTGCGATTTATGTCAGAGAGTGTACTACTTATGTTTCCCTCTAAGAGTTTTATAGTATCAGGTATTATATTTAGGTCTTTAATCCATTTTTAGTTTATTTTGGTGTATGGTGTTAGAGAATGCTCTAGTTTCATTCTTTTACATGTAGCTGTCCAGTTTTCTCAGCATTACTTATTGAAGAGACAGTCTTTTCTCCATTGTATATTCTTCCTTTGTTGTAGATTAATTGATCACAGGTGCATGGGTTTATTTCTGGGGTTTCCATCCTGTATTGATCTATGTTTGATCTATATTTCTGTTTTTGTGCCAGTACCATACTGTTTTGATGATTGTAGCTTTGTAGTATAGTCTGAAGTCAGGGAGCCTGATTCCTCCAGCTCTGTTTTTCTTTCTCAAGTTTGTTTTGGCTTTTCGGGGGTCTTTTGTGTTCCCATACAAATTTTAAAATTTTCTGTTCTAGTTCTGTGAAAAATGCCATTGGTAATTTGATAGGGATTGCATTGAATCTCCCTTGGGTAGTATAGTAATTTTGACAATATTTATTCTTCCAATCCAAGAACACGGTATATCTTTCCATCGTTTGTGTCATCTTTGATTTCTTTCATCAGCTTACAGTTTTCAGAGTACGGGTCTTTTGCCTCCATATTTAGGTTTATTCCTAGGCATTTTATTCTTTTTGATGCAATGGTAAATGAGATTGTTTCCTTAACTTCTCTTTCTGATATTTTGTTATTAGTGTATAGAAATGCAAGCGATTTCTGTGTATTAATTTTGTATCCTGCAACCTTACCAAATTCATTGATGAGGTCTAGTAGTTTTCTGGTAGCACCTTTAGGATTTTCTATGTATAGTATCATGCCATCTGCAAACAGTGACAGTTTTACTTTTTTTTTCTGATATGAACTCCTTTTATTTCTTTTTCTTCTATGATTGCTGTGGCTAGGACTTCAAAAGCTATGTTGAATAAAAGTGGTGAGAGTGGACATCCTTGTCTTGTTCCTGATATTAGAGAAAATGCTTTCACTTTTTCACGATTGAGAATGATGTTTGCTGTGGGTTTGTCATATATGGCCTTTATTATGTTGAGGAAGGTTCCCTCTATGCCCACTTTCTGGACACTTTTTATCATAAATGGATATGGGATTTTGTCAAAAGCCTTTTCTGCATCTTTTGAGATGATCATATGGTTTTTATTTTTCAATTTGTTAATGTGGTGTATCACACTGATTTGTGGATATTGAAAAATCCTTGTGTCCTTGGGATAAATGCCACTTGATCATGGTGTATGATCCTTTTAAAGTATTGTTGGATTTGGTTTGCTAGTATTTTGTTGAGGATTTTTGCGTCTATGTTCATCAGTGATATTGGCCTGAAATTTTCTTTTTTTGTGGTATCTTTGTCTCGTGTTGATATCAGGATGATGGTGGCCTCACAGAATGAGTTTGGAAGTGTTGCTTTCTCTGCAATTTTTTGTAATAGTTTCAGAAGTATAGGTGTTAACTCTTCTCTAGATGTTTGATAGAATTCACCTGTGAACCATCTGGTCCTGGACTTTTGTTTGTTGGAAGTTTTAAAATCACAGTTTCAATTTCATTACTTATGATTGTTCAGTTCATATTTTTTATTTCTTCCTGGTTCAGTCTTGGGAGATTGTACCTTTATAAAAATTTGTTTATTTCTTCTAGGTTGTCCATTTTATTGGCATAGAGTTGCTTCTAGTAGTATCTTATGATCCTTTGTATTTCTGTGTTGTCCATTGTAACTTCTTTTTCATTTCTAATTTTATTGATTTGAGCCTTCTCCCTTTTTTTCTTGATGAGTCTGGCTAGAAGTTTATCAATTTTGTTTATCTTTTCAAAGATCCAGTTTTTAGTTTCATTGATCTTTTCTATTGTTTTCTTCATCTCTATTTCATTTACTTCTGCTCTGATCTTTATGATTTCTTTCCTTCTACTAACTCTGGGTTTTAATTCTCTAGTTGCTTTAGGTGTAAGGTTAGGTTGTTTCTTTGAGATTTTTCTTGTTTCCTGAGGTAAGATTGTATTGCTATAAACTTCCCACTTAGAACTGCTTTTGCTGTGTCCCATAGGTTTTGGATCACCATGTTTTCATTTTCATTTGTCTCTAGGAATTTTTGATTTCCTCTTTGATTTCTTCAGTGATCCATTGGTTGTTTAATAGAATATTGTTTCACCTCCACGTGTTTGTGTTTTTTACATTTTTTTCTTGTAGTTGATTTCTAATCTCATAGCACTCAAGCCCTGCTGGCCTTTAAAGCCAAATTCTCTGGGGGCCCCTCTTCCTGATGCCAGACCCCCAGGCTGGGTAGCCTGATGTGGGGTTCAGAACTCTCACTCCTGTGGAAGAACCTCGGTGATATAATTATTTTCCAGTTTGTGGGTCACCCACCTGGTGGGTATGGGATTTGATTATATCATGAAAGCACCCCTCCTACCATCTCATTGTGGCCTCTTCTTTTTCTTTGGGTGTAGAATAACTTTCCTGGTACGTTCGATTCTTTTTTGTCGATGGTCATTCAGCAGTTAGTTGTGATTTTCATGTTTTCATGAGAGGAGGTAAACTCAAGTCCTTCTGCTCTGCATCTTGTCTCTCCCCTTCTACCACAATTTGGAGGTCCTAGAGAGAGAGTCACTGCATGCCAGGCAAGGTCACAGGACAAAACACCAGGTGGTCAGGGGGTAGGAGACAGAAGTCCCAACTGATTTTTGACAAGATCCCAGAGTAATCCAATGGGGGAAATAATAATTTTTTTTAACAAATGGTGTTGGAACTATTGGACATCCTTAGGCAAAAAAAATAAATTTGAACTTAAAGCTCATACCTTACCCAAAAATTAACTGAAAAAAAATCTAAATAGAAAACATTAAACTATAACGTTTTTAGAATAAAACAGAAGAAAATCTTCATGACTTTAGCTTAGGTTAAGAGCTCTTAGACATGACACCAAAAGAACAATCCATAAAAGAACATATGATAAATTGGACTCTACTAAAGTTTAAAGCTCTTGGTCTGCAAATAACACTGTTGAAAAAATTAAAACACAAGCTACAAATTGGTAGGAAATATTTACAAATCACATATCTTACAAAGGAATTGTATTCAAAATATATAAAGAACTCTCAAACTCAAAAATTAAAAAAAATTATAAATTAACAATAGACATGGATATTCTATTGACTCTGATATACAAATAGCAAATAAGCACATGAAAACATGTCTTGTTCAAATCATTAACCATTAGGTAAGTGCAAATTAAAACGATGATGAGATATCACTAACCTATCAGAAGGCAAAAATTAATAATAAAATTCTGAGTGTTGATAAAGACATGGAGCAACTGGAGCTCTTTACATTGCTGATGGGAATGCAAATCTTGAATATAGTTTGTTTGTAATAATACAGTTTCTTATAATGTTAAACTTGTACATACTGTATGGACCAGCAATCACACTCCTGGTTATTTACCATAGAGAAATGAAGACTTAGGTTCACACAAAATCTGTACGTGAATGTTTGTACAGCTCTGTTCATAATTGCCAAAAACCGTAAATAACCCACATGTCATTCAATTAGTAAATGGATAAATAAATTGTGGTTCATTTGTATAATGCAATAGTACTCAGCAATAAGAAGAAACAAGTTATTGATAAATGCAACAACCTAGATGAGTCTTAAACACTGTGCTGAGTGAAAGAAGTTTACATACTGTGCGATTCCATTTAAATGACATTCTTGAAAAGATGAACTATGGGGATTGAAGAACAAATCAATGGTGGTTAGGGACTGTAAGGGGAAGAGGGTGACTACAAAAGAGTAGCACAAAGGAGTTTTCTGATGTACCCTTACTGTGTTGGTGGTTATACGAATCCATATATGTATTATACTTCATTGAACTCTACACCCCCAAAATTTCCTAAACATGGGTTTTTTTGGAGCATCAAAGAATATGCATCTATTTAAGTCTTCTGAAACATAGTTCCATATTGACCTTCAGAAGGGTTGTAATAATTTACATGCCAGTCAGCAGCACCTAAGGGTGTCTATGTTCACCATCACTGGGACGTACTGTTCTTTATCACCTTTTCCAATTTGATAGGTATAAACGTTAGATGAGATTTTTAAAAGTGTGTGTGTATCTAGCAAGCAGTCTTCAGCTCTAGTTTTGAGTTGCATGTCCATCTCAGGCCATCTGAATAAAAGGTATTGTTAAGTGCCTTTTAATATTACAAAATGCCTGTGCTTGTTCCTAAGGAGGTATGGAATAAATCTGCTAACAGTGTCACTCTAGGAATAAGTTAGATGATTTCTGCTGCTGGATTTTTTGGGCTGTGAATGGGGAATAAAGGGCCCTATCAGAGACTCCTGTAAATTTTTTTTTTATTCAGACAGAAAGTCACAAAAATTATAATCATCCCCATGAGTTCACTCAGTCCCATGTAATTAATTTTTTTTATCTTGATCTTTTGTTAGCACTTTTATGAATTCATCAGTTTTCCATTAGAGTTCTGAAAATGCTTATTCATTCAGTTCAGCAGTATAGTCAGTTACCAGAAACCTGTACTTGTCAGAGTCTTTTCCATGAATTCCTTGAAGATGAATCCCTTTTATAGGAACATTTTTGCAAAAGCATCAGAGTACACCCAGAACTGTCTGTAAATGACAAAAGACTTTAAAATGACCATGGTTAAAGATTTGATGAAAGTTCATAATAATGCAATTGACAAGGAAATTTAGTTATTTCTGAGATATACATTTTAAAGTAAAAACTAGAATTATGACTTATTATACCAGAACATATAAGATTTTTAGAAATTTCATGTTATGTCTGAAACATTTATATTAACATATTTCCATACAAATAACCCAAAGAAAGTTTAGTATTAGTTGTTTTTCTTGTTTTTTTTTTTTTTTTTTTTTTTGCGGTACACGGGACTCTCACTGCCGTGGCCTCTCCTGCTGCAGAGCACAGGCTCCGGACCCGCAGGCCCAGCGGCCATGGCCCACGGGCCCAGCCGCTCTGCGGCACGTGGGATCCTCCCGGACCGGGGCAGAACCCACGTCCCCCGCATCGGCAGGTGGACTCTCAACCACTGTGCCACCAGGGAAGCCCTGTTTGTTTTTTATACTGCAAGTTCTTATTAGTCATCAATTTTATACACATCAGTGTATACATGTCAATCCCAATTGCCCAATTCACCACACCACCATCCCCACCCCACTGCGGTTTTCCCCCTTGGTGTCCATACGTTTGTTCTCTACATCTGTGTCTCAACTTCTGCCCTGCAAACTGGTTCATCTGTACCATTTTTCTAGGTTCCACATACATGCGTTAATATACGATATTTATTTTTCTCTTTCTGACTTACTTCACTCTGTATGACGGTCTCTAGATCCATCCACATCTCAACAAATAACTCAATTTCGTTCCTTTTTATGGCTGAGTAATATTCCATTGTATATATGTACCACATCTTCTTTATCCATTCGTCTGTCGATGGGCATTTAGGTTGCTTCCATGACCTGGCTATTGTAAATAGTGCTGCAATGAACATTGGGGTGCATGTGTCTTTTTGAATTATGGTTTTCTCTGGGTATATGCCCAGTAGTGGGATTGCTGGATCATATGGTAATTCTAGTTTTAATGTTTTAAGGAACCTCCATACTGTTCTCCATAGTAGCCGTATCCATTTACATTCCCACCAACAGTGAAGGAGGGTTCCCTTTTCTCCACACCCTCTCCAGCATTTGTTGTTTGTAGATTTTCTGATGATGCCCATTCTAACTGGTGTGAGGTGATACCTCATTGTAGTTTTGATTTGCATTTCTCTAATAATTAGTGATGTTGAGCAGGTTTTCATGTGCTTCTTGGCCATCTGTATGTCTTCTTTGGAGAAATGTCTATTTAGGTCTTCTGCCCATTTTTGGATTGGGTTGTTTGTTTCTTTAATATTGAACTGCATGAGCTGTTTATATATTTTGGAGATTAATCCTTTGTCCATTGATTCATTTGCAAATATTTTCTCCCATTCTGAGGGTTGTCTTTTCATCTTGTTTATGGTTTCCTTTGCTGTGCAAAAGCTTTGAAGTTTCATTAGGTCCCATTTGTTTATTTTTGTTTTTATTTCCATTACTCTAGGAGGTGGATCAAAAAAGATCTTGCTGTGATTTATGTCAAAGAGTGTTCTTCCTATGTTTTCCTCTAAGAGTTTTATAGTGTCCGGTCTTACATTTAGGTCTAGAATCCATTTTGAGTTTATTTTTGTGTATGGTGTTAGGGAGTGTTCTAATTTCATTCTTTTACATGTAGCTGTTCAGTTTTCCCAGCACCACTTGTTGAAGAGACTGTCTTTTCTCCATTGTATATCCTTGCCTCCTTTGTCATAGCTTAGTTGACCATAGCTGTGTGGGTTTATCTCTGGGCTTTCTATCTTGTTCCATTGATCTATGTTTCTGTTTTTGTGCCAGTACCATATTGTCTTGATTACTGTACTTTGTAGTATAGTCTGAAGTCAGGGAGTCTGATTCCTCCAGCTCCGTATTTTTCCCTCAAGACTGCTTTAGCTATTCGGGGTCTTTTGTGTCTCCATACAAATTTTAAGATGATTTGTTCTAGTTCCGTAAAAAATGCCATTGGTAGTTTGATGGGGATTGCATTGAATCCGTAGATTGCTTTGGGTACTATAGTCATTTTCACAATATTGATTCTTCCAATCCAAGAACATGGTATATCTCTCCATCTGTTGGTATCATCTTTAATTTCTTTCATCAGTGTCTTATAATTTTCTGCATACAGGTCTTTTGTCTCCCTAGGTAGGTTTATTCCTAGGTGTTTTATTCTTTTTGTTGCAATGGTAAATGGGAGTGTTTCCATAATTTCTTTCAGATTTTTCATCATTAGTGTATAGGAATGCAAGAGATTTCTGTGCATTAATTTTGTATCCTGCAACTTTACCAAATTCATTGATTAGCTCTAGTAGTTTTCTGGTGGCATTTTTAGGATTCTCTATTTATACTATCATGCCATCTGCAACCAGTGACAGTTTTACTTCTTCTTTTCCAATTTGTATTCCTTTTATTTCTTTTTCTCCTCTGATTACCGTGGTTAGGACTTCCAAAACTATGTTGAATAATAGTGGTGAGAGTGGACATCCTTGTCTTTTTCCTGATCTTAGAGCAAATGCTTTCAGTTTTTCACTATTGAGAATGATGTTTGCTGTGGGTTTGTTGTATATGGGATTTATTATGTTGAAGTAGGTTCCCTCTATGCCCACTCTCTGGAGGGTTTTTATCATAAATAGGTGTTGAATTTTGTCAAAGCGTTTTCTGCATCTATTGAGATGATCGTATGGTCTTTATTCTTCAGTTTGTCAATATGGTGTATCACATTGATTGATTTGCATATATTGAAGAATCCTTGCATCCCTTGGATAAATCCCACTTGATCATGGTGTATGATCCTTTTAATGTGTTGTTGGATTCTGTTTGCTAGTGTTTTGTTGAGGATTTTTGCATCTATATTCATCAGTGATATTGGTCTGTAATTTTCTTTTTTTGTAGTATCTTTGGTTTTGGTGTCAGGGTGATGGTGGCCTGATAGAATGAGTTTGGGAGTGTTCCTTACTCTGCAATTTTTTTGTGTGTGTGTGGTTCGCGGGCCTCTCACTGTTATGGCCTCTCCTGTTGTGGAGCACAGGCTCCGGATGCACAGGCTCAGCTGCCATGGCTCACGGCCCCAGCTGCCATGTCTCACGGGCCCAGCCGCTTTGTGGCATGTGGTATCTTCCCGGTCCGGGGCATGAATCCACGTCCCCTGCATCAGCAGGCGGACTCTCAACCACTGCGCCACCAGGGAAGCCTTCCTCTGCAATTTTTTAGAGGAGTTTGAGAAGGATGGGTGTTAGCTCTGCTCTAAATGTTTTATAGAATTCAGCTGTGAAGCCATCTGGTCCTGGACTTTTGTTTGTTGGAAGATTTTTAATCACAGTTTCAATTTCATTACTTGTGATTGGTCTGTTCATATTTTCTGTTTCTTCCTGGTTCAGTCTTGAAGGTTATACCTTTCTAAGAATTTGTCCATTTCTTCCAGGTTGTCCATTTTATTGGCATGGAGTTGCTTGTAGTAGTCTCTTAGGATGCTTTGTATTTCTGCGGTGTCATAACTTCTCCTTTTTCATTTCTAATTTTATTGATTTGAGTCCTCTCCCTCTTTTTTTTTTTTTTTTTTTTTGCAGTACGCGGGCCTCTCACTGCTATGGCCTCTCCCGTTGCGGAGCACAGGTTCCGGACGCACAGGCTCAATGGCCGTGGCTCACGGGCCCAGCCGCTCCGCGGCATGTGGGATCTTCCCAGACCGGGGCACGAACCCGTGTCTCCTGCATCGGCAGGCGGACTCTCAACCACTGCGCCACCCGGGAAGCCCGTCCTCTCCCTCTTTTTCTTGATGAGTCTGGCTAATGGTTTATCAATTTTGGTCATCTTCTCAAAGAAGCAGCTTTTAGTTTTATTGATCTTTGCTATTGCTTTCTTTGTTTCTATTTTATTTATTTCTGCTCTGATCTTTATGATTTCTTTCCTTCTGCTAACTTTGGATTTTGTTTGTTCTTCTTTCTCTAGTTCCTTTAGGTGTAAGGTTAGATTGTTTATTTGAGATTTTTCTTGTTTCTTGAGATAGGCTTGTATAGCTATAAACTTCCCTCTTAGAACTGCTTTTGCTGCATTCCATAGGTTTTGGATCATCGTGTTTTCATTGTCATTTGTCTCTAGGTATTTTTTGATTTCCTCTTTGATTTCTTCAGTGATCTCTTGGTTATTTAGTAATGTATGGTTTAGCCTCCATGTGTTTGTGTTTTTTACATTTTTTTCCCTGTAATTCATTTCTAATCTCATAGCATTGTGGTCAGAAAAGATGCTTGATATGATTTCAATTTTCTTAAATTTACTGAGGCTTGATTTGTGATCCAAGATGTGATCTATCTTGGAGAATGTTTCATGGGAACTTGAGAAGAAAGTGTAATATGCCGTTTTTGGATGGAATATCCTATAAATGTCAATTAAATCTATCTGGTCTATTGTGTCATTTAATGCTTCTGTTTCCTTATTTATTTTCACTTTGTATGATCTGTCCATTGGTGTAAGTGAGGTGTTAAAGTCCCCCACTATTATTGTGTTACTGTTGATTCTTTTAGAGCTGTTAGCAGTTGCCTTATGTATTGAGGTGCTCCTATGTTGGGTGCATATATATTTATAATTGTTATATCTTCTTCTTTGCTTGATCTCTTGATCATTATGTAGTGTCCTTCCTTGTCTCTTGTAACATTCTTTTTTTTTTTTTTTTTGCGGTACACGGGCTTCTCAGTGTTGTGGCCTCTCCCATTGCGGAGCACAGGCTCCAGACGTGCAGGCTCAGTGGCCATGGCTCACGGGTCCAGCTGCTCCGCGGCATGTGGGATCTTCCTGGACCGGGACACGAACCCGGGTCCCCTGCATTGGCAGGCGGACTCTCAACCACTGCACCACCAGGGAAGCCCCTCTTGTAACATTCTTTATTTTAAAGTCTATTTTATCTGATAGGAGTATAGCTACTTCAGCTTTCTTTTGATTTCCGTTTGCATGGAATATCTTTTTCCATCCCCTCACTTGCAGTCTGTATGTGTCCTTAGGTCTGAAGTGGGTCTCTTGTAGACAGCATATATATGGGTCTTGTTTCTGTATCCATTCAGCTGCCTGTGTCTTTTGGTTGGAGCATTTAATCCATTCACGTTTAAGGTAATTATCAATATGTATGTTCCTATGACCATTTTCTTAATTGTTTTGGGTTTGTTTTTGTAGGTCCTTTTCTTCTCTTGTGTTTCCCGCCTAGAGAAGTTCCTTTAGCATTTGTTGTAGAGCTGGTTTGGTGGTGCTGAATTCTCTTTGCTTTTGCTTGTCTGTAAAGCTTTTGATTTCTCCATCGAATCTGAATGAGATCCTTGCTGGGTAGAGTAATCTTGGTTGTAGGATCTTCCCTTTCATCACTTTAAGTATATCATGCCACTCCCTTCTGGCTTGTAGAGTTTCTGCTGAGAAATCAGCTGTTAACCTTATGGGAGTTCACTTGTATGTTTTTTGTCATTTTTCCCTTCTTGCTTTCAGTAATTTTTCTTTGTCTTTAATTTTTGCCAATTTGATTACTGTGTGTCTCAATGTGTTTCTCCTTGGGTTTATCCTGTATGGGACTCTCTGTGCTTCCTGGACTTGGGTGGCTATTTCCTTTCTCATGTTAGGGAAGTTTTTGACTATAATCTCTTCAAATATTTTCTCTGGTCCTTTCTCTCTCTTCTCCTTCTGGGGCCCCTATAATGTCAATGTTGTTGCGTTTAATGTTGTCCCAGAGGTCTCTTAGGCTGTCTTCATTTCTTTTCATTCTTTTTTCTTTATTCTGTTCTGCAGCAGTGAATTCCACAATTTTGTCTTCCAGGTCACTTATCCATTCTTCTGCCTCAGTTATTCTGCTATTGATTCCTTCTAGTGTAATTTTCATTTCAGTTATTGTATTGTTCATCTGTGTTTGTTTGTTCTTTAATTCTTGTAGGTCTTTGTTAAACATTTCTTGCATCTTCTCTATCTTTGCCTCCATTCTTTTTCCAAGGTCCTGGATCATCTTCACTATCATTATTCTGAATTCTTTTTCTGGAAGGTTGCCTATCTGCACTTCATTTAGTTGTTTTTCTGTTTTTTTTTTCTTGTTCCTTCATCTGGTACATAGCCCTCTGCCTTTTCATCTTGTCTGTCTTTCTGTGAATGTGATTTTTGTTCCACCAGCTGCAGGATTGTAATTCTTCTTGCTTCTGCTGTCTGCCCTCTTGTGGATGAGGCTATCTGAGAGGACTGATGGGAGGGACTGGTGGTGGGTAGAGCTGACTGTTGCTCTGGTGGGCAGAGCTCAGTAAAACTTTAATCCACTTGACTGTTGATGGATGGTGCTGGGTTCCTTCCCTGTTGGTTGTTTGGCGTGAGACAACCCAACACTGGAGCCTACCTGGGCTCTTTGGTGGGGCTAATGGCAGGCTCTGGGAGGGCTCACGCCAAGGAGTACTTCCCAGAACTTCTGCTGCCAGTGTCCTTGTCCCCACGGTGAGTCACAGCAACCCCCACCCTGCCTCTGCGGGAGACCCTCCAACACTAGCAGGCAGGCCTGGTTCAGTCTCCCCTGGGGTCACTGCTCCTTCCCCTGGGTCCCGATGTGCACAGTACTTTGTGTGTGCCCTCCAAGAGTGGAGTCTCTGTTTCCCCCAGTCCTGTCGAAGTCCTGCAATCAATTCCCACTAGGCTTCAAAGTCTGATTCTCTAGGAATTCCTCCTCCCGTTGCTGGACCCCCAGATTGGGAAGCCTGATGTGGGGCTCAGAACCTTCACTCCAGTGGGTGGACTTCTGTGGTATAAGTGTTCTCCAGTCTGTGAGTCACCCATCCACCAGTTATGGGATTTGATTTTACTGTGATTGCGCCCCTCCTACCATCTCACTGTGGCTTCTCCTTTGTCTTTGGATGTGGGGTGTCTTTTTTGGTGAGTTCCAGTGTCTTCCTGTCGATGATTATCCAGCACCTAGTTGTGATTCTGGTGTTCTCACAAGAGGGAGTGAGAGCACGTCCTTCTACTCTGCCCTCTTGGTTTCTCCCTTCCTGTAAATTTATTACTCTTTCTCTTAGAACTTAAAGAAACCTCTGAAATATAACCTTGTCTATCATTGTGGCTGCCACAGAATGCCATTTTAGACCCTTGAAACATAAAATATAACCAAGAGAAATGTCCAGGTGAGGGTGAGAGTTTTTTCCTGTGCAAAGGATCACATGAGTAAGTGCCACAAGTAATCACCTGGGAGCTCCTGGAAAAATTTTTCAAGAAGCCCTCTGTAAACCAATCTTGTCTGCACTCCACCCATGTCACTTTAGATTTATGTACCATTTTTATGCGTTTGGCTTCCCAGTATGTGTTTACTCCCAAAGGCCAGCACCTGTGCCTGTATGTTAGAGGGCTGCCTGCAGGCTGCTGGACCTGCTCTGCTTACATACTTGGACAGCTAGAAGTGCCAGGGGATTTACACTCTTCTGGGGGCATCCCTCAACTGGCAGGTGCAGGGTGTGTAAAGTCTCCAGCTCTCTTGCCTATAACTGTGACCTATACTGTCCCCAGAATTCCCCTGGAGGACTTAGCTACAGTTACCCTCATGGGGCTTCATCTGATATCAAACCCTTGCTTGGCCATCTTCTCTTCTTACCCCGTTACCAGTTTTTCCTGGGAATATTTTCTAATAAATCATAAGTCACTTTGACATGGATCCTCATCCCAGGGTCTTTTGTGGGAAATCCAATCTAAGACATTTTTCGGGACTTCCCTGGTGGTCCAGTGGTTAAGAATCCATCTTGCAATGCAAGGGAGACCGGTTCCATCCCTGGCCAGGGAACTAAGATCCCACATGCTGTGGGGCAACCAAGCCCGCACAACACAACTAGAGAGCCTTGTGCCACAACTACAGAGCCCACACGCCACAACTAGAGAGAAGCCCACGTACCACAATGAAGAGCCTGTGCCCCACAATGAAAGATCCCGCGTGCCGCAACTAAGACCTGATGCAGCCAATAAATAAATAAATTAAATATTTTTTTTTAAAAAGAGAGACATTTTTCTCTTTATCCGTGACATAGTTTGAAATTTATAATCCTATTGCACTCTAAGGAATTGTATTCTTTAGAATATTGGTTTGATTGCTCTAACAGGAACCCAAAATGACTTGGCTTTCACGGATAGAGGTTTCTGTCTGTTCATGAAACAGAGTGAGCAACTCCATGATATTGATGATTGGGATCCTATATTGTTTTTCCTACATTCCTCAGGTGTGGCCTTCATCTACATGGCTTCCCACCATGTCCACGCAGGGTGATAGGGAAAGGGAGACATGTCTAAGAAGTTGTGCACATTATTTATGTTGACACCCCATTGGCTGGAACCTAGTGGCAAGGCCATATTTAACTGGAATGGTGGCTGTCTGGGTAGACGTGTGTTCAGTTTATAACTGAACATATTGTGCTCCATGGTTGTGAGGGAGAAGAGAGACCATATCTTGGGATAGCTAGGAGCCTCTGCCATGAGTGTCTGCCATGTGTCCATAGCTCTGGAGAGAGGAAACAGGGGCACCTGACTAGGTCATGTTCTCTGTTCTGTTTTAGCTTATTCTCCTTTGCCCTCATCCCCATGCAGGCTGAGGTGGCGAATGACGAGTTCACCTGTGGAATAGTTGAGCTTCAAGTAAGTAGGTCCTTTCCAGAAGTCTAGAGGATTCACTTGAGGTTCGTTATTCACTTTAAAGTATAACATGTACTATCTATACTGAGATCTCAGAGCCTTGGGTACAATGGTCTTAGGTGGGATAGCCCAGAAGCAGTGACTTTTTAAAAGAGCAAGCCCCTGGGAGAAATCAGTAAGGGAGTGAGGGAAACACTTGGCAAAAAAGGAGATACAGCTCGGAAAGGGGCAAGTTTGGGCAAATTCACAGCCTCGACCTGATCTCACAGAGGAACTCTGGAGCCTCAGTTATGCTGGAGGCAAGGGAGCTGAGCCTCCATATTCTTGCATTAGTTCTGCACTGACTGATGGTTTCCTCAGGGGACAAACTCCCAGTGCCTGCAGACAAAACTGCACCAGTAGCCCCAGCACAATATTTCCAAGAGAGTTAAGGGTACAGACCTTGAGAAGCTCCAGGAGGGGTACACAGAACCAGTTAAAGGGATCTAAGGGGATCTAGGAAGAGCTGCGGCAGTCTGCTACAGGTGAGATTGATCGATGAGCCCAGAAACTGCTTTTATGGGACTGCCTTCATGGAAGAGATGGCCTTCCAGCTCCATAAGGAAGGGGGTTATGCTTGGTGACAGCTCCTAGACAGTCATTTAAGCCCCAGATCAGGGTCTTCCCTCCAGACTCCTCTTGCTCATTTGTGAGGCAGGAGTAACTTGGCATGGGTTCATGAAAACCAGAGCCCTGAAGATTATAGGGAATGGCTGACTTCATTCTCTACCCATAGGGACGAGGCAAATGTCATGACACTGGGGCTCCCAACCCAGGCATATCCCATCAAATGAAGCGGGTAGTTGATGCAGCTTAAGTGATTCACCCATGTGGCTGCTTCTAGGTACATCTTTTAAAATTAGTTGTGCTTAAATTAGCAACGCTTTACTTTTAATATTCCTCTCTCGAAGCAGCTAGCACAGTTTCAATCAGGAGCCTGATTGATATGCAAAAAATGATTTGTTTTGATTTTGGTCTAGCAGGTTTTTTTTTTCTTTTTCTTTCCCAGGCAACTTCTTTATCAAATTTCTCTGCTTTTAAAGGATGAGAAGAAATGTATCTTCTTAAAGTCAGAGGGCATAGTTTCCTTGAAATTGGAAATGGAAGGCTCTCTGGGAGCTGGTCTGAAATCTTAACAGCATAACTTTGCCAACGGCAAAACATCTCTTCATAATTTTCAGTCTATCTTCAGGTGTCATCAGCTCCCTGATGATGCCATGCAAAACCTTGTCCATTGGAAGCTGCAATCGACATAGTTGTTCTATCAAAGTGTTTAATATTTTGCTGCTTATTGTATGACCTTGGGCAAGTTACTTAACATCTCTGAATCTGTTTATTATCCTTAAAGTGAAGATAACACCTACCTGTTGGGATTTTGTGCAATGTAAATTCATAATCCCTTATCCAAAAACTTGATGAATTTCCAAATTCAGAATTTTTTGGATTTTTAGGAAGGTAATTCAGCATATATATCATATTACTTAACACTCCCAGTGGAGCCTTCGGAAGCACCCTGTAATCAAACACATTAATATTTCTGCAGCCAAATCCATGAATATTCATATAGACCAGCATAAAGACTAAAAATAGCCTCTCATTAGTCCAGGGCAAGGTTTGTAACCAAATGAGTTACAAATAGATCTTTCTCTTTTCAGAGCTCCTTAGATTTGGGGATTGGGAATCGGAGGCT
This sequence comes from Mesoplodon mirus, assembly GCF_964341445.2. Classification (NCBI taxonomy): domain Eukaryota; kingdom Metazoa; phylum Chordata; class Mammalia; order Artiodactyla; family Ziphiidae; genus Mesoplodon; species Mesoplodon mirus. The sequence continues at coordinate 47,293,593 of NC_138988.1, read as the reverse complement.
GTGGTCCTGTGATAAAACAATCTCTGTGTCCATCCACCCATTTCCCAACTGGTTCCAGTAAGGACTGAGGGCAGTGTGGTGATGCATGTGGAAAGTCTGGCTCCCAGGATGTTTCGGTTTGCCTCCCTGCTTGTGATGTGGGTGGGCTCTTGTGAATTTTCCTTTCTTCTTTGACATTTTTAATCCTGATTCGCTTCCTCCAGGGGTCTGATTTCAGGCACAACTCTACTCCTGTGACACTAATAGAAGAGGGCACGCTTGACAAAACAAGTTCTAGGGAGAGAAAAACAATAATATAATCACTTAATTGGTAGGCCGATTAAGAAATAGAATTGCCTAAAAGCTTGGTAGGAAGTTCTAAGAAATTCCCCAGGTGGCAAATTTCAGGAAGTTCAATAGCAAATATACAGCAAGTTTGTCAATATACACAAAGGTCTGAAAGCCCATGGCAAACCCTCAAACCTACCATGGTACCCTCTCTGCTCACCCACTCTCAGCAAGCCCTGCTTAAAAATGCCATGACTATGTTTAAGTTTTACTAACTATGTCAAAACATATAATATATAATACTTATGATAATAAACCTAAGAAGATAAATCTTCTACAAAATTTATTTTCACCATATATGCTCCTGGAATTTTCTTGTGAAAATTTAAATTGGGGTAAAATTTTGCCAAAGGGATATTAAATCAGTAGCCTTGACCACTTTGCAGGTGTTTTCTGCCTTCACTACATTTGTATTGGTCTTAGTAGAAAATATTAATAGTTTGCATTTATTGAGCAATTACTATATACTAGGGACTGTTACTAGTACCTACATTTACAGCCCACGATATCTTGTCCAAGTCCCTCAGGGCCAGATGCATTTCTGAGTTTTAGAAAGGCAATGTGTGGTAGGTGCTGACTGTACCGTTACACCCCCGTTGGGGGGGGGGGATTTGTGGCACTGTCGCCCAAATCACACACAGTGATATTTCAGTAGGAAAGTGTAGGAAAATTCCCACTAACTGTAATGTAAGTTTTGCCTCTAAATGATTTCTGATAAAATTCCAGTCTTCAAAGCATTTGGGATTTCAGAATTGCATACGTGGGAAGATAGACTTGTGTTATCTCACTTAATCCTCACAATGACCCCCTGAAATAGGAACTGTTATCCCTTGTGTAGAGAAGAATTAACCTTGCCCAGCAAGTGGTCTGGCCTTTGCCTTGGCTCATGGAAGCTGATTTCTAGGCCCCTGGAATGTCCTGTCTGCAGGAGTGTCTTTGTTTTCCTGGAGGCTTTGGTTATCAGACAGTGTCACAATGTGATTTATGATGGAGGCTTTGGGTCACGTGTTATGAGTTCTGATTTCTAGAGGAACTGGATACTAAAGGTATTAGCCTGACTTTTTTTTTTTTTTTTTTTTTTTTTTGTGGTACGCGGGTCTCTCACTGTTGTGGCCTCTCCCGTTGCGGAGCACAGGCTCCGGACACGCAGGCTCAGTGGCCATGGCTCACGGGCCCAGCCACTCTGTGGCATGTGGGATCTTCCCAGACCGGGGCACAAACCCGTGTCCCCTGCATCGGCAGGTGACTCTCAACCACTGCGCCACCAGGGAAGCCCAGCCTGACTTTTGAGAGGGGCTGTGGACTACAGGTCAGCCACCTGGGCAGTAGTGATCAAGCTCCAGTAGATACTCTGGACACCAAAGGCTCGGATGACCTTCCCTGGCTGGCAATACTCTGTTTGTATTGTCACACATTGTGGCTAAGAAAGGGTAATGCCATCCAGAACTCCCCGGGGAGAGGACACACAGAAGCTCCACATCTGGACTCCCTCCCAGATTCTGCCCTATGAGTCTCTTCCTTGGGCTAATTTTAACCTGTATCTTTTCCCTATAAGAAACTGGTAATAAACTGAGAGTATAATAGCTTTCAGTGAATTCTATAAGTCCTCTCAACGAATTATCAAACCTGTGGGTGGTTTTATGAACTCCCCCAACTTGCAACTGATACCAGAAGTGAGGGAGGTCTTGTATGGAGAATTCTTCCCTCAAGCCGTACCGTTAGGTAAACTCATTTCACCCCCACTTTCTAGATGAGCAAACCAAGGCAAAGAAGGTAAATAACTTACTCCAGGCCACAAGGCTTGTAAGTGGAGGAGCCAATTCAAACCCACTTTTGACAGAATTTATAATCCTTGACCATCGTTTGTTCTGGACTCAGTTCATACACTACTCCTGACCCAGTGGGCCCTGCCTGCCCCTCCCACCACGGGCCATGACAGCTTTCCGGGAACAAGTGTCACACAGTGGTTAAGGACAGGTTTGGCTCTGGAGCTAGACAGCCTTCCCTGTGGAAGGGAGTTAGGTTCACTAGTGCTAAAGTAATTCTGATTCTAAACCTGAACTGCAATTCTTTACGGTTACATCATGACTTGTATTTTTGTAAGACATTTTTACATTTATAGTTTCATTTCTTCCTCATACCACTCTAAAACAGGCAGGCAACAGAGCAGAGAGAACAAAAATTGGAGCCTAACAGATATCAAGCCATTTGCTGGATGAGTAATATGGTGTGTTGCTCAGCCTCTCTGAGCCTCAGCTTCCTTGGCTGTAAAATGGGGATATTGATGGTATGTCTGCTAGAGAGATGGATGTGAAATTAGGGATGTGTGCAAGTCACCTGACACATCACAGGTATTCATTAAGTGATGAATTATTTTACAGACGAGAAGAGTGAGTCAGAGATGTTAGGTAGCTTCCCTCACTTACATGAGGCAGAACCTAGACTTTGATTCAAGTCCCATAGATTTATGAAACACAGGGGTAGAAAAGGGCCTTAAAGATAAGCTGGGTGTAAGATTTTCAAAGTTTTATTTTAAGCTTCAGAGAAAACCCTGGAAAACCCTCTAATGGGAACCAGATAAAGGTAGGGCTACACTAATTCAGGTGGACCTGGTCTCCTCTCCCCTCCCAAACTGCTCAGTAACTCATAATAGGGTTGTGGTACCTGAGGGTTCCTTGGAACACTACTTGGAAATCTCTGGTCTAGTGCCACCTCTGCTTTACAACTGAGGTTGCTGAGGCTCAGAGAGGTCATGTTACTTACCCAAGGTCACACAGTTGCTCTCTGGCAGGTGTGGGACTTAAGCCTTGTTGACAGAATCCACACTTAGTGTTCTCCCTCTCTACCTCATCACCTCCTTGAGGCAAAGACATCTGACCCCGATGAGACAGTGCCATCTGATGATACTGACAGGTATGTGGCTTTCCAGCCCAGGAACTGTCTGTGGGTCCTCAGCCTCATTGACATTCTCCAGTGTTCTCCTTTGCAGTCTGTACTGTGAAGGATGAAAGCGTGGAGCTGCATTTATAGTTCATCTTGCCAATTGGGTTCCTGTCGGTCTTTGCCAATGTAAGGCATTTGCAGGAGGCTAGAAAGAGGGAGGGGTATAAGCCACTCTGCTCCTGGTTCTGGAGCTGTGAATGGCTGAGGGTGACTTGGCAGATTTCAGCAACATTCATGTTTCTAGGAGCAGCACCCATGGAAACTACTTTTTTTGTGGTCTCATGGCAATCTCCTCATTTTCCCACTAGGACATTTTTGAAAGTACCAGCTACTTCCCCTGGCTAGGAAGGGCCAAGGGAATATGCTGTACTCTTCAGTGGTTACCCAGTCAGGGAGGGAGAACACAGATATATTTTGTTTCCGCATTGCATCTCCCTGGCCTGCTTCTGATTTCAGCACCATAGTGATGGACAGTTCCAAACCAGCTGATGGTGTCCGGCAAGCTTTCTGTCACTTCAGCTAGTCCTATGGGCAGATGCTAAAGCAGGGTTAGATGAGAAAGAGGTTTGCTAGGGGCAATGTCTGTGAAGGCTAAAGGGGCTGGAGGTGGTGATGGTAGGGGAAGTAAAAGTAGGCAGGGAGAACTTCAGACCACAGTGTAGTTCGGAGACAGTCTTGGCCTGGACATTGGGGAGTCTCTGAGCAGGGTGCCCTTTAGAGGAGTCCTTCACTGGGCAGGAATGGCCCGATTCTAGTGCTCCTGTTGACTGGGGACAACCAGGGAAAGTGTAGCCTTGGGGTGAGTGCTGAGGCAGATCCGAGAGTGCAGCAGCAGGAGATGCCTTGTAGCAGTTTCTGCTTAAGGTGATCTGAGTGGCAAACCTCCATGACTGCCATGAGTGGTCCCCAAAGCTGCTCTTTCATTTTCTGCCTGAGAGCATGCTCCATAGCTGCTAGAGAGCCCTGGGCCTTTACATACACTTAACCCTGAAGTGCAAGGGGAGGTGGGGGGACTATGGAGAATCTGTCTGGGGCAGATTCTATACGGTTCCTCAGAAGGTTCCCAGCAGGATTGAGACTCATTGCCCACAGCACTAACCCGCTCATTAATGCACCCTTTACTGTCATTTCTTCTATTTCCCACCACCTCCCTCCTGCTTCATGAGACCACTCTACACATACACCACACTCATACAAGCCCTTATCTAAGGATCTGCTTTGGGGGAGCTCAGAATAACACCTCTGAGAAGCTGAGCACCCCTGAGGGTCAGTGGCAGTGCTCAGGGTAACAGCGCCCTAAGAGGGAGTGACCTTCCAGGGTGCAGGGCTGAAGTTCCCTCCAGGGTGAAACTCAGGTGGTGCCAGACTTGTTTTTGTAAGGGAGGCTGGGTTACCCAACACACTCTATTTTATTTTATTTTATTTATTTTAATTTTTTTTACATCTTTATTGGAGTATAATTGCTTCAAATGGTGTGTTAGTTTCTGCTTTATAACAAAGTGAATCAGCTATACATATACATATGTTCCCATATCTCTTCCCTCTTGTGTCTCCCTCCCTCCCACCCTCCCTATCCCACCCCTCCAGGCGGTCACAAAGCACGGAGCTGATCTCCCTGTGCTATGTGGCTGCTTCCCACTAGTTATCTACCTTACGTTTGGTAGTGTATATATGTCCATGCCTCTCTCGTGCTTTGTCACAGCTTACCCTTCCCCCTCCCCATATCCTCAAGTCCATTCTCTAGTAGATCTGAACACACTCATTTGAAAGTGTCTCATCTTTTAAAATCACGAGATGGCTGCCTCCACTTCCGCAGGTCCCTGGTCACATAGTGTTTAGCCTCTTGGCCTCGTTCATGCTGACAGTGTTTCCCAACTTTTAAAAACCCATGTTTCTCCTTTGTAACCACCAAACCTCTTAGGATCTGACACCTCTCCCAAGAGAAGATTACATATGGCTCACCAGCTTGGGGATCACTCCTCTGTTTTCTGTGTACGGCAGACAGTGAGATTTCCCTGAATTTTTCTTTCTATACTTGTATTCGAAAAAAGCAGTACACTCCAGCCCCATGTGAAATTGTATTACAATGGTTTGGTACCAGTTGTCTTCCCCTGGAGATCCCTCTTTCTCTTCCTTCATCTTGAGAATCGCTACATTAGAAATATGGTGACGAGGGTGGATTTTCTCCCTTCCCCTCCCTTCTTCCCTTCCCTTCGTCTCACTACAGATAGGAAGCAGTCTTTGATAAAAGAGTAAAGAGGCAGAGAATGCTATTAACCTAAGAATCTGAAGCTCCCTTTGCTGGTGCCCACGTCCTCTTGCCCTTAACATCCTGCCATCAGACTTCTGGCTGCCTGCCTCTGCATTTTTTTGTCTAAGGACTTGTTTTGGCAGCAGAGGACATTTTCCCCAACCATGGGCAGGCCTGAAGTCCCAGAGAATTAACAACCCCTGGGAGTGGGCTTCAACTAATGAATACCCCAGTTGTTTGAGGTGTTCATTCTCTGCTAGTTCCCAGTGTGTCTCTGTGGGTGGCATAAAACTCTAGTGGTCCTCAGGGGTAACTAGCTTGATAAGGAACCCTCCCCTGTCCCATTTTACCATTCCCCGAACAATGTTTTCTAGGATCACTTCCCAAGTAAAATTTCTTGCCCTCACATCCTTGTCTCAGGATCTGCTTCTGATAGAACCCAAAATAAGACATAACTCACCCAAGCTCTGCTCTGAAGGGAGTTGAGTGACCCAAGGGGAAAGTGTCTTCAATACACAGAGCCAGAACTCCAGCAACGCCATGCTGCCTCTCCAGGTAGAGCAAGGACCCAGGAAAGGAAGGAAGAGAAAAAACTATGGGGTTTGGGAAATCGGGGGAGGGAGGAAGGCAGCTGGTGGAGACAGCGATGTGGTGCTTCTGGGCAGCCATCTGACGGGAACTGATGGAGGTGTAGCAGAAAAGTAAAGCGAGGTGCTCAAATGACCCCTTCCCGGAAATAGGCTTGACTTACCTCTTCTTTGGGACCAAGCGGGCTTAATGAGAGGTTATCTGCCATGTCTGTGTGGACTTATGGCTCCTTCCACACCTGTGGCATAATTGGAGGATGAAGATGGGAACATATTGGATACCTGTCTCTAACTGGAATTTCAGGGCTTCCTGACCTCAGGCCCTTCCCTTCCCATTGGTTTAATCTGCAATGTAGTCTCAAATACATGTCTAGAATAGGAGGCTTCTGTTCCCTAAAGTCTCTCTCGCAATCCCAGAGTGAAGGAGCAAGGTTTTGCTTAGGTGCCCATAGCGACAAAGCAGCCTCTGGGTGGTGATGCTGGGCAGGGTCATGGTGAAAGGTGATCACTGCATCACTATGTGTCTGTCTGTCTGTCTCGTGAATCTTTTTGAAAAATTTCTTTTATCATTAGCTATTTTGAATCTGATATTTTTAATTTTTCTGAACCTTGACCCAAATAGAGATGATTGTGTGTCAAACTAGAAGCTGGGAAGCGTGAGGTGGAATATTTCTGAGCAGAATTAACCAAGAATATGGGATGGAGGTGGAGATGTTCCCCTTCTGATGCCATGAAACTCCCAAGGACTTCTATCTGCAGAACATATACCTGTCATGTCCATGCCAAACACCTCCAAGAGGCAGCCTGTGTGTTTCTTCTGTTACTCTTTGATGTAATAAATTTTTTCTTTAGGGGGTGTGCATTATAGCTAGCTCATAGATCCAGAATATCTGTAAATAATCATGAATAATAATTCATGCAATAGAATAGAAATGAACAGACTGGTTTATTTGCGGGCTTTTAATCCTTGTGGTACACGAGTGTCTGTGAAGCATCAGATTTTGCCTTTGACAGGCAAAGCGGCAGCATTCTCTGATCTGCTCAAATGTCTCTGGGAGCTTAGGGCAGAGGTGGGCATAGGGCTGTCCTTGGGACACCTCTCTTTGAGAAACACTAATTTAAAGGAACAAAGTGGGCTTCCCTGGTGGCGCAGTGGTTGAGAGTCCGCCTGCCGATGCAGGGGACACGAGTTTGTGCCCTGGTCCGGGAAGATCCCACATGCTGCGGAGCGGCTGGGCCCGTGAGCCATGGCCGCTGAGCCTGTGCGTCCGGAGCCTGTGCTCTGCGACGGGAGAGGCCACAACAGTGAGAGGCCCGCGTACTGCAAAAAAAAAAAAAAAAAAAAGGAACAAAGTGAGAATCCAAAAGATGACCTTTATTGGAATGACCAGCATCCCAGCTTTACAAAGCCTAAAATCAGCCTCCTGGAGTGGGGCTGGAGAGCTGCCATTTAAAAAGCCCCTACCTTCCCCACCACTCTCATCTATACTAAAGTTGGAGGCTCTCTGCTCTGCATAGGAGAGGGTACTGTGGGTGAGGCAAACCTCTCTTTAATTTTCAGATTCAAATATTCTATCGCACGTGTCCCGATTTCTTTTGCTCTTTTCTGAACACACACAAAGCAGCCTGTGGACTAGGAGGGCACAGAAGCCAACAGCTTAAATAAAATCGAGGTGTTTCATATTAGAGGTCGGGGAATGGGACTCAGATTCAACATGTCGGCAGGTGTGTGGCCCCATTTCTATTTTTCTAAGCTATGGATGCATTACGGGGTGGAATATGAAAGTTTCAGCTGAAACAGGATAGTCTAAAGAAATGTTAAGCCTGGTGGAGGTGTGAGCGGAAGGAACACCCTGCTCCCAGCTACCCCTTAGGCAGCCAAGGTGCATGTTCGCTGCGCTCCTCAAATTGAAATGGAAGAAATGGAATGGAAAATATCAGTCACGCCTTAGTGAATCTGATCACAGTGTAGTTTTATTTTCGGTAGCTGAGGTGAGTTAGATCTAGGGAGCACAGGGGCTCTCCAGTGCAGAGGTGGGTCTCTCTTTGGGCAGCAGGAAGGACCAGGAGCCTGAAGGGTGAGGGAAAGACATCACTGACTGCATAATTTTGTCTGACACCTTACCTGCTCTATGCAGCCTCTCCTGGGGGCCAGAGGGGAATTTTATTAGAGAAACTGTTCTAGAAGGTAGAGTCTTTCTCAGTGATCCATGTGAAGATCAAGAAGTTGGTGGATGATCATCCACAGCTAAATTTAAGCCCAGATTAAGAGGTCTTCTGGCTCAGGGAATGGAGAGCCCCCAAATGTACAAAGTAAACCCACAGCCAGACTCCACTCTACCCCCAAATGTGCATCAGGTATAACGAGTGTATTGGAGGTTATGTAAGTGTTTGCTGTGTGGAGAGCTTGACATGCATCCTCATTCCATCTTTCCCAAGCCATGAGGTGTCGTAGGTTGGGTTCTCTTCAAAGCAGACCCTGAGACAAAGTCCCAGGTGGCTTATTTGGGAGGGGATCCCAGGAAGCATGGCGATGGTGTGGGAACGTGAGGCAGAGAAGGGAGGAAAATGATACACGTGCAGGAAAATGCAGTGGGCACCCAGGGCTCCACCCCAACGGGGACCCACCAGAAAGAATTTGTGGGACACACCTCACAACCACCACACCAGAGGCACGGAAGCTGCCACCAACCCCTGTCCTCGCTGGTTGAGGCTACTTTTGGAGCGTTAACCCTTGGGCACGTGTGGGCTGTCCTGCACATTCAGTTGAGCTCATGCTGTGGGCGGGGAACACTCTTGGGTAGGAAGCCATGGGCTTTCTGAAACTGTCCTTAGGCAATCTCCTGAGGAAGCCACGTGGCTACGAGCAGGACCCCAACAGCATCTGCTACAGGTGTGCCTCACTTTCACATGAGAGATGACAAAACAGAGACTTTAAGGAACTCCCACAGTCAGACAGCTTGGATCTGCTCAGATCTGCTGGACTAAGACACTGCTCGATGTCCTTTCTCTTAGAACACTTTCCAAGATGAAGTGCTAGTGGGACCCAGGGCCCACTGAAACTTCATCTCCACCTTCAAGGTGATGCCAATGGCTGCCAGGGCAAGGAAGTGCCGACTGTAGCTGTGATGTGGCCCTGCTGTCGTCCTGGAACCTCTGTCACCTCTGTGGCACCCCTGGTGGCAGCACCCCCAGGCAGGAGCTGTCCCACAAGAGCCTCTGTCTGTCCCACAGAGCCTGGTGCCTAGAAGGGCACACACTTCAGGGGGACCCACACTTCTGACCCAGAACAGAGGCCAGCCTCAGAGGCCCTCTTCCAGATCTTGCAACAGAATGGTAGATGTTGATAGTCCTGGGGGCTTCTGATGGCTGCCACACCAGGCTGGGGGACAAAGAGCAGACAAAGAGCTGAGACTAATAGACGAGCAGCCAGCCCTATCATCACCCACCAAGTCAGAGCTCACCCCCTCCCTGCTCCATACATACCTCATCTGCGCTTTGGCCACCCTCTTCTTGGACGAGGTGGTCCCAGGTGATCACTTGCATAGCATGATGCCTAAAAGTACACATTCAGGAGTCACACAGACTTGGGTTCAAGTCCCAGCTCCACGGCATATCAGCTGCTTGTGCAGGTTACCTAACTATGGCGATGGGGAAGCTGGAGTCTCTTGTCTGTGGACCGTACATGACAATGGCCCCTTGGAGAATCATTGTCAGGATCAAATGAGTCAGACACTCGTATATATTAAGTGTTCAACCAATGTGAGCTGTTAGCGTTGTAACACGTATAATTGAATCACCTGGGGGAGGGGAGAGGCATAATGTGATTTGTCCACTTGGCGTTCCTCAAGGATGGTCTCTAACCTCCCCTCCGATATAATGTTAACCACGACTGAACCACCAGAGCCACATGACCTCTGTCTAAACCCTTGCAAGTCTCGGGGGGACGCTCGGGGCCCTCAGATGTTACCTCTGGGCTCTATGCTAATGAAGGAGTAAAGAAGCCACTGAAGGGGTGTGGAAGGCTCAGGGTCAGGGAGGCTGCATGGTGAAGGCTGCTGCGAAATGAGTTCTCCCTCTGGCCCTGAAAAGTCAACTCCTTTCCGTGTGTTGCTTTGCTCCTTGGGGGTGCTTTCCAGGTGGCTTGGTTCTCTGCGGCAGGGCTGTGTGGATGGGGGGCCTCATAGGCCCCCATAGACTCCCTTTGTCCTGAGCGCGCTGTGGAAAGCTGGGCGGGGCTGGAAGCGGGTCCTCCTTCGGCATCAGCACCCTGTGCCAGGGCCCAGTTGTTAGCACAGCACCCTGTCTTGACCCGTGGAGTAGGTCGCACCAAGGGAAGCTTCTGGTCTCCCGGGAGGAGCTACAGCTCTCAAGTCCACCTGGGCAGTGGACTTCCCACAGTGCCCTTTAAACCTTTTCAGTGACTGCAAATCGAAACCCCTGGAAGACTCAGGCGGGCGATGGAGGAGAGCCCAGACCCCTGGGCCGGTGTGGCTTTCTCTTTTCTAGGAACTGCCTCTTGCTGTCTGATTCCCAGGGCTGCACGGGCCTTCTCTTCTCTCTCTCCCTTCCCAAGGGTATTTTCTATGTGACTTAGAATAAGTATTCGGTCATGTGGATGTTACTATGGCAACCAATGTTTTAAATAAAAATAGTCCTACACCCCCGGTAGCCTGTCAGTGTGAAATGAGCCGATAGGCAGTGAGAGGCTGTTGGGATCTGCATCCCTTCAATTCCCAGCAGCAGCCTCCTGGCAACACCCCCACCCCCCCCACCCCCCGGGGCCTGGAGGGCAGAACCTGCAGCTGTGTACACAGGGCGGGGCTCCTGGGTCATTTGGGGAGGAGGCAGGTAACTTGCGCAGTTTCCCCACCTGGCCAAGGGCTCTGCCTGGCGTCTTCCTTCCTGGACCTCTGCCAGCAGCGGATGGATGCTGCTGTTCTCAAAGTGTTTCTGGCGAAAAACTTTAATTCAAAATGGGCTTCGTCTTGAGGTCTCCTTCTGATGGAACGAAAACTGAGACAAGGATTTATGGGCAAGTAATTTAATTGGGAGGGGATCCAAGGGAACTCCAGCAGAGCAGGGAAGAGAGGCAGGGAAGGGAAGTCAGCTGGTAAAGGTGCATTTTCAAAAGAGACTGCTGTGCACAAGGGGAGTTCAGCCCCGGAGGAAATGTGGGAGCCCCGTTATCCCCCCAAGGGGCAAGGAAGCTGGTGGATTCAGCTAGCACATCTCCCTCTGTCCTTGAATGAGGTCTCCTCCCAGAGGCATTGACTCTCTACATTCCCAGCTTGACCTGTGAGAAATCAGGATAAAAACAAACATAACGCCACCAGAAGTCCTTAGGCAGAGTTGCAGGTGTTGGCAGGCGGCAGCCTTCAGCATTTGAAGGTGAACACCTTCCTAGAGGACACGGGAGGGGTACCACATCACCTGCGCTGGCCTCCTGGCCGAGTTGTGGGCCTCCTGGCTGAGTTGTCAGCCTTCTGCGTATCAGTGAATTTCCTCAACTATCCACAGTGCTTTAGGGTTGGGCTAAGGAGCTTCATCTGAAAAGTTGAAGGAATGTAACATAAAGATACTAATATAAAACAGACCTTTGAAAGGTTGCCAGAGGTTCCAGAGAGCCTGGTGATGAAATTGGTACAATCAAGGCCAAGGCCCGTTGGCCTCTGTCACAGTGGAGAGTGGGGGAGGAGTTGTCCTCCTGCTGGGAAGGCAGCTTACTATATCCCAAACAAGTGTTTTTGAAAAAGTTTGAGTACGTCCTTCTTGACTCTGTATCTGATCCTTTGGGGGGTTGAAAAGTGTTAAGATTAGGCACAGTGACATTGAACCCAAGAAGCTCAAACCCTTTGGGAGGAACGGATGGTGTTTAGGCAAAGAGTGAGCAGGTGGAAACGCATTGGAGATACATCACTTTGAACTCTTGGCAAGAATTGGGGCAGGATGCATTTTCCCCTCTCTTGTTAGGTTCTATTGAAACTAACAGCCATCTGACAGATCCTTCACCTTTGAATGACATGCGGCTTTGGATGCAGAGTCAGTGGGTACCTTGATCTTGCTTTGGATGCAGAGTCAGTGGGTCTGTCCATCAGTGGAAGGAAAGTTGCTTCCCAAAGTGCCCCACCACCTCTTGGGCCAATTAGACACCTTCTTCCTGGAATCCGAATCCTGAGTGGGATGTTACAAGGACTGAAATCAGACTGGAGCTTATTGATGTCAACAGCACAGTCCTGAACAAACAAAGTTGACTAATTCCGGGAGATTGTGAGCTCTTGGGGCCCCATCCTTTTGGAGACAATTCTGTAGCCTTTCCTGAAATTCTCTGGGTATCCCATAGCATTCCAATAAATTCTTGTTCCTTTTCCTATGAAATTCGCGAGGATCTGTTTCTATGCTTGCCATGGGAAGAGCCCTGACTGATTCTGATTCCTTTGGAGGAATCCCACTGGGATTAATACTGTAGAGGCTCTCAGACGAAGCCCTGTGAAAACTTCTCTGTTGCTGTTCCTTCGTGCGGGAGGTCCCTCCAGAAATAAGAGAGGAAGGGAAAGATGTCTTAGCCTCATCTTCCCAGAGGACTGAACTGAGAGGGAAACAGGAGTGGAAGAGGATGGTTTTGGGGGCAGGGGGTGGGGGAGTGGATTGGGCAGGAAGAACCTCAGGCTGCCAAGTAGGTCTGATGATGTCTCAGCCAGGTCCGTGGGGCATTCCTGAGCAAAGATTTCCCCTCAGAGAAGTTCCGCAGTGGCAAGAAGTGGCCGAGCCTCAGCACTGGCTAGGGGCTGCCAGGAAGAGCATAGCCTCTCCTCAGAGGCTGGGGCACATCTGAAGGCGCCGTGTCTGGAGTCTGTCAGCTCACTGCACTCCTGGCAGCTGAACGGCAAGTTCCTTCTTGAAGGGAGATCACAGCATCACAGCTCCACGGCTGCCTCGGAAACAAAGGGCGGGCGCCTTCTGCTGAGCACACACCAAGTCAGGCACTTTCTCCATTTTATCTTCCTTAGGCCTCCCACCAGTCCTGGGAGGTCAGTGTTAGTTCCACACCCAGAGCTGATGAAGTGGAGACCTAGCAAGTTATTTACCCTGAGGTTGCCGTGCCGGTGGCTGGCAGAACTGAGATGTGAACCCGCCTCTGTCTGGCTTGAATGCTCCCGCTTCAATGTTGTATGGCGGCGGCCGCTGGCTTCAGCTGGCGTCATCCGCTGTGAAGGACTTGGGCTCTGCAGCTGCAGTGGCTGCTCGTTGCCCCCAAAGCATATTTTGTGTCTGGGCTGGTGTGTTTGTACAGTTGGCCCTCTGTATCTGTGGGTTCTGCATCCTGTTGAAAGTATTCAGGGACAAAGCTTCCAGAAAGTTCCAAAAAAGCAAAATTTGAATTTGCCGTGCACCCCGGCAACTCTTTACATAGCATTTACATTGTATTTACAACTATTTACATAGCATTTACATTGATTAGGTATTATAAGTAATCCGATTTAGGGTATATGGGAGGATATGCGTTAAGTTATATGCCAACATGATTTTACATGAGGGACTTGAGCATCCTTGGATTTGGGTATCTGTGGGTGTGTGTGGGAGGGGTGCGTCCTGGAACCAATCCCCCGTGGATGCTGGATCCTGAGGGAGGACTGTATGTGCACTTGGGTCTGTCTTGGGTTCAAAACACAGCTCTCTTCTCCATGTGCCTTAGTTTGGGTTCTCGCAAAGGCAGATGCTGAGAAAAATAGTTTAATAGAGAGGAGATCCCAGGAAGCAGGCTTTGAGGAGAGGAATTAGAGAGGGGAGGAGCCTGAGCCAATGAAGAGGCATCAGTGAATCGATCTTCAAGGGCAAGTGGGGCTCACACCTGCTGGTGACTGTGTGAGAAGCCGTGCAGAATGTCGGGACAGTTTAGACTTCCATTCCTCACTGGTGGCACTGGCTTCCTGGCACTTCCTGGAGGATGTGGCCAGCACGGGGGCCCAGGGACTCCAGTGGTACCAAGAAGAGCCTCAGGCGCGCAGCTTGAGAGGGGATGCAGCCAACATGCAGGGAACTGTTCATCACAGCCACAGGGAACCAGAGGTGGCCCAGATAATGGGTGGGTGTCCACACTGAGTACTCAAGGCTTGTGGAAAGAACCTGCCTCCAGTTTCAGGGTATCTGAGTCCTGAAGCTCAGGATGCAGGAGAAACAGCAATGATCCCCACACTTATGGGGGCATCTTATTAGGTCAGTTCAAGCTGCCAAAACGAAATACAACAGACTGGGTGCTTTAAACAACAGAAATTGTTCTTCTTATGGTTCTGGAGGCTGGAAGTCTAGGATCAAGGTGATGGATGACAGGCTTAGTTTCTTCCGAGGCCTCATTCCTTGGCTTGCAGGAAGCTGCCTTCTTGCTGTGTCCTTACATGGTCTTTCCTCTGTGTGCGTGCCTTCCTGGTGTCTCTTCCTCTTCTTATAAGGACACCAGTCCCAGCTGATTAGGGCCCCACCCTTATGACCTCATCTAAAGTTCATTACCTCCCTAAAGGTCCTATCTCCAAATATGGTCACATTCTAAGGCATTGGGGATTAGGGCTTCAATCTACGAATTTTAGGGGGACACAGTTCAGTTCATAACAGGCATGAATGGCTGGCAGGACCTGGGTCTGAGCTGTATTGCCTCGCTGTACTGGTCTCGGAGACAGGGAAGTGAGAAGCTTAGGGTCCCACAGCTTGAGTGGCAATGCGGTGCTGAGTCAGAAGCAAATCCGTCTGCCTGGGGTGACTTCCAGACCAAGGACTGCTCATACCCATGGCCTTCAGGGCATCATGCTCCCAGGTCTCCTGGCCTTGGGAACCCCTGGCACCTGTTCATGGCTCCCCAGACTCTCCTGCATCTTGGTGCTTCTCCTTCCCTGATGGGTGCTCCAGGAGGGGTCAGGATGCAGTGCCAAGGGGCCTGGCTCACAGTGTTGAGGCCCAGCTCCCAGGCTGGCTGGGCTGTGTGGCCTTGTGCAAGGACTTCTTCCCTTTGTCCCCTCATCTGGGAACTGAGTGGGCTGGGTTAAGCTGCCATTCCTGTTCCCCTAGTCTATCTTTTTTTTTTTTTTTTTAAGTGTGGGTGAAAATTTCGTGGGGGAGATGGGCACTTGTATCTGCTGGAGGGATTATACATTGGAATAATCCATCTGGGAAGGCGATTTGGTAGGATACTTCAGAAGCTCTAAAGAATGTGCACGTCCCTTATGAAACATTCTTAGAAGGGGAACTGCTGGGCCACATTTTAGCTACAAGGGGGGAGTCATTAGTGTTGATTTTTCACTCTTCTGTTATAAATATCAAAATGCCCAACACCAAGGGACCAAAGAAACAAATCATGGTACACTATTCAGTGGAATACACGGACATAAAACATGATTCTGCAAAGAACATTTAATGATTTGAAAGATTTTTCATCATATCAAATGGAAAGGGTAATTACAGAACAACCCATAGTATGATTTCATCCATGTTAAAATATATCAGGATCTAGGATAATAAACCAGGAATAAACAGTGGTTACTTCTGTGTGATGGGATTGTAGAGATTTTAAAATCTTTATTTTCTAAAGTAACAGTGTATATTCATGGCTTTTATAATAAGAAAACCCACAAAAAGTTATATTAAAAAATAATTTACAGGGCTTCCCTGGTGGCGCAGTGGTTGGGAGTCCGCCTGCCGATGCAGGGGACACGGGTTCGTGCCCCAGTCCGGGAAGATCCCACATGCCACAGAGCAGCTGGGCCTGTGAGCCATGGCCGCTGAGCCTGTGCGTCCGGAGCCTGTGCTCCGCGATGGGAGAGGCCACAACAGTGAGAGGCCCGCGTACCGCAAAAAAAAAAAAGAAAAAAAAAATTTACATAGTTTTGGCAGATATTGCAGGCTGGCTAACTCTATAGCTATTACTGACTCACTCCTCCCTTGCTGCTTCATCTTTTCCAATCTTTATCATTGAATTCTCATCTTTCTAGTGTCCCTGACTGCTAGGGTGGCCAAGTGATGGGGTTCTGGCCAGTGATAGTTAAGTGGAGGGAGGAGGTGGAGGTTTCTAGGAAGGCTGTGTCTCCTGATGAAAGGAGGGGGATAGTACTGGCTCCTCCACGTCCCCTTTCCTCTTCCTGGAAGGTAGAGGTGATGCCTTGAACAGCAGCAGCCCTCTTGTGACTGAGAGGTGATAAGGGTGGTGGAGCAGAAGGGTAAAGGCTGGGCTTTTGATGGTATCCTTGAATCACTTCATCCTTCTGGACTCCTCACCTCCAAGCTTCTTGTTATGGGTGATGATTCTGATCTAACAGTTCTGGTTAGACTGGCTATGAATGCTGTTGGCTACAGGTAACAAAGTTTAGGCCTCTCCTCCAGGTCCTAGATTACTCCTGCCACTCCACACTGACTCCGTGGAAACAGGGGTGTCTTCACCAAGACTCTTCCTTCCTAAGCTGGTGGTGCCATCTATTTGGCATTAGACTCTGCATCTGTCTGGTGGCTCTGGGAGCAGGGGGCATTGAATGTCTTCTGTAGGATGGGAAATGCAGTAAGCATCCCCGTCTGCCAGAACAGAGCAGGGCACCGTGCGAACAAGTGGGTCAGCTATCCCTCAAAGCACCTATGTGCCAGGCACTGTGCCAGGTTGCGGGGAGGCCGAAAGAGCAAAACAGACCTTGGTGCTGTGTTCCTGAAGCTTACTGCCTGATGGAGAAATAGGATATTGCAAAGTCATAGTTAGTTCTTTGCTTGTTTTTGAAGTACAGGGTGCCATGTGAGTAATGGGGGAGCCTCACCTGGTCTGAAGCTCAGGGAAGGCAGCCTAGAAGCCATTTCTTCTGTACTTAAGCTCAGCAAGATGCCCCAAACCTCCTGGGCTTGTCTCTGATGGCCTCTCATCACAGTGCCCCAGGGAAAGCCTTCTTCCCTTGGAGAGAGCTCTCACCTGTGCACTCTATTGTCCATATTCGATGAACCTTCAGCTTCCCAGAGCTTGAGTGACATATGAACACAGCTTGGAGGAAGCCACCCCCAGGAACCGTGCAGATGCAGGCTGGGGTGGCAAAGCTGGGCTTAGAAGTGCTGTTTACTTCCCGGACTCAGCAAGGATGGGGCCCACGGTCTCTCTTTCAGCAAACATGTATTGAACACCTACTGTTTGCTGAGCGCTGCAGATACATCAGTGATCACAGCAGGCAATAATGCCTGCCCTCGGGAGGCTCATGGTCTAGAGGTGGAGGAGACCAGATCACAGGTAGATTATGTAGGAGGACCCTGAAGGTGATGCGTGCTGTGGAGACGAGGCAGGGCAGGGTCCAGGGATGGGAGGGAGGGATCGTGCTGTGGACGGTGGCATGTAGTCAACTGGAAGGCCAGGGTGGCTCTCAGTGGTGGGAGGAGGGGTCAAGCTGACAACTGGGGGAAGAGAAGCCTCTGCAGGGAACAGTGTGTGTGAGGCCTTGGGGGAAGACAGTGAAGGGAACAGCAGAAGTGGGAGTTGATGGTGGATCCCACACGGCAATGGGCAATGGAGGTCAGAGCCCTGTGGTCTGACTTGTGTTTCTAAAGGATTGCAGGTCAGTCCTTGCCTGTTCTATTTATTCTGAATCAAAAATTAAGAGGGTCAGTGGCAGGGAGCCCTGGTAACCCAGGTGGTGAGCTGTATCGGCGGCTGTGGCCTCAGACCCTGTGCCTGCCAAGGAAGCCTGAGCAGTGAAGCATTTATTTGCTTTCATTTTGCTGTATCTTTAAATGCGTGTGGCTTTTGTAATCATAAAAAAATATTCAAAAAAAAATTTTTAAGTGGTTATCTCTGGGGATAGAATGATAAGGGACTCTCACAGTCTATCCTGTACATCTGTAATCCTTTTGATTTTTGAACGGCTTGGTCCTGGAATAGTGTCTTCTTTTTTCCCCCGTTATTTGTTTCGTGGCTCTAAACATCGAGGGATGCTCCTCTAGGCAACGTACAAAAAGAAATGGTGCAAAGATAGAAGAGAATGGACTGTACTTCACAGTTGTAAAGTCAATTACACACACACACACACACACACACACAAACCCGTCTTCCACTTGTCAGGGCCCGAGGGAACAGCCTTGGAGGCTCACTTCAGGAGGGCGTGGCTTTTCTCCCCCGACGTCCAGGGCTTTCTCTCCGCGAGCTCCAGTGTTTCAAGCAGAAAACAGCTAGAAAATCTTGAAGGCAGTCAGTCACACGGGTGTAGGCTGCTGGCAGGTGAGGAGGGCACTGCCCGGGAAGGAGGGAGGGGATGAAGCCCCTCAGCAGGGTTGGAAGCAGACTTTTGGGGTCCCGATAGCCCACTCACCAGCTGGGAGGCTTTGAGCAAGAAAGCCTTTCTGAGCTGGTTCCTCACCCGAGAAATGGGAATGATGCCACTGCTTCCCTTCCCAGGGCTGCTCCGAGCCTCAGTGAGATGACACTGGCCAAGTGCCAGGACGCGGTAAATACCAGCAGGGGAGGGGGGTCACTGTCTTGGTTCTGAAGCACAGAGACCTGCGGCTCTGGAAACTGAGGGCCAGGCTGTGTGGCCTAAGGCAGGTTACTTGACCTTTCTGGGCCTCCGCTTCCTCAATTGCAAAATGAGTTGAAATGGGACAAGGCCAGGGGGAGGCGTTTCCAGTCACAGGTACCCCTTGAAGCTCTGACAGCAGCCCCTCTGCTCGGCTAAGATGGCGGAGCTTCCCAGATCTGAGGCCGCTCCCATCTTTCACCTTCTGCTGGGCCTCAGCCTTAGGTCTCCTTGCTTCTGGCCCCTGTGCCACCCCCTGGAAATGAAGAACAGTGGCCCAAGTCCCCCGAACTGCCCCAGTATGCAGGAAGCCGGAGGGAATATCAGAATTAGGTTTTACTGCTTATTTATTTTGATCCATTTTTCTACCAAAACTCTCTTTCATGCTTGGAGTTGCTTTACAATGTTGTGTTAGTTTCAGGTGTAGAGCAAAGTGAAGCAGTTACACATACAGCCACTCTTTTTTAGATTCTTTTCCCATATAGGCCATTACAGAGTATTGAGTAGAGTTCCCTGTGCTATACAGTAGGTGTCCATTAGTTATCTATTTTATATACAGTAGTGTGTATATATCAATCCCAATCTCCCAATTTATCCCTCCCCCCTCCGTAACCAGGTTTGTTTTCTACGTTTGTGACTCTATTTCTGTTTTGTAAATAAGTTCATTTGTACCATTTTTTTTTTAGATTCCACATTTAAGCAATATCATGTGATATTTATCCTTCTCTTTCAGACTTAGTATGGTCACCTCTGGGTCCATCCATGTGGCTGCAGATGGCGTTATTTCATTCTTTTTTATGGCTGAGTAATATTCCACTATGTATATGTACCACATCTTCTTTATCCATTCCTTTGGCAATGGACATTTTGGTTGCTTCCATGTCTTGGCTACTGTGAACAGCGCTGCATTGAACCTTGGGGTGGTCTGCTATGCCTTTTAAAATAGCAATTTCAAACTCTCTTTTTGGTCTGTGTGAGGTTCTTTATGAGTTTTGGGGACAGAGGGAATGATGGAATGGATTTTTATTGCCCCTCCTCTTTCCCAAAATACATCAACAATCAACACTACTGTGAAAACCTTCCACTTCAACTGTGTGAGGCCCATGGACTCTTCCTGAAATTTCAGTAGCACGTGTGTGCACAGCTTTCCCTGCAGCCTTACTGCCATAGGTAAGATGTGATATGTGGGAACTCTTGCTTTGTAGCAGCACAACGAATAGGAACCCTCAAATTACTTTATTTGGGAGAAGCCACAGCCCTGGGGTCTGTATCAAGAGACAGGTGCACGGGGCTGAAAATATCCTTGGCTGTGGCTTGCACAAAGAATGCATAAAAGACCACCTGTGGGGCTAAAGGTAAACGTCTAGTGATGACTACAAGCAAAGTAAAACAAGAAAATCTACCCTCCCCTCACCATCAAGAAAGAAACCCACCTCAAGGTAAATAACAAAATTTTCAAATTTAAATGAAACGACTGTCCAGTGTTTCATCTTTATGGCATTACGTTTTAGAGCCAGGGTTTCCCCAAGTTGGCTGCCAAATCCTAAACGGCTTCTAATTGTTTAGACAGACACAGGGTGCTCTGAGCTGGCACGGCTGACTTTCCTGGTCCCCAGTTGTTCCTTACAGAGGTAGCCAATCAAAGGCAGGTTCGAGTGTGGGTCTGGGGGCACCACGGGGCTCCAATCTCTGTTCCTGCAAGTAGATGCTTGTCATTCCTAGGGGCAGGTTCCTTAACCTCTCTGCCTGTGGTTCCTCTTCTTAAAATGGGGTTGTTGGGAGCTCTGATTAAAGGCATATGAAGCCCTGAAAATGTGCCTTGTACTGTATTAATAATTCAATCAATAAGGAATAAAAACCTAAGCCTTAAGCCTTTAAATTGGTGGAAAGTAATTTTATCTTCCAGTGTCCCTGCTGTGAGGGATAAAAAGACGCTCTGGGGATGTTTTTTTCAGGTAAAGAAGGGAAGGGTCAGGTTTCCACAGCCCAGAACACCGGGGGATTTACTTTAAAAATTCAGAAAAGTAGGTTTAACAAAAATTATTATTCAACATACCGTAAATGCCCTAAACTTTCCACACTGCTTCGAATGGCCTGCATGGGCACTTCACGACCTTGCCCTTTCCACGTTTGGTAATGAAGACGGTTCTTTTCCCCTTTTTACCTTATTTTAGTGGTTCTCAAACTTGAGGCACTTCAGAATCCCCTGAAGGGCTTACTAACACACAGATTGCTGGACCTCGTCCCCAAGGGTTTCTGATTCAGCAGGGCTGTGCGGACCTGGAAGATGTGTGTGTCTAACAAGTTCCCAGGTGCAGATGTTGCTGGTCGGGGGACCCCCACTTTGAGAACCGTGGCTCTATCTGATATTAAATATTTACTCAGGAAACCTCCTTTCCAAACCCAGCTCTTGCCAGAAGCGCTGACCCATGAAGGTAACTGAGGAACACCTCGGATGAATTCACCAACTTAACAACAAAATTAAGTAGAGTTTCCTCTGGTTCTTAAACAGTTTTTTCTCTCTCTGGACTTGACCCTATTTTATATTTCATTAGGTTTATAATCAGGTTCCATTATGAAGCGCTTAAACAAGATTAGAATCTAACCTTTTCGAAAGGTTCAAACAGGAAGAATACTGCCCGGTCTACCAGGTTTCAGAGACCAGAGGGAAGCCT